>NC_138195.1:91794774-92497274 GCF_964194105.1 Spermophilus citellus
CCTCCCCTCCTTCCTCCACCCCCTCCACCCCCCCCTCCCCCCTCCCCTCCCCCCCCTCCCTCCTCCCCTTCCCCCTCCCTCCTCCCCTTCCCCCTCCCTCCTCCCCTTCCCCCTCCTCTCCCTCCTCCCCTTCCCCCTCTTCCCTCTCCTCCCCCTTCCCTCCTCTCCCTCCTCCCTCCTCCCCCTTCCCCCTCCCTCCTCCCCCTTCCCCCTCCCTCCTCCCCCTTCCCCCTCCCTCCTCCCCCTTCCCCCTCCCTCCTCCCCCTTCCCCCTCCCTCCTCCCCCTTCCCCTCCCTCCTCCCCCTTCCCCTCCCTCCTCTCCCTTCCCCCTCCCTCCTCTCCCTTCCCCCTCCTCTCCCTTCCCCCTCCTCTCCCTTCCCCCTCCCTCCTCCTTCCTCCCTCCTCCCTCCTCTTCCTCCTCTTCCTTCCTCTTCCTCCTCCTCTTCCTTCCCTCTTCCTCCTCCTCCTCTTCCTTCCCTCTTCCTCCTCCTCCTCTTCCTTCCCTCTTCCTCCTCCTCCTCTTCCTTCCCTCTTCCTCTTCCTCCTCTTCCTTCCCTCTTCCTCTTCCTCCTCTTTCTTCCCTCTTCCTCTTCCTCCTCATCCTCCTCCTTCCCTCCTCCTCCTCCTTCCCTCCTTCTTCCTCCTCCCTCCTTCCCTCCTTCCTCCTCCTCCTTCCCTCCTCCTTCTTCCTCCTCCTCCTTCTCCTCCTCCTTCTTCCTCCTCCTCCTTCCCTCCTCCTTCTTCCTCCTCCTCCTTTCCTCCTTCTTCCTCCTCCTCCTTCCCTCCTTCTTCCTCCTCCTCCTTCCCTCCTTCTTCTTCCTCCTCCTCCTTCCCTTCTTCTTCCTCCTCCTCCTTCCTTCTTCTTCCTCCTCCTCCTTCCTTACTTTTTACTCCTCCCTCCCTTCCTCCCTCCGTCCCTCCCTCCCTCCCTTCCTTCCTTCCTTCTTTCTTTCTCCTCCTCCTTCCTTACTTTTTACTCCTTCCTTCCTTCCTTCTTTCTCCTCCTTCCTTCTCTCCTCCTTTTTATTTTTGGTCCTGGGGTTTCAACCCAGAACACTCTACCACTGAGCTGCATCCCCATCCCTAGTTTTATTTTCTATTTTGAGACAGAATCTCATTAAATTGCTGAGGGCCTTGTATAATTGTTGAGGCTGGCTTTGAACTTGTGATCCTCCTGTTTCAGCCTCCTGGGTTGCTGGGATCACAGGCATGAGCCACATCACCCAGCTCCTCTTCTTAAATACTAAAGGGAAGTGGCCGTGGACTCTGATGCTGGGTGACCTTGGGCAATTTAGCCTTCCTGATCTCAGAGAATTTTAAAAGTACTGTGGTTATTTGGTAGGGGGTGGGGAGACATTGTGTAAAGTCCTATGTACATCTTAATTTATAGGATTGGATTTAGGATACCACACATCTTAACTTCAGTAGTGGTAGGATGAACTTGCATGTTCCTACAGACAGATATCCTGCCTTTGACAGTTGGAGTTTGAGGGTCACAGAAATGGGGGCTGTTTGGGACAACAGACTTTATAGCCACATTGCTTTCTCCCTCCTTCCAGTTAGTAAGAGGGAAAGGAAAACAGTCTGTGGTTAGTTTGTCCACTGAAAATGTGGGTGGGTCACGTAGCAGGTGACTTAAGTCCATCTTCATCTATCCCAGGGTTCTTGGCCACTGTGCTTTGAACACTGTGGTTGTTGGTGGACTGTGCTGTGCCCTGCAAGGTGTTGAGTGGTATCCCTGGCCCCTCTCTGCTAGCTGCCAGGAGCACCCCTTCAATTTGTGACAACAGGGTCACCACATGTTACCAAATGTCCTTCAGAGTATAAACCCTGGCCCTTTCCTTAGCCCCACTAGTGAAACCCCTAGGCTGAGGTTCTCCCTTGGAAGGCCACAGAGAACCCTGGGCCTTGGCCTTTGATAGTTTATCATGGGGCTTTTATTTGAAGACTTGGTCTACAAATATATGTGGAATAATGAATAGGAAGTACAATGTAGCTAAAACCTTTTAGAGATTGACAAACTCAGAATTGTTGTTTCAAATAATTTTAAACTAGCATAAATTGATATTTACCTGAAAAGAGAAAAGGCTTCTCTGGTGAAGGACTCCTTTACTCTTACCCATTGTTCCCAGCTTGTGCTCTGCCCGGTTGACTTCATGACCAGTGCTGTCCAAAGAAGCCAGGAGAAAAGGGGCTGCTGTGCCTGGGAGGGACTGACATCCCGGAGGGCCGTGCTGCCTGGGAGCAGCGTAGGGGGGCTGACTGACCTTGCAGGCCAGGCTGTGAGAGGCGAAGTGAGCACAGACCAGGAGGCAGCTGGTGCGGTGCTGCATGGTGGGCTAGGTGCAGGTGTTGTTGTGGGATTCAGAACAGTCACAGGCTGAAAGTGGACGCTGTAATGTAGACCAGCAGGGAGAGGACTCTGTTTGTCTCTCTGAGACTCCAGCGCCAAGGACCACTCAGTGTGCAGGCTGCTCCTAGTGTTTCTTGAAGGGTGGAGGAGGCCTATGAGAGGGACAGAGCAGGGCTGGTCCACTCAAGGGCCTGGGGAGGGCAGTGGGCTTGCAATGCGGGTGGGGAAGGAACAGGGTGGGGCCAGAGCGACCAGGATGGCAGCTGCCACTGGTGCTCCTGCCTCCGCAGCAGGTGTGTGTTGGAGGTCTCCCAGGGGCCAGGGCCAGTCTAGGCGCTTCCCTGACATTTAAGCTTAATCATGATAGTTCAAAAAATCTGAAAGGCATGGTGTATGAGACAAAAGAAAGCTGAAATGAACACCTTGAAAGACGGCTGCTTCACGCGTGGGCCTTGAGTCCCACACTGCTCCTGTTCATCTCCTGCCTCATCCTCCTCCCTGCAGGGGTGATGGTCACGCAGGATCCCCCACCCACTTCACTCACCCCCTGGTCTTCTCTAGGCTTTCTCTTGGGATTGGGTTTTCATTTTGGCAAATAGCTCCTTGTGTCAATTGCTGAGCCTTCTCTTGCATGGAGGAGATATTTACTGAGCCTGATAAGATCCGAGAGTGTTACTTCAGATATCTGAAATAACACAAAGCAAGACTTACCAACATGTCACCGTCCCAAGCTTTAGGTCAGTCGGAGTGTTCTCTTCTCTGATGCAAGTGAGATCTCTTTGAAAGAAGCAGTTGTGTAGAAAACTCAGGATCTCCTTGGGGGGAAAGCCCAGAGCCCACGCGCAGCTGTGGGAGGAGCATGGTGACTCTGAGTCGTCTTCCCTGCATTTGGATGATTGCTTTCCATCTTGTTTCTTCAGGAGAACCCATTAGCAGTGAGCACTTTCATCGAGCTGTCAATGTGAATGATGAAGATTTGCTTGTTCAAATACTTGAAGGAGGGTGAGAGAACTCTGCCAGCTTATTTTTTAAAAATATATGAAGTGCATACAAATATGTGAGATAGCTTTATTTTATTTTCCTAAAAATTCCATGCCATTCAAACTGCCTTCCAAATTGATCTCAGTTGCCTGGTGTGAGTTAAAACATAGTCAATAGAGCCGATCACGAAGTCCCATATCAGTGTCATAGTCATTATTTAATGAAAATTGTAAAAGGTAATTGTAAGTCTGGGTGTTATATTTATTCCCCGAAATAATTTCTGTCCCTTGTTTATATGCTATAGCATTTAGGCAAATTTGCTCCAAAAATACTTGCACCTAATTCTGATGAGATTAGGGAATCACTAAATGATTCCCTAATGAGCTGCGTTCTAATTGAGGAGGTTGGTAGGACACTGGAGAAAGATGGTGGGCACAGTTGCTGCGGATGAGAGGCGCGAAGCTGCCTCCCAAATGCAAAGACGTTATCTAGGTTCCTTTTCAGTCAGTAAATTTTTGAGCTACTTATGTGACAAGTGGTTTGTGAATTGGAGCTCTGTGAGTTGGAGCAGAGAAGGTTCCCACAAAGCCAAGCTTGTGAGTTGACAGTAAGAGCTCTGCTTTCCTCTCACAACACTGATTTATATCCGGTAGGTGAGGTGGAAGTCAAGGGTTAAGCTGGGGTCTCCACCAATATGGGCTTGTGGTTGGGAGAGCTACGGAAGTCTGCAGTGAAGACACTGTCCCCTGCCACCTTCAAGAGGCTGTGTCTGTCATAGTGAGTTATCCACAGCACCATGGCTTGAATTGAAGGGAATGTCCATTTTATGTGAACTTACAATGTTTCTTATAAATTTGAATATCTAAGAATATTAGGCAGGGCATTCTAAATAATAAAAACTTGATGGCCCAAAAGAAATGAGGATTTTTGGTAAAATGAGCCATTGTAGCCTCCTGTGCCTTGCAAGTGTCACCAGCTACAAATCTACACAGAGCTGCACTAAGCATATTGATCTCTTTTCTCTGTTTTTTCTCAAGCCATGTCAAGGTTGATGTTCCCAATAAGTTTGGCTTTACTGCTCTGATGGTTGCTGCCCAGAAAGGATATACCAGGTAGGGCACTTTGCTCATCCCGAGTGACAGGTTGAACATTTCCCTTCCCCCAGAGGCGCCAGTCAGGATGGGGATGGAAGGGAGTGGGTCCAGGGAACCTAGCTTCTTTTCTCTTTCCCAAACTGATCCCTCTGAATTCAGCTGCTTTTATCATAAAGCTATATAGCATGTAGGAGAGAACATCAGGTGTGTGGTTGTATATTAGGGAAGAGAGGAGCCAATTAATTCTGTGCAATTTATCTTATATCTCCTGGGAATACTGGCTATTGGAATTTGAATTTCTTTAAAGCAATTTAAAAAGGATAGGTGAGGAACATTTTGGAAAACAAATTTCCCTGGTAGGTGCCAAGATATGATTTTGGTAACACAATCTATTATCTGCCCCACAAAGTTAGGTATAATGCTTACATCTATTTCCCAAACATATTTATATTTTGCTTAATACAATTGCATTTTGAAAAAATAGAAATGTTTTTATTAAATGCTGTCATTTTAAAAAAACTGTTAAAATGATAGTTTTGAGAGTCTGAGTTGTATCATGTGGGTAGTTTGATTTATTGACTAATTCATTAAGATCAAGATATAAATCTGTTTTTTGGTGTGGTGGGGGTTTTCCAGCTTAATAATATCCTGTTCTCAAAACCAGCTGTCTTTTGAAGTTGGAGAAGGTGTTGCAGGATGTGATATTTACTGCGTTATCACAGGTTCCACGTCATCCAAGCCATTTACCTGTATTTTCAACTTTGTTTCCTTTAGGCTTGTGAAAATCTTAGTTTCTAATGGTACAGATGTGAATCTGAAGAATGGCAGTGGCAAGGACAGGTAGGAGGGCGTGATTGAAACTGTGTTACTCAGCTGGAGCCCAGAGGGTTTTTGACCCAATCCTAAAGTTTTCTTTAGCTTCTTTTGGAAGTACCAGAAAGCAAGTGGGTCCCAAGGGAAAGGTGGTGAGAACAAACCTGGTCTGTTCACTGAGACTCTCATTCATCAGGGTGTTTGGGGGGGGAATCAGTCACACTATTTCTGCCTTCTCTAGCCCAGTAAAGAACCCTTAAGATGGCATCCCATCTCTGCGCAGGCCTTGGCTACGAGCGCTGCCCCAGATCTGTGTTCCTCTCTCAGCGCTCTCCTTGCACCTCAGCCTTTCTCTGTTTACTGAGAACCCCTGGTGTTCTAAAGAAGTAGCCAAAGACACAGCATCAAAAATACAACCACAAAACTTTCCTGAAGTTTCCATCTGGACTGGCTGAGGGCAGTACAGGAAAAGTTCATGGAAAGAGTGTGATGCTTGTAAAGGAGAGGTAAAAGAATCTTTTTGAAAGACTGAAGTACTTGACAATTTGGATTTAATTAGTTCATCCAAACCAACCAACATTTATTGAATAACTCACACATGCCAGGCACTGTGCTTGGTGCTTGAGTAGAAGAGGGAGCAAAATGCAGAGGTCTGTTCTCAGAGCTCAGGGTCACAGCATGCACACAGACCACAGGTTAGGACACCACATGTGACTATCATGGGATAGCGTAAAACACCAGTCATCTATAGTGGCTCTGCAGGGAACACCACTTTCTAAAGCCAGAAAGCTTACTTACTCTACTCTTGGACACAGTGCAGTAACAGATTTTAAATGACATTTAAAAACTTAAATCTGAAAAGTATTTTCCAAATAATTAGGCTAGTTGGTGGCTTAGTTCCAAATTTAAAAAGTTTAAAAAGAATAATGACAATCTACTAAGAAAAAGGGACAGGGGAAAAAAAGGAAAGAAAGAAAGAAAATAGAGATAAAACTTAATTAACCAAAAGTGAAAGATTATTGAGAAATATAAGAGTTGCCTCTTAAATAAGAACTTGTATGATAACATAAAACAGTCTCTTGTAAATCTAAAACAAAATTAGAAATATGGAGGGAAAATAACAGGAAATTTACACATGAAATGGTGCATTTGTGTCTAATAGATTTGATAATTTCATTGAAATGGATACTTTATTGGCGAAACTTTAAACCACCAAAATCAACCCGTGAAGCAGAAAATCTGAAATAACCTACATCTATACAGAAAATTAGAAAATTTATGGAAGCATAGTTTCTGTGCTAATCCCACCATTAGTTTCTAGGGACCATTAATAATCTTGAGCTTTTCCAGGGCATAGAGGAAACTGCAACCCTATTGCCAAAACCTGGTAGTAAGAGAAAGATACCTGTGTGTGTGTTTGTAGGCATTGACAAACCTCCTTCAACTCAGAGCATTAGGAAGGTAAGGAAATGTAGTATTGGGAGATTTCCATGCTAACACTTCCCACCAGTAGGTTAAAGGTGACAATGAAAATAGCATCAACTCAGTGCCTTAAATGAGTAACCCAGTGTCTTATTTTTTAAAGTGAAGGATGCTTCCAGCCCCCCGAGTGTCTGGTACATGGCTGGTGGAAATGTATATCAACACTTAGCAGCATACAATAGGTTTGTGTTTTGTTTTTTGAGGCAGGGTCTCACTGTGTTCCCACAATGGCCTTGAACTCACAAACTAACTGCCTTGGAGTTGCTTGGATTACAGGTATATGACACTATGTGTAGCACCATACAAAGTTAGAGAAGATCCCAGACAATTAACCAGTGTCATTCTTGGCATTGGCGAATTCCTTTTCTCAATGATAGTGACACCCATTAGAAAGGTGTAAAGAGCACGGGCAAAGCAGACATCTTGATGTCAAATCCTGATCCCGGTATGGATGCCGTGTGTGACCTTGGGCAGGTTACTTACTTTCTCTGAACCTCTATAAAATGGGTAGGAGAGAAGTACTTTATGGTTGTATTCTTGTGAGCATTTATTGAGTTTAATATATGAAAAGTGTAAAACAGCACTTGGAATATGGTAATGTTATGGCAAGATTCCAATAAATCACTGAGTCAATCTTAAAGCAGGAGATGGAAATTTTATTCACCAACTGCAGATCCGGATCCATCAGCTGGTGGGCCAAGGGGTACGCTGCAAGTCTACACCCTTCAAACTCCTCTTGGGGTTTGAGTACACCTCTTATAGTCCAAAATCATTTTAATCAGAAGTGGCTGTTGTTCAAAACCATAAATAAACGTCATGAGATCTAAAATCATAAGCAAAAAAGGGAGTGGACCAAAATGTTCCTAGTTGAGTACAAGTTAAAGAATGGTCACTAACATCTGGACAATCAATCTCTGACAGGCTACATTGCCCAAGAAAAATGGGAACCAAAGAGAGAACACTTTTACATTGTATAAGAATTGGCATTTTGTGTTGCCAAACATGCTATGCTAAGCAATTATTGATGGGTACAGAGGCGGGGCTTTCCCATGGGAGAAGCATTTCTTATATGACATGGAATCTCAGGGAAAAATGGAGTCTCTTTGGTCATTGCCCTTATAGTCTGGCCCATAACAGTAAGTATAGGTTGTATTTTGTTAACTCATAATTGGACAGTACTTTGGAAGTCTGATCATCTTGGTGAGATGTGAAATAAGAGTGTGATTCCTGTCCTGCAGAACCTAAGAGAATCAACTTTCAAATACTTGGACTTAAAGAGGAGGTTCAGTTATATGACCAACTATACAACAAAAATTTTAAATACCCAAAATTACTGCTTAATAAATATAATAGGAAAACTAAAGTATAATAAAATATTTCTTTTTTTAAAAAATATTTCTTTTAAAAGCAAGATATTTGCTGGGTGTAATGGTGCATACCTATAATCCCAGCAACTCAAAGGCTGAGGTAAAAGGACAGCAACTTCAAGGCCAATCTCAAAATAAAAACATATAAAAAATAAAAAATATAGCAATAAATAAAAGGACTGAGATGTAGTTCAATGGTAAAGCATCCCTGGGTTCAATCCCCAGTATTAACCAAAAAAATTTTTTTTGAATGAAAAACTAAACCTATACAACTATATTGAGAGATATAAAGACTTAAAAAAATAGATACATATTTTAAGTTTTTCCAAATTAACATACAGATTGAATATAGCTTCAAATGGAGTTATTCCTGGAAACTTGTCAATAGATAACAGCTAATGTAACTTTGTTATAGAGGACTGTGGAAATATTTGCCTTGGCAGTTATTAAAACGCCCTAAAACTTACAGTAATTAAAGTAGTATGGTACTGGAACCAATAATTGGAAAAGTAAATAGAATGGAATAGAAATCCTGAGATAGATCCCCATAAGAACTTAGTATATGATAACAGAAGCAACACAAATCAATAAGAAAGGTTTTGGAAAAATAGGCTTTTTGAAGAAAAAAATATTAAGTTAGATCCTAGCCTTAAAGCATGTACCATAATTTCTTCCAGGTGAATGAAGTATTAAATGTAAAAAAAAATCATAAGCTACAAGGAAGGGGCATATGCTTATCTGATCTTGTAATATGAAAGCAAAAGAATGAAGGAAATCAGTGGGAAAAAGATTGTGCATACATCACACACTTTAAAGAACTAAATTACACAGTTAAGGGTAATCTGAGGGGATATTTGAATGTCATAGACATGTGATGAACATCTTCAGTGTGCAGAAGTCAGGCACACAGACACAACACTGAACAAACAAACATCTCTACACAGTAGGAAAAAAGAGCAATTTAAGTGAAAAGACAATTTTAAAGCAAAATCACTGTAAACAATTTGTATGAAAAATGTTTGACTTGGCTAGAATAAAAAATACCACCTGTAACATTTGTAATTGGAAAAGGTAGAGTAAATAGATGTTTTCAGAAACTGTTGATAGAAGTGTAAATTGATATAACCTTTTTGGAAAGCTATTTGTAAATATGCATTAAAAGTAAGTCACAGAGGGGAGGGGAGGGGAGGGGAGGGGGGATAGTAGAGGATAGGAAAGGCAGCAGAATACAACAGACATGAGTATGTCAATATGTAAATCAGTGGAAGTGTAACTGATGTGACTCTGCAATCTGTATACGGGGTAAAAATGGGAGTTCATAACCCACTTGAATCAAAGTGTGAAATATGATATATAAAGACCTATGTAATGTTTTGAACAACCAATAAAAAAAATAATAAAAAAAAATTTAAAAAAAAAGTAAGTCACAGTCATTGACATAGAGATTCTACTTAAGGAATTGTGCTCTCAGGAAGCAGTCACAAGTGCGAGTAAGATTCACATAGTAAGGGTACAGTGTGCCTGAACTTGACAGCTACACTTACAGCCAAATGCTTCTCCCATGTGTTGCAGTCTTATGCTTGCGTGCTACGCGGGACATCTGGATGTTGTGAAATACCTCCGCAGACATGGGGCTTCCTGGGAGGCTAGAGACCTGGGCGGCTGCACAGCTTTGCACTGGGCTGCAGATGGAGGCCACTGCACTGTGATCGACTGGATGATAAAGGATGGCTGTGAGGTACAGGGCCTGCCTTATTAGCCACACAGGACTGTTAAGAACCTGAAATTCCATTCCACAGGGACTAGGAGAGTCAGGACCTTTGATTGGCCCAACTTAGAAATGATGGAGAAAGATCTCTGACCTAACTTAGAAATGATGGAGAAAGATCTCTGACCTAACTTAGAAATGATGGAGAAAGATCTCTGACCTAACTTAGAAATGATGGAGAAAGATCTCTGACCTATCAGTGAGAAAACTCCTGAAATCTTAGAAAAAAAAGAGATTATTGTGGCATTGATTTGACAGTAAGGCTTCTGGTTATCTTGGATTTTGGTTTCCTCTAGGAAGAAGGAACGAGGCTGGAATCGGAGCTGGACCAGATGTGTCTACTCCTTTGTTTATTCCTTTGTTCATTTGCTTATTTGTCTCTTATGCAGCCTGTCACCAAGGCTTCACTGAGCATCTTCCACCTACCAGATATCATCTTAAATGCTGCAACACAAAGATGTTAAGAGCTCTCCCAGGCTTAGCACTTGTTGTTGCTTCTAAAACTAGATCATTTTTACTTAGTTTGCATTAATAATTATAGTTTCCAAAGGGCAAGTGGCAATGTGAAGAATGGAAGCTCTCAGCTGTCAATCTTTATCCAGGCCTGTTGATTTGCTTGTGTTTTCATGTCAGCAGGAGGTACAAATCTGATTTAGCAAATAGAAGTCATGTTGTATGAACTTCTATAGATATGTGAAAACGGCTAGTTATAATTAGATCAATTATGGTAACTGCTGATAGCTCTGGAAATTCTCCAAAGGCTTGGACTAAAGATTTCAAGGCATAGAAATAAAGAATGACGGACCAAATGCCATGCTAACTGATTACCAGGCAGCGCAGAGTCCTGAGAAATTAAGTTGATGACCTAGAAAATCAATCCAATTCGAGCAAAGTCACATCTCCCAGAAGATGGTAGTATATTTATTCTAGTTTGTTCCCAAAGTGTGACTGAAAGAAAGCAGGTCTTATGCTGTGGAATCTCACTGGTTCCTGCCACTGCTTTGGGAGGGTGGAGAAAAAGGCCCCCTTGAAGGGAAAAAAATTCAATTAAGATAAGCCCTTTTTCTTACCTTTCATGTTTCCTTATATTTTAGAGACATGCACAAGAGGTCAGAAGGCTTCGCCTCTGTGTGCTAGCAATAATACCATGTTCCCCTGGTTTGGTTTATGATGACCCGTGTTCTGCTCTGGACCCAGTAAGAGTCTGATTAAAGAAAATCAATCAATCTCAGATGATTGAAGAAAAGGATCCAGATGAGGGCAGGTTTCTGCTGTGAGCATCTCAATACTGGAGCTTTGGAAATGTAGGCTCTCTGGGCTTCAGATGAGCCCAATTCTCTGGGATAAATCCATCATCCAACAGAAGCCGTGTTGCAGATAATAAATCCATAAGTGTAGGTGTGTGTGCTGAAGATCTCCGTGTGGCTGGCTAGTGGGGGTGTCAACGGCATTTCTGTGTGCATGCAGATGGCTCACCTGAGACTTCTGAAGACTGGAGCCCAGCAGGGTGTAGCCACCCCCTTCCCAAATGTGATGGTTTTATACTGAGAGTGAATGATTTACTTCAATAGGGAACATTTCTACCTATGAGCCATGTGACTTCTGAGGTTTGGTTTGATCATTTCTAAACCAGAAGTAGAAATACCTACTCCTGCTGAACCCTCGGAACCAAAAGAGAAATTGTGTGGGAGTGTGCTGGGAAGCGTGGGCGGCAGCTGATGTCCCGATTTCAGTATTCGAATGGGATGAGCTCTGGCCTGTAGGTGGTTTGTTTGCACGAGGGAGAGCGCTGCTGCAGTAGGTCATCTCCTGCCAGGCCTGCTCGCCGTTCTCCTCTCAGGCTTCACTAAAGCTAGGCCTTCCGAGTCATGCTTTCAGTCTGTGTGCGAGGGTCTGGGCTCGCCCGTGGCTTCAGCACCTCTCTTCATGGGTTGGTTAGGGCTTCGATGGAATTATGAGCAGCAACATTTGCACTTTCTCATTCTACAGCATTTCTTTTAAAACACTAAATTGATAGAGTTCAGTGAGGAGCAGATGTTTGGGAAGTGACCAACCGTATTACTTCTTGGAGAGGCATTGGGTTAGTGGCTCTTCAGATTGGAGTTTGTGTAATGGGTCTGGTCACTGTGCTTACTGTAGTTCTCCTGCTTTGAACAGAAGTCTCGTTAAACACAAGGGTGTGTACATATCTTGTTCCAGAAAAGAACTGAAGCCCACCTACAAAGATGCATAAAAATAAGCATTGTTTAGATGGGTGAAGAAAGCTAGGCAAGGGAACGCAGTTCAGGGAGTTCCCATGGGCCAGGAGCAAGGTGCCAGATGAAGAGCTGCCCCAGCCTGGCTGCTTCTCCGCCTCACAGAAGGAAGGTCCGCTTGCCCCGACTCCCCCGACTTAGTGGCAGCCTGTCAAGACTTGGTACAGGTTCACTGGACTGCATTCACCTGATTCTCACCTAGGTGCAGTGAGAAGATGCAGTAGAATCACATTAGGGGGGTCCCCCTCTCAGCAGATGCCCTAAGGTGATTCTAACACATCTATCTTATCGCTGTACCTGGGCAAGGATTGGGCGAGAACCTGCACCCAGCCTGGACAGGCTGCCCGCTGAATCGGGGGAGTCGAGGCCAGCAGACCTTCCTTCTGTGAGTTGGAGAAGCAGCCAGGCTGAGGCAGCTCTTCATCTGGCCCACAGGTGGATGTTGTGGACACTGGTTCAGGGTGGACGCCGCTCATGAGAGTCTCTGTGGTGTCGGGCAGCCAGAAGGTGGCCTCGCTCCTCATTGAGGCTGGGGCTGATGTGAATGTGAGAGACAAAGATGGGAAGACACCGCTCATGGTACGCCTTTCCCCCAAAGGCCAGAGCTTTTCTACGATGGGACATTCTTGTGAGTTTGGTGGCTCATTCCTAGGCCCTGGGTTTGGTTGTGTGTGCTCCTGCCAGCCAGCCTTTTAATAAAGGTATGAGGGGGTCACTTTTTTTACTATGAAGTCTCATTATATTGCTTTGGCTGACCTCAAACTCCTGGGCCCAGCGATCCTGCTGCATAGTTGGAACTATAGACACACACGGCTGTGCCTGGCACTGTGTTGTTTCTGTTGTCTTTCAACAAATCCTCCTTTAAGGATTGTCAGCCTTGGTCCCTAGGGCCATGGTAGGATCAAAACAGATCAAAACAGCTGGTTTCCTGTGCTGGCCTGGTCTTCCCAGTGTCGTTTCAGTGGGGAGAGGGAGGTGGCCCTTCCCTCATCCTAGCAGTTGTGATGCCCTAGATGTAGCAGGACACAGGCCTGGCAGGCAAAGCTGGTGACCCAGCCAGCTCTGCCCTCCTCAGCTGCAGGGCCCTGCATTTGCCCGGGCACCCTCCCTGCGGCCTGCACCCCCAGGGAGGGGAGCGGGCCTCACGCAGCACCGCTGTCTTTCAGGTGGCTGTATTAAATAATCACGAGCAGTTGGTTGAGTTACTTCTTGACAAAGGGGCAGATGCAAGTGTGAAAAACGAGGTAAATAATCTCTATTGAAAGATTTTCCTTGGGGAAGAAAGAAATATATCAACATATGTATATAAATATATACTTATGTATATTCTAATATATATTTTCATTGTTTCCTCTTTCAGTTTGGCAAAGGGGTCCTAGAAATGGCCAGAGTGTTTGACAGACAGGTGGGGATGCCCTTCTGCCCAGCAAGGCTAATTTTGTAGTGCTTTCCAAATCACAAAACCCACCAAAAGTTTGGAGGACATTCACTTGCTTGTCTTGTTTTTCTAGAATGTAGTCTCCTTATTAGAAGAAAGGAAAAAAAAGCTGCCTCGGAAGTCCTCTGTCCACTGATCAGAGCACCAGCTGCCTGAGAAATTCAAGCAAAATAAAACAAAAAGTGACTGTTGAACTGGACGTGATATTCTGCGTCCTTGAGGGCTGTATATTTATTTATTTAGTTGAAGACTCACAGTATTTTTTTTGTAACAGACAGCTATTCCCACATTGAAATACATCTTTTTACCTAAGCACGCGCACATGTGTCCTCATCATTGGGCGTCTATAGAGCAGGACTGTTTTCTTGCACTTGTGCTTTGGAGTTAGACGTGAAACAAAATATTTATGCACTGGCGCTACATAAACATGCATGGGGCCTCCTGGCTTCTGGCCTGCAGTTGTCCTCTGAGCCACTGCAGGCCCCTGGCGTGCTCTCCCTCATGTGTTTTCTGTTATCCACCCCCCACCCCCCTGGGCTGCACTGCCAGGCTGCGTCCCCCTGTGCAGTGGTGCTCCTCCTTAGAGTCCAGGAGTCTTCTCTTCGGCTCTTGGCCTCACATCAAAGCTCGAGGTGCTTATCTCAAGACTCTGGTCCTGTCCTGCTCATGGTGAATGGTCCAGGTCAGTCTTTGCAGAATGGACCTGTCTGTGCGTGTGTGTGTGTGTGTGTGTGTGTGTGTGTGTGTGCATACGCTGAAGCTCTGATAAGGAAAGCCCCAGCTGCCGGATCTGATGACTTTGCTGAAATGTAGAGCAGTGTACTGAATTTAGTCTTGAAAGCAGAAAGCTTTTGAAGCTGAGGGCGCAGTTTGTAGACAGTTGGGGTGACTGCAAAAGGACTGCTGGTTGGGAGCTTAAGACAAACTCGGTGGAGCTTTCACTCAGCAAAGATGTTAGATGGCCTACCATATGCATTTCTCCTCCTCAGAGACAAACTAGTTAACTTGGCCTCTGAGTAGACCAGCTGCAAAGGTCTGCACAGGACTGAGATTTTTCTGGATAATGGAGAGACCAGTTAAAAGGTCATTAGAGCTCCAAAACTTTTTTAAAATTTATTTTTTATTAGCTACACAGGACAGTACAGTGATCTTGACAATTCATACATTTGAATCAAATGGGGTATAATTTCTCATTTTTCTGATTGTACAGGTTGCAGAATCACATTGGTCATACAGTCACCTATACACATACAGCAATAATAAGTGTATTTGATTCTGCCCTTCCAAAACTTTTGAAAAGGGGCATAGAGAAAACACATGATTAATTTTATTGATGCTAGCAATTTTCAGCTCTGTTCCATATAGTTTATGGAACATTCACCTTAAGTTGATTCATTGGCATTTTACCTTTTTGTACAAATGCATCTCTCTATATTTGCTAGATTTGATTTTAAAACCTAAAAATTAGAGCATCTCCACACTTTGTAAAGCCTTCCTCTCCCTTTTCCAGGGTCAGTGTCAACGTCCCCCTTGATTCCATGCTTTGGTCTGTCGTAGGTTGAGTTTGCTAACCAGGCATGCTCGGCACATTCCTTCTGGCTGACACCAAGCTTGGCAGTGTCTTGTACCCTCTGGGCTAGGTTTCAAACCATCCTCACACCAATGAGACTGTCTCATTGGTTATGGCGGGCTGTTGGGTTCTATGAGCTTACGTGCTATGTCTATTTGCTCTTTCTCTTCTTTTTGCTTAATGATATTTGAAGGTGGTTAATAGCCTGTTTTAATTTTCCTTAGGAGCAACTCATGGTTTTATTCTTTTTCTATTTTATAAATTCATTTCTTCTGTTTTTTGTTTTGTTATCAGGGATTAAATCCAGGGGCTCTTAACCACCGAGTCACATCCCTAGCCCTTTTTATATTTTATTTAGAGACAGGGCCTCATTGAGTTGCTTAGGACATCACTAAGTTGCTGAAGCTGGCTTTGAACTAGCGATCCTCCTGCCTCTGCTTTCCGAGTCGCTGGAATAACAGGTGTGTGCCACTGTGTCTGTTAATAACAAGCATTTTGTAGTTCTGGCTTTTGTTATTTGTTACTGTGTTGGTGCTGGGGATGGGACCCAGGGCCTTGTGTGTGGTGGGCCAGCACTCTACCCCTGAGCTATATTTCCACCTTCTTCTGTTCCCTTCACCCCCAGGAGGCTTATTTTGTTGTCCCTTTTATAACGTTTTTGTTAGACATTAAGTTCATTCATTTTCATCTTTTTTTTTTGCTTAGTAATACATATTTAAGGTCTATGAATTTTCCCCTAAGCACTGTTTGTTTTATTACGGTGAGAATTTTTTTTCTAAGCCTTCTTGATCCAAAGATTCAATTGTGAGTGTTTTAGTCGGCTTTTGTGAAGCTGTGACCAAAAGAAACCTGGAAAGAACAACTTTGAGGAGAAAAAGTTTATTTTGGCTCATGGCTTTAGAGGTTCAGCCTATGGTTGGCCAATTCTATAGCTCTGGGGCCTGAGGTGAGCAGAAAATGGTGGCAGAAGGGTGTGGCAGACAAAGCGGTTCAGGGAATGACAACCAGGAAGCAGGGAGAGCTCTGCTCTCCAGAGACAAAACAAACCCAAAGTCACGCCCCCAGGGACCCACCTCCTCCAGCCACACCCCACCTGCCTACAGTTGCCACCCAGTTAATCCCTATCAGTGGATTAATCCACCACTAGGTTATGGCTTTCATAATCTAATTATTTCACCTTAACATTCTTGCATTGTCTCACACTTGTGCTTTTGGAAGACTCCGCATATCTAAACCATTATAGAGTACTTACTAAATACAAGTTTCCTGGGCCCATCTTGGGCTCACTGGATTGGAATGTCCCAGGAAAGGGACACCCACAATGGTGTGGGTGAACAGGCACCATTCTCCTATGGGTAAGGGACCTTAACACGTATCACAGATGAGTTCTTATAGTGCAAGGATTTTTAAGAAACATACCCAGACCGTGTGCTATTTCAAATGTTCTAATTCGTTTTCTTCTAGATAATCTGTAATACACTTTTGACTAAACAATCATTACATTTCTAGAACACAGCATTATTATTTTTTTTTTTTTGAGGATTTCTTTCTCCCTTTCTTCCCCCGAGGCACTTGGAATAAAGTTCTATTCTGTGTGTTTGGAATATCCCATCCCATAAACTTATTCCCTAGATTTAAGGTCATCCTTGTACTTATATTGTGTCTAGTTTGTCGTGAGTGGAGAGTGGTAAGAATAAAGACCTTTTGTTCTTGTTACCATTTTGAATATGTGTTTTCTGCAGTTTTTCTTTATGAAGTTGGGTGCTATTTTTATAAATATTTATCCATAACATTTAGATTTTCATTGCCTGTTTGTTTGGTATGTCTCTACTGCTACTTTTTGAATTTATCTCTTACCTGAATAAGGTAAGTTTTAAAATGTTCTTCGATGGGTTATGAATTAATGTTATTCAAATAGTCAGTTTCCCCCCACTTATCAATGGTATGGGTGAACAGGCACCATTCTCCTCATCTGCCCAGCCCCTGATGATTGGCAGATGCACCCCTTGCTTATCACCCATCCCACCTACTAGCTGTTCTTAATTTCTTGTGCATTGCTCCAAAATGTCTTTATGCACTTATAAACAAATGAGAATATAGATACATTTTTTCTACTTGAGTTCTTCCCTCCATTTTCATAATATCCTCAATAACAAACAAGACACTCTTTATATTTACCTGTTTATCATTTATTGGATATAATATTCTTAACAATGACTTTTTATTGAAATAGCAAGTTGTGTTTACCTGTAGATCCCCAATATGAGAAACGTTTACAAAAACAACAGAATGTAACATAAAAAGGTATGTGAACAAATTAGCAAACCAAAGCATTATAAATGGTTGAAGCACTACAGAATGACTGTGCTGGTTGATGTAGCTGTAACTCTAATCTGTACTGTGCTAAACAGCCTGTGGTCAAATTAAAGAATGGCCTTTCAGCTGCCACATGCCTTCAGACACAGGCTTCCTGACCACCTGCCAATTTGACCCTATAGAAGGAGCTAAGGAGCTGCTAGTTCTGCTCCCACCTGTCCTGCCTTGGAACCTTAGGGGTCCTTGTCTTTCTAACTTGTTTTGCCTGTGGCTGCCCTATGAAGGGACCTGCTCATGACTGAACACAAAAAAGGGATTCTGCTTTTTTGAAAACTAAAATGATCACATGATATTTATTCTTTTGTTTGAATTTAAATATGCTAAATTGACTAAAAAATTTTCTTTGAGAGTTACAGAGAACATAGAACATACTTCTTGAAGAGGATGTGGAAAAATCAGGGTGAGTTACAGGGCCTCCAGCCTGGGGAAACCGAAGCAGTTTGAGAAGTCCTTTGTTCAATCTTTTGGCTGTCACTCTCCATTACCAAGGATTTTAACAGGCTCTATGCAGTATTTCTTTTAGTTTTTCTCATATGAAACAGGTTTATAATGACTGGATATGAAGCTTCCAGTACCGTCCCAGAAGTAAAGGGGGGTTTCCTTTACAAGAGGCAGGGAAGAGGCACATGCTCATGTGGGTAAATGGCTTGTGGAAATAATCTTCACTGTACAGAAATGGTTCTGAGCATGCGGCTCACAAATCTTAGTGTTATGTATTTCACTATTGGAATTTTCAAACAAGTTTAAAAGTAGTACCTGTTGATGGGAACTTTGGAGTGACTCAGAGAATTTTGCATGCATAGCTAAATTGATTTTTCTATGTCCAACTGCCCCTTCTCATTAGAACAAGGCATGGGGCGGGAGGTCACTGTGATTGATGTGCTTGCAGGAGGGACTCTGCAGGGGTCTTGGGTGCTGGCGGGGTCGCTCTGAGCTGTGATTCTGGAGAATGTTGGGCTTTGGATGTCCAGTAGGTGGACCCCATGGGGCTGCCATACACTGCAACAGATGCCACTCAGGCTGATCTGAAGTAGTGACTTCACTGCTGGGATTGGAGGGCCCTTGACACTGAGTTTGGCCCAAGTTAGGCACTTGTCTGGTGACAAGGAAAGGCAAACAGATTTGAGCTTCTGGCTTACTGTGTCCAGGTGAGAGGATGCTGATGACACATGGGGAGTAACTGGCAGCATGGGTATGGAGGAGAGGAGATGATACCTGCAGTGTCCCCCAGAGTCAGTCACTGTGTGTGTGAGACTTCCAGCCTAAGTGACTTCTGGGAGGGCTGGTGGAACATTCATCTGGGTCACTTGCATGTGGCTAGAGCCATTGTGAGAGCAGTGAGGAGGGTTCTGCAGAGTAAGTCTGCCCTGGACTCTAGCAAAGCTTAAGAATGAAATGGGTCTCACTAGGAGAGTCTGCAAGAGATCAGGGTGCATGAGGACAGTCTGGCCCAGCTTCCCAAGCATCATGCATTCCCCATCATCGGGGTCCCCTTGGCTGGGAGTGCTTGGTAAGCACCAGTGGAGTGGCTGGAGGAGGCGCAGGCATGACAGTGGGGGTCAGCACCATGGGGGATCTCTAATCTCTGGTGCAGATCAGAGTCTTAGCAATTTTGGGGAATGTGCTGATTTGATAGAGAACAAAGCCTGTAGTTTTAGCCTGAGAATTCCGGATAAAGTTAAAAAGGCATAATAATGTCCCCTTGGAGACTAGTCAGGAATATTTATTCCCATACAGTTTAATTTGTTGCTTTGCGGTCTCTCTGGTGTCATCTATATGTGTACGCTGGGGAAGTCCCACTGGGACAAGGGACCTGCGTGTGAACATGTTGACAATGGACAGCACCAGGCATTGTTCCTCTGGTTCAATGTGTTGGGAAAACAAGAACATTTTAGCAGATAAACGGAATGCCTGGAAGGTTGGCCATGCACCTCTCCGTGGAGTGGGGGCCCTGTAACCTGCAGCTGTGGTTGGATACAGGAAGAAAGGTGAGTGGCCTTCCAGCCTGCTTTTGAGTTTAGGCACTGAACTTTCTCAGTAATGGTTTTATAAAACTCAAAACAACTGTGTCATTTGTCCCTATGAAGTAGTTTAAAGAATAGTCATATTGCCACTAAAATAGAAGTACTAATTTTTGTTCCCATTGTTTATAAAAAGTGAGAGAAAACCCCTTCCCACCAAGAAAAAACAACCCTAGTTATTGGTTCCTAAGTTACATTAAAATGGAAGTTATTGCTAAATATGCTTTATTTGATAAATAGTGAATTTTGAAAGTATTCCTTTAATATTATCTGTGTATTATAAGGCATTATTAGGCTTAAATATATTCTTATTCAGAAATAATTTGCATGGCTCTATAAAAGCAATTAGTATTTAGAGATAAAATTGTGTCATCAGCCATAACCACAAAGTGGCCATTGATGACATGGCAGATGATCAGTTTTAACCTCCTTTAATACCAAATTCTTCCTGGTTTTCTGGAACAAAAGCACAGTAATTACAGTTCAGAAAGAACAAAAACAGAAAAGGCAGTTCCTATCCTCCCTGTTCCGTGCAGTAGGAGGGTGAAAGTGCCGGAGCTGAGGCGTGGGCGAGAAGGCGGCAACGTCCACACCAGGAAATTCTGTAAACTTTTCAATAGTGTGTGTTTTGGCCTTGACACAATTACTAAATGTAACATCAGTTAGTTACAATAATTCTGTATGTATCTCATCCACAGTAATATCATCTAACATGGCTCTACTTTTTAAAGAAAATAACTGCATCTGTTTATAAAAACATATGCATGCTGCAAGAGTTTGAATGTCTTTGAGTTGGGTTACCTTTTGTGTGTTTGTGACATAGATTTATTTATTCATAGTCATGAATACCACGTTGCCTAGATATATGGGGGGAACATTGGCAAAGTTAAATGTAGTTTCTTTTTCTGGAAGGCAAACCAAGATTCCTGGTATGTATTTTTCTTTCTGCTTCAAGGCATAGGAAAACCATTGAAATGACCCTAAAAGAAGTCTCATCATGAAACACTCAGTGAATTACGGAACTGCTGTCAATTGCCTTCTAATGTGAAAACTAGTCATTCATGATCTCACAGAAGACGGTGAGGGCCAGAATGGCATTTTGCCTTATCTGAGTATTTTTGTATTTTTCATGCTATTAGATCCAGGCATCTTAAACATCCTAGGAAATGAGACACTGGGAGAGTGAAATGTTTGGAGGGGCTGCTTGCCCCAGCTAGCCTTTGGTGAAAATACGGGGTTAGGAAATTGGTTTCCTGATCATACCTTGTGATGCTCAACAGGTAGGTGCAAATGTTTATGATTCCAGCTGCCTAGCTGAGAAAATAGGGTGCCCCCGAGAGAACTTGATGGTCACTTGTGGTTCTTTGTCTGCTGTCCTTATTAATACGTAGTGGACAATCTGTGCCAATGAGCAAGGCATTCCATTTAGTAGTTGTTTCTGCCTAATTTTTAATAAGTTGAACCTTGCAGTAAAAGGAGATTTTTATCTAAAGAATTGATTGACTAGATCTGGTTACTAGTTCACATCTGAAAAGAATTATGGTCCCATGGAAAGCCTCATCTATCTGTCTGAACACAGGGTCATCATATTACAGTCGAGAAGACAAGGTGGTAATTTGCTTAGCTCCAAACAGCACAGGGAGATGGTGGTTTGCAGTGCTGGGGCGGTGGCTTTCTTGTAGAAACACCACCGTTCCCAATCTAAATAATGTGCTGATGCCAGAACTGCATAAAGAGCAGCCAGAGAAAGAAGTTCTTGATGTTTCTATAAAGAAAACCTTGAGCAATCCTGCAGGCTTCTTTCTTGTTTGTTTTCCAAAGGGGCCCATGGCAGCTCAGCTCAAGGTCAAGTTCCTGCCTGGCCTAGTGTTCCAGGCTCTGTCCTGGTGTGGCCACATCTCAAAATTCCTGTCTGCAACCCAGGTTCTCTCCAAAGCTTCCTGGCCCCAAACCAGGTCATTCACTATTCCAAAGTCCAGCTGCTAGGGGCTTGTCAGCGTGTAGGCACCGAGGGCCTCACTGAAGGCTAAGTGCAGCCCTGGCCTGCGGATTTCAGAACATCACTCGAGGTTCTACCAGGGGTCCTGAGTTGTGTCTGGTACCATTAACACAGTCGTGGGGAATTAGCAACTGCTTTCTAATAAAGCCTGATCAGAAAGTAAACATCTGGTCCAGAATCCCATCAAGCAGGATATTTCAAGTTCACTAAAATATTAAAAGCACAACAAGCCTTCCTTCCATGGAAAACTCAGTGATGGTAAAAATGCCTAGTACAGTGCACTGCACTGCAATAAACATTCTGCATAAATTAATAATTTACAAGTACCTGAGCGAATACACAGAGCACCATAGCACAGCACCGACGGCAGTAGCTCAAAGTTCTTGAAATAATGGTGTTTTAAACATATTAAAAAAAAATTCTAAAAGTTGGTACAAAAAGTCTCTCCACATGGAGTTGAAAGATAGTGCAAACTTCTGTCTTCACTGTTGAACGAAGGTGTCAACTTGCTCCTCACTGAGGATAGGCGCTGTGGGTGGGTCTGGGCACGTGGTGTGGATACTTAGGAGCAGGTCTGAATTAAAAGCAGTGAAGAGGAGAAAGCAAAGTTGTAGTTAGAGGTCTTGAACAGTTTCTGCAGACATGGAGATGTGGGGTGGGAGAAGTCTTTTCCTACACTCCTAGGTCTGGGGACACTCTTGCTTTGGGCAGGAGTGTCAGACCCCATCAGGGACTTTTCTAGAGCTTCAGAACTCCCAGTGGTTTACAACAGGTGCCACCAGAGGAGCCCTCTCCAAGGATACCCCTCTCATGCTCCAGTTGATTCTGAAACAGCACCGTCCAACAGAAAAAAAAAAAAGGGTGTGAGCCACTTAAGTAACGTTTTCTAGTAGCCACATGAAAAAAGCAAAGAAATAAATGAAATTTATTATTAACATTAGTTTAATCTAACTCAATCTATGTAGAGTATCATTTCAAAACAGGTCATAAAGTTGAGAGAATTGGCATTTTAGAGGAACTAAGACTTCAACATTCAGCAGGTGTTTACACTGACAGCAGAGTTTGACTTTTGACCAGTCACAAATGCCCAGTGGCGACTGGGTTGAACAGAGCAGTAGATAACCAGAGCAAAAGTAGGGCACATGGGATCCCTCCAAAATTAATGTGCAGGGTTGGGGTTGTGGCTCAGTGGAAGAGCGCTTGCCTGCATGTGAGAGGCACTGGGTTCAATTCTCAGCACCACGTATAAATAAAAGAAAGGTCCATTGACAATTAAAAAAATTTTTTTTAAACGATGTGCAGGACAAGATTAAATAGGCTTGCCTTGCTCTCAGTGACAACAGAGGCAAGACAGTCCACTGCTTGAGGGCATTTAAATGAGGAGCCTTTCCTTCATCAAGTCCAGGTAAAGTAGTATTTTACTTTAAACAGAATAAGGAAAGTGACTTTAAGATCAACACATGAACCACAATGAAATAACTAGGATGCTATGCAGTCTTCCCGTGTTTCTGCAGTTGGGAATTGTACTGACCCTTTGACCGGCTTTATCTCTGAGATTTATTAGGCAGCTATTTCTTCCACAGGCCAAAAATTCTTCCCAAGAGCTGTAATGAAATCACTAGTGTGTCCTCCCCTCTGGAGAGAGGAATTACTGAGCACAGGGCCCAGTCAACAGTACCATTGGTTCTTTTGAGCTTGAAAAGCAAGGGTCCTGCCAAGGGGCACACAGAGGAGCCCTGGGCCTCTGTGTGCTAGTCAGCGTTGGACAACTCGCCAGGGGCTGGGGAGCCACGCTGCAGTGTTTGACCATTTCCTTGGTGTAAATGCTCCCACTGTGGCTGATTCCAAGCTACCATCATCTTGTCACCAAACATGGAAGAGCTACGAGGGACCACCCTGTCGTCAGATGTCTGCAACCCCAGTGGCGCAATTAGAGCAAAGGCAGTAAAAAAGAAGTAGAAGGGATGTTCTCAGAGTTCACTGCCTGTGATTTCCCTCGAGTTTATACACACTTTCAACGGTAAGTATATATAATGCTTAACAGTGACCTGTTTAACACCTACCTTGCAAAATTTCAGCACATTTAATAGCCGTCACCAACCAGCTTGAGCCAGCTCCAAGTGTTGACGTCCCTGGCCTTCGCTGAAAGTGACCTGGCAATGCCTGCTCTGGTGACTCATGCTGACTGCTGCCTATTTTTGTCACCATTTCCTACCATTCCCAGTTGGTTGGACTACAGGAAGCATGGCCTTGCCTACCACACTTGTCCTGCCTTAGTTGCTTTAGCTGCCTTCCCCCGTTTGAGGGAGAGAGAGAGAGACCCCTACCTGGTAGGTGCAGGGCGGAGCCCTGGCTCCTGCTGTCCTGGGTTTCTGGAGGCATTGGTGAGCCGAGTTGTCCTGCTCAGAGGATCAGCAGGCAGAGGCTTCTGAGGAGGGTTGGGCTTCCGAATGCCCTGCAATAAACGTAAGATTACATGGGGTCTCTCAGCTCCATGACCAGACATGGGCTTCAGGAGTGTCGGAGGCCCCAGGAAAGTGGGTTTTGAGAATGGCAAGTTGCTGTGTGGGGGTTTCATTTGTGGACTAGAGTCTTCTCACCAGAATTTTCTCTAACATTTAAAAGATGACTCAGACTCGTGTAGTTACAAACATTGAAACATGGGTCCTCTGCTCCCATGGTACTCACAAGCCTTGGGCATTAGTTGACGTTGGGGTTCTCTGCCAGTGCTCCCCAGGGGATGCACACTTGCCTGTGCCTTCAGGTGGCTCTTTGATTTATAAAAGCCCCAAATGAGAAGCTGGTGGAAGTCTCTGAGGCATCTCACTGATCCCTTCATGGCTTCAGAATGACATCGTAGGACTGGCTCCACGCTGGCTGGGCTGAGTGAGGATGACCCTCTTTGCCCCTCCACGTGCCAGTCTGGACTGCGTGGTGCCATGGCCTGGAGTTCTTCCACCCACATACTTTTAGTGGTGTTCAGAAAACTGATGTAATTTGAGGGACAAGTAAAGCTCTCTGAGGAAGCTGAGGGGAGGTAAGCCTTGACCAGGGGCTGGTGCCTTCACCTAGAGGTGGCAGGCAGAGCATGAACGTGGGGGCTGTCTTACAGGGGGTTTTAGCTGAAGACCAGCGCATCTGGGATTTGTGCAAATTTCTTCCTCTGAAAATGGGAGGAAACAAGACCTATTGCAGAGCATAAGTTGTGAGGACTGACTCATAATGCATAGGAAGTTCCCAACACAAGGACAGTGCTATCAGCATTCCCTCATGCCACAGCTTTTAAAAAGCTTAATGGAGATATGAGAAGAGCAATGGAAAGTATAATAGCACAACCTCAAGTCGTGTCTTTTCATGGGGCTCCACCCTTGGCCACCCCCAGGAGGGGGTGGGACAGTAAGTGCCATATGCAACTCCCCGCTGGGGTCCAGGGAACTGGGAGATATCAAGGTAGAGTCTGCTTTGGGCCACTCATGAATGCATAGAAGTTCTATAGGAAATGGTGCTGGGACCTTCAGAGAGAGAGCAGTCTAACAAAAAGATCTAGTGCACTGGGAAGTTGAGGCTGGAGGATGGGTTGATCCCAGCCTGGGCAACATGGAAGACACTGTCTCAAAAAACAAAATCCAAAATTATGGCATTTGCAGGTAAATGGATGGAGTTGAAGAATATCATGGGCGGGGATCCAACATGGCCGCCGGCGAGGAAGCAGCGATTCCAATGTCTCCACATTAACGGGATCAGAAAGACCCTTTGGAACAGCGGCAGTCTACCTACCGAGGAACTTCTAGCAAAATTCCGTTAAGAGGGGACCTGCCGGGAATTGGTAGGTTTATTAGAAGTGTCAGTTTGTGGCCGCCGGGACTCGGGGCCCGGGGAGGGGCTGTCGCCTCACTGGCCCCGGGCGCCGCTGGAGCCGCAAGCCCGAGAGACACGGAGCGGGCTGCGGCGCGGCCAGAAGCCGGGAACGCCGGGGGTGGAGAGAGCGGCCGGGGCGGAGCGAGGCGCGGGAACCGGAGGCTCTGAGACACCGGAGGGAGCGGAGCGAGCGCCCCGCCATCATCCCGAAATAGCGAGAAGAGGAAGTGAGTAAGCCGCTCCGCGCCCCGCGGCTGAAACAACTGATCAGCCCTTCTCATCATACGGAGGTAAATGCCTACCGAGCCTTCATAAGTAGTGGCCACAGGTTCCAAACAGGGCTTGAGAGAGACAGTAAAGACCCACCCGTTGCATTGGTCGCCCGGCAAAGGGAAACGAACTGTTGCCATTTGCAAGAGACACCACTATGGCAGAGAACTGACGTCACCAGACTGCGGTGGAGGAGATAACTTCATTGAAACCTGCTGCTACAGGTGTGTAATCCCCTAGCCTTCCCTCTCCACACATCGGGGAAACCTTAAAGGCCCCTCCCAGTTCTCCCGTGAGTGCTACAGCCAGCCCGAGGGAAACAGAGGTGGTACGGGACCCGCGGCGCGGGACTACCGATCCCACCAGGGCTGACAGGTCTCTTGCACCAGCTACGGGGGAGTGGCTACCGGAGTGAAAGTAAAATTCGCTGAGGATTCTCAGCCCCAAGCTCTACAAACTTAGGGTCTCAGGGAATGGCAAACTGGAAGAGTGAGCCCAGTCGTTCATGAAAACAGGGCTCCCGGGAGCAGCAGACCTGGCGTGTAGCCAGTATTGTGATGAGCGGCACCTGTGAGAGGGGCCTGGCTAGAGGAAAAGTGGGAAGTGACTAGACACAAGAGGAGGCCCTAGGCACTCAGGATTGGAGACTCGCCCAGTCTGGGAGGAGCTGCTGCACAGTGATTGGTTCCCGCATATTGACAGGAGAAACTTGGCCTGGTGGGCACAGTGCCACCTACTGGAAGAGAAGTTAATCAAACTCTAAGACTGCATTTATTAGTTTTTTCTTTCTTTGATTTGGGTTTTTCTTTCATCTTCATTTTTCTATCTCGTTTTTTTTTCTAATTTTAATTTTAATTTTTTTAATTATTATTTTTTAAATTTTTTTTTCTTTTTTTAGTTCCTCTTTCTTTCGTCTTTTCATTTTTCTTATCCCCCCTTCCTTGAATTCTACCTGCCTACTCTCATTCTCTTTAGTGACTTCTTCCCTTCCCTTCTAATACCTTTCCTCCCAAGCATCAAATAAATTTATAGGAGTAACTCAGCAGTCAAACAGAACAAGAAGCAACATGAGCAGCTTCAAGAAGCAAGGAAGAAAAGGAGTACAAACAATGCAGGACAGCCTAAATATTCAGGAGGACGTAGAGTCATCAGAAAAATGGTCATATAAAGACCTCAAGGAACACCTTAGACAGATGGAATGGAACCTTAAAGAGGATACAAGACAGCAAATTCAAGCAGCAAAAGAACACATTGAGAATGAATTACATAAAGATGCTTAACTTCTTCTTTTAGCTGTTTATCAGGAGATAGAGATTATAAAAAAGAATCAAACAATAATTCTAGAAATGAAGGAAACGATAAACCAAATTAAAAACTCAATTGAGAGTATCACTAACAGAGTGGAGCAAGTAGAAGCCAGAAGTCAGATAATGAAGACAAAATATATCATCTTGAAAAGAGTCTAGCCAACTCAGAAAGGCTGGTAAAAAATCACGAGAAAAACATCCAAGAGTTATGGGATAACATAAAAAAACCAAACTTACGAGTCATCGGGATAGAAGAAGGTACAGAGATTCAAACGAAGGGAATGAGTAATCTGCTGAATGAAATAATTACAGAAAACTTTCCAGAAATAAAAAAGGAAACAGATATACAAATTGAAGATGCATACAGGACACCGAGCACACAAAATCACAGTAGACCAACGCCAAGACACATTGTTATGAAGATATCCAATATACAGAACAAAGAGAAAATATTAAAAGCTACAAGAGAAAGGAGGCAGATTACATTCAGGGGTAAACCAATAAGGTTAACAACGGATTTTTCATCACAGACACTGAAAGCAAGAAGGTCATGGAACAATGTATTTCAAACACTGAAAGACAATGGATGCCAACCAAGAATTCTGTATCCAGCAAAATTAAGCTTCAGGTATGACAACGAAATAAAGATCTTTCACGATAAACAAAAGTTAAAAGAATTTGCAGCCAGAAAACCAGCATTGCAAAGCATCTTGAGCAAAACACTACACGAGGAAGAAATGAAAAACAATAACCAAAACCATCAGTGGGAAGTGCCTCGGTAAAGACAGAGGGCGAGGGGAAAGATAATCATGGAGAAACAAACTAAATTTTTTTAAAAAAGGATAAACAATCAAACATGGATGGAAGTTCAAACCATATATCAATAGTAACTCTGAATGTTAATGGCTTAAACTCTCCAATAAAGCGACATAGGCTGGTATCATGGATTAAAAAAACAAGTCCAACAATATGCTGCCTCCAGGAGACACATCTGATTGGAAAAGACATACACAGGCTGAAGGTGAAAGGATGGGAAAAAATATACCACGCACACGGTCCTCGTAAGCAAGCAGGGGTGGCCATCCTCATATCGAATAAAATCGACTTCAAGACTAAGTTAATCAAAAGGGATAAAGAAGGACATTATATACTGTTAAAAGGAACCATTCACCAACAAGACATAACAATTATCAATATTTATGCACCAAATAATGGTGCTGCGACATTCATAAAACAAATTCTCCTCAAGTTCAAGAATCAAATAGACCACAACACAATAATTATGGGTGACTTCAACACACCTCTCTCACCATTGGACAGATCCTCCAAACAAAAGTTGAATAAAGAAACTATAGAACTCAATACCACAATCAATAACCTAGACTTAACTGACATATATAGAATATATCAACCATCATCAAATGGATATACTTTTTTCTCAGCAGCACATGGATCCTTCTCAAAAATAGACCATATATTATGCCATAGGGTAACCCTCAGTAAATATAAAGGGGTGGAGATAATACCATGCATTTTATCTGATCATAATGGAATGAAACTGGAAATCAATGATAAAAGAAGGAAGGAAAAATCCTACATCACATGGAAAATGAACAATATGTTACTGAATGATCAATGGGTTACAGAAGACATAAAGGAGGAAATCAAAAAATTCTTAGAGATAAATGAAAATACAGACACAACATATCGGAATCTATGGGACACAATGAAAGCAGTTTTAAGAGGAAAATTCATCGCCTGGTGGTCATTCCTCAAAAAAAGAAAAAACCAACAAATAAATGAGCTCACACTTCATCTCAAAGCCCTAGAAAAGGAAGAGCAAATGTAGCAGAAGGCTAGAAATAATTAAAATCAGAGCGGAAATCAATGAAATTGAAACAAAAGAAACTATTGAAAAAATTAACAAAACTAAAAGTTGGTTCTTCGAAAAAATAAATAAGACAGACCTTTAGCCATGCTAACGAAGAGAAGAAGAGAGAGCACTCAAATTACTAACATATGGGATGAAAAAGGCAATATCACAACAGATGCTACAGAAATCCAGAAGACAATTAGAAATTATTTTGAAAACCTATATTCCAATAAAATAGAAGATAGTGAAAAGACATCGATAAATTCCTTAAGTCATATGATTTGCCCAGACTGAGTCAGGAGGATACACACAATTTGAATAGACCAATATCAATGGATGAAACTGAAGAAGCCATCAAAAGACTACCAACCAAGAAAAGCCCAGGACCGGATGGGTATACAGCGGAGTTTTACAAAACCTTTAAAGAAGAATTAATACCAATACTTTTCAAGTTATTGCAGGAAATAGAAAAAGAGGGAGCTCTTCCAAATTCATTCTATGAGGCCAACATCACCCTGATTCCGAAACTAGACAAAGACACCTCAAAGAAAGAAAACTACCGACCAATATCTCTAATGAACCTAGATGCAAAAATCCTCAATAAAATTCTGGCGAATCGAATACAAAAACACATCAAAAAAATTGTGCACCATGATCAAGTAGGATTCATCCCTGGGATGCAAGGATGGTTCAACATACGGAAATCAATAAATGTTATTCACCACATCAATAGACTTAAAGATAAGAACCATATGATCATCTCGATAGATGCAGAGAAAGCATTCGACAAAGTACAGCATCCCTTTATGTTCAAAACATTAGAAAAACTAGGGATAACAAGGTAAGTTCCTGACATTGTAAAAGCTATCTATGCTAAGCCTCAGGCTAGCATCATTCTGAATGGACAAAAGTTGAAGGCATTCCCTCTAAAATCTGGAACAAGACAGGGATGCCCTCTATCACCACTTCTATTCAATTTAGTTCTCGAAGTACTAGCCAGAGCAATTAGACAGACAAAAGAAATTAAAGGCATAAAAATAGGAAAAGAAGAACTTAAATTATCACTATTTGCAGATGACATGATTCTATACCTAGAAGACCTAAAAGGGTCTACAAAAAAACTACTAGAACTAATAAATGAATTCAGCAAAGTGGCAGGATATAAAATCAACACGCATAAATCAAAGGCATTTCTGTATATCAGCGACAAAATTTCTGAAACGGAAATGAGGAAAAACACTCCATTCACAATATCCCCCCAAAAAATAAAATACTTGGGAATCAACCTAACAAAAGAGGTGAAAGATTTATACAATGAAAACTACAGAACCCTAAAGAGAGAAGTAGATGAAGATCTTAGAAGATGGAAAAATATATCCTGTTCATGGATAGGCAGAACTAACATCATCAAAATGGCGACATTACCAAAAGTTCTCTATAGGTTTAATGCAATGCCAATCAAAATCCCAACGGCATTTCTTGTAGAAATTGATAAAGCAATCATGAAATTCATATGGAAAAATAAAAGACCCAGAATAGCAAAAGCAATTCTAAACAGGAAGTGTGAATCAGGTGGTATAGCGATTCCAGATTTCAAACTATATTACAGAGCAATAGTGACAAAAACAGCATGGTACTGGTACCAAAACAGGCGGGTGGACCAATGGTATAGAATAGAGGACACAGAGACTAATCCACAAAGTTACAACTATCTTATATTTGATAAAGGGGCTAAAAGCATGCAATGGAGGAAGGATAGCATCTTCAACAAATGGTGCTGGCAAAACTGGAAATCCATATGCAACAAAATGAAACTGAATCCCTTTCTCTCGCCATGCACAAAAGTTAACTCAAAATGGATCAAGGAGCTTGATATCAAATCAGAGACTCTGCGTCTGATAGAAGAAAAAGTTGGCTCCGATCTACATATTGTGGGGTCGGGCTCCAAATTCCTTAATAGGACACCCATAGCACAAGAGTTAACAACAAGAATCAACAAATGGGACTTACTTAAACTAAAAAGTTTTTTCTCAGCAAGAGAAACAATAAGAGAGGTAAATAGGGAGACTACATCCTGGGAACAAATTTTTACTCCTCACACTTCAGATAGAGCCCTAATATCCAGAGTATACAAAGAACTCAAAAAATTAGACAATAAGATAACAAATAACCCAATCAACAAATGGGCCAAGGACCTGAACAGACACTTCTCAGAGGAGGATATACAATCAATCAACAAGTACATGAAAAAATGCTCACCATCTCTAGCAGTCAGAGAAATGCAAATCAAAACCACCCTAAGGTAGCATTTCACTCCAGTAAGATTGGCAGCCACTATGAAGTCAAACAACAACGAGTGCTGGCGAGGATGTGGAGAAAAGGGTACACTTGTACATTGCTGGTGGGACTGCAAATTGGTAAGGCCAATTTGGAAAGCAGTTTGGAGATTCCTGGGAAAGCTGGGAATGGAACCACCATTTGACCCTGCTATTGCCCTTCTCGGACTATTCCCTGAAGACCTTAAAAGAGCATGCTACAGGGATACTGCCACATCGATGTTCATAGCAGCACAATTCACAATTGCTAGACTGTGGAACCAACCCAGATGCCCCTCAATAGATGAATGGATAAAAAAAATGTGGCATCTATACACAATGGAGTACTATGCAGCAATAAAAAATGACAAAATCATAGAATTTGCAGGGAAATGGACGGCACTAGAGCAGATTATGCTTAGTGAAGCTAGCCAATCCCTAAATACCAAATGTCTTCTTTGATATAATGAGAGTAAATATGAACAGAGCAGGGAGGAAGAGTAGGAGGAAAAGAGTAACATTAATCAGTGACATGAGATGGGAGGGAAAGGGAGAGATGAGGAAAATTGCATGGAAATGAAGGGAGACCCTCATTGCTATACAAAATTACATATAAGAGGTTGTGAGGGGAATGGGAAAATAAACAAGGAGAGAAATGAATTACAGTAGATGGGGTAGAGAGAGGGGAGGGGAGGGGGGATAGTAGGGGATAGGAAAGGTAGCAGAATACAACAATTACTAATAGGGCATTATGTAAAATTGTGGATGTGTAATCGAGGTGATTCTGCAATCTGCATTTGGGGTAAAATTGGGGGTTCATAACCCACTTCAATCTAATGTATGAAATATGATATGTCAAGAGCTTTGTAATGTTGTGAACAACCAATAAAAAAAAAAGAATATCATGTTAAGTGAATTAAGTCAATCCCCTCAAACCAAAGGCCAAATGTTTTCTGATAAGTGGATGCTGATCCATAATGAAAGGGGGCATGGGAGGAATGGAGGTACTTTGAATTGAACAGAGGTCAGTGAGAGGAGGGGAAGGGGCATGGGGGTAGGAAAGATGGTGGAATGAGATGGGCATCGTCACCCTAGGTATGTGTGCATGAATGGCATGTGCAACCAGAGAAATGAAAGTTGTGGTCCATTTTTGCACAATGAATCGAAATGCATTCTGGCATATATAACTAGTTGGAACAATTTAAAAAACTAACCAAACAAAAAACCCACCCCAATCCAAATACCAAAGCACCATCACAGGACTCAGTATTTCATCATCTAGGAACTCTAAAATGACTTGGAAAAATGGCAAGATGATGACGGTTCAGAGGTACCTGGCTCTAACCTGCTGTCCCATGAGATCAAACCAAATCAACAGGTGTGCAGATGCGTATTGAGGTAGTGGTGGGGTCATAGGAACCCTCTTTGCCCCTCCACACAAGCTCAGTACTCCACGTGCCAGTCTGGACTGCTTGGTGCCATGGCCTGGAGTTCTTCCACCCACATACTTTTGGTAGAATATAGCTGTAGGTGATTCCCCAAATACTGGATTTTAGAAGAGAGTACACTGACACCGGGATGGGCCCTGTACTGGGAGGAAGACACCCTTCAGCAGGCTGAAGAGAGTCCAGGACAACAGAGTTTGCCACCTGGCGAACATGAGACCTGAGAGCTGCACCGTGGGCTGTTGTAGGAGAAGAGGTCCCCAGCATTTCCACCAAGTTCATATGGTGCTGTAACAGGGAGCCATCTTCAGAAGGTCTCATGGAATGGACTTAACTGCTTGGGAGGTAAGAAGTCCCTGTATGTTTTACATATCTTGGACCTAACAGCCTCTTCGGTTGCCAACACTGAGAGTCAGTTTAGGTCCAGGGAAAGTGACTGTGATAAAAATCTTTGGAGAATTCTAGACAGTGGGAATTGTGGCCCATGAGGTACAGGGGAGCAGAAGGCATTTCCATTTAAAATTGGTGAGTTGGCCGCCGTGAAACCAGGTGTGCTAAGATTCACAAAGGGGTGGGTCTGGGAGCACTGTGGCTAGGATTGACAGTCTTGGTTCCCATGACATCCCACCCTGGTGCAGATCCCACTGATTTGGTCACTTCTTCCATGCTCAGAAGCATTCAGAGGACACACTGCAATGGCTTGGACATTAGTTACGCCCTGAGCACACTGAGTCTTTGAGTCAAGGGTGTGCAAATCCCATCAGTCTACAGGCTTGGTGTATGAGAGGGGCTAGCAGGAGGCTCCTACTGTCACCAAGCCCCATCCCTGGGTACAAAGACAAAAAAAGCCTTGAGAGTGGATTTAGCCCTTTTATGGATAACCTTACTTTAGCCCCGGGAAGGGCAAGAAGGGGGGAGCTCACCTACAGACCCCCGACTGGTTTGGACAGTGTAGGCTGGAACTGAGAAGGGGCGTTCCCCACTGCGACAGCCTGACCCGCCACCATGCCTGGCGGATTCCAAATTGAGGTCCCAATTTGGAATCTACATTCCAAAGGGTCTACATTTTAAATACCTCAGCAAGGAAAAATATTTGACTTTTTCTTTTGTTTTCCTTTACTATTCTTTTCTTTCATACTTTAATTCTATATACTTTTAAAATTAATTTTTAAAATTCTTTTTCTCTTCTTTCCTTCCCCCTTTTCAAAAAAAATCTATTTTCATTAATGCCTAACAGTTCAGTCTGTTCTATATTATTGCTACCCTTCCCTCACTGTTAGTGGTGGTATAGATGTTGTTGTTAAGAGGTTTTTATTGTTCATTTTAAGTTGTTGCTGGTAGTGGTTTTATCCTCTCAAAGTGGGGCTGAGGATTGAACCCAGTACTTTGAAAATGTTGGTAAGTGCTTGATGCTGAGCTATACCCCAGCCTAGTTGAAAGAAATTGAAACTCACTCTAGCCAAGACCTTGTCCTGCTCAAACCTTGGTGGATATCTCAACTTAAAAAAGGGGTGGGGGCGTGAGACTTCAGTTGCTGTCCCAACCTCAAAGTAGGGCAATCCTGAAGATCCACTACAGGACCATTCACCCCCTTAGAAATAACACAACTGTCATGCCACCTCATCTAGGCTGCTCCCAGACCCTAGCAGACAGCACAGTGGAGGCGTAACTAAGAGTGTACTCACTATACACCACTGTCTGTGTCATATCTGCCTGAACCAGCATATGGACCCCACTCACTGGAGTCCAACAGAGAAAGGTGGTCCCTCAGGTTCTGACACAGTACCACAGTCAAAATTCACCTAAGCTTGCCTAAAAAGCCACAGGCAACCTACAAAACCTACAATGCAAAGTCCCTTTGGAATTAAGCTCAACACTGCACAATAAGCCAACAGCCCAGGGCACATCAAGAAAAAGCTGCTGAGAGCCTCCCATAATAGTGACACTCCATCCTACCAGACTTGCAAAACTCAGCAAAAAACAAGGCAACACGGCTCCTTTCAAATCCATAACTCCCTAGTAACTGAACATGGATACTGAGGTGGATGTAATGCCAAAGAATTAAAAAATTGTTAAAATGATCAATGAATTTAAAGAAGATATGAATAAACAGCTGGAAGGAACTAAGGAAGACAATGGATATGAAGAGCAATTCAATAGATTCTGACAAAGAGCCAAACAGACATCTTGGAAATGAAAAGTCCAATAAGTCGAACAAAAAATTCAGTTGAAAGCTCACTGATAGACTAGTCAACAGAAGAAAGACTATCAGGACTTGAAGACAAGGTGGATGAGCAAGCACTTTGAGACAGTAATAAAAAAAAGTATGAACAGAACACTCAAGATCTCTAGGACAGCATTAAAAGACTGAACTTACAACCCATGAGTTTAGAGGAGAAAGTGGAACTACAGGGGAATGTCATCAAAACCTCAGTGAAATAATGACGAAACATTTCCCAGATCTTGGGAATGATATGGACATCCAGGTGCTATGGTCATTCAGAACCACCAATAGACATGACCAGAAAAGCACCTCTCCGTGACATATAAAAAGCTGCCAAAAATATAGAATGACAAAACAGAATATCAAAGACTACAAGAGTGAAGCTTCAATTCATGTATAAAAGCAGAACTATCAGAATAACACTTATCTCAGCAGAAACTCTAAAGGCCAGGAGGGCATGGGATGGTATATTTCAAGATCTGGAATAAAACAACTGTCAACCTAGACTCCTATCTCCAGTAAAGTTACACTTCAGAAGGGAAGAAGAAATAAAGACCTTTCAACATGAGCATTTGACTGAGAGAACTGTGACCACTAAACCAGAATTGCAGAAGATACTCAAAAGATAGACAAACATAAGGGCATGGAAAATTATAAATCTCACTAGAAGAATAATTAAGCAAGTGAGGAATAGGGAAGACGCGGCTGAGGTTGTGGCTTAGTGGTAGAGTGCTTACCTAGCACATGTGAGGCCCTGGGTTCCATCCTCAGCATTCACATAATAAACAACACCCCCCCCCCCACTAAGACAAATAAGAGAAACAATCCTCAAAACAACAAAAATTAAAACAATGAAATGGCAGGATTTTGTAATTTCTTTAAGAACCCTGAATGTAATGGTCTCAATTCTCCAATTAAAAGATGCAGAACAGTTGGTTGGATGAAAAAAAAACCCCTATTTTTAAGAAATTCATCTCACAGGCAAAAAGATGCATATTAAAAGTAAAAGGATAGAGAATCATATTCCAATCAAATGGAATCCAAGAGCAGGCAGGAGGAGCTATACTTGTATCCAACAAAATATACTTCAAGCCAAAATTGGTCAGAAGAGACAAAAATTGTCACCACATATTGATAAAGGGAATAATCCATCCAATAAGAGATACTTATTTTAAATATATATGCACTGAATGTGAGAGGATGCAATTTTTTTTTTTTTTTTTTTTTTGGTACTGGGGATTGAACCCAGGAGTACTTAACCACTGAGCCACCTACCCAGCCCATTTAAAATACATTCTTTTTGACACAGGGTCTTGCTGAGTTTCTAAGTGCCTCACTAATCTGCTGAGGTGGGCTTTGAACTTGTAATCCTCCTGCCTCAGCCCTCCGAGTTTCTTGGATCACAGGCATGTGCCACTGAGCCTGGTAGGAAGACCCAGTTTTATAAAACAGACCCCAATGAAATAAAAGTTGGGTGACTTTAATACTTCACTTTCACCAAAAGATTGATGTATTTTGTTGTTTGGAAAATCTGAGTTAAATGACACTATAGGTCAAAATGAACTTAACAGAGATCTACAGAATATTCCATATAACAACCCTGCTACATTCTCTCCATTAGCACATAGAACCTTATCCCAAATCGATTACATTTCAGGCCATAAGGGCAATATTAACAAATACAAATACATTGAAATAATTCCTTGCATCTCATCATATTATAATGGAATGAAATTAGCAACCAGCATCAAGAGAAACTGCAGGAAATGTGCAAACATTCGGAGATTGAACACTCCTGTATGAGCAGTGGGTCACTGAAGAAATCGGGGGGAAATTAAGAAATTCCTAGAATCAAATGAAAATGAAAACACAACCTACCAGAATCTATGGGACACAGCAAAGGCAGTTATAGGGGGAATACTTACAGCTGTAAGTGCCTACAGTAGAAAACAGACCTCAAAGAGCTAACTTAGTGGCCTAAAAAATAAGAACAAAGAAAATTCAAAAAATCAACAGAAGGAAAAATACATACCAGAGTAGTAGTAAATGAAATAGAATAATAAAAGAATCAGTGGAAACAGAGTGGGTTTGCTTAAGAAATAGACAAAATCGATGACCCTTTAGCCAAACTAATCAAAAGAAAGACCCAAATTAATAAAGTTAGGGGTGAAAAGGGACACCATGGAAATCTAGAGGATCATTAGGGGCTATGTTGAATAATTACGTGGCATTAAGTTGGAAGGAATGGGCACAGTTTTAGCTACATCTATCCTACCACTGATGAACCAGGAGCATGTAAAGGGCCTAATGGGACACAGCCCGGGGAGTGTGTAGCAGTAACAAAAAGCTCCCAGCAAAGCAAGGCTGGGATGGGCTGGCGTCACAGCTGAGCTAACACCAATGCTCCTCAAACCACCCTACAAAGTAGAAGGGGAAGGGACTCCTCTAAAGTCATTGTGGAGCTGATACGACTTTGCTATCGATACATGCCCAGGACACATCAACTGTAGACCAATATTTTTATGTACAAAAACACAAAGAACACTTGCAAATCGAATTCAGCATCGCATTCAAAAGTCTCGTTCTAGGGGAGGAAGGTGGGTTCGATGTGTGCAAATACATCACATTTAGAACCAAGAATAAAAATCACAAGATTATCTATATAGATGCAGAATGATTCTTCAATAAGATTCAACATCATGATAAAAACCCTGAATAAGCTAGGTACAGAAGGATCACACCTATGTCAAAAGCATTTCCAGCATCATACTGAATGGGGAAAACCTGAAAGCATTTCCTCTAAAATCAGGAATGAGATAAGGGTCTTTTCACTCTCACCACTTCTACTCAACTTAGTATCAGAAACTTTATCCAGAGCTGTCAGGTAAGTAAAAGAACAGGTAAACAAAAAGGAAAGGGAAGAGTCCAAATGCCCCTGTGTGCAGATGGTAGGATTCTATATGAGAAAACCTTGGAGTCCACCAAAATTCTCTTGGAGTTTGTAAGCAAATTCAGCAAAGTAGCAGGATACAAAGTCAATACGCACAATCATCAGCTTTCTTATACAGCAACAATGAACTCAGAGAAAGGAAGCATCAAAACAATCCCCTGCACAATAGCCTCATACGTTAAAAAAAAAAAACCTACAAAGACACCTAACCAAGGAGGTAAGAGACCTCTACAGTGAAAATTATAAAACACTGAAGAAAGAATTGAAGACACCAGAAGATGGCAAGGCATCCCATGGAATGGAATGGGAGAATTAATATTGTAGATCAATTGCGTTGATCTACTGATTCAATGCAATCCTATCAAAATACCAAAGTCGGGGTTCCCAAGATGGTCGCGAATAGAGTGCATCACACCCCTTGTACAGTGCCACTGCGCGGTGAATAACGAGTTAGAACAACAAGCTACCTTGTTAGGAACTTACAGCAAAATGGGGGTGCACCGAGGTCCGGTAATTGAGTCTCATACACGAGCCAACTGTGCTACCGGAGATCTGGGCTGACTGATCCGCGTGGCCCGTCCCGCGGCTACAGATGGCGGGGAGCGGCTGAAAAGCGACCAGCAAGCAGGGAGATTGCTGCAGATTCTGTGGAATCCTGCCGCCTGAGCACTCACGGAACCCCGGGCTGAGTTCGGGATTTTAGACAGGGAAGGAAACGGGACAGTTCTATCCCCCACAACGGAAACTCCACCAAGGAAACCAGCGGCCACCATCTTGAAGAGCTGAAGTAACCACCGCCACTCTCCAACGGATTGCAACAATAAAACAGGTGTGTGTTACTCAGCTCATCTCCCATACAGCGGGAAATTCGCATAAAATCTCTCCTAGGCTCTCTGGGGGAGGGATTATCAGAGCAAGCCTGCATAAAGACGCTGGGAAAACTAGAGCCACCCGACCTTCAACTCCCCCTCACATCAGCGGGGAAAACGAAACCTGTATTGCCAGCGCGGGGGAAGGGGCAAGCGGAAAAAATCAAAACAATAGAGTGCCGGTGGGTTCTTAATAGCCACCCTCCACGTCCAACAAACGGCAGGCCCAGAGTACAGTTTGAACTGCCGAGAGGCATCACTCAGGGGAAATCTGGTCTAGCAGGAGAAACCAGGACTAGCAGGAGAAACCAGGGGACTAGAGGCCAGGCCCTCACGACTGGGCGGCTGGAGAACGCATGCCCGCCAGTGAAACTCCACCCACTGACTGGGGGGCTGGATTCCGCCCCCCGCTGGCGACCTACCACGCGACTGGGCAGCTAGAGATTGCCCGCCCACCAGCAACAGTCGGCCCATTGCCCCTGGGACTGGGTGGCTGGAGACTGCATGCCCACGGGTGACCGATCGCCCGCTGGTTGCCCGAGTGACTGGGCAGCTGGAGACCGCCTGCCCGCTGGCGACCGACTGCATGACTAGGTGGCTAGAGATCGCCCACCCACCAGCGACAGCCGGCCGTTGCCCCTGTGACTGAGCAGCTGGAAACCGCATGCCCGCCGGCCACCAATCGCCTGCTGGCGGCCTGCGCGACTGGGCAGCTGGGGACCACCCACCCGCATGCAACAGCCAACCCACTGCCCCTGCGACTGGGCAGGTAGAGATCACCTGCCCACCAGCGACAGCCGGCCCATTGCCCCTGTGACTGAGCAGCTGTAAACCGCACGCCCGCCGGCTGCCTGCTCGACTGGGCAGCCGGGGACTGCCCACCCGCCTGCGACAGCCGGCCCATTGCCCCTGCGACTGGGTGGCTAGAGATTGCCCGCCCGCTGCCCGTGCGACTAGGCGGCTGAACACCGCACACCCACCGGCGACCGATCATCCGCCCGCTGCCTGCGCGACTGGGCGGTTGGAGACTGCCTGGCCGCCAGCGTCAGGGAGCTGAAACCAACCAGAGACAGTCCAGTCCCACCCCTCCATTCGGACACCCGAGTGTCCGAATGGAGCCTGGGGCCCGCCATAGCAGAGAGGTGACGTCACTGGAGCTCAGCCGTCGGAATTCCTTCCCAGCGGAATCCACTTTAGCTAGCATACTCTACCAACACAAAGGAGAGACAACAGAGATATAAAAAACCAAAACAAGTTTATAGAAGAGAGCAGAAACACAGCAATCAAATAGAGCTGGAAATTAGCGTGAACATCATGTAAAAACAAGGGAAAAAAGGAGTACAAACAATGCAGGACAACTTAAATCTACAGGAGGACCTAGAAGCATCAGAAACAGGGATAGGGAAAGAACTCAAGGCATACCTAACTCAGATGGAAAGGAATATTAGAGAAGACATGAGACAGCAAGTCCAAGCAATAAAAGTATATTTTGAAAATGATTTAAACAAATTCAAATGGCAAAAAATGAGCTTTACCAGGAGATCTTAAAAAAAAAGTAATCCTAGAAATGCAGGAAACTATAAACCAAATTAAGAACTCAAACGAGAATATTACAAATAGACTAGATCAAGTAGAAATCAGAACATCAGATAATGAAGACAAAGTTTATCAACTTGAAAAGAATATAGTCATCACAGAAAAGATGCTTAAATCCCACAAGCAATCTATTCAAGAGATATGGGATGTCATAAAAAATCCAAATTTGAGAGTCATCGGGATAGAAGAAGGCATAGAGAAACCAAAGGAATGGACAACCTATTAAATGAAATAATTCTAGAAAACTTCCCAGAGATGAAAGATGGAATGGATTGCCAAATCCTGGAAGCCTACAGGACCCCAAACATTCAAAACCGTAATCGATCAACTCCAAGACATATAATTATGAAGATAGCCAACATACAGAACCATGAGAGAATATTAAAAGCTATGAGAGAAAGGAGGCAGATTACATTCAGGGGTAAACCAATTAGGTTAACGACTGATTTTTCATCACAGCCTTTGAAAGCGAGAAGATCCTGGAACAATGTATTTCAAATGCTGAAAAATAATGGATTCCAACCAAGAATACTGTATCCAGCAAAATTAAGCTTCAGATTTGACAGTGAAATTAAAATCTTTCACGATAAACAAAAGCTAAAAGAATTCGCAGCCAGAAAACCAGCACTGCAAAGCATTTTGAGCAAAATACTACAAGAGGAATTGAAAAATAGTGCCCAAAACTAACAGCAGGAGGTATCTCAGTAAAGGGGGAGGAAAATAACCAAAAAGTAAAAACTAACCAAACTAAAATAAATAAATAAACATGACTGGAAGTACAAATCATATTTCAATTGTAACCTTAAATGTTAATGGCCTAAACTCACCAATCAAGAGACATAGGCTAGTAACCTGGATCAAAAAAACAAATCCAACAATATGCTGCCTTCAGGAGACTCATATGATAGGAAAAGACATACACAGGCTGAAGGTAAAAGTATATCACTCACATGGCACTCGGAAGCAAGCAGGAGTGGCCATACTCATATCGAATAAAATCAACTTCAAACCTAAGTTAATCAAAAGGGATGAAGAAAGACACTATACACTGTTAAAAGGAACCATCCACCAACAAGACACAACAATTATCAATTTGTATGCACCAAACAATGGAGCTGCAACGTTCATAAAACAAACTCTCTTCAAGTTCAAGAGTCAAATAGACCACAACACAATAATTATGGGTGACTTCAACACACTGCTCTCACCATTAGACAGATCCTCTAGACAAAAGCTGAATAAAGAAACTATTGAACTCAATAGCACAATCAATAACCTAGACTTAACCGACATATATAGAATATATCAACCATCATCAAGTGGATACACGTTCTTCTCAGCAGCACATGGATCCTACTCAGACCATATATTATGCCATAGGGCGACTCTTAGTAAATATAAAGGTGTGGAGATAATACCATGCACCATATCTGATCATAATGGAATGAAACTGGAAATCAATGATAAAAGAAGGAAAAATCCTACATCACATGGAAAATGAACAATATGTTACTGAATGATCAATGGGTTACAGAAAACATAAAGGAGGAGATAAAAAAATTCATAGAGACAAATGACAATACAGACACAATGAAAGCAGTTTTAAAAGGGAAATTCATTTCTTGGAGTTATTGCCTCAAAAAAAAAAAACCAACAAATAAATGAACTCACACTACACCTCAAAACCCTAGAAAAGGAAGAGCAAAACAACAGCAAATGTAGTAGAAGACAAGAAATAATTAAAATTAGAGCAGAAATCAATGAAGTTGAAACCAAAAAAAAAACCATTGAAAAAACTAAAAGTTGGTTCTTTGAAAAAATAAGATTGACAGGCCCTTAGCCATGCTAACGAAGAGAAGAAGAGAGAGAACTCAAATTACTAACATACGGGATGAAAAAGGCAATATCACAACAGACACTACAGAAATACAGAAGATAATTAGAAAGTGTTTCTAAACCCTATATTCCACTAAAATAGAAGATAGTGAAGATATCGATAAATTTCTTAAGTCATACGATCTGCCCAGATTGAGTCAGGAATACACACACAATTTGAACAGACCAATAACAAAGGAAGAAATTGAAGAAGCCATCAAAAGACTACCAACCAAAAAAAGCCCTGGACCGGATGGGTATACAGCGGAGTTTTACAAAACCTTTAAAGAAGAATTAATACCAATACTTTTCAAGCTATTTCAAGAAATAGAATGAATTTGGAAGAGCTCCTTCTTTTTCTATGAGGCCAACATCACCCTGATCCCGAAACCAGACAAAGACACTTCAAAGAAAGAAAACTACAGACCAATATCTCTAATGAACTGGGATGCAAAAATTCTCAATAAAATCCTGGCGAATAGAATACAAAAGCATATCAAAAAAATTGTGCACCATGATCAAGTAGGATTCATCCCTGGGATGCAAGGATGGTTCAATATACGGAAATCAATAAATACTATTCACCACATCAATAGACTTAAAGACAAGAACCATATGATCATCTCGATAGATGCAGAAAAAACATTTGACAAAGTACAGCATCCCTTTATGTTCAAAACACTAGAAAAACTAGGGAATAACAGCAACTTGCCTCAACATGGTAAAAGCTATATATGCTAAACCTCAGGCTACCATCATCCTAAATGGAGAAAAACTGAAGGCATTCCCTCTAAAATCTGGAACAAGACAGGGATGCCCTCTATCACCACTTCTATTCAATTTAGTTCTTGAAGTACTAGCCAGAGCAATTAGACAGACAAAAGAAATTAAAGGCATAAAAATAGGAAAAGAAGAACTTAAATTATCGCTATTTGCGGATGACATGATAATATATTTAACAGATCCAAAAGGGTCTACAAAGAAACTGCTAGAGTTAATAAATGAATTCAGCAAAGTGGCAGGATATAAAATCAACACACATAAATCAAAGGCATTCCTGTATATCAGCAACAAAACTTCTGAAATGGAAATGAGGAAAACCACTCCATTCACAATATCCTCAAAGAAAATAAAATACTTGGGAATCAACCTAACAAAAGAGGTGAAAGATTTATACAATGAAAACTACAGAACCCTAAAGAGAGAGATAGAAGAAGATCTTAGAAGATGGAAAAATGTACCCTGTTCATGGATAGGCAGAACTAACATCATCAAAATGGCGATACTACCCAAAGTTCTCTACAGGTTTAATGCGATGCCAATTAAAATCCCAACGGCATTTCTTGTAGAAATAGATAAAGCAATCATGAAATTCATATGGAAAAACAAAAGACCCAGAATAGCAAAAGCAATTCTAAGCAGGAAGTGTGAATCCGGAGGTATAGCGATACCAGAGTTCAAACTGTACTACAAAGCAATAGTAACAAAAACAGCGTGGTACTGGTACCAAAACAGGCAGGTGGACCAATGGTACAGAATACAGGACACAGAAACCAATCCACAAAATTACAACTTTCTTATATTTGATAAAGGGGCTAAAAGCATGCAGTGGAGGAAGGATAGCATCTTCAACAAATGGTGCTGGGAAAATTGGAAATCCATATGCAACAAAATGAAACTGAATCCCTTTCTCTCGCCATGCACAAAAGTTAACTCAAAATGGATCAAGGAGCTAGATATCAAATCAGAGACACTGCGTCTGATAGAAGAAAAAGTTGGCTCCGATCTACATACTGTGGGGTCGGGCTCCAAATTCCTTAATAGGATGCCCGTAGCCCAAGAGTTAATAACAAGAATAAATAAATGGGAGTTACTTAAACTAAAGTTTTTTCTCAGCAAGAGAAACAATAAGAGAGGTAAATAGAGAGCCTACATCCTGGGAACAAATTTTTACCCCTCACACTTCAGATAGAGCCCTAATATCCAGAATATACAAAGAACTCAAAAAATTAATAAGATAACAAATAACCCAATCAACAAATGGGCCAAGGACCTGAACAGACACTTCACAGAGGAGGACATACAATCAATCAACAAGTACATGAAAAAATGCTCACCATCTCTAGCAGTCAGAGAAATGCAAATCAAAACCACCCTACGATAACATCTCACTCTAGTAAGATTGGCAGCCATTATGAAGTCAAACAACAATAAATGTTGGCGAGGATGTGGGGAAAAGGGTACACTTGTTCATTGTTGGTGGGACTGCAAATTGGTAAGGCCAATTTGAAAAGCAGTATGGAGATACCTGGGAAAGCTGGGAATGGAGCCACCATTTGACCCAGCTATCGCCCTCCTCAGACTATTCCCTGAGGATCTTAAAAGAGCATACTATAGGGATACTGCCACATCAATGATTATAGCGGCAGAATTCACAATAGCTAGACTGTGGAACCAGCCTAGATGCCCTTCAATAGATGAATGGATTAAAAAATGTGGCATGTATACACAATGGAGTACTACACAGCAATAAAAATGACAAAATCATGGAATTTGCAGGGAAATGGATGGCCTTTGAGCAGATTATGCTAAGCGAAGCTACCCAATCCTTAAAAAACAAATGCCAAATGTCTTCTTTGATATAAAGAGAGCAACTAAGAACAGAACAGGGAGGAAGAGCACGAGGAAAAGATTAAATTAAACAAAGACGAGTGGGGGGAGAGAAAGGGAGAGAGAAGGGAAAGCATATGGAAATGGTAGGAGACCCTCAATGTTACACAAAATTACATAGAAGAGGATGTGAGGGGAAAGGGGGGGCGGAAACAAGGGAGAGAATTGAACAACAGCAGATGAGGTAGAGAGGGATGATGGGAGGGGAGGGGGGATAGTAGGGGATAGGAAAGGTAGCAGAATACAACAGTCACTAATATGCCATTATGTAAAAATGTGAGTGTGTAACCGATGTGATTCTGCAATTTGTATTTGGGGTAAAAATGGGAGTTCATAACCCAATTGAGTCAAATGTATGAAAGATGGTATATCATGAGCTTTGTAATGTTTTGAACAACCAATAAAAAATATTAAAAAAAGAAAAAATCAATTATATAAAGAAAAAAAATACCAAAGTCATTCTTTATATAAAAACAGCAAAAATAATCTAAAAGAAATTCCTAAATCTCTATGGAAGCACGAGAGAACCTGAGTCTCCAAAGTCATCCTAAGCAAATGCTGGTGGCAACATAGTGCCCAATTTCAAATTATAGTGAGCCACTGTAGCAAAACCAGCATGGTATTAGCATAGAAATAGACATGTAGTCCAATGGAATGGAATAAAGAACCCAGGAACACACCCAATACATCTACAACTCCGGGATTCTCCACAAAGAAGTCAAAAACATGTGAGAGAAAAACAGCCCCTTCAGTGTCCACCTTAGAAGATTGAAACCAGATTCCTTTCACCCTGTAAGAAAACCAACTGAAAACATTGATCAAAGACCTAAATGTAAGATCTAAGTCTTTGAAATTATTAGAGGAAAACATAGGAGAAACACTTCATGATACAGGCACAGGCAACAATGTCCTGAACAGGCTCTAATAGCTTAGGAAATAATAGCAGGAACGGACAAAGGAATTGTGTAAATTAAAAAGTGAACGGCAATCAATAGAATGAGGGGACAACCCACAGAATGGGAGAAAATCTATGCCAGCTATTCATCTGACAGGATTAATATGCAGAATATATAATTGAACTCAAAAAATTCAACAAAACAGCAATCCAATTAACAAACAGGCAAGAGTTTAAAGAGACATTTTTCAAAACAGGTATAAACAGCAATAAATATGTGAATAAAATGCTCCACATTTTCAGCCACAGGGAAATGCATGTCTAGTTACATTGAGATTCTATCTTACCCTAGTCAGAATAGCTATTATCAAGAACACAAAAAGATTAAAAATGCAGAAATAGGAGTCCTATACACCATTGCAGGGAATACTAATTAGCACCGCCACTGTGGAAAATAGTATGGAGGTTCTTCACAAAACAAAAACGAAACTGCCTTGCCACACAGCTACCCCGCTCCTGGTTATATATCTGAAGGAACCAAACGCAGCACCACCACAAGGACACCTGCACTTCCGTGTTCACTGCAGCACTGTTCATGCCAGCCAGGTTCCGGAACTGGCCTAGATGCCCATTAGCAGATGAATGGAGAGAGAGAAAATACGGTGTATCCACACCACGGAGTATTGTTCAGCCGTAAGGAGAAGGACACCATGTCATTTGCAGGAAAATGTTAAACAAAATCAGTCAGACTCAGACAAGTAGCACATACTTTCTCTTATATGTGAAACTAAGGAAGGAAGGAATAAAAGGACCCCATGGAAGAAGAAGAGGGCTTATTAGGTGAGGACCAGGGGAGGAGGGAAGAGGTGAGGAGGGGAGATGGATCATACACATGTGTGAAACTGTCACAGGGAAACCCATTGTCTTGTGCAATTGATAAGCACTAATAATTATAATAAAATGACTTTAAAACAGTTGAGTTGAATATCCCATAATACTTATCACCACTAAAATGATCTTTCTCCAGCCCTAGAGCTCAATTGGAAAATGCAACAATAGGGCACATCGGGCTAAGAAAGAGCCACTGCACAAGGGATAGATTTACAAGTAACATTTCTACATTAGACTTCATTAAAGGAAATACTAACAGGCTCGAGCATACAGAGCCAATTCCTTAGCTAGGGATGAAGCCCTGTATGGCCTCCGAGCATGGGCTGTATATCTGTTCAACCAGGCTGCATTCACTAGTTCCACAGGATGTGCAGTTCCCTTGTCGGCAGGGAGTAGTTGATGACTGACCATTCTTCAGGTTGACCCGAGGACCGAGTTAGGAAGCTGTCTGCCCATTTACTCTAAGGAGTAAGTGCCAGTTGCTTGGCTGCTCTGAAGCTGATGGATGGGTGGACTTACCTTCCAGAAGCACCATAAACTACTAACAAACCTTGGGTAATGAACTAAGGCTACAAATCCAGCTCCTTTCCTGTAGCAGAAAACTAGGAGCAGGATATCAGTGTTTATTACAAAAAATGAATGTGCACACTCATAAAATTAAAGGGCTTTAGGGATTAAATAACTCATTACTAAATGATACGAGTTTTGCTGCTAAGTATGACAAAGTATCTAGTCTTGGCAGTAAAGATAATGTCAGCTTTTCATTGCAGCTGGAGGAAAAGTGAGGTAATATTACATAATGTATCATAATATATTTGGATTTATCATAAAATGGAAGATAATTAGGTTGGCTATTCATTCAGGTTTGTTGGGACATCCTCTATTTATGCTGATGGGCATTTTTAATTATTAATCATCGTCTTAGATGTATTCCTTGCTTTAAAGGAAAAAGGACATGGTCACCATAGCTACAAAAGCCCAAGCAGCTGGATGCTGATAGAAAGCTCTGACTCTGGATCTGGGGATGGCACAGGCTGCCATTTGCTCCTTCTCACCACGGCCAGGACATGGTCTAAAGAAGCAGAAAACAGGTTGTGTGCAAAGGTGGTGCCTGGGCAAGATGCTGGCTTCCTGCCAGTCCTAATGGGACATGATGCCATGGAAGAGGGAGCAGTTTTGGTCGGAAAGATGGCCCTTATTTTTCAGATGTGAGGCGTGGAGAAGAACCTGGGACAGGAAGCCCCTGCTGCACATGCTGTGACCTGGTAGAAGGTCATGTCCCCTCTGGTGTCACTTTTCATGCTGCTTTCACAAAGCCTGAACCTGGGCTTTCCTGGGGCAGCCCAGTCCAGCCCCCGGGCTTGTGGCAGGGAGCTGAGAAAGGGCTCCAGGCCACTCATGCTGATAAATATTTCTTTAGATGTGTTTTCATTTTAAACAAGGAAACCTCACTCCTCTGCCTTCTCAACTCCCAGACACTGAGAAAAGTCCAGGGACACTGTTAGATAGTTTGGTCCAACACATTCTGTTCATGTTCTAGCCACAGCGACATTTCAGATGTTTTAGACATTTGCAAATGGACATTTTAAAATCCTTGACCATCATTCTAAGGAATTCTCAACTCCTGTCAGCCTCCATCTGATAAGAACTAACACGACCTGTCACCAGAGATCTCTACAGGAAGACTGGATGTCATCAGGAGAAAACACCACATAGGGTCTGCATGGTGTCAGCGCATCTCACCGTATGTGCTCAGCTATCTTTGGCTGAGAGAAAGAGAGATACAGACAGACAGACTGGAGGGGGTAAAGAAAAAAAAACTGGGATTATGGGTAAAGAACAGAAGAATAGAAATGTTGTGAGCCATACCAGTGCAGGCATTATAGAACTAACCCAAGCTGAGTGGGGAGAGGGTCTTCCATATCTAGTAATATGCAGGCTGGTTATCGTGACCCACTGTGGAAAATAGTATGGAAACTCTGAAAACCATGCAATTGTTGGATAAGATATACATTTTAATTTTTTTAAAAGCATCAATAGCTACAAGATGGCCAGAGCACATAGTGTTATCAGGTCAAAACCTAAGCAGAAGTGGCAGCCAGTGGAGGTAAGTGAACATGGAAGCTGGAGGCATCTGTCAAATTGGGAAACTGAGTTTTGGTTTTTGATACCTTTTCACAATGAGGAATGTGGGAATCAAGGTCAGGACCTTTGAGCAGATACCAAGGGCCTGGTTTATGGACATCATTGTCTCCTGACCCTTCTCCAATAAAGCTAGGCTCTGCCAGCAACCTCAGCTTAGGAGTTTCCTAGAAGTAAATGAATCCTACTGTGTATCCCAGGGACTGCAAGGAGTTACTCCAGGTCTACGTGTGATGGGGAAGAGCCACGTCCTCACTCTGTGTCACATGTCTTGGAAGTTTCCAGACAGACACCAACCTGGAGTGAACAGGTGGATTTTTCAGTGAGTAATGGCTGAAGGATCACAAAGGCAGGGCTTTTCCAAAGCCTGCTTGAAAGGGAATCTTGAAGACTTCACTTCTGTGGGCATGCACAGCTGGTGGGAGAAAGACTTTCCTGAGGACTGCCACCCACAAGTCGTGTGATCAGGGAGAAGTGGCTTCCCTGATTACACGACGTGGGTGGCAGTCCCTGTTTGGCACACGCACAGGTGGGCTACTTAAAGGCAGGAATAAAAAGCCACAAATAAGTGAATCCATGGGGCTCCATGGACACCGGGAGAGCATGTGCGGAATGCTGATTGCTGCTATTGACTGCTTCATCGGGTCCTCAAATAAGTCCATGGGCCAGGAAGTAGAGGAGGGGCCACTGCCTTGCACCCACTTAACCCTGGCAGGTTAGCAAGACACATGGACAAACAGAACCCTGGACAGCCAAGCAAGTCAGCAGGAGAGACTGCATGTGGGCCCTCCCCGCTCTGCAAGCATGGAAGGAATGGGAGGGTTCCCAAGGAGCCATTAATATGTGGAATATTCAAAACTGGAGCTCTTCTGTGCCAAATGCAAAATAGAATTACAACAAATTACATCATCTATTAAGAAAGAAACTCATACCTCAGGGAGCCAACTCGACCTCTCAATGGAAGCAAAAAAAAAAAAAAAAGTCAAAGGATAGTAACAGATAATGCATAGAGCAGATCCCTGAGAGTGGGTGTGGGAGCTGGTCTAGCTTGTGACAGCGGATTCCCTGCTCCTGTGCAGTGATGTCACCTTAATAGCTTGTAATTGACTCTGCGGGGATGGGTGGGGGTTATATGAAAGAGAAACCTGCTATATGTCAGGATTTTTTTTTTTTTTTTTGGTACTGGGGATTGAACTCAGGGGTGCTTTACCATTAAGCTACATCCCCAGCCTTTTTATTTAATTTTTAATTTTGAGACAGGGTATTGCTATGTTTTTGATGGTCTCACTAATTTGCTGAGGCTGGCCTTGAACTTGAGATCTTCCTGCCTCATCCTCCTGAGTCACTGGATTACAGATGTACACCACTGTGCCCAGCACTGCATTTTATTATTATTTTTTATTTTCTTAAGTGCCAGTTTACCAGTACACCATTGGCTACTAGACATACAGGAAGTGGTTTGAATACCAGTAACCAAAGAAACACAAAAAGAATCGAGGTCTAGACAAGATGGAATAAGAATAGTCCATCCTATTCTTCCTGTTAATTACAACAGAAAAGTCTGGACAGAATTCACAAGGCAGCTAACGGAAGACTCTGAAAGCTGAGAAAGAAAGTAGACTGGCCAGTGGCCCCAGGACTAAAGGAACCAGCCGGTGGTGAGTCCCTGTGAGTGTGCCGGTGTCCTCCTCAAGATACGTAACAGGAAAAAACACATAAGCACACACGACCTGGAAATAACTAAGAAACACCAAGAAACAAAAATGAACCCAATAAACCTGCCCTCTCAAGCGAAAAGTGTGATGGATGGGAAAAGACCTACTCTGAGAACACTGAGGGTATATTAGTACCAGATAAAGGAGGTTTTAGAACAAACACAACCAAAGAGGGACAATTCATAATGACAAAAGGGACCTTACGGTTCCCCAAGAAGACACAACAGTCCTAATGATGTGTACCCAAACCAGGAGGACGTCAACACACTTGAAGCAAAAACTGATGGACCGAAAGGAGACCCAATTATAGCCAGACCCGTCAACACTCGTTTCAGTACCCGATTGGACGACTACACAGGAAGGAAACGGAGTGGTGTGTGTATCTATCACACTGGAAAGGCTTAGAAAGGCTGATATTTGGTACTAGCATCCTGTTAGGAAGACAAAATCAATGTGGGAATATAAACATATATAACAGTTCCGAAAATCATTAAACTACGAGGCTTTAAATGACCAGTCCTTTCCCCTAATATTTCACTTTTAAGACTCTCCTAAGGGAATAAAGAAGTCCAAAATTTTATCTACCTAGACTTTCATAACAGAGCTGCTCATAAGAACAAAAACTAGAGATATCCAAATATGCCCACTAATGGCAAGTCCTTAAAAAACCTTATTTTGGGTTCTGGGGATGAACCCTGGGGTGCTCTAACAGTGAGCTATATCCTTTTTATTATTATTATTATTATTGTTATTTTAAAATTTGAGACAGGGTCTCACTAAGTTGCTGAGACTGGCCTTGAACTTATGATCCTCCTGCCTCAGCCTCCTGATTCACTGGGTTTACAGGTGTGTCCTACCACACCAGGCTTCAGAAACTATTCTATAGTCCAAAAGAATGCTATTGCTAAAATGACATTTTGTAGGGTTAATAATGCCATGATAAGTGGGAATGATTTCAAGGCAAAAATGCAGGAGATAAAGCTGGTATAGAGCATAGAGCTTATTTTAAAAACAGTATATAAAAATTACTAGAAGAAAAATAACAAAAGCAATAAAAATTTACCAACGATCTCTGTTTTTCATTTGCTGTGTTTTCCCCTTCTCAAGTGTCCTATCATGAAGTGCCACATTCACACTCAAAACAAACCATTACTTTCAAAACCGGCAAAAAAATGAGAAGATATGCACAAAATAGACAACCTACTTCTAGAAAAGAGAGACTCAATAGGTGATGAAATTCTTGTATTTAATTTTGAAGATAAAAAAATGTAAGAAAGTGTGACCTTTATTATTCTAAGAGTGACCATCTGCCTTGGATTGCTGTCTCTGTTTTATCGTCCAGGCTACCTAGTAGTAGTGCCCTCTGCCATTCTCAAATGTGTCATGGGTTAAAGGACAAGTTGCAGGAACACTTTTCCTATTCTGAATATTTTAAAACATTACTCCTAGTAAATTAAAATACATCGTACCCTGACTATCTTCTAGGCACTGTGTCAAACGCTTCATGCCAATCATCTCATTTAACCGTCTGAATAGCTGAATCATCTCCATTTTATAGAGGTGACAAGAGGTCGAGCAGTTTGCCCAAGTTCCCACAGTGGCAAGCAGCAAAGTCTGGATTTGCACTGCGACCCCACAGGAGCGGTGGCTTACCTGGGTCTGCCTGAGCACTGGGTTGGCCGGCAGGGGCCTGGCTGGGCCGCTGGGCGGCCTCGGGGCCTGCTGGAGGGGCGGTAGCACCCGCCGCGGTGACTGTGGCTGAGGGACAGCCAGGGCGTTGAGGGGCCTGCTGATGTCCACATTCTGCCCCTGTGGCCATCTCCTGTCCTGCCAGGTCAGAGCAAAGAGCCATGAGGCAGAGAGTTCAAGGATGTCAGTGATTCCCTAAGGGACGCAGCCGGCTCCTCTGCTGCAGCTGCAGGCGGGGATCCAGGGCACCCCGAGAAGGAGTACCTTGAGTGACCGACACTTCCAATCCCGACGGCCCACACCCACCTGCCCATCTGCAGTGGAGGAATCCATGTTTTATTCAGATTCTTAAAAACTGTTTTGATTAGTCAGTGAGGGCAGGCCCCTGGGCAAGTGAGAGGGAGACCCTGGACCCTGCCTCTGTGGGAGCAGACCAAGGAGGCAGGAAGGGGGACAGCCTAGCCTGACCAGGCTCAAGGCACCCCAGAAACAGAAAACTAACCTGGAGGGGGGCCTGGCCCTGGGAAGCCACGCTAGGGGCTGCTCCGGACCTTGGCCCAGGTTCCCCGACCAGGCCCAGCGCCTTGTACTGCAGGCCCCACCCTTCCCTGCCAATTCCTCGCTCCCTTCCTCTCTTTTAAAAAACAGCTTTCTTGAGGGCAGTGCTATGCGCTTGCTGCACACAGTCAATGTGCAGATTTGGTAGTTGCTGACCTACCTACACCCATGAAGCCGTCAGGACAGGCACAGTAATGGACCAGTCACCCCAGGGGCATCCCTGTCATTCTCGCCTCCCCCACCTCCACCTCCTGCTCCCTGGCCACTACAGATCTGTGCTCTGTCCCCGTGAGTCAGCCTGCATTTCCTAGAGTTACATATGCATACAAACGGGGTCTTTTGTTTGGTTCTTCACTCAGAATTATTGAGACTCATCCACAATATTGTGGACATCAGTGTTGAGTCCTTCTAAATACCAAGCAGTGTTCTGCTCTGTAAATATATCACAGCTTGTTCATCATTTTCCCCATTGATAGACACTGTCAAGTTTGGGGCTCTTTGAAGCAAAGCTGTGTTTTTGGCTTTCCTAGAGCAAGCCATTCTTGCTCACCACCCCAGGTTTGAAATGAACGAAGAATGAGGAACCCCAATGAAACCTCACTCTACTTTCTGGATCAAGGGAGAGGGAACTAAAACAGTTTATTTCCTGCTAAGTACAAGATGATGATTTTTTAAAAAATCATTTCTCATTTCTTGACATCGGTCTTGTCACTGTTATAATTTGAATTCTTTCATTGGATGAATTCAACATTCAATAATTCTTACAGATACATCAGAACCACTTGGTGAGAGGGCTGGGGTTGTGGCTCAGCGGTATAGCACTTGCCTCACATGTGTGAGGCACTGGGATCCATCCTCAGTGACATAAAAATAAATAAATAAAGATACTGTGTTTGTCTACAACAAAAAAAGATTTAAAAAAAAACACTTGGTAGAAAAAAAAAACAAGTATGAGAATGAACTCGAGTAATGATTCACGGGGAAGCAGGAGACGAAGCGACAGGAGGGACCAGGAGGTGCTCTGGCCTCAGGCTCTCTCTTTGAAAGAATGGGGCAGACTGGCTTCCCCAGCTCTGGGCTTGAGCAGAAGGGGCACAGCTGGGGCTGAGTGAAGCTCACAGAATATTCCAGGAGTCACAGCAGCCACAGAAGCTCCCCCAAACCCAGCTGGTGGCCTCTGGAAACAGCAGGAAGGTCCCGGTGACAGGAGCCAGCTTGGGCCAGCCTGGGACTAGAGGGGTCAGGGCTTACGGTACCCCACACACCACATCACATCTCCGCAGGGGCCAGGGGGGCTTCCACGGAGGCACTGTGGGCCTCCTTCCAGGCCTCCCAGCCGGCCAGCCCTCATTGACCCGAGTGAGCCGGCTGTTTCCCGGAAGCAGCTAGGATCCCCTCCCAAATCCATCTTGTGTTGCAAGCTGCATGTCTATGAGCCCAGTGAGTCCCCATGTTCGTCTAACACTCACCTTTGGTATGTTGGAGTGCGGTGGCCTGCTTGATGGGCCTTTCCCAAGGTGGGCGAGATGAGCCTGCGTGGGCTGGGAGCGGCTGGGTGGCCGGGAGGGTCGCACACACCTGCAAGGCAATCCGACTTGCTAGCCACAGCCATTTCTTTTCTCCTTGGTGTTTATAGTGACACTCAGAATATCACTCACTTATTTCAACTGACTATGGCAAACTTGCAAAGGAAGAATTATCTAATGCTTTTATCAGATTTAAAAAAAATATTGACCTTCTTTCCCCCAGAGCCACCCTTCTGTCAAATTAGTTCTTGCTCCCCGTAGACACAGCTATGGGGTAGCCCAGGGTGTTTGGAAAGAAGCTGGAGCCATAGCAATGATGGCTTTGAATGTGCTGGGACTCCAAGCCACCCCCTCTGAGGAGAACACGCAGGGTCCCCAGGTGGTGCACAGCTTACGAACACCAGGGTGGAGAAAACACCCGCACCCTGCATGGGCACCCTGCGCAGCCCCACAGCGAGCAGCCAGGTCAGAAGCTGCCCCCGGTCTTCCTGTGCAGAAAGCCTGGCCCTCTCTTTTCTAAGGACGACTTGGGAGAAGCGGCTGGCCCTGCGTCCCTTCAACCATCACCTCGCCCCCGAGGACCTTGCTAGCCACAGCCACAGTACGAGGCCCAGCGTACCTCAGCTTCTCGAAGGTGGTTTTTTTGTTCATAAACAGCAGTCGTATCAAGGTCCTCCTTTTGAGATAAACCCCAAACCCAGCAGCGAGAAGACACAGCACGGTCACCAGGGTCCCTATGGTCAAGCCTCGGTTATCTGAAACACAACACACTGGGCTCCAGAGGGCGGCAGTCAGAGTGAAATGTGGGAGGTATCAAATGGTGACATTTACGGCAGAACGGACTTTGAAGGGACAAACGGAATGGAGGTGAGCGATCCCTGAGTGATGGACCAATAAATTAGCTTTACTCCAAAGGTCATAGTTGAGGTTCAACCCACGCAGCTGCCGTTCATTTGTGATGCTTGCTAAATGGGAACATGAGGGATCAGTGGGACAGGGCAGGGCCACGTGGCCTCCCATTCAGGGCAGTGGCACAGAGAAGGGTAGGACCACAGAAGGAAATGGGACCTGCCACTCGAGTCCCAGCAGTCGGAAGTCCCAGGCTGTGATGGCTGTGGCCTGGTCACACAGCTGCCCTCCTGGGCTCCTCCTCCCAGGGCTCAGTGTTGCAGGCTGCTTTATCTTTTCTTATATTATTTTTAGAATGAGACTTATTTCTGAACATCTCAAATTAGTGAAAAGAGAAACAGAAAAATCATAGCTTAAATGAAACGCCCTGGGTCTCGTTTGGCCACATTAGGGACTTAGAAATGCAGCTTTTTGTTGGAGACCCCCTTTCTCTGAGAGGGGGCTGTTTGTTTTCTCTATGGAGACATCACCTTGTGTATGTAGGTCAAGGGTGGGAAGGGAGGGAGCACTGAACCCAGGTTGGTCTTTGACGGCAGCTGTAGTCGGAAGCCTTCTGGGGACACGGAAAATGTGCAGATTTAGAGATTTACTCCCAGTCTTCCCTGGTCCGTGAATGGCTTGAGGGCAGGCATCACGATTCATCTGTGTGTGTTTACTACCAGCAAAGATCTGGGTGTGCTTCCCATAGTAGGTGCACAACCGGCTGCTGGTGATGACCAGGAAGGTGATTTCAATCACCAGCCTTGCTGCCTTCCACACTCAGCTGCGGGTCTGAGCACAGCAGCCCCCTCTGCCTGACATCCTGGCAGTGCTGCGACTCCATGCCCCGTCTGTGCCCTACCGTGCTGACCTCCCCTCTCCCTCAGTGCTGCCATTCTCACCCCTGCCCGCCCCAGCCAGACTCTAGGCCTCTGCACAGCCCATTCTTCCTGCCCCTGCAGATCTCTAAAGACACATGGCTCGCCCCTGTTCCTGAGCTCTGGGATTGCTCCCCTCCGATAAAGCCCTCACCTTCCCGTCAGGCTCGCCTTGTGGCACCTGCCTAACCCTCCCTAGGACCTGCACAGTGGCTGGCAGGGGGCAGGACTTGCTGAACAGTGACTGAGCCCAGGCCACCGAGCAGTGGGGACACAGTTGCTCAGACCTGCTCCCTTGGGAACGTGTTTGAGGTGAGGTGCTGAAAGTGCACCTTCTTTTACAAGATGACAGCAGAGGGGTGGGTGGGGTGGGGTCAGCTCTGCAGGGATCTCACTTTTACACTCTAAATAGGGGCAAGGGAGAGTGGGAGTCTCGTGGGTTGGACTTTTTGGAAACCCTGAGACCTGAGTACACTGGTCACGCACGTTCACGCCCAGAGACAGAGTGTGCAGAGACGCACTGCCTTCTCCAGCTCCTCTGACCACCGCCAGTTTTACTCGATCAAAGACGGTATGGGTGGCAGTGTCCTTGATGGACTACAAAATAAACCTTGCTATTTTTTTTTTTAAGTGAAAAATGCTTGCTGTCCTGCTAAGGTACTAAGTTGCAACAAGAGGCCAGTTGTCATCGAGGCCCAGAAGTCACTGAGGAAAGGGGATGCCAGGCTTGGCCCTGCTCACCCCCACTGCAATGGAGGCTCCATCAGGACAAGACCCTCTGGTCCTTTCTCTACTCGCTTGGGGCCCAGGGCTCGGGGCCCGAGGTGGACTGGAGCTCTCACAGGAGCAGTGCCGAGTCTTTAGGGGAAGGGGACCAGGCACTCTTTGCCCTGCCTGGGACACTGGCCTCCCCTCTGGGCCTGTGTGCTCTGCCTGGCCCTGCAGAGTCCTGTTGTGTCTGTTGTCAAGGAAACGATGGCAAAGCCACGGTTTCAATGCTGCCATTCACAGCAGGGTTTGGGGACACGTGACCTCCCCTCTGGCAGCACTGGTCACGGTCTAAGCATCATGGGGGGCTCAGGGTTGTGTCCAGAGGGCCAGGCAGCCTGTTCCGTCCATGCCACCTCTGGCTGCCCAGCTGCATGCTTTCTGGCCTCTTTTTTCCCAGCTTCTTTCATTTTAAAAGGGACATCCTTCCGATTTGTCCCTAACTTGCCCCCAAAAACCCAGAGAAAACAGCACCGTACGAGGAGACCATTTTGAAATTGCCCGAGGAGCCTCTATGGGGACGGACAGACTTGGATCTCAATCTTAGCTGGTTGATGTTGGGCAAGTTACTTCAACTCTCTGAGCCTCAGGTCCTGTATCTAATGGTAATCTCTGCTTCAGAGTTGTTCGAGGAGCAGGTGACATCCAGCGTGTGAAGGGCTTGGCCCGGCACCTGGACACCCCTACTCCATGTGTACAGCTGCTGCCGTTCCTGCTGCTGCCTCCATTAGGAGAAGGCTTCTGTCTGGTCAGGAGTTTAAAAGGCATAAACTTCACACCTTGTGCCCCAGTGCACAGAGGCTGGCCCTCTCGGGGCCTTCAGACCTGCAGATGAAGCTCATACCACTTGGCAGTTCACTGCGGACACTGCCTTAGCTGAGCAAAGTGTCACAGACCAGGGAACCTGCAAACCCAGCCACTCGTCAGAGCAGGGAGCTAGGAGCCTTGGATGGTCAGGTGAGAACACAGGTACACTGGGAACTGGGAGAGGCCTCAGGCTGTGCAGAGCCACTCCTGTACCCACACTGACTGCCCGTGGGCTGTCACTTCCCCCCGGGACACAGGGACCTCACTGACCTGCTTGCCGGATGGGGCCGCTGTCAGTGCTTCCTCCAAAGCCGAACTTGTCGCAGAACGGAGGCGCCCAGTGGGCCTCGCAGTGGCAGTTCTTCCTGTTGTTGCACACCTTTGGGGGCAGGGGACAGCGTTAGGGTGCCCTCTCTAGCAGGGGGCCATGCTATATGCTTGAGCCCTAGTTGAGCATCACACAAAAACAAGGGGACCGTGGCCGGCCCCCACTGGCATCTGCCCAGCCAGACGCTAGATGTCACTGTGAGATCCAGCCCCAAATAGCACAGGTGAGGCCAGCCCTGAGGCTGGGAGTGCTGCACCATCCACCCATCATCTGCTACCCAGAGGGTGGTGGGGTTAGGAAGCCTTCCCGGCTCTCTCTCCCTTACCTCTTCTTGCTCTCCCCATCTTTCTTCAATTTGGGATACTGTCACTATCAGGCTGTGATGAGAAACCCTCCAGTAGTAAGGAGGGGCCTGCTCAGGGGCCTGGAACCAGACTGCTGGGGCCTCCGAGACCCAACAACCTCCTGGCATGGTCCTCCTCCTCCAGGCAGGAGGCGCGGGAGGCCAGGTGCTCTCTGGTCCCCTTAGGCTGGAGCGCTGAGGCAGCCCTGCAGCTGGGCCCCCTTTTCCTGATGAAGGCTTTTCTCACTCTGGTAGGACTCACCATTGCTGGTTATATAACTTAGTGAACTGGTGCATGAACCAATGGAATGTGACCCTGAAGGCCAGAGGACCTCATTTCTAGGGTGATTTGGGAACACTGGAGAAAGGCCAGTCACTGAAAAGCATCTGACAACTTCGGAGTGCAAGGGACAATACAGAGTGGCTGGGGAAGCCAGGACAGAAGCACTGAGCACTCAGGTGCCTGTGGAGTGTCCAAGTTTCCCTCCACTTAAGGAAACAGACTGTAATTGCAGCTGAACTGCTGCGTGGTTTAGTCACAGAGGTGTAAGAGCAACCATCAGTAAACCATGAAGTCCCTGCATCAAAATATGGGATCCAAACACATACCAACTGATTTTAAGGCAAAATAAAATGTTTGGAGCGTGTGTCTCACGGGAGGGTCCCCTGCTTTAACTGACTTTGATGAATTCAATAGAGGTAGTCACTCTTTTGATGAAATCACCCCCAACTGCTTCAAATATGAAGCCTGACGGTCGAGATCGCCTGTGATGGTTTGGGAGACAGCTATGAAGCTAGAAGCAGTTTTAACTAGCCAGTGGCGTGGCTTGTGCTGTCTTGACTATTCCTGGAAGGTGCAGCTGCTAAGGAACCACCGGAGATTCACGTGCTGCCCTGAAGTCCCCTGCTGCAGCATGTGGACCCCTCCCATCTTGCAGCTTGTGTCAGAGAAATCACAGCCCTGACACCCTGCTTGGTGGGGCTAGCAGTGAGCCTGGTCTCATCAGGGAGGGACTGTAGCCATGCCCTTGGCACTAAGTTATGGCCAACTGGTCCAAAAAATGTGGGCCTTTCCTCTCCAGAGTGTGGATGAGGTGCCAGGGACATCACAAAGGGAGGCTTCAGTCCTCCCTGCTCGCTGCTGACCAGTCAGGTTACTGTGCACACGTCATTCCCCCCACGTACGTCTAGATCTGTCAGTAAAACGACGGGGCTGGACTAGCTCCCCTCTTATGGCCAATCAAGAGAGTTCTATTATCCAGGGAAGACACAGCCATCCTGAGTTAGGCTGCGCGTCAGCTAAATGCTGCAGCCACCAACCCAAGAGGTGAGGCAGGCATGATCCATCATGGCTGTGACTCGGCCTGATCTTAGGGAGACCCCCACGTGCCACATAGGAATCACTGGCAAGTGTCTGGAGATTTTAAAAACAGACGTCAGAACATGATCTCTGTAGAAAAGGTTTCAGGAAACCAAATGAACCACTGGCATGGCCAATCAAGATTAATATGATTCCACTGGAAATAACTGAGCCCATAAGGAAAAATAAATCTCATTTTGGACTGTTCTCTTCTCCCTTAAAGCTTCTGTGAAGTAGAACACAGCCTGTTGAGTCAGGGACCTGTCGTGAGGGGCTTCAGAGCACATGGTCACGATGATGGACCATCTTCGCTTTAATCCCTTCCTGAAAAAGTTTGGTTCAGACACATATTTGGAATGATGGGGGCAAGACGGACAGCTCTGTTTGAAATGCTAATATGAGGCACTTCACAAGCAAGGTGAGCTTTAAAATGACTTTGAAGATGACAAAATTCTCAAAATCACAGAATGCTAATTTAAAAGATAATGACCACTCAATCTGATTTTCTCTGTGAAATGAAGATGACATTTCTTGTGCGATGTAAAGGTCAAAGAAAATTAACGTCGTTAGAAGAAAATATGGAGAAGACGCTGGCTGCTCTATTTTTAAAAAGCTGTGGGTTGCAAGAGCCTTTGCGAAGAGTGACTTCCTGCTTAGCTGGGTGGCTGGTCTCGGATAGGGCAGGGCAGCCTACTTACCCCCCGGCCGTGGCATCGCATTGCACAGTCCTGAACACCGAAGACACTGGTGTTCTGACACCGCCGGTTGAGGCAGATCTGCAGGAAGAAAACACAGCAAGCACCTCAGAACTTCTGCTCCCCTCCCCGTGGCTACACACTAAAAGAACAGGCTGAGGAAGCTTGGAGAAGACTCCCCTTTCAGGTACCTGGGGGCAGTAATTGGTGCATTTGCCGCATGGACAGGCTCCCGCTGTCTAACTCCAACCTCAGCTCTTGGCAAGACCAAGTTCAATGACTTGAATTCAATACTCATGAATGTTCTTATGCTTTATGGGGTTTAAAATGGCTTTAGTGCATCCTGAAACTGTATCTGATTTTCTCATGACTTTTGTTTAGAGATGACAATGAAACCTACATATTAGAGCACTTTTTCTCCACTGAACAACACAGGAGAGGGTGAGACGGGTTAGTCCTGACCCTGGGGTCTGTGAAGACTCCAAGAATCCAGGGTCCAAGCGTCTTCAAAGAGAGATGTCTAAATGGGGGAACATTTTCAAAATTCCAACTGACAAGGAGCATCATTGTGACACAAACCATCGACAGAAACGTCTGGCAGAGGGAACCAGGCTCCGCTGTGTTTATCAAGCATGGCAGAGGCAGGAATTTGCCAAATGACACTGGACGGGTTGAGAGACACAGTGTCATCTAAGGTATGTGACCGGCTCCCGACTCCAGGGATCAGGTCCTTTCACCTCACAAGATGAACGGTGGTGTCAAAAGTGAAGGGTCTGGTGTTTGGGATGCAGAAACTTTTTAATTAGGTAGAACCTTCCTATGGGAAGAGTCCTATTTGACCCAACAGCTCAAGTAAGAGCAAGAGCTGACCCATGCAGGACTGAGGGATGGGTGACCCTGGCCAAGCAGACTGTCACATTCCAGCGATAAGAATATCATCCCAGGTGGCAGAGGACACAGGTGCTCCTGGTCAGAATTGCAGTGGTAGGTGCTGCTGGCCTCCTGACCCCGGGGCAGGGCCAACGATGCCCCCCAAGGTAAGCAGAGTCCTTGGGCTTTAGTGTCTTGGAACTCCTGCCTCTGGCTGCTAGACAGGTTTAAACTCTGGTGTCACTGTAAAATCAAGGCCAACGTGGCTAAGGAGGCAGGCAGGACACACTGCTCGCCTCCTGTACCATCCTATTGCAAGGAAACAGCCTGTGGCCACGGGAGGGCAGGCTGGGGGGCCAGGCTGCAGGCCATTCCTGCCTTCCAGCTTCTCAAGGGAAGCAGTCCACATCTGTCCTTTCCTTCTTGCGACCTCCACACTAGTGAGAGATTCCAAATCGTGCTGAAAATGTGCCTAAAAAAAGCATTTGGGAGTTGATTCATCTTTTCCCTAAAACATCTGATTAACTTCCTATCATTTAGTCTGATGAGAAAAATTTGGTTAAAAAAAAAATCAGTGGGCCAGAACATGAAAATCTCAATTTCTTTTTTCCACTAAAAAAATTGATTTTATTTCTATACCTTAAAATACTTCTCCCTGTGGTTTGCCAGGACCCCCTCTGGTTCTCAGCTGCCTCCCTCCTCCCCTCCTAGTCTTCTATGAGGACTCTGAACATACATCCGACTTCCCATCCTGTCCAGGTGAGAAAAGTCCCCCAGAATCCTGTGCCAAACACCAAACCACATTTCCCAGAACAATATGCTATCCAGAGTTATTTCTTGCCTGTAAACTGTCATGACATCCAGGGTGTAGAAATGACTTATTGACACTAAAGGGTCAAAGAGACGAGCTGGATTTCCCCAAATCTATACCTCAATGGTCAGGTTGGGATCTTGGATTGACTGACTTTTTGTTGTAGGTGCAAAGAACGGGATTCCAGAGACCACATTCTGAGAAGTGGATTTAGGGAAACAGGCCAACTTCACACCCTGTTCTTAAATGGGCCGCCTTTCAATGGGCCCAGTCCCAGACTTACATTCATGATGCAAGTGAGAATTTGGGTCTTACTTTTCCATCTGCACACTTTGTCCCCGCAAGCACAAGCCCTGGGTCTGGCATGTCATCACCCAAGTACACGTGGGTCCCCCTGCACAGAATCCGGCCTCCTTCCTGCAGTGGGATATTTGTTTCTATGGAAACAGCATTGGTACCAATGACTGGTCGGCTGGCACCTCCTTGACACTGGATTTTTCCACATTTAGCATCTCTGGAAGAGTAAGAGAAAGCCCCGAAGAGGAGCAGTTAGGGACCACCCCTAAGCCACAGCGATGACCTCATCAGGATGCATGGATTCCTTACCTCACGTCACATTTGGCAAAGGAACTCTTGGAGTCCTTGCCACAGTTGCCATAGGGATCACCTGCGGAGTTGACCCTCTCGAAGCAGATCCCAGGGGCAGGTTTAGCACCTGGAATAGAAGCACAACAGCACCTTGGTCTCCAGCAAGTGTTTGTGGGTTTCTTTGGAACAGCCCTGGGCTTGGGGTGAAGGGGAGACAGGTTCTGTGTTCACAGGAATGGTGCCCAGCACCTTGGCTGACTCCTTGGGAGCTGGCCGGTGGAAGGCCGGAGGTCAACAGCGGGCACCCACTCAGCTCAGCTCCCAACAAAGCCCAGGTTTCATGGCGTCTGTTCTCGAGGCCTGCTGTCCAGGGCCCAGGGCGTGGCCTGGCTGTGCAGCCAGATTGGATCCAGAGCAGGAGGGAGTTGGTGGCTGGCTGCAGAGACGGGGAAGACTGCACTCTTTAGCAACATCCCACACAATTCCGGTGAGAAAATGCAAGCTGGGGCAGGCTCCAAAGAGTCACAATGACTAACGCGGGGAGTGATGAGAGAAGGAGAACAAATGAGCAAAGCAGCAATTTTGTACAATACTTTCAGTCCCAGAAAGCTTCCTATAGGAGCAAGCACTGGCTCAATTAGTGCCTATTCTTTGCAAGGCAGAGAATGTTCTGGGAGGCCACAGAGTCATAAACCCTGGTAGTCATTGTGCACAGCATGACAGGGCCCCGCAGAGAGGGTCATGGCAGCTGGAGAGCTCAGGAAGTGGCCATTTTTAGCTCATCTTCCAGCCAGGGAAGGAGACAGCATGTAATTGGAGACTGCAGTGCCGACACTTTGGAGAGCTCTCGACTCCTGTGCACAGTGGCATGTGTTGAGGACTTTAAGGGATGCAGGAAAAGACAGCACATCTTCTCTCCCACACTGGCCTCCTCTTTGGGCACCTCCCCTCGCATCACTTCCAACTGCCAGGAAGCCAACTTCCCAGAGCCCACCTCTGGCCCTTGCCCTTCTCTGCTCCCAACTCTGGGATGTTCCATTGGCCTTCCAAGGTGACAGCAGAGTTTCGATTCTGACTGGACGATGGGCAAGGCCTCCTCCCTAATCATACCCGTGGTTCTTTAATGTCTGCCTGTTTCCTCCTCCTTGGCTGCTGCCACACACAACTGTCCCACAAAACAAAATAGCTCAACACAACCGGCCCTTGCCCCAGAAGGGGTATGCAGCATGCCCAGTCAGTCCTGGACCTTGGCACTGAGCTCTCCAGTCCTCACCTCTTACTTTCCCATTCTTTAAATTTTAAAAGCCATTTTAGAGAGGCCTCCCCAAACTCTCTTTTTTTGTGGGGTGGGAGGTACTGGGGATTGAAGCCAGGGATACCCTACCACTGACCCCGTCCCCAGCCCCTTTTTATTTGAATATTTACCAGCACTTTCTGCCTTCCAGACACCAGGGCCACCGAGTGACCCAATTGCACAATACTGCCTGCTTAAAAATTGCAACAAGAAAGAGAAAACAGGGTAATGAATATGTTCCTTTGAAGTCGAGTGGCAAGTGGCAAGTGCTATGAAGGGGAGTAAAGTGGGTGAGAGGGTCTGGTTTTTAAAGAACTATTGGTCAGGAAAAACCTCCTGAAGAGGAGGCTCTGAGCTGAATCCCACCACTGTGTCCCACAGGGTGGGTCTCATTCTAGTACATGGAAGAAAAGCCTGGGGCATGGGGGTAGAAAGTGCAGCCTGACTTCATGGGGCCGTCAGGGCAGGAGGCTGGGCCCTTCCCTCCAGGGACTGGTCATGGAGGCCTCCTCCTGTGGGCCCCACCCTGAGTCTCAGGGCTAGAGAGCAGAATAAACCCAGCCCCGTAGCCCAAGTGAAGCCAGATTCCATGATATGGGACGCATGGTGCCATTGCCACCTGCCAAAGGCCTGATAAAATGGGGTAGGAAATAGCCAGTCGTCCTTTCCCACTTCATAAGACCATGACCAGGAAGGCCAGGAGCTCCTGGTGGACACAGGGCTCCTGGGACCAGGGGCGAGTTGATCCCACTCTGCCATCAACTCCACGCTGTCCTGATGTTCTTGTGGATCCTGTCCCTCTTACGATTTCTCTCTTAAGATTGTGAGCAGATGCCTAGAGAAACAAGGGGGAAGAGATTTCGGGGAGTCCTGGAGTTGGGGCACATGCTCTGCACAGTGGCATCTGTTTGAAAACCCCGAGTCATAGCTCAGGGACTTGCCTGCACCCATCTCTTCCTAACTGTGAATGAGGCTCCTTGTGGCTCTCGAGGCCTGGTTCATTCTGGAGCCCTCACAGCTCGGGCCTCCAGAACCTTGTCTTACTGAGTAGGCACCAGGAGACCCTCAGTAGACACCTGAGTAGATTGCTCTGTATTCCACTGGGAACAAAGGTCATCTTTCCCATGGTTATTCTCCTCATCTTAGCAAACATTTTAAGTCAATGCCACATCTCTGGTCATCAACCTGCCATTGGTGGGCACCCACTGGTAGTCATTGTGCTGGGAATGACATGTAGTATCCTTAGTCCTTGAAACCACCCTGTAAAGGTCCCCTTACCCTCATTTCACAGATTTTAACGCCAACGCTCAGAGTTTAACTTGCTGAAGATCACTATAGATATGGCAAAGGTGGGCTTGACTCATGGATATATAGCCCAAAGCATGGTATTTCCGCCCAGCCACAGTTCTGTGCTCCTCTCTTAGAACCACTTGGTTATCAACAGACCCCTCTTGTTCCTTCCTCTACAGGATGCAAACATGCTCTGATATGCCACCGGATGCAAGACCAGGCTCCAGCTCCACCAAATCTTTTTCCAAAGAATGACTTGACAGGCTGTGGTGCCAGCTGCTGTGTTTGCATATTGGGCGCAGAACTGAATTGGATAATGAATCCCTTGATTCTGAGCATGCTCAGTGGTGTTTCCTCTAAGAGAGGGAAATTAGAGATAGTTTATGCCTACTGATTTGGGAAAAGAAAGAAATCCCGAATAGGATGACCAGGAAGCTTCTGGGAGAGAATCAGTTCCTAAAGTCACAAAGCTTGTTGGAGTTTGGCCAATAAAACTCATTCCATTCTGGGGCTGGTTTGTCCAGTATCTGGAGCGATGCAGGATTCGAAAGGTTAACTTTCTGTCACTCCCAGGAAAGCACTAATGGCCTCCTTCCAAGAGTTTTATTCCCTTGATCTGTCACCCAGAGCATGAGGGAGTAGATGCCATGTCATAGTTTACTGTGGATGTATGGCCAGGACATGTCATTGCCAGTGGGGCACTGCAGTGACATGGCTCTCCGACATGAGGATGCCTGTTCTCATCCACTTAACCTGTGGTTTCTGCCATCGGGTCTCCAGGTTGTGAAGAGAAATCCCCAGTTTGAAACAAAGATGTTTAAAGAGCAAGGGCTTAAAACAAATCAAACTTATAAGAACACAAGCACTTAAGACTTGGTCCATTTCACAGCCCGCGCTCGCTACCCTACCTCTGGTGTTAACTTATAGGATGGTGCCATGAGAGGACAGTGAGGTCCCAGCTAGAGCTCTCCAGCACAGCCTGCTTACAGGAGAGCCGTGCAGTGGGAGGGCTTCCTCTGGGGGCCGGGGCCAACTTCCAGGGTTCACAAGAAAGACCTGAGCTGCAAAAGATATGGGATTGTTCGATGGCTGTGAAAATGCCTCTTCCATGCCCCTTCTTCTAGGAGCAAGGACGGGAAGTCCATTTTGCATGGTTCAGGCGGAGTTTGCTTTCCCACCCCATGTCAGGGGGTGAACTAAGATTCAAATTTGCCTCATCAGAGAGGTTCACCTCACAGGCTTTATGACTGGTCAATGCTGGGCATGTGGCCAAAGTAGGCAAGTCAGTGCCTTCCCTGGATCATGGCTGCTGACAAGGGTCCAGGCTGCCTGCCGTGTCCTTCAAGGTCTTCCTCCCTGTGGAAGCTGGGCTCGACCTCCCCCCTCCTCCTTCCTGCACACGTGACCTCTCCTGTATTTACTGTGCTTGCTTTTGCCCCTTGGGGAGCTCTAAGCCTCACCATGCATGGTTGTAAATATCTTGGAGCAGGGACACTCGGGCCAGCTGGGAGTACCCGAGTGAGGAAAGAGTGAGGGCAAGGCCCCTGGGGCCAGCCCGCCCTGCCCCAGCCCTCCCACAGGGTCCACGTGTGCCCACAGCGAAGAGCCTGAGCAGATGCCCGGGAGATGACCGTCCTGGGTTACCTTTTCCGAGACTCTGGATTTTCAGGTATTCCTTCCATGAAATTGAATGAAGTGAGTTTATGAGAAGAGAGACAACACTTCACTTCCTTGGAAGAGAAATCATTTCCTCCAAGTTGAGGTACAGTAAGATTACTTATAAGCAGGGAACTCAAATTGGGCTCTTGCTGTGGTTGGGAGCAGCTGCTGCTGGAGCTTCAGAAGAAAACGTTACAGGAAATGGATGCCAAGGTGCCACCCCCCAGCCAGCCTTCCTTGGGCGGAGCTCTCCTGACCCCAACCAGGTTACAGAGTAGAGGAGGGTCCCAAGAGTGAGTGATGCTGGTGGCTGCTGTGTGAGAGCTGTCGGCTGGCATCTGTCCTAGAGGCAGAATGATGGATAATTTGGGAGTGTGAATGGCTTCTGTCCACGTGTAAGACGTTACAAAGGCACATACTTGGGTTCACAGTTACTGCACTCAAAATGCCCGTCTTCAAGCCTCGACGGAGACGAGAGATTTCAGGTCTCTCTCTTGGAAAGAGTTTCCTCTCGCTCCTACATTACATCAATTTCATGTCTTTGAGTTCTTAATAATGGAACACTTAGATGTTTTGCCATTATCAAGAGATAAAATTTAGCCTTTCAGAGGGAATTTTGACAGCATGCTGTATTTTGTAATTATGTCAGAAGTGATAGATTTTAATGACCAGTTTTATCTTCAGAGTGATATGACTTATATTTGTAATTGTAATTTGGAAGTTCCCAATGTCATTATGTCTTTTGAAGGAGACATGACGGCATCTCAAATGAAGCCCACAATTTACTCATTCTAATCTTTTACTTAAAATGATTCTATTATGCAAATGTACCTCTCCAGCTCAGTCAATCAGCTCTTCTTGCCTGCTGCTCGTAACCCCCGTCCCTAACATCCACAGACAAGGAGCTTCCACAGACAACTGGAGACTCTTCTTCCCATCTCTCTTCTGCAGAGTGGCCTTGGTCTTCATCAGAAAATGAAGTCCAAGGGGACGCCTTTGATCATTTCCTTCTTATGCACTGGGATAAAAGGGAGATTTTCTCAATTCCTCTTGGCAAAAATGTCTTTTCTTCCCATCTGTAGTCACCAGCATTGTAAATGATTAGTAGATGCGTGGCCCCAGGTGGGTTTCCGCAATCCAAACTCATTTAAACCAGCCTTGCAGATAAACACTGAAAGTTTACCAGCCCATAAAAATCGTCTGGCCGGCTCACGCTGCATAAATCAAATGACACTAGGTTCTGGTGAGTGATAAAACAGATAACACTAACATATTTCAGGACTTCCCCAAGGCAAACTGTTTGTGGCTTTAGGCATGTAGTTATCATGGAATTATCTGTGAGATTAATCGTTGAGTCCCGTTTTCAGTCACCCTGCTGGGGCTTCTGTCAAACAAAGCACGAAAGTAAATTTGCTGCTTAAAGAAAAATATCCAGCCATATTTCAGCAGAGAGAAAGGTCATGTCACAACGACAGACGATCTTTGTGGATATTAAGACTAAGCTGGACAAAGAGAGCTAAACCAAGGGAGGCTGTTTGAACTGCAGATAACATTTATGTTTTTGACATCAACCTATGAAGTCTTGAGATGCAAGACTTGTGGGAGAAAAATTGATGAGAAAAAAAATTAAGCCCCCAGCCAACAGGAAAATTATCAACAGTATCAAAGAGAGCAATTGACAAATAAATTAGTAAATAAAAAAATCCAAAAGGTATTCTAAAAGCCTATCACTTTGCCAGTTAGGAATTGAGGCATATGTTTTGAATTTTCTATCATTTCATTTGCAGAATGATTTGGAAGCAGGATTATTGTACTGAAATATAATGCTGGATTGAGAAAAGCCCATTTCAAAAGGGAATGGTTAGCTGGAAGGGCGGGCTGTGTCCTGTCGGCCTTTGGGTCGCCAGCTCTGGAGCGTGAGTAACACACCTCCTGGATGTGGCTGGAGAATTCTGGGTGACTCAACAAGTTGGCCAGGTCTCCAGGGTCCAAGTGACATGGCCATCAGGCAAGGACTCAATGGGTCCTAGGCTCAGTTATTGTGCTTCCTAGGGGCCTCCAGTGGCCCCAGGGCAAATGTGTCCGGGTCTTGGGGCATTCTCCAACAGTAGGGAAACAGACCCTGAAAAATGCATCCTCCACAATAAGTCCCCCTTCTCAATCAGGGAGAGTGAACTCAAACCCACCCCGGCAGCAGCGTATTTCACTGCTCTCAACCCAGTACATCTGGCTGGCCAGGGGCCCAGCCGAGGAAGTCACCTCTGCCCTCAGGACTGCATCTGCCCAGGATCAGCGCTTCCCGAGAGGACACTGGGATGGAGTCACATCCTGACTCCACTCCAGGGCTGAGCAAGAGCACACAGGGACTGTGGGAAGCCTGTCCCTCTGGCAGAATCAGGGCTGTGGAGTCAGCATCTTACACAGAGCAGGACGTCAGTGAGTATTTCACAAGTGAGAGAACCTGGTGGCAGACGAGGATCTCTGCTCTCCAAGTCCCAGCTGGAGCTTCCCACCAATGGAGCTACGTGCACTTCCCTGGGTTGGTCCACACGGACCCCGTGCACTTCCAGCTGCCCCACTCCGGATGACGGAAACACCCTTCCTTTTCCACTCTGGCACGTGGCTACTTGCAGGCCACCTCACCAGTGATGTCTCCTAGATGGCTGCTCTACCCAACGTATCTTGCCCACGATCTTCTTACAACCCGTTTTATGAGCCCCAGGGACTTGAGCATCTTGCTCACCAGTCTGTGAGCAAAGTTCCAGAGCTCAGAGGCACTAGGTGCTGTGCATCAGGAATGATCCTGCAATGTGTTACACAGAACTGACTATGGGCCGTGTTAGAGGAAAACAGTGTGCTCTCAGGGTAAGTAGGGCACTACCCCCATTTTACAGATGAGGCTCCACAAGGTTGAGCAATTAGCTGAAGGCGTCCTTGCTAGTAAGTCATGTGTTCAGTGCCAGTCCCTCCTCTAAATCAGGTCATCCCATATGAGCGAAGGAGGGAGGGAAAAAGGAAGTATGTGGGAATGAAATGGAGTAAACCATGTTATGTGCACGTATAAACATCACAATGAACTATCATCTGTTATTATAAATCACTAATAGCAAAGAAAGGTCATCCTAATATGGAACTGGTGAACATATCACCTTGCATGCCACAGAAGACCTTGAAAACAAGTTAAAAATCTTGAGAAGGGGAGAGAATCCTGGATGACCTGGGGGACCCAGTGTGATCCCAAGAGTCCTTATACAAGTGAGGTAGGAGGATCAGAGTCAAAGAAATGAGACTATAGACGCAGAGGTCAGGGGACAGACAGTCACAGATGCTGCGTCAGGGCCCTGAAGATGGAAGGAGGGGCCGTGGGCCAAGGAATGCAGGTGGCCTCTGCAGGCCAGAGGAGGCAGGAAACAGCTGTCCCTGGAGTTTCCAGGGGCAGCGCTGCGCTGCCCTCACCTTGATTTTAGGATTCCTAATCTCCAGAAATGTAAGGTGGTAGATCTGTGCTGTCCTAAGCCACTGGGGTTGTGGTCATTCATTTACAGCAGTTACATTAATTTACATGGTCCCTTCACCTGGAGAACTGGGCAGCCCCGCCAACGTGTCAGGAGAGGGTCACACTGCACTTGCAAGGGAGTGTTAAAGGCCCATTCCAAGAAGCCCCTGGCACTGAAGGCCACAGCTTGTGGTGGTCCTCCATTTTCTTGGCTCTCCTGGGGAAGTTACTTGGTGATTTGTACAGAGGAGGGGCTGGAAGAGGGACCTTAAAACCAGGGAGTTCTGTGCCTGGGGCAGGTCTCCAAACCTGGTCCATGTGATGTGTTTGGTGCTTTGTGCACTGAACCACTCTTGGCAAACCCCACCATGGCCAGGCAATGGCCTGCCCAGCTACCAGCAGGAGGGTGGGCTGGAGCGAGCAGAGCTAAGCTGGAGGGGGCTGGAGGAAGCCCCCTCCCCAGGGAGCTGGTACAACTTCTAGGGCAGCCTCTGTCCTCACCCTTGGCTGCCAGGATGATGACTTTAAGCAGTAACTTCTCATTGCTCTCACTTCAGCGAAGCCCATCTGTGGGTAAGGCTGTCTGTCTGTCGGCCTGTCTGCCTGGCTCCTTCTCTCCATGGCCAGGCAGCTTGGGAAGGATTAGTCTGATGAGATAATAAATACCAGCCTTGGTCACCACGACCCAAGGGCACACGGCCAGCTGAGTCACACGATGCAGCAGTTCAGAGAGAGCCGCGGAGTTCCATCTGACCTCACTGTGGAAACGGGGCCAGGCGTTACGTCACGCAGGGCATGGAAGAGCATGCTCCACTCCAGAGCTCCGAGGGCTGCGTGTGCTCTGGCCACGGAATGCTCCTTGGAAGGGAGCACAGAACGGCCCTTGTAACTCAAGAAGGGAGATTACTGACTGCAGAGGGCTGGGGCAGATGGCCGTGGGTGATGCTGGAGGCCAGGAGGCTTGGGCCTGCAGCAGCCGCCACTGTCTCAAAGTGACCCTCCTCACCAAAAAGGTGTCTGGAGTCACTGAACCATTCAGAGCCCTATGGCCATGTGGCACGGTATGGCGAGTGCCTCTCAGTGCTTGCCATTACAACGAGGGTGCCCACCCTTGTGTGGAGAACCTCAGGGCTGCCCATGAAGGGGCCAGCTGAAGGCAGCTCAGGATCCAAGGATGAAGCACTGAGGCCAGAAACTGCAGGCCTCATTCCGCCTGCACGAGCAGGTCTATGAGTGAGGGTCGTTGTGTCCAGCCTGCTCTTTCTTCAGCCTCAGAAGTGCCAAGTGCAGAGGGGCATATCGGCTGGCCGGGGCATCGGGCTCCATGGGGACCCAGCTCCTGCAGACCTCCGTGGCTGGTCACTGCTTCCACACATCACATTGAAAATCTTCTGTGCTTCGTCACCAGTTTCGGCTCCAGGTTACTTCCCTCATCACCCCTGAAACCAGAACCTCACAGAGGCGCCTGACAGAGATCTGGGTCAGTGTCCCTCCTGCTAGAGCTGCTGTCTGAGCATGCTTGGCTTGTGGCGTGAGCCTGGCTGACCACAGTAGCCTTGCCATCACTGGGGCCTCTGGCCAGGACTGAGGTCATCTCTGGCCAATGGGAGGAGGGAGCTGGCAAGGCGAGGGAGAATTACAAGATGCTGAGAAAACCTCCGCTTAGGATTCTCAGCTGGAATTCTGAGCTGGAGACAGGCAGCAAAACCCAAATGGCAAACCAGGGCCGAGGTGCCTGGGCCCTGCGGGGCCCTGGATCTGCACCCTGAGGTGGAGCAGTGTAGGGGACACAGGCAGGGTGCTGGCTCCACCGTGTCCATCCAGGCTCTGTTTCCTCTTAAAGCCTCAGTGGGACTGTAGACCAAGACCTCACTTGCTCCTTGGGGTGACTGTGCACTGTGGGAGTCACACCTGCACACCGGGTCACCATGGTGGGGCTCCAGTTCCAGTCACGGGTCCCTAGGAAGCTGGCTTCCCACCCCAGAGCTTGAGCCCTTTCTGAGGGTTTATTGGAGGGTCAGAAGGGACAGATAGGCTAGTGCCCAGCTGAGGATGCCACTCTAGGATCTGCTGGACAGGGCACTGTGGCAGCCGTGTCCTGGCCACATGGGTGCCTTTTCTAGAACACACATCAAGCCCATCAGGCTGCCTTCATATCCAATGGCATCCCAGGCCCTCGCATTCCCGCCTCATGTCCCCCATTAGGGCCTGGTGCCCAGCCTCCCCACTGCTGGCCCTTCCACATCACAGGCTCCCATCTGAGTGCTCCCTGTACTTCCTGGTCATAGACCCTCTGGAGCACCAGGTCCCACTGGGGGCCCTCCAGATGCAGTGGCTCTCCCCTTGACACCCTCAGACCTGGGTTGGCAGCCTTGTTAGGGCATGAAGCATCCCCACCATCTGAGTGGTGGTGAAAAGTTCTGTCTGTCCGTCTGTCCTACTCAGTACCTGTGGTGTCCTGGCTGACCCATCTCTGTCACCCCATGGAGCATACAGTAGGTGTTTATGCTTCTCTTGTTAGACTGTGCTGAGCTCCGTGGGCAGTGGCCAGTTCACCCACTTCATCTCAGCATGTTCCCAGCCTCTTCCTGGGGGGCAGGTGCTCCCAACAGGATGGAATGGTTGTTTTGTGGGCGGTTCCTCCAGGAACAAGGACTTAGGAACAGACCACAATCCCCAACACCCAGTGTCAAGCTGGTGGCAGCCACATACCTGGTCCCCAGAGTGTGACACACTGCTGCTCGTGGGTCTGGCAGATGCCATTGTAGCAGTAGCCATCCACCCCCTGACACGGGTGTCCGTCGTGTAGGTACACGTTGGCCGGGCAGTGAGGACTGGCTCCCGTGCAGAACTCCGGGAGGTCACAGGAGTTGCCGGAGCCCCGGCATGCGGTCCCCGCAGGCTTCAGCTGAAAGGAGAGGGTGACTCAGTGCATGTACACAGAGGGCAGAGCAGAGCAAGGCCGTCTGAATACAGCCTACATGAAGGGGCAAGGACCTAGAAAGAAGATGCTTTTATAGCAGAGAGCACTCAAAGCCCAGCCCTGGGCTCTGGGATTGACCTCTCTGCCATAAGGGGGTGGGGCAACCAAGAGCAATGCATTTTTAATTGCAGGCAAGTAATGAGCACACAAGCTGCTGGGTGGCACCTGTCACCTCGGGTCACTGGGCAGGTAGATTCTTTTCTGGTTGCCAGCACCTTCCCCAGGTTGAAGTTGACATTGGCATCCAAAGTGTTGGAATTTGTGGGCAAGTTGACATAAATGGTTCCAAGAGCATAATCTAAAGGGCAATGTCACCTTGTCATGAAGTCATGGGACTAGCAACCTCCCTTTAGCACTTACTGGGGAGGGCTGGAGAGGTAAAAAGAGGGCGTGGTAAAAGGCATCAGAACGCCTCTGACCAATACCTCATCTTTTTGCAGTTGGGAAAATTAAGGCTCCGAGTGCCTTTTCTGAGGCTGCGCAGCCAAGGAACCCCACAACATGGGTGTGGTTTTCTGCCCACTCCTCAAAGGCAACGAGGCAAGACACCAGCCAACTTCTGGAAGGTCTAGGAATCTGAATGAACTTGTTCAAAGTTGTCAATGTGGACCACACTGGTAGTGCCACAAGACCCTCCCACCTCTTCCTCCCTGTGACCATCTTGATCCTCACCTGGTCGAGGCTCAGTCCCCTTCCCACCTTAGCAAGCCCCTTCTAGGCACCCCTCACCACCTGCAGCTGGGCCAGGGAGTACCAGCTTCTCATAACATTCCCCACAGGCCAACGACCACCAGGAAGGGTATCTTAATGCTGAATGTAAAAGGTATAATACTTCTAAATGACCAGGCCCCAGCAGGGCAGCTTGGAGGGAGTTTCTTGTAAGTGGCCTGCCACGATCAACTGCTTAATTAACAAGAAGTACAACTCTACCCTTAGAATCAGGCTTCTGTTCTGTGAGACATCAGCTGTGGGTAATGAGACAAGGGTCTGCCAAAGCAAATGCACTCAAGGGTCAAAGATGGCCAAGGCCCAAGGCTGCCACCCTGACTGTGCTGGACAGGGATGATATTAAGGTTGAGATATTGATGCAAAACCTCTGAAACAGCCCACATGGGTTCTGGCCCCACCTGCCAGATGTTCTTGGCATCAAGCAGATGGACTTAGCGTGAGTCTGGCGGGGGTATGAGTCTGATTCTCTGTGCACTGTTGTGTCATGGGGACAGGACCCCATGTGCCACCAACGACACAAATGTCGAGTGCAAGTGCTTTGGTCCTACTAGTTTTCAGTTCGTATGTGAATAATCTATCCCAGATGATTAGCAATTAAAGTGTAACTTTCACCGGAAGCTTAGAAGATATTGAAAAATAAGAGGTGGCTAATATGCATTTACTTGAAAAGGAGTGAGTTCATACCGCACAAGTACTGAAATCGTCCTGCTCTATTGCTTGCCTTGCATTGGATTGGATTTGAACCACCATGCTCATCTGTGACCTTGGTGCCAACTGTCAGGTGCCAACTGTCATTCTGCGGACTCACCTGACAGTCCTCGCAGCAGAGCCCGTGTGCGCACACAGCGTCTGGCTTCAGGGTGCAGGTGGTGGCGTTGCAGCAGCGATTTGTACATTCCTGGGGGCGGGGAATGGGATCTGTTTGACAGGGCCACACAGAGCAAAATCTCACACCAATGTCACACCTTAAAGGACTGCGAAAGAACCTGCGGGTCTAGCTTCCAACCTGCAAACCTGCCCGAGGGTCAGTGTCATCTGAAGAAAGCAGTTTCTGTTCTGTGTGGAACGGACTGGGCCTGCGAGCCCCTGGCAAAGTCAGGAGCACTCAGGGCCTTCAGGAGAGGTAAAATGGCTGGGATAGGAAGGCAGGGTGGCCAGACAGACCAAGGCTGGGCAGCAGGGCCTTGGGCCTTCAGAGCGGTCTCCACGCAGGGCTCATTGACATGAGCAGCAACAGGACCCTGGAGGACTGGGAAATTACTTATTCAAACACATACAGACAGCCTTGGCTCCTCCAAAGTGAACACTTTCGTGGGACTGGGGCTGTAGCTCAGTGGTAGAGAGCTTGCCTGGCATGTGTGAGGTCCAGTCACTGGCACCATAAAAACAAAACAGAGCAGAAACAGAACGCTTTCCTCCTGGGTGAAGTCAGATCTCGAGTATGAGCCCCAGTTCCCTGCAGTCAAGACAGGTGGATGTGGATGAGCCCCTTCCAGCACAGGTAGGCTGTTGGCTGAAGGTGCTCTGGGAGCCAGAACTGGACATCAGAATGGCTAAGAAGCCAGAAGGAGGGCTGGGGCCAAGCATACTGACTGTCGAGGGGTTTAAGCAGGTGGAATGCCAGGTGCCCTGCTCCCTCTGAAACAGAAACGAGAGAAGGGGCTCCTTTACTGCCCTGTGCTTCATAAGTACCTATTTCCTTTCCAACAAAAGAAATATGAGGTTAATACCTTTAACTTAGTTCTCAAAAAGCCTGCATGCATTTAGCCAATTTATGAAGTCTGTGTACAGCAGAGCATTCCAATGACTGAAAGACTGTACATTTTAGAAAAATTATCCTAAGATGGATCGATTCATAGAATCCTCAATACTGCTTAATTTATCAATGTTCTTTTTGTCAATGTACAATATGCTCTGATGAATTTATGGACTATTGGCTAGGGTGAAGCTAACTGTATACAAGTTTAATAGTGTAATAGTTTACTCCTGAACACTATCTTTTATGAAAAAATTATCATTGGTATCATAAATGCAATTAAAAAATTTTGTCAGTAATCAAGATTTATGGTGAGCCTGGGTACCTGAACTATGTCCTGTGTGAAACTCTATGAATTATGCTCTCATTTGGTGTTTACCATTTGCCCCTATCGTACATACTTCCAAAGTTGTTAAATTTTAAATGTTTGAGAACTTTATAAACATCCGGAATGTGTAATATATACAATAAGATAGAACTGCCAACCAGAAGTCATAGCTATAACTTTCATGCCAGCAAGGGTTTCCAGCTCGTGGACTTACAATTCTAAAAAAAAAGTTTAGCAACTTGCTTGATTTTTTCCAAAGAAGCTCATTAATTGCAATACCGATAGATGCCATCAAAGGGACAACCACACTGTATTGCTTGTTACGGTCTAAGTGGCTCAACTGGTGATAGATCAACCAAATGAGAGATGTCCTTAAGATTCTAAATGAAGCCAGCCATCCTATATCTGGGTTCCCAAGTCCTTTAAGAACCCTGCCCCCTCCCCAAATCACCAAAAATATAAGCAGCCGCTCAAATGGAAATAATGGAAATGCAGCCAAGTAGAATGTCTGACTTCAAAGGGGATTGATAATGTGAGAAAGATAACTAAGTTTAAGAGAGATTCGCAAGCTCCCGGCATGCTAGCGACTCTAAACAAGGAGATAAGGTTGCCTTCCCATCCTGCTGGCTGGAGGAGTGAGCAAGCCTTCTGCGGATATGAATCCGCCTCCCTGTACTGCAGGGCTGCGACAGTCACTTGCCTTTTAACTACACTGAATCCACTTCCTCTGCAGTACCATATTTCTCAGAAGAGACGAACTCTTCATGGGGTCATACATTTTTATTTTAGTACTGCATAGAGACACAACAGAACGAATGAATACCAAGTCTCCAAAGAAGAAAGAATAATGGAGCCATTAGGAGGCCTCCCTCCACACGGCCTAATTGTCATTCCACACAGTGGTGGCAGATGTGGATTCAGTCACAATGAACTGGGATACAACTGGAATGCATCTTCCTGAAATGAAACTGGGGGGGGGTGCTGTTTCTGGGAGTGGGGGCTCAGAGGCAAGGTCCAGCTTATGCTGTGTTGCCTACCTACGTGGCAACACACTGAGCCTTTCTGTGGGCCAGAGGCTACAGGAATACCTGCAGGGCCCGAGAACTGGGGAGCAGGAGAGAGCTCAGGTAACAGGTCTGAAAGTCCAACAGACCGAGAGCTCTAATGAGACTCAAAGTCTCCGGGTGGGGCAGTTTGGAAACTGGAAATGGGCTGCCACAGTGCTGGTTGCAGCTGGAACTACAACCTGGAAAAGCAAATCATGCAAAATTTTAAAGAACAAACCAGCAAGTGAGGCAGAAGGCTCACTGTGACTTGGACAAATTTCTTGGAGGGGAGAACATTACAGGAAGGGAAGGAGAGATCTCTTTAAAACATCAAGAGCTCACTTTACAAAATAAGGATCCCTAACCACAGAAACCCAAAGGTGGAAGTTACAGGCCAGTAGAACGTGGCTTGCCATAGGAGGAGTTTACAACCAGCTGTGATCTGGAGGGAGGGTAGGCACCCTGCCAAAGCTGCGCCACCCTTCATGGAGACGAAGTGGATTGGAAGAGAGTGGCCAGCAGGTGTCAGGTGCCAAGTATTTGCTGACATGATGGTGGTGGCGACGGCAGCTACGGAGGTGGCAGTGGCTATAGGAGTTATTGGCGGGGTGCTGGTTAGTGGGGATGTTGGTCTGGTGATGGGGATGACTGCGGAGGTGGTGATGTTGGCCGTGGTGGTGGTAGATGGAACAAAGGACTGCTAATGGGGTCATTCCAAACCTGGGAGTTTATGGCTCCATGAAGAGCTACCATTAATAAACAATTACAAGGAGTTCAAATCAAAGACAAACCACTGTAAGTCAACATGGCCTCTCCTGAGAAATATGGGTAACTTAAGCCAATTATGTTTCCTATTTAAGTCATTTTCAAGGCTCTTTCCCTGTGCCTGCCCCATCCCAAGCTGGTTCTACGTTTTCCTTTGCTCATCTTAAGGAGTGTCTGTAACATGGTAATTAGGACTTGTTCCGACACAACAATCACTCCCGGTGCATCCCGAGCACAATTAACCACCACTGTGAACAAGCCGTTATCCTTAAGTTCCGAGTTTGACCAGGGCATGAAAGATGGTGCAAAGCCACCTCCACATGGTTGTAGAAACTGTCAGACCAAGACCGGTCCTCCTGGTATGGAAAACCCTAGAGACGGGTCATGGTAAGCCTTCTCCTACCCACTGGTTGGGTGAGGGACACAGGGACATGCTGGATGCTTTGGAGTCTAAGCTTGGTTTTCCTTCCCTCCTGGTCCCCTTTCAGAGCAAACTTCTGAGACACTTTAAACCCCTCTTAGCCCATCTGCAAATTTAGCTGAGCTGGCCTTGCACCTGATGAACACTTTGGCTTGTCTACGCTCTCAGGGAGGGAGGGGACCCCACAGGCTACACAAACTCCTTGTTTTGATTGATTCTAAACACGACCTCCTCCATGCTTTATAGGGAGGTGCTACTGTGTCCCCTCTTTCCTTCTCAGGACTCTTCAGACATTAAAAAGTGGCTGCTAGACATTTTTTTTATGTTGATTATCTTGGGACCTATAGAAACAAGAAAATTTCCCGAGATTGACTGGCATTAAATAATCCCTGGGCTGGATGAAAACACTCCCGCCTTCACTTATTGCTTCTGAGAGCTAACAAGGGCCAGCGCCAGGAGCCCTGGGAGCCTCAGGCCCTGCATGCAGAGGAGGCTGTGGCAGGATTTCAACTTGAGAGCAAACTCTTGGCTAAAGAGCAGTGCTTATTCAAATTCCCCTCTAGCAGCCTGCCCTACAAAGAGGGAGAAATGGTGCTTAGTGGCTCTTTGAAGCTACAATTCCAAGGCTTTCTTCTGGGTCAAACTCAAAGCTAAAAGCTTTTTTATTGTTCTTATCCTCACCTCACTGAAGGATATTGCTCCCTTCAACAGGGAAGATTCTCTCTCTATTTAAGTCAAGCGATACAACTTATTTTGCGCAATAGTTTAAATTCAAGAAAGCCACCCTAGTGTGTGGGGCTCATTGAAGGTGGCTCTCCAGGACTTTTCCACCCCGAGTTTCCAGCACGTTCGCTCTGTTGCCCAGTTTCTCCAAGTTCTCACTTCTTTGCCCAGCAAGAACGAGAGGGAATGTTCTGGAGACGCCCCCTTACCTCCGGCTCCCCGCAGTCACACTCCTCGCCTTCCTCCACATATCCGTTCCCACACTTCTGCCCCCCAAAAGCCTGCTTGACCTCCGGCAGGTTGAAGAGGCACATCCCCATGCCCTTCTCCAGGCTGGCCTCCAGGTCCTTCCGGCTGCAGCTGCTGAACACCATGGGGAAGGGGAACCTGCGTGGGGGAGACCACAGTGAGCAGGGGCGCCACGCCCTTCCCGCCTTCTCCTGGGCTGCTCAGGGCGACACCGCTCAGGTGTCTCAGTGAACAAAGGCTGAAGCATACAGGGTGAGAAGAGGACCTTCAGAGCATGCTGACATCCGCCCCACCCCGTGCCAACGCCACCAACCAAGAAGTGCCCTGTCAAAACAGAAACGGTCCTTTGAAAGTTTTCAACCCAACAATGTCAGAGTCTCTCTACAGGCGTCAGTTCAGGCTGGCACAACGCAATGCAGAGCGAGTTCTCAGGATCTGGAGCTCACTGAGAACTCCTTTGCATTTGTCCTTACTGGCAAATGCAAAGGACTGAAAGATACAAATGACTGTGCTTCTCAGGCCCATGGATCCAGGGACACATGGTCCCTCTGCAAATCATGGCCGGCTGAGATTGGCACTCAGGTCTCCAAAGGAGAATGGTTGGCTTCCCTGGCACTTATGTAGGAGGGTGAATGCGGCCCATAGATGCAGGTCCCGCCTGTGCATCCAGTTTTCAGGGCAATGATTGAGTGTGGCAGAGTTGGCCAACTTCCCAGCAAAGCTATGCACCCTTTGGTCTAGAGAGGCTGCCCAGGACCCTGGGACTTGGGTGGGCTGCGTGACCAATCCTTGGCAAGGGACCTGAGAAGAAGTGGTGTGGGTCACTTTGGGTCTGTGGTATTGAGGCAAGTGTGCCTTCCCTACGGCCTCCTCTCTCCCTGCAGTTGAGACCAGGAAAGGCAGAGCCAGATCCGTCCCCAGGTCCTGGCTTACTGCAGCGAGGGCAGTGGCAGCCTGAGCCCCAGTGTCATTTGGAAGGGAAAGGCACCTCTCACCTGCAAGCCACTCAGCATTAGGGCTTGTTCCTAAGGCAGCTGGTGTTGTGGACGTGGTTCATGGTGGCCCCTGGGGTTTATGTGCTCAAGCTTGGTCCCAGTGTGCTGATGTGGTGAGGTGGCCTCTAATGGCAATGGCCTGGTGGTAGGCAGTTAGGTCACCTGGGGGTGCTGCCCTCAGAAGGGATTAATATGGTTTCTGAGGGACCCTGGTTAGTTCCTCCAAAAGTGAGATGTTGGGAAGATAGCAACCTGGGTCCTGAATCCCACTTGCTTCCTCTTTTGCCATGTAATCTCTCCCTCTTGCACATATTTCTGTCATTGTGATGCCATCTACTGTGAGGCCCTCACCAGAGTGGAACACAAGACGGCACCATGCCCTTGAACCTCCAGAGCTGCCATCTAAATAAACCTCTTTTCTTTATAAAGTAACCAGCTTCACATGTTTTGTTTTGGCAACAGAACAGGCTAATTCAGTTACATGACACACGGCACGTCAATGCTGCTCTTTTACAAATGCATTTGTCCTTGTCTTGAGGCAGCAAGGATGGAAAGGGGCAGGCATGCCGGAAACGCAGGTTTTACTACTTAGTGAGGGAGCAAGACCTGCTCTCCAGGAAGCCCAGCCTTCTCTCCCCATGGAGACATTTACAGGGTGATGCTGTAATTGGATCTCAATCAACTGGCCCAACCAACACAAGTGCTCTGCTTCCCCAAGGATGGCAGACTAGCCACCAAGTGATGACGGGGCATGCAACTTCTTGAGATCCTGATGACGCCCACAGCCGAACCGAGGACACTGCTCCAGCCCCATGTGCTTTCTATTTATCCCAGGCTTCCACCTGCGGAGTGTGATTCTAATCCACAGATAAATTAATGGGTGGAAGTCCTGCTCTGTCCAATGCAAAGGCAGTAAACCAGAACGGGCTCGTGCTGTAACGGAGTTAGCTCCCTTCGAAGGCTTTGCAACTTTCCTTGGCAGATAGATTGATGATTCCTGGTATCAAAATGATGATGAGCAGCTTCAAAAAACTACAGAGTGCAGTATTTTCAATTTATAAAGTTTTGTGTTGAAGAGACCGATTACCCAGGGAACTGACAGCACTTCTTCCCTCTGCAAGGAAACAGGCCCAGATCAGACCTTTTCCCATATTTGAGTTTCCCCGGGACACACACACACCTCCAGGCCTGATCCGGGAGATGGAGCCTCATGCTCACTCAGTGTCATGGTGACCTGCTGTTCTGGAAGGGAAGTGATTTCCAGACAGGGTTAAAAGTCAGTTAGCAAAGACACGGGGATAAGCCGTAAGGCCCAGGAAGAGTCTCAGCGAGGATGACAGAAAGGGAGGCAGGAAGCACCCCATTCCTCAAGGGGCCAAGGCAGTCTGAGCCCGGCTCAGGCGAGGCTCCCCGTCTCAGTGTCTTTCATGTGACACACACGTTGATTTTGAGGGAAAGGGGTTGATATTAAAGAAACAGAAACAAATCAGATGAGTGAGCTCAGTTTCCACGCAGGGGTGAAACTGCAGAGGTCCGGGAGGACCTGTGCCACCCGCGGGAGCACCATTGTCTGTGGTGCTACGTTCCCGTTTCCTTGGCTTTTTCTGATTCTGTTGAAGGACAAACCCCAAGTGCTCACACAGTTCTCTGTCATTTAGAATCACCGGTGAATACTACCTGCCCCGTGCACAGGGTTCTGGTTTTGCTCCGAGGAAGCACTTTCAGGTGTCAGTTCCCTGAGGTGTTTTAACAAGGTGGCAGCACCCTCCTCTGATGCCGAGGAAGTCGAGGATGGCCCTGCCCTGGGGATCCTTGATCAGGGTCGCTCACGCGCAGCACAGAGCCAGCCTACACCAGAGAGTCCCTGGGCTTTCACAGACTCACAGTGGGCCCAAGATCACGGTGATTCCTCCTCCCTCCAACCAGGGGCCTGGCTGACTCTCTCAAGGAGCTGCAGTTCTTCCCGAGAGTCCTGCCTCTCCCTGGCCTGGGCCCAGCAGGGCTCCGTCACTGCGTCTCCCTGAGGCAGGCAGAAGCCACTGCCAGCATCTGAAGACCAGTGCTTTTCTTTGTCCTTTTGTGGTGCTGGGGACAGAACCTGGGGCTTTGCGCGTCCCACGCAAACCCCTCACTGAGCCTAACTGCAGCCCCCGAAGGCTCTTTGGAAGACAGATGGTGCTCAAACCCAGGGGCACTTTCTGCCATAGATAACCTGCTGGCTCTGTCCTGTTGTGGTTCCTCCCCAGGGAGGCAGGCAGCCTTCTCTCATAGAACATCCCTCAACCTTCCTTGGACTTGGGGAAGTCAGGGTTTGGAGGAGGAAAAGCAGAGCACCTGCCACTCACCCTCCCACGGTGGTGCGAGCATGAATTCAACACACAGCTTACCAACCCCAGGTGTGGAGCGTGCACATGCCCCGGGGGTGGGCGGGATGAGCAGGGTAAGGAAGAGGAGTGAGTGGGTCAGAGAGGGAAGGACTGAGGGGAAGAATAAGACAGCAAGGAGGAGAGGATGTGCGCAGGAGGGGGGGGTCCCACCACAGAACCCCACTGGGAAACCTCCCTGGGGAGGACACACATCTGAGCCTCTCATGCCAAGGACAAGAGGAAGAAGCTGCTGACACACTGGGGGAAGAGCCAGCACCCAGGGCCGTGCTGGGACGTGCCTGTCCTGGAGAGAGTTATCCAACAGCGGGAAGGAGGCTCTTCTTGCAAAACCACACTCAGAGAGGCAGCCCCTTCCCCAGAGGAGCCCGAGTGAGGTGGTGTCATTGGAGGTTAGGAGCAAGGCCCTGCGGTGGCAGGACGGCACCTGGGTGTCATGAAACAGGGAGTCTTGCCTGGCCTGGGTAGGAGCAGACACTGCCACAAGTGAAGGCCACTCTGAAGGGCTCCGAGCCCTTATTCCTGCTTCTTAGCAAGTATTTTTGAACTATGAGCCAAAGGCCTCACCCTTCTGCTCCTCACCCTTCTGTGCCCTGAAGCATCCTTAGTGGATTGACGCTCAGCACTGAGAAAGTCTCAAAAAATTACTGCTAGCCCGATGACCCCCCCATGCATGGAATTTAATAATCTAAAGTAATTTCAGGTCTCAAGAGAAGAACTTAATAGCACCAAATATTAGCTTGTCCTCATTATAATCCTGTCCTGAGCTACACTTACCACAATATCCCTCACATCCCAAAGAGCCATTGGACCTACTGTGTGGGGCCCAGTAGGAGCCAAGGACTCAGGCTCAGGTGACATCCGTCAGTGGGTTTGTATGAATGACGTACCAGCTGAACACGAGTCCCGTGGTCCCAAACACCCTATCGCTGTGACTGCTGATGATCACGGTCACTCCAGCTCGGCCACACCAGGGGGATCTTGGAGAAGACACTTGGCAAGCCAAGTGTGGTATCCTGCTGCCTAGTCGGCTGCCTTTGGCCCCTCTAGGACGGCAGGGTCAGCTGACTTGGGTGGTGTGGTGGCATCTCTCTCCTTCCTCCCCTCCCTCACTCATTCACTCACCAAGAAAGTGTTGTTCAGGGGTCCATAGTCAAAGCTCTGAGGAGCTGATATGGCCTGAGTGTGGCCCACTGTCCCTGCAGCAGGTCCAGGCCAAACCCCTTCCCTATCCATCCCACGCTCCAAGACCCTTAAGATCCCTCTCCTCCAGAATGGTCCTTGAGATGCCGAGGGTTCAGGCTCACTAGTATTCAGGCCACATGAGTGGAGTCTGCTGGCTTCCCATGGCTTCTCATTCTTTTCCCCGTCATAGTTTCCTATCACAGTTGATAGATTCCCAAGATTAGCAATTGAGCAAAAAATTACATTTTAGTGTAACTATTGAGCCCTGCTCTGAAGCAGGCAGTAGGGTGGTGCTTTTCCATAGTCATACTTTTCTTCTTTATATTTTTTAAATTTTCAAAATAATCCAGTGAGACAGGCCTCCTTATCCCCACGTGTAAAGGGCCTTAAGAGTTCATGTCAGGGGATGGTGGACACTAGATTTAATCAAGGATTTTGGCTCCAAATTCATTGATGAAAAACCATTCTCTTTATTCCAGATGTCAGGTCAGCACTGGATGGCCTTTCAGGAACTGCAGAACCATGGAAGGAGATCAGTACCCTCTGGACTTAGGTGTGGATACAGGGAATATTCTGTCATGACCTAGCACATGCCCCGGCCAGGTTCCCACTGTGTCCCAGACCAGCAGCACCAGCGACTTCTACAGATAGAAATCCCCAGCCCAGAACGACCGAGTCAGGAATCCTCAGGGAAGGGTCCTGAAACCTGTGTTTTAGCTAGTCCTCCAGCTGAGTTGCTTGACTTAAAAATGCAGAGAACTTAAGAGTCACTCCTTAAGCCATTTAAAAATGTCCAATTCCATGGTTCCTAGAACATTCACTGCCATGCAGCCTTGCCACTTTGATTTCAGAACCTCCTCCCTACCTACCAAACACAGCCCTGCCCATCAAACAGCTGCTCCACAGTCTCCCTCCTCCCGCCCCGACTATAAGGACTCCACAATTCTGTTTGCTCCAGGGAAATGGAATCGTATGGCATGTAGCCTCTGCGCCTGGTCCCTTTGCCTTAGCATAGGTTTTCCAAGGTAGCACGAGGGGGTACACATTCCTGTGGCTGAGTAGCCTCCCACTGTAAGGCCATAGCAGCTCACCTGCTCAGCAGATGGCCCAAGAGAATTTGCTGTCCATTCAAGTTTGTGAACAAGTTGCCTAGATTTAAAATCCAAATGTTTTAAGGGTGCTCTGTGGACTCATGCACTCCAGGCTCATCATAGATCACGCTCATGTAGTTTGCTTAGACATAGTTCTGTGGGACACCCTGGTTCCCATTTTTTTCCAGATCTTTTTTAAAATTAAGTTTTACAAATTTATATAGGACAGAGGAATGCATTACAAATCTTATTACACATATAAAACATAACTTTTCATATCTTTGGTTGTATACAAAGTATATTCACACCAATTGGTGTCTTCACACATGTACTTTGGGTAATGATGTCTATCACATTCCTCCATCATTTCTAACCCCCTGCCCCCTCCCTTTCCCTTCCACCCCTCTGCCCTATCCAGAGTTCATCTATTCCTCCCATGCTCCCCCTCCCTACCTCACTATGAATCAGCCTCCTTATATCAGAGAAAACATTTGGCATTTGGTTTTTTGGGATTGGCTAACTTCACTTAGCATTATCTCCTCCAACTCCATCCATTTACCTGCAAATGCCATGATTTTATTCTCTTTTATTGTGAGTAACATTCCATTGTGTATAAATGTCACTTTTTAAAAATCCATTCATCTACTGAAGGGCATCTAGGTTGGTTCCACAGTTTAGCTATTGTGAATTGAGCTGCTATAACATTGATGTGGCTGTGTCTCTGTAGTGTGCTGTTTTTAAGTCCTTTGGGTATAGAACTAGGAGAGGGATAGCTGGGTCAAATGGTGGCCTGGTTCCCATTTCTAAGAGTCCAAAGTACAACATTTGGAAACCTTACTGATTTTAGAAATCAGTAAAATTCCATGAGTATCTGTCTCTTCAAACCAGGAATGACTTGTCAAATGTCTTTAAGAATTATACTCAATGGGCTAATTCTCATCCTGCACACTAATGAAGGTTCCACAAAGTGTCTAGTTGTGCACAGATGGATATTTCCCTTCCATTTGTTTCAAAAAATCCAGTGTGGCAATTCTGCCTTCCCCTCACTCGTATTTTTCCTTTCTTATTTAGTAGCATATTTCCTGGAGCCTCCATGAAGGGAACCCTGACCTGGGCTATGGAGCTGTTGATAACATCCAGGATTGGGCACAGGTCATGGTCTGTATTCAAAAGACAAGCCCCTGTCTCTTCCACACTGTGGAAAGCTCATCACAGTGTACTTTTTAATACATCTATTGAATCATCCCAAATATGCCAGGACAGCAGCTAATTGAACTGACGTGCAGCAATGATAGACTGGGGCAGAGCCATAAAATTGGAGAATTACTCAGAAAAGGAGCCATCTCCAGTGCTTTCTCTTGGCACAAAAACGCTTTAAAATAATTACACCTGAGACACAGAAAAAAGCGCTGCTTTCCGCTCGGGGCAGAGAATTGCTCACAGGTGCCATGGCAGGGTGTTGTCGGCCCCTGCTGGGGTGCACCTCTTTTGCTGGACACTCTCTCCTCTTTATGACTTAACTACTAGGGACACTCGGGACAAGTTTGCCATGCCGAATGCAAGGTTAGGAATAAAAAGATGATGAAGTGGAAAGCTGGTGATTTGGGGGGGCAAAAAACCCACCATTTTTAAAAAGAGGAATGCCACTTAGAGCTTCCCACCATGAATGCAGTCAGGGCTTAAATATTCTAGCTGTCACAAAACTGCCAAGTGAAACATTGTTAGGGGTTACTTTTACTTTGACAAATCTGCAGTCAGAAAATTCTTTTCTTGTAGGAGCCTATTGTGCGTTTTACCGCTGCATTCTTTGGGGTGAATCATACTAAGCCCATCCATCAACCCTGACAGTAGAAGTCGGGAGTTATCTCCTTGCAAAAGCTCTCTGGGGAGAACTGGAGACAACTGCTTTTCTGTTGGAAGTTAGGCAGCCAAGGAAAGCATCTCGAATCAGGATGGATTTGGAGGTCCTGCTCTTTCTGGTTAATAAACAGGCAGCAGTGTTGGTTCCCCAGCACTGAGCTCCGGGTCGCTGTCAGTCCAAAGGCTGACCACGGGGTTCTCCTGGGAGTGATGGTGGGAGAAGACCTGGAGAGCCAGGCAGCTGCGAGGACAACTCCGAGCTGTGGGAAAGCCAGCTTGCAAGACCCCGGGGGATGGGAAACTGTCCAGGTAGCTCTCTTTAAATCATTTGGGGGTGAAAAAGTCCAAAAGTCTCAGTGTCTGCAGCTGATAAATGACCAGCGGGTGAAGGCTAACTAGTTTGGGGAAATAGGTCCCTGAATTTCTGAGGCCACTTCTTTCTTTTTGCAGATCAAGATGGAGCTTCATTTTCTCACAGTGGAAGCCAGATTGGCAGGCACGAGGCCCTCCTCTACCAGGGCGTATGGCCCGGAAGGACAACCAGAAGATGGGGTACCCCATCTCACGGGGGATTTCCACCCCCACCCACACCAAGGAGGAGGGGAGGTGAGCCTCAGCCAGAATGTGGAGGCCTCTGGTCAACCTTGCATCACTGTGAAATGAAGCTGCCACAGCCCCTCAGAATGCCCAGTTCTTTCTCTTAAGAGTTGCCACTTTGCCTACTTCAAGTTACAGACTCGGGCTCAGAAACACTTCCGACGTGGTGCAGAGCACAGTGTATCACGACCGCAGCCAGCATGGAGCAGTCTCTAATCTGTTAAACCACAAGAACAAGGAAACTTGAGACCCAAAGACTCAGGAGGCGAAGGAAGCAGTGACCAGTGGTCACTTCACCCCTCAACCTGATACATCTCCGGTGTTCAAGAAGCCAAAAGACCGTGCTCCTGGCTGAAACGGCCGGGTTTTCTCTAATCAACAAGAACCAACCCGGGACCAAAACAGACCCATACACTCAACGCGCAAGCCCGTGGCTCCACGGCGGTTACCTGCCTGGGCTTTCATTTGTTTTCAGCTCCTGGAAGCTTCTTTCAAATGTTTTCCCAATGCTCACCTCCCACGAGCACACTCCACCTGTTCTTTTGTCCTTCTGTCCACAGCCAAGGCCAGCCACAGAGCTCAGACTGCGCTATGGCCACAAATCCTGGGCCCCACTCTCCCAAGCACACGGGCTCCCGCCACATCCAGGGCTATTTCAGGCCACTCGGCCACCCCCAGTGCAGAGCTCTCTCCTCCTTCCTGGTTCCTACGCCCCACCTTAAAGCTGCTTTTCCCAGGTGAGAGCGAGGTCCTCCCAGAGCACAAGAGGTCACAGGTGGATGGACTTGGCTCTGATAGTTTTCAAATCAGAGATTCTTGGGCCATCTTCAGAAAAATCCTTAGGCCTTTCATGATTGTGACAGTGAATAAACATTTTAAATCCCATACACAGAATTTATGTGCAGCCAAGTAGGCTGTGCTGTGGGCCTGGTGTGGGGTCTGCAGTCTGGGGCACTGTGGGAGAATGGTGCAGCTCAAGGAGGGCACCCCATTTGGGGGGCTTTTAATTTCTTCTCACCTTCATAAGAATAAATGCTGACAACAGGTGGTTTAGTGAACCCCTGTCATGGGACACTCTATTGTGCTGGCCCCTCCCCGTGAGTCAAATTATATTCTTCCCATTTCACAGATGAAGAGACGGGTGCTCAGAGAGGCCAGGTGTTTGAAGTTATGCATGTCAGCTAGGGGCTATGAGCATCCCAGGCAGGGGGACAAATGGCTGTACCAGGGGCTTTGGTAGGGAAGAGGAGGCAGGAGGCTGCCTGTCCTGAGGTTCCTTCCTTCTCAGGACACGTTGAGGTGCTTCCCTAAAGATCTGTGTGGTGGAAACAGGTCAGGTTTGGGGATTTATCCAGTGTACCTGAGGCCAAGCACTGGTCACCACACACACATCTGAGGGCAGCTTGAGTCCATTCAGGCCCTAATGAGCTGCAGGCAGGGGAAGAGGGACTTGTTGAAGTAGCAGCCCGAGTCCTCAGGGGGTGATGGGAGAGGGGCAGGGACCAAGTCCACCTACTCTGCCATGGGAGGGTGCCCACGCATAACACTGGGGACACTGGGCACAAGTGACAGAATGAAAGCCCTGCAGTTTATGGGCCAGACACCCTCACGTCCTCTCCAGAAACGGAAAGAATCAGAACTGGCTGCTGACCCAGCGGGCCTGCCAGATGGGCCCCAGAAGGCTAGGGAAACCACGGGACCAGGAGTGAGTGATCAGAACTGTCCTTGGTGGGACAGTTCAACTGTTAATAGCAAACACCTGGGACCCAGAATGGAGCCATCTGCAGCACATTATCATTCATGGTCTTAACTTGTGAACTTTGACCTCTTCTCCTCCTCCCTGGAAGCCAATTAAAGTGCAAATAAAATCTCCCAGAAATTTTAATAAAGAGAGACACCCACTGAGCTCTGCTTAGCTGAGAGTGGCAGGAGGCCTCTGGATGCTACCACAGTTGGTTTCTCACTCTGTGCCTTGAGGCTGTCTCCCCTGAACCAAGTCCTGCAAGGCATAGAACGTGAGGGCAGGGGACAGAGCCCACAGTGAGGGCCTCTGGCCTCTCTCACCTGTTTTCTCATCTCTAAGAAGAGGTGGAGGCAGCTGCCCTCCCCCAGGGCTGCGCTGATAACATGAGGAGGGAAATGTCGGAGTTCTCTGTGCAGTGGGGAGGGGTCACTGGGCCCCGGGATTTTGTTCTTAACTGTTATGGCTAGCTTTAGATTCTATACTCTTGATCCGCCTCCTCCTGCATTGGCTAAGTCAAGCAATGGTCCTAAGAGAAGCCCTGGCTGGAAGCACAGTGGCTTCTGTCACCTTGCTCTCCACGGAGGCTGTACAGAAACCAACAGACTCAGCCTCCTGGTTACCTGGGTTCTCTTGAGTCTCATTTCCTGTTTTTTATTTTACTTTATTTCCTATTGACTGGATTGTGTCTTTTCTTGTAAGCTACTGAAAATCTATTGTAGAATGACGTCGGGGGTACATAAAAATGGAGTTGAGGATGCTCAAGTTCTAGACTTTATAAAAGACAGTGGCCTCGGACCTTCTCCCCAAGGTTCAGCCATTACTCAAGCTGTGAGGAGAGAGCCTCACTCTACCTACCTCTGAGAGTGCTGCAGTTACCACCCATCAAGTCACCTACCGACCCATCCTTCATGCCACCCATCCATCCATCCTTCCTTCCACCCTCACACTATCTGCTCATCCACGGACTCACTTACATCCGTCCTCCCACCCATCCATCTTTCAGTTCATCTATCTATCCATCCACCCACCCACCCTTCATTCCACCCACCCATGAAACAATCTTCCACTGACCCATTTACTCATCATCCATCCCACCCCCCACTCCTTCTTCTATTCATTTCTCCATCCACCCACCAATCCATGTATCCTTCACTCAAAAGTATTTACTGAACTCTGCCTCATGCCAGGTACTTTTCTGGGTGCCGGGAATCCAGCAATGAACAGAACACAAATTCCTGACCTTGTGGAGCTTAACATGGATTCTTCTGGATACTGTGGTTGCAGAGAGGCCCAGAAACTACCTTTGACCTCACACTGCAGCCTCCATTCTGTACCCTGGGGAGAAGAGGAGGCCAGGGGGTGTGTGTGCAGGGAGGGGTGGGGGGATTGGCAGGGGTTCAGCTGTAAGTCTTCACTCATGCTCCACCATAGATAAAATGCTGGGTCAGTGAGCCAGTGACAGGAAATGATTCTCTGCTGTTGTGATATAATTTGAAGGAGGTTTGCAGAACTAAATGATTTAAAAACAGGGCTGACTTCCGCCTTCTACAAGTTGTTCAGGGACACTGCTTTGTCCTGTGAAGGCCTTCGTTGTCTCAGGAAGCCCAGACATAACTGTGGTCACTTCCCTGTGGCTAATGCACTAGGAGGCAAGTCAGCTCGGGCCCTGGGGCTTCACGGGCCAGTTTTGACAGTGCAGGCAGCTTGCGGAGCTTTCTGAGTTCTGTTCCTTTATCTGTAAGATGGGTACAGTCACACCCACCTCACTATCTCACTGATACACGGAACACAGGTGCACTCCTTCAGGGTTAACGTCAAGTGGGCCGTGTTCATTTTCCCTGAACTGGGAGTTCGGAGAGCAGTGCCCATGCAGAGCCAGCCCCTTTGCTTGACTTCTGTTTTGTGTCTAGCTGGAGAGAGAAGGACAATTCTGCCATGCCCTGGGGCAGTGGTTGTTAGCATTCCAACTGCATTGACTGCGGACAAATTCCTTAATTTTCCAGTGAGCATGCTCTGTATTGATGTGTCCTTCCTCAAGGTTTTCCAGAATCCCTCCTGCTGGCCCTGATAACGCAGGACGCAGCTGGGCAGGCCCCTCTGGAGGACAGTGCGTCGATGCTGAGCCCTGGAGCTCTCCCGCCCCCCACTGGAGTCCTCCCTTGGCCGCTCCTCTGTTCTCCTTCTTCTTAGATAGAAATTTCCCGTTTTTCTTCCCCTTGAATGACATGGTGATCCCAAACAGATCCTCAAAGTTCAAACAGGAGTGGATTTCAGTGATTTTCAAGACAGCGAACCCTGCTGGTGTGGACTCTCCGGTTACCCTGCATTGTTATCGATCACGGCAACCTCCAAGGTCCTGGGACCTCTCACAGGAAACCACTGCTCACCTCACCCCTGGACTTGCATTCTCAGGCAGCGGTCCTCCCAAAGAGGAACCTGGTCTTAGCACAGGATTTTCAGGGAGGGGCCTACTTAACCCCCATTCAATTCTACAGAGATCATTTCCAACTGGACTTCAGTCCTGCCCACACCCCTTCCCACCTTGGCATCTTGTTCACCAGGAGTTATTGGTCATTTTTAAAAAGATGTCAAATAGTATTATGGTCATGTTGAAATTTTTCTCATTACCTTTAAGAGGTGTAAATTGAAATCCTTACAGTTGAGATGCTATGGTGTCCAGAACCATGCAAACAGATCAGGTAAGGTACCTTGAGGTCACACCCCTGGCACCCAATGTACCTTCTGTCAGAATCCTGTGCCTCCCAGTGTGTCCTCCCCAGCTCTCCTGCCTGTCTCCCTACTACCGTGCTAGTCCTTTGAAGTGAAGGTGCTCCCTAGGATCTGGCTCATAGAAGGTATCCAGTAAATGCTGGCTGAACAGATAAATGGTTTCACTCTGGTTTGTGGCCATCGCTCTTGTGTCAACCCTGTTTCCTGCAGTGGGCTTGTCCTGAGTCTGAGGCATGGCTGAGGTCTTTTCAGCTGTCGGGAGGGAAGATTGAACTTGGATGGAAGTCACGCAGGTCCAGTGGCTCATCCAGATGCACTCCATGTCCAGAAGCTGTGGAGCAAATAGGTGCAGCATGCATGTGTCCAGGATTGAGGTCAATGGAAACCAGTGAGCCAGGCACACAGGCTTCTGGGGAAGGAGAACGGCATTGCTTGTCCTTAAACAGGGGTATTTGATCTCCTCTGTTATTGCTGAAGGTGCAGCCTCGGTTTAGTGTGAGCTATTGTCATCCCTGGGGAATGCGGAGTAACCCTCATTGGCTTACCCTCTCCATCTACACTGGATGCTCAACACACTGTTCACCATGCCTGGACTGTAGCTGGGAACACATTCTTTGCTTAGGAGACATTTTCATGCCTGGACTAAACAGAACAGGATCAGGTCCAAACCCCTACCAGAGCCAGTGTGGAAATGTGACAGCCATTCCTTTCAGATGCACACACAGGTATGTGGGATGTGAAGGTGCTCTTTTGTGGCTCTTTGGTGGGATCCTCAAAGGATGCCTAATGTAGGAGAGGGGAGGGGACTGGAGTCTTAAAGAGAATCCTGCCCCCAGGGCACGAGGGTGTGGTATAAGCCACCCAAGGTGCCAGGAAGAGGATGCAGGGTCTCTCCTCTTTCGTAGTTCCTGAATGCCTGTTAGTTGCACCAAAATAAAACTGGGATTTATGCACTAATACTTTTACAGAAAGTCCCTTAATTTGGCAGGCTACAGTAGCTCAGAAGCTATAACATCCTCTTAAAAATGAAACAATCTTAAGAGAGAACTCAGATCATGTTACTGTTTTACCTCCTGAAAACCCTCAATGATTTCCCACTACTCTGGAGAGAAAAACCTGAGCTCCTGCCTGGGGACCTGGCTCCTCCTCCTTCCCACCCAGCAGCAGCAGCAGCAGCAGCAGCAGCATTTCCTCCTGCCCCAGGCCCTGGCCTCTGACTGCAAGGCTCCCCTCCAAGCCCCGCATCCAGCCCCCTCTGCTGAGTTCACTTCATGCTCTCTAGCTGGTGTGGCACTCTCTGCAGTACTGGGGGGTTGGACCCGGGTAGAGCACTTAGCTTTACCACTGAACTACACCACCAGGAATTTTTCTTCCTTTATTTATGTTCATTGAGACAGGGTCTTACTAAATTGCCAAAGCTGGCCTCAAACTCATGATCCTCCTGTCTCAGCCTCTTGAGTGGCTGGGATTGGGCATGCACTGCCACACCCAGCCTCTTCACTGGTGCATTCTCTCTCTCTCTCTCTCTCTCTCTCTCTCTCTCTCTCTCTCTCTCTCTCCCCCCCCCCTCTCTCCCAACCCCTTTCACCCCTTCTATTCTCTTTGTTTGCTCCCTTCACAGCCTTCCTTCCAATCTGCAATGTTTTCATTAGGATGTTTTCCCCACTGTAAGTTCCACAGTGTGTCTGCCCTGTTCAAGGTGCGTCCCCAACACCATTAAGGAGCCCAGTGGTGGCAGGAGCCCAGTTTACAGGTGCTGCAGCTTCCACCGCTTTCCCCCTCACAAGATGGCCCTAGCACCCCGACTCTCATTTTAACAGAAAGATCTCTGCAAAATAGAGGAATCTGCGGGGTCGATTTCGGAATATAATGTTGCCTTCTCTCCCCTCCAGGAAGCGGCCTTCACTATGATGCCAAATGTTCTTCACTAAAAGTGCTCACATCATTTCCATTTTCTTATTGCTACTCACGCAGCATCCTCAGCCTCAGCCCTGTACCAGCAAGTGCTGCAGGAAGGTCATTAATGGACAGACTCCAGTGAGTCAACTCCCACAGGAACCCCCAGATCCTGCATTTGCCAAGAAGTGATTTCCAAGACAGGTCTTAAATGTTAACTACCCAAGACACAAAACACACGCTCATACACACGCAGAGGCGCTCGGTGATTAATGATACGACCCATCAGGAAACTCCCTCTGACCACTGCTGCAATATGTAAAGGAAGTTACAACACCCAAGTTCACACAGGACCCCACTCTATGCTAGATGTACGTGCAGGCCCTGGGGTCCATTCATCTGAGGTGACAGTTGGCTGATGTTTTCAGAGTTAGGATTCTGCAATGCTCTGATAAAGGATAAACCTAGTATATCAGCAGACATATTTTCCCCTTTAAACCACTTATAATACTTGGTTCTTTTTGATTCAGGGACTTTAATATTAAGACAGTTATGGGTTCATCTCTTTCTGAGTCCCTTTGAGGCTAAGACTTCAATCAGCACACTTTCTTAACCCTTGCCACCATGGTTGGATCAACGTGGGCAGGAAGAAGTCAGAAAGAAGACTGGTATGTGGACGTGGCCAGTTTAACATGAGCCCTTCACACAGAAACTAGATGCATTGCTGAGGGACAGTACATGGCCTGGAATTCTGAAAAACCCCTCTAAGGCTTTGTTAGTTCCGACATCTCTGTGAACTATATAATAGGAATACTGCCTTGCATCTGTGGAATGATTTACAATTTACGAAGACACATGAGCTCATTTAATCCACTCTCCCACTCTCCAGGGGACACTATGAGGTAAGGGAACCACCGCTTGGAGATAACGCTGGAGCAGCCTGGGAAATTCCACTGCGGGTGATGGATGGCTGGGGGCTGCCTGGCCTCCCCCTCACCGTGGGCTTTGTGATTAATTCACCCACTTGCTTAGGAAGTTGCTTTCCATCTGAGAAAATTAAAAACACCACTCTCTGGACAGGAATGTGGGATCATAAATGAGAACCAAATAGAAAAGATTTACGCAAAAGCACAAGCTCAGCAGAAGAGGAGACTTAGAAATTGCTAATAAGGTATAAATCAAATAAAGGCTATTAACAAACCCCTGGTAACAGAGGGGGAAAGAAGCCTTTTAAATGTTTTGCTGAGCTCTTAACAATACCATTTCTACCTGAGGTGTTCAAATGCCTCTGGGGTGCCTTGGCTGGCTGTGGTCAGCTGAGAGTGAGCCTTCGGGACCGCACTTGGGGCTGCGGGGTCTTCTGCCTCTGTGCTCTCCTCCTCACAGTGCATAGGGGCAACACTGTTTAACATGAGAACCAACCAGGGGGTGGGTGGGGAGGAGGGAGGAGGGGAGGGTAGATGCGTGAACCAAGACTGCCATTCTTTTCCCTGACTGGGCATGTGAGGGCCAGAGGGGTGGCTTGTCATCCTGGTAATAGCAAAGGAACTGGGTTGGACTGGGGACAGTCAGGTTTCTTCAAACGGTGTTCCCAAACTGGCTTCCCTCTCTTCCTCTTGTTTCTTTTATGGAGAATTTAAAAGCATTAGCAACATTGACTGACAACTAGATCTTGGCCACTGGGGACCAAATTCCGGAAGGCAGGAGGCCGATATATTTGTGCCCACTTGGTAATTAGGGAAATTACGCACACAGAGCATTTGCTGTGGCCACTTGATGAGTTCATCAGAACAAGAGAGCACAAAGACCACTTGGTTCCACATCAACTTCCTGTCCACTGCCCACGCCGCGAGCCGCACACCGCGAGCCGCACACCGCGAGCCGCACACCGCGAGCCGCACACCGCGAGCCGCACACCGCGAGCCGCACACCGCGAGCCGCACACCGCGAGCCGCACACCGCGAGCCGCACACCGCGAGCCGCACACCGCGAGCCGCACACCGCGAGCCGCACACCGCGAGCCGCACACCGCGAGCCGCACACCGCGAGCCGCACACCGCGAGCCGCACACCGCGAGCCGCACACCGCGAGCCGCACACCGCGAGCCGCACACCGCGAGCCGCACACCGCGAGCCGCACACCGCGAGCCGCACACCGCGAGCCGCACACCGCGAGCCGCACACCGCGAGCCGCACACCGCGAGCCGCACACCGCGAGCCGCACACCGCGAGCCGCACACCGCGAGCCGCACACCGCGAGCCGCACACCGCGAGCCGCACACCGCGAGCCGCACACCGCGAGCCGCACACCGCGAGCCGCACACCGCGAGCCGCACACCGCGAGCCGCACACCGCGAGCCGCACACCGCGAGCCGCACACCGCGAGCCGCACACCGCGAGCCGCACACCGCGAGCCGCACACCGCGAGCCGCACACCGCGAGCCGCACACCGCGAGCCGCACACCGCGAGCCGCACACCGCGAGCCGCACACCGCGAGCCGCACACCGCGAGCCGCACACCGCGAGCCGCACACCGCGAGCCGCACACCGCGAGCCGCACACCGCGAGCCGCCCAGGGAGACTGGCTCCATCTGGGCTCATGGCCTGTTGGAGTCACAAGGCACCAACAGGTCCCTGGGGCAACCTCACACCCAAAGAAGGAACTCGGTGCCCTAAGTGCCCAGCAGTGATGCTGCCTCCGCCGGGACACCCTAAATGACAAGGGCACAGTTACGCTTCAGAGTGGCCGGCCGAAAGCTCCACTTTTTAGTGTCTAGAGCTCTGGAATATTTCACTCCCTGTTGATGCTGGTCTAAAATATTTTGGGCGCAGTCCCTGTTTCTGTTGTCACAACGCAGAGAGCAACTTCCTCCACAAATTCTCAATGACTCCCTTGAATTATTCTTAACACCCAACTTGAGTGAAAAAGATGCCCCCAGGCTGGGATGGACATTTGATGGTGGCAATGGACATGAGGGACACGAGGAAGCGGCACCTGCTGGAGAAAACACCTCACCGATGGCTCACGTGAAGTGACGGTGCCTGGCAGGCACCGTGGTCTGCCTGGTCTTTGTTGTGGGGCAGTTTGGTGCCCTTCGAGCCATTTGGCAGGAGGCCCTTTGGCTGTGGCTTGCAAAGCACAACCACATGCTTTGATGACCCCTCCCTTGGTGCCCGGGGCACCAAGGCCTCACAGAGCCCAAGTCTTCAGTCCGCTCAGTCAACACTCACTCCTTGTCCCCAGTGTCTCCTTTCAGCAAACCCAGAGAGCAGGCTTGGAAAGTTCCACCAAGGAGGGTGCGAAGCCTCAGGGTTGCTGAAGAAGATGGCATGGCCCTGGGGCGTGTTTTCCCTTGCTAAAAAGATCCTCCTGTTTTAGCAGGATGTGCTAGTCTAGGGTGGATGCTTAGACGTTTGTTATAGTGGAGATAGCAGTGTCCCCCAAAAGCGCATGTGTGATGTGATGCAAGAATTTTCAGAGGTGAAATAGATACATTTTGAGCAGCACGAACTATCAGTGAATTAATCCACTGATAAGGATTAAGTGGATGGTATCTGTAAGCTGGAGGAAGTAGGTCCCTGGGGGTGTGTCCTTGGAGTCCACATTGTCCTTGGTGCAAGGAGCTCTCTCTCTGCTTCCTGGGTGCCACCTACAGAGCTGCTTTCCCCTGCCATGCCCTTCGGCCATGATAGTCTCCCTCATCTCTGCCCCAGACCATGGAGTTGGCTGACCATAGATTGAACCTTTGAAATCAGGAGCCCCCCAAAACTTTTCCTCCTTTAAGTTATTGTTGTCAGGTCTTTTAAATAGCAATGAAAAAGATGAGGGAAACAAGGTACAGCAGATCTGAATCTCTAGTCACTCCAAGTTGCATTTGTTTCCATCTCTTTGGAGGGCTCCAATCATGGTGCTCTCTCCCTCTGCTTGAACCAAGACTAGAGATTCAGAAAGGCAGTAAATAAGGAGAAACAACCTAATTTACGGAAGCAGAAAATGATTTGATTTAAACCTCTGCGATCTGGTAAGGTAATACGTCATGCAAGGACACTACAATCCCCAAGCTACCAACACATGCTCCGGGCCAACCCAGAGGGAGCAAATGCCTCATCTGCAGACTCTAGGGCCAAGGGACCCACCCCACCTTGGCCCACTGGGTCTGCAAGGCCCTCTCATGGCTGGCTGTTCAGATTGCTAGGGAGCCTCTGTAGGCTCAAATCAAAACCACCCGCTGGCATTATAAAATAATTTGCAATTTCTAAACAAACACAGCATCCAGCCCCACCCCTTCCAGGGAATGGGCCATGCCATGTGGCCCTGCACACTGGTTGCGTGTGACTCTGTGGAGCAGCACAGTTCACTCTTGCTACTTGGGCAAGGATTTCTTTTGGGAAGTTCCGGGGAAGACTGACCAGAAAACCAGGGGAGCATTTTGCTGAGCTCAGCTGTTACCCACACACACTCCAAGCTCTGCACCACTCTCGGAGCCCTGGGAGCCTTAGTACTTGCCCGGTGGAAGGGTTCATGATGCAGCCTCCTTTGTCGGCAGCCATTTTGCAGCTACAGCCTCTCTCCAGTGTGTCGTGGTTCATCCCGAAATTGTGGCCCAGCTCGTGTGCCAGGGTCACGGCCGCACCAAGGGGGCTGTCTGAATGGTCCTCAAAGAAAACACAAGAGCACAGACATATAGTTCACATCTCCTTGGGTTCCTTGGTCTGGTCCTCCCTCCCTGCTGGACAATTTCCTATCATGAGGTCATCAAATTCCCTCTAAAGGACCAACATAGACACCTGTTATTTACTTTGAACCTAGAAAAATTGACATACTTTATTAATCCAGTTTGGGGCCTCTTCTCCTGGGGACTGGATACCTTATGTACACACAGGATTTTCATATATATATATATATATATATATATATATATATATTTTTTTTTTTTTTTTTTTTTTTTTTTTTTTTTTTGGTGCTTGGAGATTTGAACCCAGGGCCTCATGCATGCCAGGCAAGCACTTTTATCTCTGAGCCACATCCCCAGCCCTTCATATCTTCATATGAAAGAATGACCACAGTGGTCTCCACCCTGCACCCTTCAACCTCTCACAAAACATCCCACTGAATGAAGCAGAAGTTGCTTCATCGCATGGAAGAGAAAGCCCACTCCTTCCTGGGAAGTGGAAGCAGGTCTTGTGCCTGATTGTGAGGATACCTGAAGGAAGGAGCACGTCGGGAAGGTGCTCTCTGACATGCAACCTACGGCCTGAGCGGCTGTGACAGCCCTGCCTCGCCTGTCGATTCGGTCAGGAGGATACTGGCAAAGTTCATGCTAACTCACAGGGAAGGCTGACCACATGGAGTCATCTGCTTGAAGACTGACCGAACCCCGATTACAATCAGCTCCCACTCCCGCTGGCCCTCTGTGTGGTCAGGTTGCCTGTGGATGTGAACAGAGGCACCTGATGCTCCGGGTGCTGCTGGGGTTCACTTTCGGCTTTGCCAGGCTGAGGAAGGTGGTTCCCCATTTGGCAAGCCCTGCCTGGCCACCCAGCTAGTGGTGTGCTTGGTGGGCTTGGCTAAGCAGACACTAGAAACCCACTAAAAAGCAAAGTTTCTTAAATGTTAGTTAATTAGTGTATGTGATTCACAGAAACTGTGCTCCTGGATGGTGGTTTTGAAAGGGCCTACTGGCCACAGAGTGAGAAGAGCATCTTTCTGGAATCTCCATTTGTGCTCCCCAGGGAAAAGAGAAGAGGTTTTCCAAAAGGCATCCAGGAAGCAGTGTGGTTCTGCATGTGAGAGAAAACACTCTTCCTGATTCGCAGTCTTTGTGAGGACCTGGATCAAAGCAGTTCTCATAAGATCTTGGCCAGTGGTATTTACGGTGGTAGCTCTCACCCTGCTAGCCCTCAACTTCAGGAAAGAATGGCATGTCAAGGAAGAAAGTTATTGGAAAAGATGGAATTCCTAATAAATTGTTTTTTAAAAAAATATTTTACAGTTTCCTGCTTTAGGAAGCTTTTCAAATATGTGTTCAGGAAATCAGTTCTTAGGATCATATGCATTGGTGAAGAGAGTGTAGCCAGCCTAAGAATGCAAGGATTGACCTGAGCATGTGTTGGCACAAAGTTCTTTGACATCAAGGATTCTCTTGCATCACTGGAAATCACAGTTTGGGTTTTAATTGCAGTTACTTTATATTTTTTTATGCATAAATGATTATAAACAGAATATCTCTTAAGAGACCTTGGTAACAGTTTGGATTTGTAATAAGGAGAAAAACAACCTCTCTATTTCTGGTACAGTCCCTGAATCAAAACCTATTTTGGGCCAGTTAGATATAAGGTTACTATTTTAAGTTGCTGAAGTTAGTGATTGAAAATTGGAGAAATAATACCAGAAACCATATTCTACATTTTTTGAAGATTTCTGCTTCCTGGCCACGTTATTTCATTCCTCTTAGATCTGAGAATCCTCAAGCAAGACATAGTCACATGTAATGCCCATGAATTTAGGGAAAGAAGAAGAGAAAATCAGCATAGAAGTTTTAGACCTGGTCAAAATGTTGCGCTTGCTGGTTTCATGAATTTATAGAAATTAAAGGGCATTTCCACTCTGTCTGATGTTTCTCTTATGCGTTGTATAAAACAAGGAATTTGTTTAATTCGATGTGAATTGCTCTCAAATTGGTAAAACCTGTTTCTTGATAATTAACTTTGGTTTTGACTAGATTCTCTTGGCATCACACATAATTTGCTTCTATTTCTCACACCATACTTATACATCTTTAAAAAAATAAATTTCCCAGCATGCTTTTAAAGAAGAAATCTTGATAAAATGCTTCTACAGAAACAGAACCAGGATGAGAGCTAAGGAAAGCCTTGCGCCTCTCTGAGGGGTTGTAGGATGGTTTCAGCCCTACACAGTGACACTGCTTTGCTCATGGGGAATTTGGTTTCAGCTCTCAGAACTTATCTCTGCCAATTTTAAGTGACAAAGTCAGTAGCAACTAACCATGGAACCATGAAACAGAAAATGATTCCCTCTTTAAACTTTATAGGCTGCTCTGTAAAAATACAGTTGTGATCTGACTTGAAATTAACCTCGAATCAACCCCCTCCCCCAAACTTTCTAATGACTTCCACGGGGGAGATCACCTACAGGGCTTCCAGGTTCAAAGGAAACCAGAGAGTAGCTCCTTGGAGCCACCATCCAGTGAGCAGGCACAGTCCCTCCAAATAGGAGCACAGGAGCTACCAGGCCCTGCACCTGGAGAGGAGGACATGCTGAGCACACTCCCTGTGAAGATTAGAGTGGGCGAGACGCGGGGAGAAAGTCACAGTCAGCAGAACACAATTCCTTCCGCCCTTCTTCACAACCCAGCACTCACAATGTTCTGTTTGGAAAACGTGGAGGAACTGCGGTTTCTTGGGAGGGCGAGGCTGTGCTTGGTGAGTGGAGATGGAGGAAGTGTCTGAGGGTACTCCCTGTCCAAGGGCTGCTGCCATCCCAGCGCCCTTCAGTTCAGAGCCGAACAGCAGAGGGGGAAAACCTCTTCTGGAGCAGGCCCCCCTGTTGGGCAGCCATCAAAGCCCCCTCCCTCCTAAATCCATAAGAAGGCCCAAATAGTCTTCCTGTTTTATTTCCTTCTACAAACATGCACAGCCTGTATGTGACAAAGTTCCTCTTGTAAAGCAATAAACTTAGGTCGCTGCCTTCCAAGAATAAGGTTATTATAGAGACAAATTGTACACTGGCCAGAAGGTATGTAAAGCATTTGCAGTGGTACGCGGTTGAAAACCTCAGACTTCTGGCTGTTGGGCTTGGAGGCAGAACCATCAGGAAACCTTGAACGGTAACATTTGGAGGGACCACAGTCGATCCAAAGAGCTGAGTAAAGAGGGCAACCCCGATGCCCTGGCTCATCCCGGCACTAGAGGCATTTCTGGATTGGAAGGCACTGACGGGAAGTCCCAGTTGAAAATGTTTTCCCTGACAGGGGGAGGCTGGCCTCCACTAAGATGATTGGTTGTTTCTTTATTACATGCCCATCTTTACTGGGTGCAATTTCTGTTTTCTAAACAGTCCCTAAAATATTATGGGATACAGAAGATCATAAACACGGCTAGAGTAAGAGCAGATTAAGTCTGAAAAGCATGAAAGGAAGTCTAAAGAGAGCAGTGGTTTCCTGGGGACCATCACCCAGGGAAGCCAGCCCCTCGGCTTACCATGACCACGCCTCCAGACTGCTCCGCAGTGCACATGCTCATGATGGGTGCCATGCCGATGGTGGTGCCTTGGAAATAGACCCCACTAGGAAACAAAAGGAAGGGATTTCTTTAATATTGTGTACAGTGGACGTGTGTTCTAGTGTTTCAACCTTTGTCTCGCATGCCTGCAGGAGACTGGGCGATAATGGAGACAGCTGCATGAGGGCACGGTACACACTCTCCTGCTGTTTGCTGATCGAGATGCACCAAGGTAGGAAAAATATTCCCATCTTTTTTCCTTTACTCTTTATTTTTTTCTGGTTGCAGTATGGTCTCATGGTTCCTACAGAGTTTTGTTGTCTACTTGGACAGCACCCAGTTGTCACTGTGTATTTATAAGCTGCAGCCTGCTTGTTTTCCTGATGGACTGCAGGGAGTTGCTCCTTTAGACAACTGAGAATCACTGTTAAGGAAAGGGTACACCTGAGACGGTGCAGTAGCTTTTCTGTCATGGATGAATACTGAGGAACTCCTCATGGAGAGTTTTGCCAGAGACCCAAACTCCTTCAAAGTGTCCTGCCAATACAGACTGCAAAATTGAAATCAACAGAGAAGTGGTGGTTCCCTGGGAGCTGGTGTAGCATACATAAGCACTCATGAAATCAGCACCTTTGGTGGAAGATTCTAGAAGGGGACTCTGTGGCCTTCGTGGAGCTGCCTTTTATCTGGACTCTTAACCTGATCACGGATCCAATGGCCTGTTCACGTGAACCCTGTTAATTCCAACCTTATAAACTAAGTATTTAATATTGTATGTGTTGAACCCTTTAAAGGAATTAAACCACTGACTTGTGCTGTGTTGGTTAAGTACACAAACAGATAATCCTATGTTGTTGGAAAAGCCAGCTATTTTAGTTGTGGTCTCTTGGACAGAGGTGGTGAGTGAATGTAAACCTCATCTATCCATCCACCCTGCTACAGTCATCCCTGCATATCAACAAGGGATTGGTTAAGGCACCCCTAGGATGTCAAAATCCATGGATACTCACATCCCCCATGTAAAACGGCATAGTATTGGCATAGAAACTAAGCACATCTTCTGGTAGAATTTGAATCACCTCTAGATTATCTATAATGCCCAAGGCAATGTAAAATCTATGTAGATAGTTCAGGGAATAATGACTAGGAAAGAAAGTCTGCATATGTTCAGTGCAGAAGGAGTCCCCCCATCAGGTATTTTCAGCCCAAGTTTGGCCGAATCCACAGAGGTGGGATCCACAGAGGTGGAGAGTCGACCCGATGCTCATATCTGTAGAAGGAGGGGATTTAGCCCTTATATTCACACCTCTGTACACCACCTTAACAGATAAACAGACATGCATATAAATAATAAGGCTTATTTCCAGATGTTCAAGTTGGATAGACTCCATTGGGGGAGGTGGGGGGGGCACGGGGAATCGAAACAAAATACTCTGACTCAAAACCCATGAAGTGGCCTTTGAGTAGTTCAGGGCTAATCAATGCATAAAATGTGAGGCAACCACAAATATCCAAGGGAGGGAACCCCTGTGAGAATGGCCAAAGTAAATGATGGGGAGTGCCAGAAGCCTTGGGCAGACCAGGCGCCTCCTGGAGCAGGGGTGGTGCGGGCTGGTTCTAAACTCCCCGTAAGTCTTCAGCCAACTAGATCTGAGTGCCAAGGAGCGCTCTCTCCGTCCCTGCAGCCTCAGCGCTGGTGATGTAAGCTGCCTGAGAACAGAAGGATAGCAGCACAAACTGCTTTAACGATCCAGATGAACACGCACCACCTCTGGAAACACCTACGTGGTACCTATCAGGCTGCTGTGAGGGTGCTCCTTGCTCGGAGCCTGAAGGTGCTGTCATATCTCACCGTGTATCACGCCAGGCCACAGCTAGCTGTCCCTCATCTTGCTAACTTCATGACCCTTGTCACCCTCGGGAGTTTTCTATCTTGCTGTCTTCTCTCCAACGCCTCAGAGCAGGGAGATTTAGTATGGGTCACCACCGTGATCAGAGCCCCACAGCACCGCCTGGCTCTGACAGGTGCCCACTGCATGCTGAGTAAAGAAGGAACACAAGGCCAGCAGGTGACCCTGCCAGCATGCTCTGACCTGGGAAGTCTGAGAGCAACAGCTCACAGGAGGAATGGAGTGGAGGTTTTCCCTCCCAAACCTGACAGTAATCACCCCAAAGTCCTGCCCTTAGGTCTTGTATAAACATGTTTTTCATCAATAAAGAAAACAAGTGAGTCTTTGGAAAAGGTAACCTATGCAGGTGGATTTTATATCAAGACCAGAAAAACTGGCAGAAAGGAACGTACTCCGATGGTGGAAGAAGGGACTGAGACCAGACTTCGGTAGAGGGACAGATTTCCCTGGTGTCCCAAGGGGCTTTCCTAACAGACCTGTGACTCCAGGTAGAGACGACAGCTGCCCCACTGGTGTGGCTGAGAACCCCATGCAGGAGCCGGTGCGCTCTGCAGAGAGGGTCGGGATGCAGGTGCAGCCGAGGGGAGTGTGCGGAGGGCAGCGTTTCCCTAAGCCAGGGTGGCGGGCTACCCACCTGATGAGCTGCGCATTGTCATGGGATTTTCGAGGTAGAAGCTTCATTTTCCTCCAGTCCAAAAATTCGTGGAGGCTGGTAAACGGGTCCTGACTGATGGTGCACTTGTCGATGTCATTCCATACTTCCACGCCCACCAACACTATGCGAATGTTCAGTGGTCTATAGAACTGAGAGAAACAGGCACCTTGGAGGATCACATTTAAGAGAACTTAAGATGAAGAGCAAAACAGATTTGCATTCCTTGGTATTCACTGACATGGGTGAGACACACCTCTGGGAGCCTTTGTCCCTGTGTTTTAGAATTTAAGAAATATTAGCTGTGCCTGATGCAAAGTGGTGTGCTACATGGATTCGCAAATTTAGACTAATCAGGCGCTGAAGTCACCAGCCTTTTTGCTGGTCTACAAACACACATTTCAAATGATTCACTGGTGATTTAAATGTGCAACTAGATGTATACTATAGCTAAAGACTGTCAGTTAATATGCAAGGAAAACAACAAGTGAATTAGGATCTTTTAGAAAATTTCTGCCAAGGACAATAACATTCATTTGAGCAGAATGTTCTCCTACGAGGTACTGAAAATGAATCTGTATTAATTTTTCAGCAGAGTCTCAGTCTTGGCTGGCACTATTATATTCTGCCACCTATAATCAACCTAGGAGGTTTTAATTAAATAAACAAGTCAGTATCTTTCAGAATAACACAGACCTAAACAGTCATTCTGCAGGACTTCAGTGGCCATCCCCCTCCACCCCTGCCGGCAGTTGTTTGGCCCTTGTACCACAGGACGATGTGCTAGAATTCCCCTGTGCAGTGGCTTGTGAGGTGGAGCTTCAGGCATACCACGCTTGGCTCTCCCCCCTATCCTAGCCTTTAGGGGGCTGTGGCTTCAGCCACTCCTGCATTCCACAGGAGACAGCCCTGGGCCAGGAGGGAAAGCCACTGTTCCCAGGACCAAAGGATGGTCTTGTCTCTCAGGATCCTAGATAGGCAGGTGGGTGTCAGGGCAGAGACAGGAACTATTCATTGCTCCACTGCCCCCAGGTGCTTCACACAAACAGGGACAAGGCTCTGTGGTCACAGTTGATAGGGAGAGGACACGGGATCAGTGGTGGCCTGTAAAATCTTTCAATGTCTATCATGTATGAGGCAGCATGCAATGACAAAGTCCCCCCCCCCACCTTCTGAGAACACTAATAATCAAGGAGAAAAATGTAGCTGTGATAGCAGCCATGGCCAAGCTCCAGATGTGGGCAGGACCTCTCCTCAGTTGCTATAAGCACCTGGCCAAAAAGTCACAAAAATCCTAAGAAGCTCCAAATTTGAGAGTTAAGCACCATTCCAACATGGTGAGCTCAAGTTCAAGAAACTCCCCAAGGTTGAGCCTCTGACCCCAGATCCTAACCCCCGTCAGGCAGCGCATCTTTTCCCTTGCTGGTCCCCACAGTCACGTGGTGAGTGTTGGCTCAAGCTGAAGAACAGACCTGGAGCACAAGTCACAGGGCCTCTGATTGCAGAGGTCCAACTTGGTTTCAAACAGATAACAATGACAGCATCTCATTAATAAGCCAATGGGACAATTACACAACCAAAATACTGCCCAAGAGTGTGTTTCTCATCAAGAATTGCTTGACCTGCTGTCTCCTCACAAGCTCCCAGCCCAGGCTTCTCAGGCAATCCAAGCCCCTGTCATCCCTACTCTGCACACACGTGTTCGTTCTTCTGGCCTTGGCCTGATTACATTTCAGCTGCGTCTTACACAGGGGTAACAGTGACCAGAAGGCGGAAATGCAGGAGATTCAATGCTGATATTCACAGTAGCTTGCTAAGAGATGTCCTCAGGGCCAGACACCTGGGTGGGCTTCAGCATTGCCCTCTGAAGAGGGAACTCCATTGGCCTCCCAGGCCTGTCGTAGGGAATCGGGAGCCAAGGTCTGCAAAGGACTGATCTGTCATCCTCCTTCAGTGATACTTTGCTGCTTACTAATTAGGGAACTTCTCAGAATAATGAAGGGGATCACACAACCACTGATAAACCCTCCCAAGCTTCATCCCAGAACAGATGTTGGAGGTAGCAGAATACAACACACAAACCCTCTCGCAGGTGAGGGCCACTGACGAACTGCCCCGTGTACTAGGTCACATCGAGCTGCCGTCACATCCTTTAGTGCTGATGGGAATGTCTGTCGCTGTGGGTTCCTTTGGGTTCTGCTGGTAACGACAGCCACAGCTCCTGTGCCGGGAGGTTGCCACCCTCCAGGCTAGACACTGAGTTGCTCTCTGAACCGTAGCTCCGTTCTCAGAAGGATTCTGAGTTATGAATTGTTATCGTCCCCATTTATCATACAAGGCACTGAGGCTGGAAGAGGACAGGTTTGTGACTGCATGGCTGGGCTGGGGCACAGGAGGCCGACTGACCCCTTTGAACCACGTTGACCCGCGAGTAACAGTGCCACCCTCATGCAGATGCTGAGGCTCCTGTGGGCCCAGGCCCAGGAGCATGACAGCTGCCTGGCTGGCCTAGAGATCCCAGAGCTAGGTGGACAGTTAGGGACCAGGCATTCTCCTGTTTACACAACAGCCACAATATTTGCTCAGCTCTTGCTGTGGGCTGGGCTTGGCCAGCAGAGAGAGAGCAAAGAGCAGGATGCCCTTACCCTTGCTCTTGCCCTTGCTACTGCTGAGAGGTCACCAAGAGGCTTAAGCCATGGGACATCACCATGGTTCCAGTTAACTCTGACCTTGGCCTTCCAAGTGACCCCCACCCCAGGGGGTCCAGGGCATGCTGTGCTGGAGGGGCCAAGGAAAGCTCTCTGGAAGGAACAGATCGGAAACCAGAGTGTGGCATTCCCTGGGGTTCAAGGAGTGCTTTTGTGTCCTCAGACAATGGACTTGGGGAGGAGGGTCAAGAAGGCAGTCACAGGAGAGAAAAGGTCCTCAGGAGTTAGAGCAGAGGCTGGGTCTTTCAGAAGGTGGCTGAGGCTGGCCTTAGAGGTGCACAGCTAGTGCTAACTTCTTGGGCACAGCTGCTGGAGTGAAGGGCTCAGGGGCGAAGGTGTGGAGGTCCCCTGTTGGTAGTGCACACGCTGCTGCTTCCCACACTGCGTGCTTCCCCAGGATGGTGGGGTGCCTCACCGCTTGGCCTAGGAGTATCAGACAGGCGTCTGCCCCTCACAGGGGGATTTCCTGAATGTCACCCTTGTCACCCAGTTCCTTCCCTCTCTTCCAGCCTGGTATGTCCTTCTCCCCCTCCAAGCCAATGCAGCCAGGCAGTTATTAATGTAGAATGGCCAGCGGAGTCAGAGTGTCAGAAAAATGAGGAAGTGGCCTCTGGGAAGGTCAATATTTTTGGGGCCAAGACTGTCCCTCGTGTTGAGTTGGGAGACTGAAATTTGGACTGCTCAATAGACCTCGGGGTCATCTGTCAGCAGATTTGGGTGTACAGAGCCTAAGGAGCCTGGGTATCCCCCCCAGGGTCTCTGGGGCTGTGTGCGTGGCCAACAGACTCTGCCAGAAGCACAAGAGCCTGATGGGCACACTGGCCGGAGCCCGCCAGGACTTCACCGAAACACGTTGTTCTTTAACTAGCAGTGCAAGTTATTAGCAAACCCCCAATTGCTCATTTTTGTTTTGCAAACTAAAGCAAGATCTATCCTAGAATAATATGTAAAGACACAAAGGACCCAAACATATCACTTTCAAAAATGGGGTTTCAGCAATTTTGATTTTGATTTTAATAGAGTCAAATGGTTGTTTCCCTTTACTTCCAAGGCCTAAGAAGAACTCACAGTCACTCCCTTTTGTGCTACAGCCTGAGGCCTTTTGGGCAGTGGTCAGTCACCCTGTCCTGGGTGTGGCAGCCCGGGCTCATGGATCAGGGATTGTGCTCTCCTGCCTGGTAGTCATCCACCTTGGTCTTGCCCCACATTGGAATCCCTGGAGGGCCCTGGACGGCAGCTACCTGTGCCCTGCCCAGGCCAATCAGATCAGAGTCCCTGGACTGAGACTTGAGAATTGGTATCTTGAAGAGTGGACATCAGACAAGCAAACAAAATTGCCCAAGGATTCTAACCCCTGCTGGATGCGTGTGACCCAGCTGTAACTCTTCATTGTCTTGCAGGGATCCGGATCCGATTGGTCTGGCTCGGGCTTGGACACAGACACTGTCCAATTGGCTTGGGGAGGAGGGTCCAAGGTCCTCTAGTGATACAACCTTCGCCCTCCCTGTCAGAGGGGCTTACCTTTTATCAGGATTCTCCTGCATCTGCTTGACTTTGAGGTCAAATTTAATGTTCAAAGAGTTACTAATGAAAATAAATCAGTAAGAATGAGTCTCCTGGGAGTTTGACTTGCCTTGAAGGACTGGTGGACAAGAGCAATATCACCCCGGGATATCAATTCCATCTGCATTTTTCTGACTTTCCAAAAGTTCCAGCTGGCCATCGGCTCCCTGAGTGCTGAGCCCAGATCTCTGCCTCCTGAGTCCCCGGGACCCTCGTTCCTAATCCTTCCCTGGGCAACCCCCGAAGCTGCCAGCACCTGGGAGTCACCTGCTCAGAGAATGGGACCAGCTTGGGGACCCAGGGGTGGGGAACCAGGGGTGGGGACCCAGGGGTAGAGCCAGTCTCCTTGATGCTGCAGACAATGCACTTAATTCTCTCGACCTCATTTCCAAACATTTACATGATTTGAAGGATTTAATTACCTGAGAATGAACTCACCTTGTCAACGTGATTAGCGATCTCAATTAATCGCTGCTTAACTTTTTCCAGATCTTTTCCTTGCCTCTGAAACTTAACAATTTTAAATGTCAGCATTAATAACAGCAAGAATATCAATCAAAAGTCATCTTCCCTGCTCCTGGAAATGCAAAAGTCTCAGCTTTTATGACCCCCCTGCCGCCCGCATGGCCTACAAATGAGCTCCTACCCTGCTGAAGGCTTTCCTCAGCTGGGGACTCCTGAAACTCCCTGAAATGCACCCACGCCAAGCGCTCCGAAGACAGGGACTTCTGCAATTTTTCCAGGCTCATAAATGATGGAGGCAGCGACATGTTTTGGCAAAGGGAAAATGGACAACAAGAAAGCAGTCCAGAGCCATTTTTCATATCATCAACTTGATTTTAACTTGCCCAGAAACTTCCTTTATATTTGTTTTTAAAAATTAAACAGTAAAAGCAATAGGAGGTCATGGCACCATGTCCCAGTGCAGAAGGTGATGGATAAAAAGTTAATAAACTCCCCACTCTCTTCTCCCATCTGCATTTCCAGGACAGAAACAGTTCTGAGAAATCATCAAGACCGTTTCATTTCCGTGTGTGGCATGAGTCTATGGGAAAATGTCACCTGATTCATCATATGTCAATGACACAATAAATAAGCACAGAGAAGATGATCTAAGAAAAACCTAACTCAAAATTAACTGAAAGAAAAATCTAACATAGTACCAAGCCACAGCTCAGAGGTTAGGACTTTTCTGCTGTCTCTCATCCATTCAGTCTGGTTTAGGACACAGCAGACATTTTAAAAGCTTAACTTTTCTCAAAAATGTTTTAGAACATGATCAAAAGCCATTCATCATCATTTACCCAATTAATTCTTGTTTGGAGAGCTTAGCTACAGAGAAACTTTTTTTTTTTCCTTGCAGGCTTTGCTAGTATTTGATAACAGATACATTTTAGTACTCTGTATTTTATATAATTGGAAAATCACTTTGTATATGGGTTGTTTCTGATGCTTTTAAGTATGCACTGGCAATGAACTTAGATCCTAATTCCTTCAGCAAATAATACCTTGCTAAATAAACATTTCCATTTTTCTTTCTTTTTCTATCTTTACCAACTCTACTGAGAAGTTTCTAGAAGGTCTTACCTCTCTGTTGTCTGCTACGATAACCAGCTCTACGTACTTGGTCATCTTGAGGGTCTCTCTTTTATGCTGCCAAAAGTAAACATGAATTTAATTTCCTGTACCTCCTCCCTGAGGCTTCCAGAACACTGCCAATGTCTCCCATCTAACCACTTAGAGCCGAGAGTGGACCCCGACCAAACCTACCAGGCCCGCATCCTCCAGTCCAGTACAGGTTGACCCCGCCCCTAGCCATTTTTGTAAAACCTTCTCAACATGAGTGAGTATTTTCTGTTTCCACTTGGGAAATCCTAAAAAGCAGTTACACCTTCCTGCTGAATCCTTGATTATAGGATTGGCACAGGTCAAGGTCACTACTAGCCAAATGAGGACACTAAAGAACAGGAAGTCTCTCCCTACGGGGGCAGCTGGCCAGAGGCCACCACTTCACACATGTGGAGGTCCCAGAGGAAGAGGGTGGAGCTCAGTGTGTCACGGGTGTTCCTTTCACCTGTATGATCCAAATGTACCTGTTCTGCGATTTGGGAAAGCTGAAGGAGAATACTTTTCAAAGAGCAACTGCATCTTCTTAGCATCCTCTGGGATGCCAAGAGGTCCACCCCAGGAGTGGCTGATCATTTAAAACCTAGTTAGAAGAAATGGAAGAAGGAGACTGTCTGAAGGGAACAGCCAGGCTGATCAGACAGGCGAGAAGGAGGGGCCAGAAGGCACAGCACAAGGAGAACAGGAACTGGAACCAACAAACTAACTAAAAAGGACTGGAATGTGTCCTTGAAGAACCAGGGCTTGGTTAGAGCAGAACAGTTGAGAAGAACTGGAATCAAGGTCTGCATCAAGGCACAGAGATGGAGATGAGGCGGGCGGAGCAGCCTGAACTCCATCCCAAACAAGGTGGCCTCTGGGCTGGGTTACCTCCGAACCAAGCTTCCTCAAAAAGCATCCACAATCTTCTGTGAATTACTGGGCAAATCCCAAAGGCATTTTTTTTTTTAAAGGAGAAATAAAGCAATTCATGGAGGGTGGTCTCAGAAAGCAAACATGAAAAACAACCCCAAAGCCCTCTGTTTCTGCAATAACATGCTGCTGCAGGAAGTGGGAGCTGAACGCTCTCTGGTCCTCCTGAATGAAATTGCTGGTTTGTGAGTTAAGTGCGTGCACCCCGCTTGGCAGAAGGCTTGCCTGTCCTAACCACTCCTTCAGACAAAGCAAAGGGACTCAGGAATGCTTTGAATCAGATTTCCAGTCACATAATCCTGAGGGAAACATCTTTTATAAAACGAATCCCCATCCGTCTGGGATCTTCCAAACAGATTTTTACAAGAAAAATGTTTGTATTTAAGCTGTGTTCCTGCTTGCCACCCAGCTGTGCTGATTCATGAAGTTAGGTGTCCCAAAAGAAATCTGGACGGCCTCGGGGAGGAATGAGAACCAGGCTCTGGGAAGGTACCATTTCCTATGCTTTCACAATCTTGCAAGGAAGACGTCAGTTTTGTAACTCTGTGCACAGGCAGGCTTTGTGGTGCTCATGTGCACTTATAAAGGAAAAAACCCCCAAACAAAACCCAGCCCCACGGTGCCCATGTGTGCTCAGAATGAGACCCTTTCTGAAATTCAAAGGTCTTGCCCCTTTTCCTAGCCAAAGGGTCCCAGAAGCAGAAATCTCTCTTTTGCCTCCAAATTTCCTGACTGACCCATGAACAAATTTAGCTAATTATGCGGAAGAAAATACAAGTCTGAAAATGAAAAATTAATCTCTCACTGAAAAACTTGTTGAAAGGGCTCTGGCTTTTCAGACTGGCGGGTGAAATCAACGACCAGGGGATATTTCCAACTGGCCTCAGATCATCATTTAGAAAATACACAATTCCAGATAATGAAAACAAACACATGAACACAATTTCCCTGTCTCTGCAGTTTTCAGAGAAGTCCAGATTTTCTCACGAATTCAGAGAATTGCAAGCTCAGAGAGAAGCTTAACCACATCATAATATAAAGCCACGAGGGAATGGCCAGCCACGGAGGGCTGCTCTCACGGACAGAGAGCCTTAGATCACCTCCCCAGTTTTCACCTATCAAGGACATCCCGTGAAAGAAAACCACAGTTTGAATTGGTGATATGCAGAGCAGCCCCAGGAACTGGTTGCCTGTCTCAATTTCCTTTTGGGGGGCTGGGAACAAAAGCCTATCCCCAAAGAGTAACCTAAGTGTCTGGGGATGGCCCAACCGTCTCTGCGCCAAGATGGAGACAGAGGATTCTTTGAGTCTTGATCAGGGGCACACCAGTTCCTGGGCCTTTCAAGGTCATCACAGCCAAGTTCCCAGAGACAGACTATCCCCCAAACAGGCTGCAACCAACTCTGGCCCTGAGAGCTCAACCCGATTCTAGCTAGAAAAGCAAGCTGAGATCGGGGATTCGGTAGTTGCCTGGTGATCTGTGGTTCACGTGGGGCAGAGCCTTGCAGAGGGCGCATCCTCCCACAAGGCCTACGGGGAGCTGGCTGTGTGCAGGTGCTGTGCTGGGTGCTAGGGATACCGGGAAGGGCAAGGCCAAGGTGACTGCCCACACGAAGCTCACATTCCAGTGGGGTTGGGAGGAGGGGTGATAGTAGAGAATTAACACAAATAAAACTCTGTGAAGAGGGCAACCGGAGAAATAAATAGGGGTCAGCCATAAGGATGGTGAGGAGCAAGGCCCGAGTTGGCTGAGGCCTGAAGGATGGGGAGAGGGCACGTGGGGCAGGCATTGTGGGAACAGTGTGCCAGGTAGGTGGAACAGCAGCAGCAGGAGGACAGAGGTGGGGAAGAGCCTGGGGACCTGGAGCCACAGGCAGGGTGGGCGAGGTGAGGGCTGAAGTCAGCCCAGGGCATGGCCGTGTGAGAAAGCTGATGAGGATCTAATAACTGAAAAGCAGCGGAGCACTCGAGTGTCTCTCTGGCTGCTGGGAGGATCATCTGTGAGTGCACAGAGGGCTGTGCAGCCACCCAGGTGGGCTCTGGTGGAGGTGAGAGGGGGCCAAACACAGTCAGGCCAGTGTGCTGTGACCGGGCAACAGAATACCGTGGCAATGGCCCAGGCCCGGGGGTTCCAGCTCCGGCAAGATGGGCAAGTTAGCTGAACCGGAAGCTTGGCTTAGCTTCCTGAGCCAGGGACCATCAGCAGCAGCTCAGCCCCAGGCCTGGCTCCAGGGTGGCTTTGTGCGTATTCACAGTGAAGCCCTGGTCTCGGCTCTGAAAGGCCACCTCCACCCCTCGACAATGACTTGAGTGGGGACCGTGCACACCAACCACATCCATGCAGGATGCAGCCCGAGGCCTGGCTAGTGTGCGAGCTGGCAGGACTTGCCAGCCATGAGACAGGTCACCAGGAGCGGCTGGACCTGACCAACTCAATGCTGACAGGGACAAAAGCGAGTTGTAAAGTTGAGTCCCCAAACCCCAGAGGCACGAGGGAGATATGTCATTCATTCAGAGTTTGAGTGAATTTGAGACTCATAGGGACTCACACCTGGACATGTGAAGCCTCTGCCGCCCCCTCCCACGTGAAGAGCAGCCACGGCAGTGGGCTACGTGCACAGGCTCCCTTGGGGTGTGGAGCGAGGGTGGTCAGGAGGGAAAGGGAACTTTCAAACAGCCCTGGTGGTTCCCGAGGCCCAGCCACGGTCAGGAGCTGCGTTGGTAGGTGTTTCCATTACAGCTAACACCACCACAGCCCCGGGGCTCCTGGGAACTCCTGGTGGGCGGTTGGAAACACAGAAGTGGTGCCCAGTCCACCTGAGGATGCACCACAGCCTCTCCCAGCCCTGCTCTCCTACGTGCTCAGTGGCCCAAGCCAAGACTTCGTCCCAGAGAAGGCAGCAACTTCAACATTTGACTCCGACCAATGGTGGGGAGTGACGGTAGAGACAATTCCCAAAGAAAGGATGGTTCAAAAATAATTTCCCTTTGGATGTATTATGGGATTTTCTCCAGTAGCAGGTTTAGCCTTTGCCTCCTTCAGGGCTTCATGAGGGGTGTGTTAAAAGTTTCTATTCTTGAGTGCAGAGCCATGGAGAGGGAGGGCGGGGCAGGGGGACAGAGCGGTCAGGGAGCTCTAGGCAGGAGGAGAGCGGACAGTGTCTCTCTGTGCCCCTCCAGAAGCAGCATGGGCTCTCATTGGAGTCTAATGTAGAGCCTTGTAAAAATGAAAAACAATAGCTCACATCTATATCGTGGCTGGTGTGACTCTGAGTGTGGATTGATTTCTGATGCTTGGGGAACAAAAACCCCAACATCTGCAGAAAATTCACACCCGTAACTGCGACAGTTAGTACTGAGTGGAGCAGGAAACCTGCAACCCACAACGCTGTGCTGCCTAATGGAGATTGGTTAGTGGCAGTTACACTGACTTTTTTATTTGGTGTAAAATAAAGGCAATGATAAGTTAGGCATCTAACATATTGGTGAGTGGCATCTAACTGTAAAATGTGCCTGTCATATTTATCAGGTATTATCCAAAACTAACTCTGGGTGATTCTAATTTCCAAGTATTCCACTTATTTGAAAATGATTTTTTTTTTTTTACCATTTTCATTATATAAACACAGTTGAGGTCAAGGACACTTCTCTTGCATAAAAACAATTACAACTATTTCTAGAGCGATACGGAGAACCAAGCTGAACAGCATCGATGGCGCTCCCTTTTCAATTTAAAGGTTCATTTACACTCCAATATGCATTATTAACAAAACAGCATCATTATCAACTTCTTCCCATTTCGCTATCAGTCAAAGTGACTGGAAATTGTAGTGCCAATCATAGTCCTGGAGAACTGTGCTTTAAGAATTGAAATACAGTGGGAAAGTACAGATCAGGTCTGTTCTAAATGAAATGGCCCACATATTCAAGTGTCATTTAAACTGTTGAGTAATAAATCACATAATGTGGATAACAGTCATTCAACCAGGTCCTCAAAGCCGGGAGCCTGGGAAACAATATGCAGATGTCCCTCTTGTTCCTGATTTGTCAAGCTGAGGCTTAATCACATCTCATCCAAGGTCTGCAACCAAAGGCAAGCCCGCCCCTGGGGTGAAACTCACAAGCTGAGACCGCAGAGGCCCATCCTGGTGATTCCAGCTCTTAGACCTGACCTTCAAGAGGGGCAGGGCAGAGGCACTGGGTGGACCTTCCGTAGGGGCTGCTGCTGTTTCAAGACCTGCTTTCTGGTTTTCAGACACAGCCTCCCCCCCGCCCCCCCCCCCACCCAGCCAGTGAGCCACCGCGCCTGAGGGACAGCTCTCCCCTCCTGTGCTGGTGACAGAGGTTTCAAGAGGGAGCTTTCAAGCACCCACCATGGAAAACCTGGGAGCCCAATAATAGAAAAGGCCAGGGTCAAATGGGCAGAAAACCTGTGCTAAGTGTCCTCGACTGGTGCAGTTAAGAGCTGGTGAGGGCCCAGACATTCCACAGGTATGAAGGGAAGGTTAGGACTGAGGAAATCATGTAGGATGTCCCTTACTGTTGGAAGGGTCAGGGAGGGGACTCGGTTAGCAGCCCCTCTTCCCAGTGCTGTGGCAGGAGGAGGACCTTCTAAGAGCAGAGCCAGAGAAGGTGCCCAGAATATCTGGACTGCCACACAGTCCCAGGAGGATGGGGACAGGCGCTGGGGCATGGTCTGTGGGCTAGCAGGATGGCTTAGCAAGCAGCATAGACGAGGACCGGGACAGCTCTGCCGGGCAGGTCACAAGCACTGAGCATTTTCTGTGCCCTCTTATGGGGACCTAACTGGAAAGCAGACTGAATGAAGAAACCTCGCACCGCCACCCTTCCCTCACAGCAGGAGGAGAGCAGCCACAGAGTGCCGGGGCCATTTTGGTCTTGTTTGCCCTTTGGTGGCCCAACCTTGAGACATGACAAATGGCAGCGTTGTCATCCTGACCCCGAGGACGCCATGTTACCAGTATATCTTAGCATGTCTGAGACTGACATCTGCCACACAGCAATGGAGACTTTGGGCCCTGACTGTACTCTGCAATGCCACGTCCTCCCCCTCCTGACAAATGGGGATGTCCATTCCTTGTCCTCAGCATCCTGAGGCAAAATGTCCCCAGAGCTCCCGACACCCCTTGCTTGAGCTCTGCTTCCCAGAAACACGAGACTGGGTTTCCCACGTACCCTCCTCCACGGCGTCTGGGTGGCGGGGTGGACCACGTCCGCAGGGTGGCCAGAGGTGTTGTGCTGGGAGCCACACCAGCCCCAGCTTCTCCTCAGGTCCTTGGCTGGGAAGAGTTTATACCTATTGGTGGCATTTGCCATTGGCTCCAAGATGTATGTTTTATTTTCAAACATAATAAGTCCCCTGTTGAAAAAGAAGTAAGAAAAAAAGTTGTTAAGGACAGCTTCTTATTCATGGCCATCGCACAGCTCTCCATGGGGAGAGAGAAGAGGGAGAAACACCCGTTTGACTCAGAAGGACATTTTTGTGTCATGTGTTCACACTCATTCATTTTGCAAACCTTCTGAAAAACAAGTCTGAGGATTTTTTCATTTGAAATATTTTATGGCAAAGAACAGATTATATTTTGCCTGTGTGTGTGTGTGTGTGTGTGTGTGTTTCAAAGATATATTGCAACGAAGAAGTGTCCAGAGAAACGATACCTCATCTGCCAATGACCATGTTAGCAGACACGAGTCAGAGGGGAAATCTTTCCTTTCTTATTCTAAAGGACAAGCATAAATAATCTATCCTGAGCAGCCATATTTCCTATGTATTGAAGAGATTCAGACGAGTACAAATTTATGTATTTTTATTTATATAATTTGTGAGAGATATGCAAATAAAGAAACCAATACGTTTCCAAAGTGTTCTAACTGCTCCTTGGAGGCCATGTCTGGCCTATCGATCCTGTGGTCAGCTCTTTATAGAACCCAGGGATACCGTGCAGAGATGCCCCAGCCCCACATCTGAGAAGGTGGCCTCTGGGGTCCAGCAGCCCTAGGCTTGGCTCCAGCTCGGCTGCTTTCCAGCTGTGAGACCTACCCAGGCTCTTTCGTCTCACTGAGCCTTGATTTTTTCACCTGGAAGAATAGCAAATAGTAGCTACCTATCAGGTGGCTGTGCCATCGTGGGAGAAGTTTGAGCCAGCGGAGGGGCCAGTGAGTGCTTGATAAGGTCAGACCCGTGGGGGAGGGTGCTGTGCATGGGTTATTCTAAACACTGGCAGTTTGGGAATGTGTTTGGAATGTCAACATCTGCCCATAGCAATGCTGGCCATCTGTGACTCCCCAACACAAAGTACAACACTCACAAGGCAAACTTACTTCTGGGAATAACAGTAACTAAGAAAAGAGCTGTTTTGGGGGCCAACATCTAGGTTTGGGAATAAAAGTATAGATTGTTTTTAAAAATGGACTAATTTGCTGAACATTCTAATTTGCAGGGGCAGAGGTGGTGTTTAGCCATGGTCCATGACACTTGTCTGACCTCTGGGGCGCAGAGCCTTGTCCCTGGACAACACTTGCTTAAGGATATCCGCTTCCTTCAAGCTGTAGGGGACATTGGCTGGACTGCTGCTTTCATTTCTCTCTTTTCCAATGTGGGACAGCTGAGTACTTTAATTTAAAAGGTGCCCCTTGATGCCAAAGGAAAGGTTTTCCTGGAGAGGTGGCAGTTTGGTCACAGTTAAACTGGCAGCTCTGTGAATTCCACACATCCAGTTCCTTCCACTACTTAGCAAGGGGATCACAATCTTGGCTTCAGAAACACACAGTACTTCCATGCAAATTCACCTTAGTTTAAAGGGACATTCCCAGCACACCTGAGTGTAAAGGGACACTCCAACACTGTGACTCAACCTTTTTTGAGACATGAACCTTCACAGACTCAATGGCATAATTCACACGTATTCTGTATCAACCACGGGATTTTTCACATCACGTTAACAGATTCAGGCCTGAGGGGATGGTCCATGCACTGCAGTTCAAGGCATTAGTTCTAGTATGTAATTTTTACTGCATCCACCCAAGGGTGTGAGGCCACCTTTATCCTTCAGAAAGAGCTGGTGAATTGCATTCTCTATCAGTGTCTCAGATGACTAGGCTCGTCCCAGTGGAGGCACCTTGTGAGGGCTCCTCTGTCAGTCATACTTGCTCACTGGTTTGTTCAGCCCACCACTCATCCTCTGCTTCCTGATGGTGCCTCGGTGGGTGGCTATTTTTCCATTCTTAAGTTTTGATAGGATGCCAGAATTTCCAATACTTAAATGGAAGGGAGTGGGCGAAATTGGCCAGCATCTATTTCTTTTCTTTTCTATTTTTTTGGTATGGGGGATTGAACTCAGGGACACATAACCACTAATCCACATCTCCAGCCCTTTTTTGTATTTCATTTAGAGACACCAGGATCTCACTGAGTTGCTTAGGGCTTTGCTAAGTTGCTGGGGCTGGCTTTGAGTTTGCAACCCTCCTGCCTCAGCCTCCGAGCCACGGGATTAGAGGTGCACACCACCGGGCCGAGCCAGCATCTGTTTGGAACAAGGCTGGTGAACAAATGCACACTAATCGATTCATATGATTCAATGGGTTCATTCACCAAAGCTTTTTGGTGAGGTGTCATGGGCAGTAGGAAAAAGAGGAAGACCAGGTCTGGGCTGCTTGTACCCTAACTGAGAAGCAGCACCAAGGCCAGAGGCCGTTAGAAACCGGGAGAGCTAGGCTGTGCAATACCGTGTCTAAGCATGTGAGTAATTTGGGGCTATTTCAAATCCCAGAGTCATCATGCGTGGACCCTGACCCCCAAGCTAGCATCTGCAAGTATCACCAAGTCAATCACTTGGGCCTGACTTTGGTCATCACCTCCCTAGGGCAGCTGGTGTCTCTTTCCTTGAGCTCTTCTTTATAAAAAGACATTTCTAAGTTTAGAATGGGTAATGGGTTCTTTTATTTATCAATGTTGATTTTTGGAGGCCTAAAGAAAGAGAACTTTAAAAAGCAAGCAAAGGGAAAGTGGAAATGAACCCAGTTGGAGAGGAATTCTAGATTTGCTACAATAGGGACTTTCCTCCCCTGAGCAAAATGTGGCACTCGTGTTTTGTTTGGAGTGCATCGATCTATTACTATTTTGCATTGATCTAAATAAGCTGAAGACCTACAGTAAAATATGTCAGCATGTTCTAATCACGAGGAGCGAATTATTGCAAAAGTTCTCTACTTAGTGGAAAATTTCTAGAAATTGTTACTTGGTCATAAAAATGTTCACATATCTCCTTTTATCTTTTAAGTCATCCAAAGGCCAGATGTTGAGAAACGCGGGTGAAGGCCTGCCCTGTGCTCCACACCATTGGCAGCCTGGAATACAGCATAATTAAATAAGTGCTTTGGACTATCTGGGGTATAATTAATCACTTCACTGTAACGATTGTTGGAAACAACAGTGGATACAAAACTGAAGCACTCGGGGGTTCTGAGATGCAGAAATCTGATGTTCTCACAGTCCTCTCTGGCCCCAAGGTAGATAAGGCGATGTAATTTGTTTTAAGTTGAATGTCATAGACATTTAGTTATAAACTTGGAAGAATCTCAGAATATGGATTTAATTCCAGCCGTTTTTGAACTTTCAAGGGGAAAGAGCTTCTTTTCCCTGGATGGATGTGGGGGAAGATCGGAAGGGAGGCTCCCGTGTTTGGGAAGGATGGGGAGTGTGGGCAACTGCTTTAAAGAGACAGCAGAAAGGGATGCCGACTAGGAACGGAGGAACGTGGCTGAGGTCACGTCTGGGGCCACTGGGGGTGAGGAGGGCTACCCTGTACGGTGCCCTCCTGGAGTCTGGGTGCCGGCTGGCCTCCTGCCACCTGATCCTCATACAGCAGTGCCTGGGCCATTGTCCCCTGCCCAAGGTGCCTGGTGCAAAAGGTGAGCTGGTTCTGAGCCAGGCCTGTGTGTCTGAGGCTTGGGCTTCTCAACACTCACTCTCCTCCCTCCCCAGCACTGTTTAGAGAGGGACAAGGTGCCCAGAGCAGGGACAAGAGCCACGGCACAGAAATAGAAGACAGGGGCCAGAGAAATGAGTTGCTCCTGTGAGAATCCACAGCCTTCCTTCAAAATTTAAAATCCTGTTGTTTTCTCCTTGAATGGCAATGAAGCAGAATTTATTAAAACTTTAGTTGGCTTTGTCAGTTTTCCAAGTGAAAACTTGGGAGACCTACATTCCCTAAAGATAAGTTTTGGTCCTCTGAAACTCAGTTTTAATCCCGGAAGCAATGGTGCATTGGGCAATCACACAGCTTAATGCTTTTGTTCTAATTATGGTTTTCTTACTCCTCCCAGGTGAAAGGGGCGCGTGGATTCTGACTACCTGCAATAAGACAGAGATTAGAGAATGCAAATTATCCTGGTTAGTTCAGTGTTTAACCACTAATTGAATTTCCTGGAAGAAAATATCACACTGGCAATCATAAGTGAGAAATGCAGTTGGCATGAAATGAAATTTCATTTTAGTCCTTCTTTTGGAGGAGCTCGTGGGTGAAAGTAATACCCTATCCTACCTCAGATGTGTTTGGTAAGTAGTACATCAGTGCGCACGTCCACACGTGAGGCTCTCTCTCCATGTCACGTCTGTGTGAACTACCCACATGCAAGCAGAACAAATACTCATCACCCCAGCAAATGTACGTGTATGTGAGGCTCAAAGTCCCCTTGCCTGTGGCTCCTGTTTCCAGTGTAACTCACAATCAGGGCGGCCATGTGAGAAAAAAGTGGAAGTCTGAACTCTCAGAGACGATTTTAAGAATAGCGTCTATGGGTTGAACACCCTCATCCAGGATTCAGAATTCTAAATGCATGCAATCTGAAGCAGTTCTGGTCCCAGGGATCTTGGATAAGGGATACTCAACCTGTCCTGGCACATCCTCAGTAACAATAGGAACTATGAAGAGACTGTCCTGAGAGAGAGCCCCTTTTTTAAAAATAACAGCCTAGCTGAGTGTTAACTTGTATACCTTTGGTTTACCCCTTTAAAGTGTGTGATTTAGTGGCTTTTGGAATACTGAGTGGTGCAAACATTGCCCCCAATTTCAGAACACTTTAATCAACCCCCAGATAAATTTTATTGTTAAATATTAAATGTTTGTTATTAGCAGCCCCTGCCCACCCACCCCGCCCCATGAGCCAGACTCTTGAATGTATTATTTTTCTCTAATTCTTGCAGAAATCCTATAAAGCCTTGAGCCCATTTTGCTAATGAGAAAACAATGAAGAGAGCCCAAGGTCACTGCAGCCAAGGTCACCACCCCACCACAAAAGATATGCTTCAGTGCTAATCCCTGGTACCTATGTGAATGGAACCTCACGTGGACACAGGTTCTTTGGAGTTGAAATCAAATTCAGTTTCTTAAAACAAGATCATTCTGGATGAAGGTGAGCCCCCAAACCAATGACATGTGACATGTTCAAATCAAGGGACACAGGGATTAGCAGAAGCCACCAGCAGCTGGGAAAGAGGCACAGGAGGGACTCTCACCTGGAGCCTCCACGGACACCTGGACCTTGAACTTCTGGCCTCCAGAATGGAGAGAGAGAAGTTTTGCGGGCCAGCTACTCAGTGTATGGTAGTCGGTGATGGTGGCCTCATGACATTAACTGAGCCACCCATGGTCAGTGGCAGAGCTGAGGTTCCCCAGAGGACCTGCCTCCTGAGCCTGCTCACTGCCCTTAGCCACACTAGCTGTCGGCCTTCTGCTGGGCCAAGCAGCACTCAGACTTGGGAGGGCGCCACTGACTTGGATACCAACTGCAGAGCTGTTCAGTGCTTCCCACAGCTGGGTGGCATGGAACAGGGGTCTTGAATGGCAGGGAGGACCGAGGTGGGGAGCACGGGGTCTAGGTGAGTGGCCATGAGTAAGAATGCAGGAATAAGGAAGGTGGCACAGAGAGGGAGACTAGTCAAAGTGGGGAACATCTGCAGATGGACAGTGGGAGCCACAAAGGAGGGTGGGGCTACTGGACCACGGAGGCCAGGCCTTCCGGGCTGCATTCACCAGCACTAGGCCTTCTTTGGCCATCACAGCACATGCCCTTCATGCAGACTGAGATCCTGCCTGTCACTCACACTCCACATTCCCAGCTTCTAGGACTCTGCTCCTGTTGCACCCCTTCCCTAAATCTTTCTCCACACCTTTCCCAGGAGCCTGACCAGTCCACCTGCCCCTTGGATTGTGACTGTTGGTGGCCACACCACTGGCCTCACTGGATGCAAGCTACTTCAGGACCACATGTCCCCACCCAAAGGCCTCAGACCATTCCTGGGGTAGGCGTCTGCTGGAACAACCTTCCAGAGGTGAGGGAGCAGAGTCGGGAAGGCAAAGGTTAAGGTCAAACTGGTTTTACTTCCACTCTGTGCAGATTTCTTCCTTGATATGATCTACTGCATGTTAGAGAGGACTGGCTGGGATGGAGGATTCCTGGCACTTGGTTGTGTGGGTGGAGCACATGATCCCACTGACACTCCTGACGGTCAGTACACAGCAGAGTCAGGCCCTGCTTCCTGCCTTCTCAGAACTTGCAGCCGGCAGACAGGAAGGTGGCAGCAAGGCCACCATCATGAGCCTGACTTTCTAGGGCTGTAGACCTCTTGGCAACAGGCCATTTAGGCTGCACTATGAATCTCGAAAAGCCGAGAACTTCAGACTCGAGCTTCGAGGGGCTGGAGGGGACAGTGGTCACACGGCACCCTGGGCGGTGGCCTGGCCCCGCAGAAAGGCTATGCTCATTCCCAGCCCTCTTCCCCTCCCTCTTGTTTTCCTCCTAAGAGTCTTTTCTCCCTTTAGTTTCTCAGCTGAGACTTCTGTTTGGATTTCTTAAATGTGCCAATTTGTTAATTATACACAATAATGCTGTGTCCATGCTGTACTTATGTTACAATGACTGTGTTTGTCCTGATTGTTAAGTTGCCAATTATTATTTTCATTATAGCAGTAGTTTCATTGTAGTAGTTTCAAGGAACCCCAGATTCCATGGGCCGTAACACTGATCAATTCTACACCTTGAAAAATAGGTTAATAGTGTGGGGCAAGAAAATTTCCTGCCTTGTGTGTCATATTGTTGTTTACTATATAAAAGTTGGTGTAGTACACATCGTATGACAGTTAAAACTGATGCAAAACTTTCAGGAGCACAATAATGGGTGTTCAGGTACAAAGAGCCCCCCCATCTGGACGTGTTTATTTAATTGACTTTCTAAAAGCATTTTGTGCTGTTTTTACTATCTAAGACCCCAGGGTTGTCCCAGCATACAGCCAGGGGCTTCGAGGAGAGTGTCAGAAATATTCTCCGGCCTGAAGCCTGTCACTACAGAGTAGGTGGAGGCAGATCAAGGAATAGCAACCAGCTCGCGTGGGGACAGGGAAAGGGCACAGAGGACAGGTTGTGTACAGGTATTCATGAAGCACCAACTATGCCACAGGAAGCGGGACCTGTGAATAAAGTCTGTTCACGATAATTCAAGGTCGTACCACGCAGTGGGGAGGCGGGGGAGGTCAGGGAAGCTTCATGGAGAAGGGGTCGTTTGATCTGGGCCTTGATGGAAGACAGGACCCTCCAAAGCCAAATGGGAGTTGGGGAGAGAGGTTGTCCCAGATCAGAAGGACAGCAGGGTCAGAGTCAGCAAGACACATGTGCAGGGCATGCTCTGCACACAGCTGGCAGGAGCAGGTGGCTTGCTCGGGCAGGGGGGTGGTGGGATTGAAAAGCAACGCTGAATCCAAATTGTGCAACAGGAACAAATATGGACCAGGAGTCGGCAGACATGGGGTAAGGCTGGGCTTTGCCTATGATCCCTGCAGGCTGTGAGGAAGACGTGTGCCCAGTCTGCTTCTCTCTGTAAATCAAGGAGCCTCACACCTGCTCATGGCTTCCGTAGCAGGCCACAATGACCTCTTCCTCCCCTTTGAGGTGGCAGTGGGAGAGCGGGGTGGGGGGAGAGCTGGTGGACACCTGCTGCATCTAGGGATGGGACTCCAGGTGATTTCAAGCTGTGTGACAAGCATGTTGGGGTGTTTGAAGGGTCACAAGAAGGAGCACCAGGCTTACCAGCTCCAGGCTGCAGCAGATACCAGGCCCTGAGGGTGCTGAGCCCCTGGCAGCTCTGTATAACAGTAGCCTTGATGCCTGCCCCTGCCCTCCTGGGAGCAGAGACTGGAATGGGGATGAAAAGTAGAGTCTGACATATGCCAGACATCATCACCCAGGTAGTATGTGCAGGCGTGAGATGCACATGAATGTGTCTGTGTGGGGGAGTGCGTCTGCGTGTCTGTGTACATGCACACCTGGTGTTCAGGAGTCAGTGACCCTGTATCCATGATGCCAGGGCAAGGCGCTCTGATGCTCTGGGAGGATCAGCTGGGGCTGGACGTCTGTCCCAGGTCCTCCAGTCTGGGAGCTGGATTCTCTCCCCATCACCATGACAGGTGGCTCACGTGCAATTGGTGTGGTGGAGCATCGTGTGCATCACATGCCCGGGCGCTTACTCACTAGGTATGGGGGAGAGGAGCAGTGGGAGCCCCTGAGAGGCCAGGCGGGAAAGGGAGAGGAGAACCAAGAACGCTGCACCAAAACCACAACGCCCTGGCGGAGCATCGTGGGGAGACTCCAGACACAGGGCCAAGTAACTCACAGCGGAGCTTCGCTTCTGGCTTGGGTTCATTTCAAAGTAAGAGCGAGCCCATGGCTGGCCTTGTTTCTGTGACTTCCTTCCGTGTCCCATTTCTTCCCTCCTCTAAAAGGGTCCTCTTCAACCCCTCTTTCCACTGGGCTATTCTGTCTCCCCTGGCCCCACCTTTTATCTTTTTCCCTGTAAGCATCAAGTGATGAAGGGTGACCTGCTGGTCTCTTCCCCTGGGTCCATTCCAGGACAGTTCACCTCGCCCTCCCATCATCCAGCAAGCCAGCTAGCAGCGTGGGCAGCTCCCTCCCTGCTTTGACTCGGAGCACCTGGACCCTGTGGGGTTCCTGCTACTGCGTCCCCTGGGGCGCCCGCTTCACTCCACCTTCCTGGGCCTCGACGGGCTTTCAGAGCTCACCAGATTTGACATCATCTTTATTCCTATGTTCTTTCTTAACGTCTACCAGCCTGGTGCCACTGGAGATAAAGACATTCTCCCTTCCCTCCCAGCCCCAACTGATCCCTCTGTCAGGGAGCCGTTGATGGAATACAGCTTCCCCAGGTCTGATTTTCAACTAGCCAGACGGTAAAGCTTGACTGCACGGCTCCAGAATTTCTCTGTTGATGTATGGTCTGCAGCTTCTGTACAGTGGCACAAAGATCTGGGTACTGGAATCCTCAGGGGCACAAGCGAGGTGCTCCTTAGGCCCACAGGGTACTCCCCAACCCTGTCACAGTCTCTTTTGGTGGCCAACACCAGAGAACCAGCACTTTCTCTTAGGAGTTCCTGAAGTTCCCATCCCGAGACTCTCTCAAGGCTTTACCAAATTTGGAGACACACCAGGGAGAGAGCCTCCTCCAGGTGCTGGGGGCAGAAGTGGATGCTGACACTCAGACCCTCCAGGTTGGCCCAAAGAAGGCGACCCTACCACGGGGGAGGAACTGGGGACCCTCCGTTTTCTGTGCTCTTGTGGGGGACTGGGAGCTCTGTCAGCAGGCCTGGGACAGAGGGACTGTGGGGCAGCCTGGGGTGGAGCTGTAACTGAGTGGCGTGGGGTGCTAAGGGCAGCTTTGTCTCATATGGACTTCACTCTGGGACCACACGACCCAGCTGTTCATCTAACTAGCCAATGACTGGTCCATGAAGAGTTTTATGGAGTGTAAGAAGGAGCTATCAGGAATCCCTTGGAAAATCCCTTTTTTCTTTACCCCAAAAGGATCTGATTTCCTGTGGAAAGCACCTGTTGAAGATCAGACCATCAGGATGCCCCACAGGTCACTGGTCCCAGGGTTGATGGCATGCGTTGCTGGAGGGGTCCTGTTGCTCCTGAGTGTCCCTGGATCTCATTTTTCCATCTCCTGGCAAAATCTCGCTGCTTTTCTTTGGTGCCTTTGCCCTCTCCCTGCTCCCTGACTGTGGGGTTGGGCTGGTGCAGACTCCTTGCAACCTGGCCCCACCCCATTCCCTTTTCACTAACCCTTTCTACTGTGGTCTGAGGGCTCATCCACCCTCCAATCCTCTCCACCCAAACTTCCTTGTCCCCTCCTTCCCCAGCCCAAACCTGGCTGGACCTCACATTCCTGCGGCCTCTCAGCACCGAACCTTGTTTCAATTTCTTCCCTCGTGGACCTTGGCTCCTGGAGGATGGCCTGTTGTCCTCTGCTCACCTGTCACTTCCAGACTCTCCTCCTCTGGGCCAGTACTTGTGTTGGCTGCTCACAGATTACCCATGTTTTCCTCCAATTGCTCTAGTAGCAGGACCTTGGTGCCTTTGTATATTTGCACCCATGCTGCCTTGGGGACATGTTTTTGAAACTAGCAAAGCTGGAGGCGTGAGGGGCTGACACTCCAACCTGCTGCTAGCCGCTCACAGCATCGGTGGTTGCCACCTCTGTCCAGGCCCCACCTTCGCCGTGACCTCTGCAAAGGCGCCCGGCTGGGTTCTGCCCTCTGCAGCCGACTTCACTTCTAGTTCCTGGTGGAAACCATATGTCAGGCCATGTCACCTCTGCTCCAAGCTCCTGAGGTCCCCATCGTAGTCAGGGGCTGGATTCCAAAAGTAAATACTTAAAAGACGAATCTGATATCAAACACTGGGGAGGAAGTGAGGAAACGAAGCTCCCCCAGCCTCTGGGCTAGAGTGGGCTGGGGGCCAAGTGTAAGCACATCCGTCCGAGCAGACAGCCCTGTGTGAGGACAGGTGTCACCCACGTGTCTTACTGGAAGGTGAGCAGTGGGCAGTGGGCAGACAAGAAGCTTGCTCGCTGCTGCAGGGGCCAAGGGTTAGTGGGAGCACCGGCTCCTTCAGCTGGGCCAGCACCCCCTAGGAAAGGGGCTCTCCCGCCAGGGCCATCAGGGACACCCGCCATTCTCTGCCTGGGCCAGGCTCCCCTGCTGGCCCTCTTCCCCTTCTCCTCTACTTTCATTCAAGTCTCAAGTGCACAGGATGGAGCCACCCCTTAGTTGTGCCCCCTCAGTACCCAGGCTTTTCCTCTGTACCTTCAAACACTAAGTGGATCCCATGCCCCCCAACCCTCTGCAGCCCGCACAGGCTGGGAGCGTCATTTCCTCACTTCCTCCCCAGTCAGCCACGCCCATCATCCATCACTCAAGAGTGCGCATGCCTGCTACGTGTCAGGACTGACGTGCAGGTTTCTGTGGGGCCCAACCCCTGCCAGCCTCATGGGGCTTCTGTCTTTGTTGGAAGCCGTGACAACCGCCACTGCAGTCACTGCCATGCTCACATTTGCAGAAGTTCACCGACGTGTGCATGTATGTGTGTGTGGTGCCATGTGTGTGGTACCGTGTGTGACATGCTCTATGTTGTGCCACATTATATTATTTGTGGTATATGTATGTTGTGTTGTTATACACGTGTGTGCACTCCCTCGTTGGTGTTGTGTTGTTATTGTGTGTGTGCACTCCTTCATTGGTGTGTGTGAGGTGAGCTGTGTGGCTATGTGCACCTATGTGCTGAGCGGTGTCCCCTTCTCTGAGTCCTGCAGGGAACTCACAGATGTCGGGGTGGCTGCTCATGTGCAGGCACAGTCCTGCTTTCTGACTCTGGCTGGCCCCTTCCTGCAGCCCCTCCCTCCTCTCTTGCACAACTGGTGCCAGTGCCCAAACCACCCTGGGATTTGAGGATACAGGCTGTTACTTCACAAACTCAATAAATAAGCCCAGTAAGAAGGCTGAGGCGGCTGGATATTTGTCAGACAAATGGTTTTCCCGGGGAGCATAAGAGCCAGCTGATGGCTCACTACTGTGATTTGCCAGGACCGGAGCTGTGAGTCATGCCCAGGGTTGGCCTTCCAGCCGCAGAAGGTAATTATTTCTTGCACTGTGCCCGCAGCCCAGCAGCAGCCCCTACCCATGTGCCTGTAATGCAACTCACCCAGGTCACTGTTAAATTAGTTCTTTTATTTTGTTTCCTAATGAGAAGAGGCCCTTTACAATTTTTATGAAGTCAGCAGCTTCAACATTAATACCTAATGTCCAGTCTCTCACAGCGGGAATGTCGAAGCGTCAGAGCCAGGAAAAGGAAAGATAACTTACCCCATGCTCCGGTGCAGAAACTCACTGGTTGAGTGGCCCTCAGCCCACCAGGCCTGAGGACAGCACTCAAAAGGTGCAAGTCACGAGAAGCTAAGACCCCAGTGCCCTGTGCTGCTATGAACAGACCAGGGCCCCTCCCTGTTGTCTGGGTGGGGGGTGCCTGGCCTGTGAGGCCCTGTCACTCACTCTCAGTGCTTTAGAGGGAGTGGCAAGAGACGGGGGTGGTCTGTGGTGGGGGTACTTAAGACGAGAGCCTCCGTGGTCATGGCACTTACCTGAGACCAGAACAGGCACTGATGCTGGCCAAGGAATCATCGTATCCTTGCACATGTCCATGGTAGTAACAGTGACCCTGAAAGGGACAGGGGAGAAGGCTGGGTCACTCAGAATGCTTTTTGCCCACTTTCAAGCCAATGGCCTCTAATCCTCCACTTGTTTTGAGCTGTAGAATGTCTTTGTTCTGACACATTCAATGCTAAGCCCAATGTGACCTAGCCAGGGGCACATGATTTACTTAGAGATTAACAATCAGGCTTTAAGATTCATCAGTTCCATTCTTGCCCCTCTGATGTCCTACAGGGAAGCCCCCCAATGCAGACTGTTTTACAGAATCCAGAGCAGAACAAGTCACGTTGACTTTGTCATCTGACCCTCATATCAATTGTCTTTTGTAATGAGATGAAGAACGGTAGCGAGGTATTTCAGCACCTGTGAAGCAAAGTAGATTGAGGCCTAAATCTATGGATCGTGAAAACAAGAAAGCACAGGCGAGGAAGGGGGGAGGAAAGAAAAGGAAGACTGCACCGAATACCTGAGTGAGAGTTGAAAGGCTCTCATCAGGAAAGCAAAATAGGAAGCTCCTCTAAGACAAAAGCACCCTGGGATGTGCCTAATGTCCCGCTTGCAGAGAGAACCACAGCGTGATGCCTCCTTAGTGAAGACAGATGTCCATCCAGAATCCAGCTCACTTTCACTGCTGGACATGGGTCATGCTGTAGCGCCCATGAAGGGATCACTGAGCACATCCAGTGCTCCTCCCCAGGTTCTCTGGAAGCCGGCTGCCTGCAAGGTCCCTGAGGGTTTCAGTCTGTTTCCATCTCAGCAAAAGGCTCTCTCACTCACGAGGACACAACTTAGTGGCCAGTTGTCCTGCCCAGCAGAGACTACCTTGGCTTTGCTAAGAATAAAGGCCCAGTTTGAGTGATGGAAGAAACCAGATGACACCTTAAGAAGGGGCTGAAGATGATCGTCACAAAGTGGAGGACAAGATTTGGGGACCATCTGAAAGGTGATGGAAGGAGGGAGCTGTGGGGAGATTGTTATTTTGACTTTTTCTTATTGATTCAGAAGTTCTTTATAATCCAGAATATTAATACTGTACCTGTTATTATGCGGGAAGTATCTTTTATCTTTTGTTGCTCATGACATGTTCTCGTTTTGAGAGTTACTGATTTTTGTAAATTCAAGGTACCCATCTTTCTCTTTCTGAATTTTCTGTCTTGGTAAAGATGGCTTCCTGAAGGTCACAGATACTTCCTTCTTCATTTTCTTGTTTTTATAGTCCTGGTAATTAGCTCTTTAATCTTTCTGGAGTTTATTCAATACCTGGAAGTGTGAGGTTGGAATCCTACTTTCCCCTAGAAACAAGCACCAGCTGTTCCCATTGCCACTTGTCCTTCCTGATTTAGGGTGCTGCCTCAGCACACGCTGAAGACCCACAGTAAGTCTGTGGCTCCACTTTGGGGCCAGGGAGTCTACTGAGGCAAACCCCCATTGGTTTGTTCCTGTGCCAATACTCCAGTGTTTCAATTGCGATTGTTCTATATGACACTCTGATATCAGACAGAAGGAGTTCTCCTTTAAATTTAAGATGAATGCCCACCGCGGATCTCCCCATGTCCACGTGGAACCCTCCAGCAGCTCTTCCCCTCTCCCTCCCCAGCCTGGCTCCGGATTTTCCTGTTCCGTCATTTCATAGCCATAGAAGCACACAATACCTGGCCTCCTTTCTGGGTTCTTTCATTGGTAAGAACCTGAGTTTGCACAATAGAGATCTGTCCTGTTCCTGTACGGGGTGAGCCTCTCCTTCCAGTTGGGTCCTTTTTATGCCCTTTGGTTAAGAACATTTTTTGCATGCAGTGATTAGAAAGTTTTTAAGTTTATGTATAGGTACTGTATAGCTTTGTCAATATTATTATAAGATCTTTTTTTCCTATTCTGCCTTATAGATGGTTTTTAATGTAAAGGGAAGTGTTGGGTTTTGTAAGGTGATCTTATATCGGGCACCTTGCTGGACCATCTGATCAGTTGAACAGTTTGGGTTTTCTCTTGTTGATCCTATCAATTGCCAACAGCACAAGTGTTCTGGGCTCCTCTTTGGGTCTTCCCTAGCATACTGGGGAGTGTGATGGCTGATGTCCAGGGGCCAAGGCCGGCAAGGGAAGGAGGGGGCAGGACAGGACATAGCCAGCAGAGGGAAAGCACATTTCAAGGCAGTGGGCAGTGGTGGTGGGAGGGTTGGCAGATCAGGGATGGGCTGAGTTCATCCTGGCTGAAGATGCAGGGGCAGGGGTGTGGTACTCACAGTGCCCTCACCTCCGCCCCCCTCCCCCCAGTGAGTCTGGCCTCTTTTGTGAGCATGTGGCTTGGGCATGGGATACTAGGAGGGTGGCAGCCACATCAGCCATCCCCCACGCCAGGAGGGAGGACAGCCCTTGCAGCCAGCATGCCTCCCGACACCTGTGCAAGATGCTTTGGGATGCTCCTGTGTCTCCCCTCTCTAGACAACTCTTGGTCACCTACCTATGGGAGGCACAGTGGTGATTCTCCAAACAATTCCATAACTGGATTGCAACACCTCAGGGCACCAGAGGGGTCTCACGGCTCCTAGGCTCTGCATCACAGGCAGATTCAGCCTCGTGGATTTCAGGAGGGGATTTCAGCCCTAGGGACACTATAGACACATGAAGACTGAGGACAATTCCAAGTCATCGGCCGCTGGAGTTCAGATGCCAGGGCTGCCCTCTGTCCCAGAATCGCTGCCTGGGGTTTGACTGGGGCTGACTTTTGGGGTCCAATGTAGAAGTTCCCCCATCTTAGAAAAATATGACATGGCAGTATTGGCAGCTAGATACTGCTTAAAAATTAAAAATCAAATTATGACAATAGTCTTTAGTTTTTTTTGCATTAAGTGACAATAATCTTAATTACTGACCTCTGAAATCTCAAACTCATCTATTTTCAATCTCAATTTATTTTTAATAGATTATTTATCAAATGTACTTTCAAATTAAATACCCAGAAATATAAGCTCATTGAAGCAGAAGCCAAGAACAAATTGGTATCAAATTAATTTCCAATTCAACACCTTGGCTGAATGGCTGCTTGTGAAAGAAGAGGGAGTGGACTGCAGCTTTCACAAATTGTTCCTTAAAGGAAACCATCCCTCCTCTCCCATCCTTGACCGGAGTCAGCCATCGTTTCTCAGCTGATCCCACTTTGGTACCTTCGGACAGGGGCTGACATGCCCATGGTCACTCCATCAGGGATTCACTGCTAAGATTACTAAGCACAATTACCATGGCTCTAACTGAAGAGTCTCTGGGATAACTCCAACTTCCAGACTCACCAAATGGGAACAGATGTGATTTGGTTTGTATCACGCAGTGAGTGGATCACGGCATAGCTCTCAACAGTGTGCTTGTCGTACCAGGGAAATCTGTGGGAGTGAAGGAGATAGTTTCTGTCCCTGTAAGGGGTCATGACCTCCAGGGAAGGGGCAGAGGCAGAGAGGGTCACGAGGGCAGTACCCCGCCCAGTGTGCACCGGTATCTGAGGCCAGGTCGTCTCCACACACTGAGGCTGAGGCGGGAGCCAAGCGGGTCTCCTGAACTCATGGACACTTGGCCTATTGGGTCTGGAGGTGCCACACCAGTGGGTGACATGGCAGGCAGCATCGTGCCAGAGGAGGTCTGTGCCTCAGGGCCTGCTGACCATCACTGCCCTTGCTGGCGAACTGTGGCTTCTGCTCTCCACACTTCCTGGCCCGAATCCTTCCTCTCTCTGATGCCCCCAAAGACAACAAGCCCTGTGGTCTTTTTGTTCTGCTCATCTCTCTAAAGCCATCGCTGGACAAAACACTGTCCCATGAGGACAGCCTACTTGGCTTTATTCTGCTGATGCACTTCATTCTATCTCTACCAACAAAACCCAGCCTGGGGAGGAGCGCCAAGCACGCATAACCACAAAATTACACCTTTCCCTTTGCAAAGCCTCTAACCATGTATTTTATATACCTATTATTTAACCTAATGCGTTTCCCCACTCCAGTAAAATACATTTTCCTTCTGTTTAATACTATCAATCAAATATAATGCTGGGTAAGAAGAAGATGGAACAAGAACTCTTGAACTTGAAAATTGGTAGCCCTCAACTGTATGCCCTATGGGAAGTCAGAACAAGCTCCTGTTACTCAACTCTCAGTGGACCAGAAAGAAGGGAATTTTATGTGCTAAAGTGGTAACAAAAATGGCCCAACCTTGTGATTACAAAGGACTGTGACCAGACAAGTCTATAAGAGACTCTGCTGAGAGAACATATTTTCAGTGCTGTTTTTCTGGGGGCTCAGAGGGCTCCTCACCCCTGCCACAAGCCACATGGCAAACTACCTGAATTCAGCGCTTGGATCATAAGATGCTTTAGCCAGAAGGAAACTTTGGGCCATCTGAGGTCAACTTTGCTCTTCCAGCCAGATTCTACCCTGAACAGACAGATGTGGAAACTGAGGCCCAGCTGGCTAAACAGTCACCAAAGGTCACAGAGGCAATGGATGGCAGGACAGGACCTCAATCCAGCCTCTGACTCCAGGCCAGACAGCATCCCTCCAACCCTCCTTGCTGGGAACACAAGCTCTCACTTGCATCTCTTCTTTTGAAAAGAAAAGCTTTCATATAAAATGCAGACTTGCAAGGTCCGCTGCACCTCCTCATGATGTCCCTCCAGGGACGGCAGGACAGTGAAGTCATCTGCACACTCAGAGCAGACAGGGGGGTAGATGGCATGTGGCCTGCAAACCACTGGCCTGCATTTCAGCACAACTGTGGTCAAGCCCTTGTCCCCTTGTGCGGAACACCAAGCCTCCACAGACCACATGTTTGCTTGGGACTCAAACACGGTGACAGGCACTCAAGCAGCCCAAGTGCCTGCAGAGCTGTTACCCCGTACTTGGCCCTGTGCCTGCGCAGGACAGGATGGTTAAGGAGCAGTCGCCACACCCATGCTTCCCGGCCATCTCTGCTCTGCAGCTCTAACAAGAACCAGGCCTAGTTGAAGACTGTACAGAACAAACCTCGGGCCATTTGAGTTGTATTGCTGCGCTGGAATTCTGCACCAGGGAACACATGCTTAAGAAATCCTGTTGGCGTTCTCGGGACCTCCCTGCAAGTAGACCATCCCTGGAAGCAGGATGCCGACCGCTGAGACACCACAAGACCCACCCAGAGGTGGAGCCTTGGGTTGAGGCTCACATGGAATAGGTGCTTACTTTCCCAGGGTTTTGTGGCTTGAATAAACAAAACTCAGGGAAATACAGTGATGTGTAAAGTATTGCTACCAACGTGGAAGGCCCATTAACCCAGGATGCTGTGGGGCCTATTTTCCACCCACTGTTTTCCTCCTACGAACCTTTGCTCAGTGTGGCCTTGCTGGATGAATGGGTGGACGGAGAGAGAAATGGACGCCCTGGACGAGGGGTCTACTGGCTCTGCGCTCTCTCTCTCTCTCTCTCTCTCTCTCTCTCTCTCTGGTTCCGCACTCCCAGCTCCCCATGTTCTTGGGTGCTGTGTAGATTTTTCTGAAGATCCTCAAGGGGGCTAGGGTGGGTTGGGGTGGTGGGCAGGGGCAGAAGACCTAAGGGGCCAGCCGCTGTTCAATCAAGACACGCAGCCTCCAGAGCCTGGTGATCAGCTTACTTGTGGGCCTTCCTGGCCGCAGCTCATGTTCTCATCTGTCATCATGACCTGTGAGGGATTTCGGAAGGAACTGGGTAGGCAAGGCAAGTACTGTGCACTTGCTCTCCCACGGGCAGTGGCTTTGGCTGGCCTGCCTGTCTCCCAGTCTCTCCTGCACATCTCACGGCTGGGTAAGTGCTGGTGCAGGGATGTGGCGACACAGTCACGTCCTTGCCATGCTCCTGACACCCACGGCTGCTGCCCCAGGTCTGGCTCAGGACAGTCACCACATCCTGCAGGTCCTCTGGAGCCTGCTGGGCTCTGACATTGCCCGGCCCCCACCGCATTCTGGTCACAGTGCACTCTGCCATCTGTTGTCGGCCTGTGAGTTCCCTGAGGAAGTGGCATGTCCTCCTCCCACCCTTCTATAGCACCACAGAGGCCCTGGGACCTTGCCCATCTGAGCTCAGGGGCCCTGCAGCAATGACGACATACTTATGAATTCCCAGGGGGCTGCTCCGGCCTCTCCTCTCTTCCTGTTCCAGGACTTGTTCAGGCAGACACCCTCTGCTCTCCCCTGGACGCTCCCCAGGGACTCCCTTGGTCAATGAACTCCATGTGCCCCCGAGTCCTCACCACTGCCTTTATAGACTTGCTACAGCAAGCACCAGGGACAGACACACAGCACAACCCCCTGCTCTGACCAGGCGAGTAGAGGCAGCGTGTCACAGCGCTCAGGAGCTCAGATTCTAGAGTCAGACCACAGGGTCGGAACCCTCATTAGCTGTGGGCGTGGCCTACTCACTTTACTCTCCATGTCTCAGTTTCCTCGTCAGGGTATAAAATAACAAGGGCTGACCTCGGGTGAAGATGGACAAGTCGACCTCTGAAGGGGCTGCGAACAGGACCTGCGCTCGTGCTCCTTGACATCAGCTGTCATACCGACACACCATCAACCCCATCAGGCCCCTCGGGTGGGTGACTGAATGCCAGCATGGAAAGGTGGGTGTGTCACCGCTGTCAATGGGGAGTCTAGAAATTTGGGCTTGATCAAGAAGGCATGGCAGGGAACCTTTGGCAATTCAGGAGGATCAAGGTAAAAAATGTAAGAGTGATGACATGCGTGATTTAGAAGGGTCATTTGGCAGGAGGGGTCTGGATTGAGACTAGGTGAGGTGGGAAGTGGGTGGAGCGGGGGTCAGGCATCTCCATGTGAAGCCTGAGGTGCAGGGTGAGTGGGGGAGGCGGAAGTCCTGTGGATGTGGGAAGCTGGGGAGAGGAGTTAGCACGGAGGTTGGTGGTCAGAGAGGGGGCAACGGGAAGAGCTGGGGAGGGGGCGTGGAACTCAGTGACGGGCAACCCACGCATCTCAGACCGACTTTGGAATGTGATGATGAGCTGGCTCACGCCTGGTGTGCTCCTGAGACGTGATGCTCTCTGGCTTCCCTGTCACTTCCAGAACCACCCCTCTTCTCTTCAGAGGCTCTCTAGCTGCAATGGACAAATGTCCATTTGTCTCACATGTGGAGTCCAAGCCGATTGCCCAAGGTACTGCTGCTTCCCAGAAAGCAGTTGCCATGGAAACGCCCAGGCTGTCACCCATCAACAATTTCCATCAAAATACTGAACCCACCCTCCCGGATGGCTCAGCCTTGGTTAACTCTGGCCCCTTTTGACATCTCTCCTGGCAAATGCTGTCACTACTTTTTCCCAAGCAGAAGCACAGGGGACACCTGGGACACGGAAAGCCTTGGGTGCTGTCACACGCACAGGGGGCGTTCTCCCTCCTCCACATCTCTGCGCACCTGGCCCCGGGCAGCTCCCCTCACCAGGGATTCTGACGTTCCCACAAGGGCCTGCCTGATCCCGTGCTCTGACTCTTCCTCACGCTGCACCCACAGGTGTCCTTTTCAGAGCCCCATGTGGTTGCTACACCCCCTTGAGGACACCCTTTAATGGCTGCCCAGGTTTCCTTTATCAAGACCAAGTCTGTCACGTGGTCTCCAAGTCCTGTACACTCAGGCCTCTGTCAACACCCACACCCAGCCTCCCTGCCCCGGGATAACCCTGCTCGGGTCTAGAAGGTTCTCTTTCTCCTGGTTCTTGTCTCCTCAACCCTCAGACTCGGCTGGTGGGTCCTCTCTGCCACTCAGCCTTCATGATCCGTAGGTCCGGAATCGCCCCCCTCGGCCTTTCTTTCTGGGTCTTCAGCAGGGATTCTTCTGCTGTGGCTATTGGGTGACGCCAGGCTCCTCCCGGCCCCAGTGAGTCTCCTAGTCTGGTTCTAATCCCTGCTGCTCTCAGCGGCAGGCGTGGGCCTGGCACAGGCCTGTGGTTTAGTTAACTGCATACAGCAGACAAGCATTTCCACCAGGGCTGGGGGCATCTGGGGGCCACCCTGGATGAGGACTCCAGCTTCCCCAGAGCTGTTTGGGGGATTTAAATAGCACAAATGTCATGTATATTCTCTCCCATTGGCATTATTAGAAGTGACAATATAAAACATAATCCTCCCTTACATGTGGCCAGTGAAGGACAAAGTCACAAATACTTTATCCTGTCAGGGTAACAGAGAGAAGGGACAAGAGATCAATTCCAAAATTAAAATCAGCCCCTACTCTGAGTCAACAGCTTACACTGCTGTTTAAAATATTAAAAACAACAACAGCTAATGCGCTGTAGCCAAAGTGGTTCTTATTTTACATGTAACTTTTGGGAGAACGCAGTAGGGGCTGACTGTGGAGGATGGATGAGTGAGTCAGCACATTTCTTTTTGTTTTCCAGCCTGATTCAATAAGAACAAAAGCCCAGGCTACATCTCTCTTGTGCACCAATAGCAAGGCCAGGCCTTGGCCTGGGCTTAAGGACCAGCTGTTCAGGCCGGGGGCTCTGCAGAGTGAACTCTCTTGTTCACGCCTCGTCTTTCCAGTAACCTGGCTGGTGACTTGGGGTGGCACTCAAGGCATGGGAGGAGGTAGCTGCTGGGTGGAAAGAAGAATCACTGTTTTTCTAAATAGAAAAGCAAATGTGCTATTGTTTGCAAGGGCTTGATGATGTCAATCCATCATTCTCCAGTTGCTTCACCTACTGAGGATATATTCCAGGAGTCCATTGAAGAGCAGAATACAGCTTTGGCTTCACTGCCTTTGCAAAGGGGCTTGGGGCATATTCTGTAGAGGATACCAGCTTGGGCCTGGGCAGAAGGGACGCTCCTGGCAATTTCTGGTACCCTCTCCACCTCCTCTTGTTAGATCATGCCTTGGGACCCTTCCTGGGGAAGGAGGCTTTCACAGTCACCTCACGGAGAAATAAGGAGAAGGAGACACCCCTGCCCCTGTACATGCATCAATCACAGAAAAGTACAGAGCTCCCCTTATGAAGATGGTGGCTACTAAGATTCTGGAACCTTCTATCCTGGCTGTATTCTAAGACACCTTGATTTCCAGCCTTCAGCTTTGCAATCCACATCCAAAACAGACCTGCTGCTCTTGGACCCTCGTTTACTGAGCCCTGTATTTCTGCTGCTTCTTTACCCCCATTGCATTTTTACTCTCAAATGAGCAATGAAGCAGTGCGGGGGGGGGGGGGCGGTGTGCTGGTGCTTAAGAAGAAAATAAGGCAGATTAAAGCAGAAAACTGCAGAAATAACTTTAGCAGCACATCTTACATGTTCTACATCTGTCACGTTCTCTGAGCACCCTTCCCTGCCCTAGTGCGTATTTGGAGGACCTGAACCTGTTGGCAGACAGGTGCTTCCTCTAGGAGCTCCCTTTTCTGTTAATTTTTGGAATAACAATTTGCTTTGTGGAGGTAGCCTCGGTGCCAAGTCTCAAAATATATTTTAAATAAGATCTTAGGAAAAAAATAGAAAGTCAAGTGTGAACTTGTGGCACTGTCAATTATGTACGAGGTGAGTCCTCAGATCCAAGGTTGGCCTCCGTCTTTCTCCTGTGGTGACCTGCCTGCTGACACCTGTGCCTGGTTGTCCCTGCCATTCTGACACAGACACACCAGGGCTCATGTCCTCTCTGCCTTCCAGCCAGTAGCTGCTTCTCAATGGCACTAGTGAGGACCACGTTGCCTCTCTCCCAGGCTAGATGGAGGCAGAACCCTCCTGCTGACATTCCCCTCGTCCACCACCACCAGGCTTGACCTCTCACACTCCTCTAAGCATCTGGACCGTTGTGTCTACACCAGGCCTTGTCTATGGATGGACTCTTCATCGACCACAGCAGGCCCCTGACAAATCCTGCCTTCTGTCTCTGATGTTCCTCCCAATCTTGTTGTTCTGCTCGGAGTCCCCGAAGCACAGAACTGAACATGTCATTCTGCTGTGTGAGCCCTCTCCCTGGTTCCCATATTTCCAGTAAGAGAAAGTCCAAACTCCTTAGGATTGAGGATTTCATGCCAATCTCTTCTTTACCCTCTTTTATACAGCCAGATAAATGTCCCTTCCTCAGTGAACTGACTCCCAGGAGTTAAAACTGTTTCTTTGCACACACTTCTTATCATAGCAGGTGAGTGAAAACATACTTGCTTTTATGTCTTTCAAATGCCATGCCTGTCCTGTAGAATTTTTTCCTTGATTAATATGCTGCGGATACATTTTGTTCCATGTCCATGAGCCCTGGGTGAATGAACGGGTACGTGAACGAATTATGGATGGCATCACCTCAGACGCTGAAATGGCCAGGTGAATCATTTTTTAAAAACTTCTTATATGAACATGCTCTGTGAGGCTCTATGGGGCAGAGAGGAGACACCAGAAACATCCCCACCCACACAAGCTACTAGAACCTATAAATGAAAGAGTATATTGCTAATAATATTATAGTAGAAGAAATAGCACCAAGCATAATAACACCACTCATCTGAAGCTATTAATGTACAGAATGACATTTGAAGATAGATCAATGCTACGGATCCTTGCTTTCTTCTTAAAGGATTTTTAACATATACGCTGTAGAGGGTTTATACTTCTTGTAATTTTTGCAACTATGTTCATACTTCAAAAGATTCATTTTTTATTTATTCTTTCTATAATTTTGCTAGTTCCTCTTCTACTTTAAAAACTTTGCTTCTTTTTTTTCAGGAGCTATTTATTTCTTATAGATTTGGTAAAACTCACCTGGTATTATTTTTATGGGTAGAATTTTAAAATACTCAATTTAATTTCTTTATATAGTAAGAGTAAAATTTTTCTTTTTCCTTGTGAACCAATTTTAACAATTTACATTTTTAAGAAAATAATATGTTGATAAAGACTCACGATTGTAAGGATCTCTACTTAGCAATAGCTGTATCCTTCTTAGCATCCCTAAAATTGTTTGAGAATTTTTTCCTTGATTAATTTCATAAATGTTTTGTTAACAGTTTTATTAACATACTCAGATGAGCAGTTTTTGGTTTAACTAATGCTTTCTCATAATTCTTTTGTCTTCCTCTTGTAATTTCTGCTCATTTTTAAAATCTCCATTTCAGAGAGAGGTATATTTAAGTCTCCTGTTTTGTTGTGAGAATGTCAAGGTATTTTTAGTGTCTTGCATTATGAATAAGTTATATCAACTGTATATTTAGAGAATTTTCTCTTGAAATTGCTAAGTTCAAGAGTTCCATTGATATAGGAGTTTTTCTCTTTTTTCTTTAAGTAAACATAACTAAGAAGGAAATCAGATTCAGCCCATAACACCTAGTTTTTAATGGGGTCATTAGATTTTATAAAAACCTTTAATTAACCTAGATTAATTATTTTTAAACATATTTGGAGACTCTTCTGCTGGTACCTATAGTTTCCTGGTCTTTCTGGCCCTTTTGAGTGATTTCTGTTATCAGGACATTGTGATCCCTTGGTCCCTAGTGGTGACATGGTTGCCTCAAGATTGAGCTTGTCTGATGTCCCTAGACCAAGGCAGCTTTCCTGGGCTGAGATTCATCAGTCCTTTCTTGTTCCCATTCCTTTCCTGTCACAAGCATTTTGTTTTTGGGGTGGGGTGTGAGTCTTGTAAAAATTATGCAGCTGGATTTTATTTTAAGTTCTAAGGAGATACTTTATTTTAACAAACAATAATGAGATGAATATGCTGTCTCATTTTTATCTTGTTACTTTGTTTTGTTTACTCTGTTCTTTTTCTCCTCTTCTTTCTTTCCTGCTCTCTACTGATGGATGCACTATTTTTATTCATTCTTATTCAGAATTCTATACTCTGCCTTTCTGTTCTTTAAAGGGTTATGCTTAAAGTTGCCAAAGACATACTTTAATTATTGAAATCTAATTAGTACATCTATTATCCTCCAGAACAATAGAAATTCTTAAACTTTTAAATCTATTTTTTATCATGTTTCAGAACAACAAATTCAGTCATTACTGTTTAAATTATTATTTTAAATGGATTGTTTGGGCTTATTCACATGCAATTATTTCGCTTATGATTGCTTTTGACATCCTACCCCAGCTCCCCGCTTCTTACTAAGAATTCTTTGTTAGTTATTTTTTGGGTAGATATTCTTTGTTAGGCTAGAAGAGAAGTAAATCTCCTTTTTACATAAAAATGTCTATTTCACTCTTATTTTTGTAAATTCATTTGAGTATAAAATTGAGGGTGACAATAATTTATCCTTGGCTCCCTGAAGCTCAGTTCCATGGCCCTGGCTGGGAATCTACTGTTGCTTCAACAGAAAATATCTGCATGAGCGTCTCCTTTGTCCCACGTGGTTTCGGGGCTCCCTTCCTGATGCTCTGCCGTCTCTCTGTGACCCACCCTGGAATGGGGGGGGGGTTCATCTTTGTTCCTGCCTGGGATTTGGTGCATTTTCTTCAAGATTCATGTCTTTCTTCAGTTCAGGGATATTTTCAGGATATTCTGCCTAGACCTTGTTTCTTTCCTGTTTTTAAAACGTGTTTTAATGTGGCATTTCTATCAGACCTGCTCTGTCCTCTTAACCGTTTCCCCTGGTTTTTCTATCATCTGGTGTTCCTGGAAGCACCGATTCTCTGGTTTCTTTTTCCAAAGATGCCTGCTGACAGGGGCTGTGTTCCTTGTTTGGTTTGTGATTTGGACTCAAGGCTGATCCTTACTATTTTTATGGCGCTTTTTATTATCTCCTTGCTGGGGCATCTCGTGTCGTCTGGGCCATGAAAACCTTCCCCTGGAGCACTTTGGGGCTGGCTTCAGCGTGGGCCGCGGGGCTCACTGATCTGAGACCCGCTTTGAGGTCGGGATCTTGACTGGGAATTCCATTCTTATGAGGGTATTAAAATTCTGGACCGGGGCCCAGCCCATTCCCAACATGCACACGAGCTAGATGGGGTTCAGTTTCCCATTTTTTTTTTGGAAATCTTTTTTCAATTCAGAATACCTGGTGGACAGTTCTTTCGTGCCCCTCTGTGGTTGGAGGGTTCTTCCTGTCTGTCTCTCCCTCTCTTCCTTTTTTTTTTTTTTTTAACACAGACTGGGGGCCACAATCTTCGAGACTCACAGCCGCACATGCCCACTTCTCTTGTCCCTGTCCCACGTACCGGGTTCTCTCTCTGGTTCCTGAATAGCCCTTTGGGGTCCCCTGGCCCCACTCAATGCCAGTGCTCTGAGCTCATTTCCCCTCTTGGTTCCTCTCTGGAGGATTTCCATGATTCTCTTCTACGTCTGACCAGGCATTGACACAACTCCTCTATGCTCATGTTCCATGCGGGATTTCTATGGGTCTCATCTGGGCTGTGTTGATTGGATCTGGAAGGTCCCTCCCAAAGCTCATATAGTTAGGGCTTGGTCCCTGGGGCAGCCGTGTTCAGAGACGGGACCTTTGGGGGGTGACAGGGTGGTGAGGATCTGTCCTCATCCATATACTCACCAACTGGCGGAATCTTAACGGAACGGGCTGTTGGGAGGTGGAAACTTCAGGAGGACGCAGGTCCCTGGGGTGTGCTCTGAAGGGAGTATTTTGTCCCAGGCCCCGTTTTGCTCTTTCCGCTTCCCAGCTTCGCCTCGGCCTGCATTCCCTGCCACGCCCTTCCACCTCACCACAGGCCCAAAGCTGCAGGGCCAAGCCACCATGGACTGAAACCTTTGAAACCAGGAGCCAAAATTCATCCTCCTCTTTTTAAGATGATTTTCTCAGGGATTTTGTCACAGCTACGGAAAGCTGAACAATGCAGGCTGGGAGGTCTGCAGCAGCGTATCCCACTGTGTTCCCGGGAGGGGGAAGCGCCAGTTCATAAGTGCTGGGTGCCAAACACACTTAAAGAAAGGTATTGACAACATGCAGAGAAGAGAGGCCTTGGAGACAATGAGGGTGACCTGCCAGCACTTCCATGGCAGACGTAAAGCCTGACTCTACCACATACTTCTAAAACAAACCCCCACAGCTTTTAGAGCAAGGGAACTTCCTATCCTCAGAGGACAATGACTTTGTCTTTTTCTCTCTGAGTCTCCGTTTTCACACACAGGGCCATTTGCACACACAGACGATGTACGATAATCGCTAAAGGAACAAATAAAATGAGCATTTTCTCATTACATGTAAAAGTTCAAATATCAGAAAAGCTGATCAGGCAGTGATGAATGCCATATCCAGTAAAACTCTTGACATATAATCCTGTCAACATTGTGGGTGCATTTATAGTAAGTTAAGCAGAGTCAGTCAGTTTTCTCTTAAATTTCTTTAAGGAACTTTAAAGTTTAATGCACCAAAATTCAGCCCAGGTAGGACTGCTTTGCAGGTGATCTCTGACTTTGGCTGGGTTTTCTAAAAAGGACTCACTCAAACGAACACCCCAAGGCCTCGAAGGGATTCCAGGGTTGTCCCTGCCATAAACCCTCCACAGCTGTTCTGACATGTGCGTGGACAAAACCAAATTTTTCTGGAGTGACAAAGGAATGGCTAAACATTAAGGGATGTACAAACTCTTCTTGGGACCTAAGTGAAAAGTCTGGGCTTCTGATTCTGCTCAGAATAAAATGGCTCCAAAGTTTAAGCACAGATTCAACAGCACAGAGTTACGCTGGTCTGAAGTGAAGGAATTACCGTGTAATTTCGAGTGAGGGAGACATCAGTACCGTCTTGCAGATAATGGGTCTCCGTGAAACCACTGGCAATGAGGCCCCTGTGGAGACAAAAACAACATAAAAGATGAACATCAAATTGCAATGATACGTGCGTGCGTGTGAGCTTCTAGGCTGTGCTGCAGGCAGGGGCTGACCTCCTCATTTTGCAGATAATCTGGTGAGGCTCCCGAAGACCTCCACAGGGAGAACTCGGAGGAGACCCTGGGGGCTGATTCAGAAATGTGGGCTTTGAACACTCCCCTGTGGTGCGTGTGGGGCCACCCCCACTCCTGCCACCTCATCCTCCAGTGCACACACGAGCTCATTGGCACATGTGCCCACGCACACGCACACTCTTCCACGAATAGCACAGACTGGGTCCCGAGCTGGGAAACACCAGGTGCCAGGGAGTCATGAGGGTCGGGGACTGTGATTGATGTCTAAGCCACCTGCTGGAAAAAGAAGTGCCCCCGCTGCGTGCCCCCTCAGGAGAGAGGACAGGTGTCGGTGTGGAAATCTCACAGAAGAGATTAGAGGAGCAGTGCAGTCAGCAGTGTGTAGGAGGACGGGGAGGAAAACCACCCGGACACATGGAAACGTTGACTTGCTGAGAAAAATCGGATGAGGGGGGCCCTGGGACGTGATCAGGGAGACAGGCAGAAAGGGGTGGGCTGGGAAGGTGGGGACAGGGAGGGGACGTGGGAGCGAACCTGCAGAGGAACACGTGGGAGGCACAGAGGAGGCAGAGACCATTGCCCCACTGGGGCAGGACTCATGGGCTCCAGTGGCCTCAGAAGAACACTTGGCCAGACTCAAGACCACAGCAGAAGAGTCCAGTACAGTTTAAAATACATCGTTACTTATGGTGTCACTATTAATTTACACTTTGACTTATCTCGTGCCTTATTAATAACCTCGTCGTTCGGGTCTTAGCAGTGCTGGAGCCTTGATTTGCCCTCACAAGACTCGTGAATCACGGCTGAGGGACTCACTGTGTAGGACAGAGCCGTCCACCGGGGGCCTCTGACCAGGCCCGCTGGTACTCTACCTCTCATGTCCAAGGGAAGGGGAGGCAGGAGCCACAGCCTGCTAGCAGAACCCACCCCAAGAAGTTCCCATGTGCCCCGACGCCTGCTCTGACCCCCTCGGTGCCAGCTGTGTCTCCACAGGTCCCACGGGGTGGGGCTCAGAGCATGTTACAGCCCCGTGCTGGCCTCCCAGTGCATGTGGATGAAGCCCAGCCTCCAAAGGTCTCCCCTGCCACCCTCAGCTCTGGGGCAAACTTCTCTCTGGTTTACATTTGTCCCAGCCAACACTGGCCTCTGGCTGGTTCTAGAACATTCCAGACCCTCTCCCACCGACAGCCTTTGTGTTTGTCGTGCCCTGTGTCTGGAACGTTCCTCCTGGATTTTCATGTGGCTTTTCCTGACCAGGCTCCTCTTCCTCTCCGGTGCCTGGGGTGAGTGCTGTCTTGCTAGAGGGCCTCCTGATGTCTTATCTGAGGAATCCCCACCACCCCATGTCACAGAGTCCCCTTGGTCTTCCAAACAGCATTCCTATGGGAGTTGTTCATCTGTTTATTTGTAACAAGAATATAAACCATGGGGTGGTGCTCTCTGTTCACCGCTGCGTCCCCCACCCTGAGAGAGGCTGCTGTGGTCCTCTTCCATGCTAGCTATGACTTGCTGAGCACTGACTCTGGGCCGGACATTTGCTAAGCCTGTTATATCTCATTCAATCCTCAATCTCTCTATCTTTATGGGTTCGAGACTACTTTTAACCCTGATTTAAAGGAGGAAGAGGGTACAGGGAGGTCAAGTGACCTGCCCGTGGTCACACTGCAGGTGGCAGTGCCAGGCGGCACTGGCTTTAGAACTTGTGCCCTTAACCACGGTGTGGAACTACAAGCTGGTCAAGGGATCTCTTCTGACCTCTGCTGCAGGCACTGAGTCTGGGTAAACTCAATAGAGTGAATAATGGATGAATGCAGGAGGGAATCTGAGGGGACTGTGACAGATGCTGTCCCTGTATGTCCAGGACTGTCCCCTCTTCCTGAGTGACATGTGTCCCATGTCCTTCTCCAGTGCCATGGATGAAGCCCAGAAGGTGCTTAGAAGGCATTCTAAGAGGTATGTCTAATTTTAAAATGTTGGGAAGTCGGAGGCCCCTGGAGAACACTGAGAAGGGCAGATGGACGGGGGCTACGTGGAAACAGGACAGCAGGGATCCTGAGATGTCCCCACAGAGCAAGTCAGTTAGATGGACTCTCCCGTGTCGGCAAATGGAAACAGAGGGTGAAGGCTCGGTGTTATGAGACCCTCCTATTCTAGGCTCTTTAGATGGGCTGGTCTAACCAGGCCTTCTGTCCTCCTGACACCAGGAAGTGAAACACACTCGAATGGTTGACTCTGTTGTTTTCCATTTGTTTTGCTGTTACAAATGATCACCCAAACATTCTCATTTCACCAGGGCTTACTGGGCTGGACAACGGGAAAAAGATACCCAAGGACTCCCCAAATGGGAAGGACAGACCAGAGAGGTTAGAGCTCATGACAGAGATGCCCCAAACTCACGGGTAGTCAAGGGAGGGCGTCCAAGCCTGAGGCCAGCCCTGGGCACATGAGTCCTGACCCAGGGTCGGGAAGGACAAGTCACGCTGCGCAGGGGAAGGTGGGGGGGGGGAGAGCTGTGCAGGTAGAGGTGGCAGCAACAGAAAGGCACAGAGGAGCAGGCTCAGCAGGCTAGTGGGCTGGGAAGGTGGGGTCAGCTCCCTCAGATGGCATTGGCTTTATGCTGTGCCGTAGGGAGCCCTTATGCACAGTGACTTAGAGCTAAAGCCACTGTGACCCCATGTGGATAAGACTTTGGAGGATAAAGAGGGAAGACAGACAGCGGAAGGTTAGTGAGGAGACTGGTGAGAGAGACCAGGACACTGCTCTCAGGAACTCTGTAGGGCACAGCACTGGAACACATGGGACAGCAGGGCCTAGGGATGTCCCAGGGACAGGAGCGGAGATCATGAGCTCAGACATGTCCATAAGCAGCTGCTGCTCTAAATGTGAGGTCTGGAGAGCTGCTTGGGGTGAGGACAGAGGCAGGGACACTGGGCAGCCCTTCCTTTATGAGGTAGAGGTGCACATGGCTGAGAACCATCATTTAGAATTTGGGTTATGACGTTATGATGCAGGTAAAGTTCTTCTATTTTTTTTCCATTTCTGAAAAGATTTGAGTATTGCCCCCCCCCAAAATGACCTCCAAGTTGGTTTTTAGAACAATGTTGAAATGATCCTTCTCTACATTTACCATTATATAATTCAGTCATATAGTTTGAATGAGATGAATTTCATGAAAGTGACAACGTTTTATTCCCCACTGCACAGGACAGCAGAAAGGAGCCCTTGGGGGCCTTTCTCTATCCCCCACCTAGCACAGGGGTGACTCAGTGATGGCTTAACACATAACTAGAACAAACAGATTCGTTATTGTAGAAGGCGACTCAATCTGGATAGGGTGCGACCAAACTAATTGGATCAATTAAACATAAAGGAAACCTAGTTCCAATGGCCTCCACTGATCCTCTGGGGGAGGGGCTGGGCGGGGACCCTCTCAGCACTACCTCGTTATTTCAAGAATCCCAGTGCTCTCAGGTCATCCAGATCAACCCCGACACCTTGTTATCTATGTTGGAACTCTTTAAATGAGCAAAGCAGAGAAAGAAAAGGCAGAGATTGGCATCAATTACCTAGACGATCAAAGAATTCATTGATGGCTTGTCAACATTTTTCTATTATTTCTGTGAAGACCATACATATGGTTTGTGGGTTTAATTATTCTGAGCAATATGTTCATACGAAAGTGTCACAAGACAGTCCTGGTTTGTCAATTAACACCAGCAAGCACCGCGGATCCTCTTTTCAATTAAATCATATGTGACACACAGGCTTTGGTGGCCTCTCCCTCTGAGTTGACCCATTTGGTATTCAGAGCATCCAATCTGGTTCTCTGCTGAAGATTCACTTTATCACATGTTATTATTCTGCAAATTACAAAATCATTCATATATAAATTTAGGTAATGTTTTTCTCCTATTAGAATGCGGGTATTAGCTACTGATGCTCTCCTTTGAGGGCTAAACTGCTCAGAGCTTTACCAAGGCATGGCACGCACCCAAAATCAGAATTAAAAACCATGATCAGTATTTTCCTAGTTACTAAAGTGAATCTTCTATTGAATATTATCTATTTCTGAATCTGAGCTAAATAAATTTAGAGAAAAAAAATCAGGAGGTGAGCCCGTGTGCACCCTGCTCGGGCCTCATTCTCTGAGGACCTCTCTCTGGTTTTCAGCAAAAACCCTCGACAGGTTGGAATCGCAGCCTCTTCCTGCTGTCGTCCTTGGATCACCTGGACTATTTTGCAGAGGGTTCAGACAGTGCACTACAAACCAGTGCATTGAGGCAGGAAATGGAGGGGGAAAAGAGAGTCAAGAAAAAGAAATCAGAGCTGGTTCTTGGCTTGTTTCAGCTTTGTCTCAGCTTCTTTGGGAACTTGGTCTTTGCAAATATGTATACTTATTTTTCTGTTGTTGTTGTTGTTGTTTTTGGTACTGGGGATTAAACCTAGGGGTGCTTAACTACTGAGCTACATCCCCAGCCCCTTTTTTATATTTTATTTAGAGACAGGGTCTCCTCACTGAGTTGTTGAGGCTGGCTTTGAACTCATGATCCTCCTGCCTCAGCCTCCTGCCGGGATCACAGGTTTGGACATTGAGCTCAGCACATACGCACTTCTGGTTCTCCTTTTGGAGGACATTAGCATCTCCTGGCAAATAGCTTACGTTCTGGGCTCATGATTTGGGGAGGCAAAGCCAAGCATCGCCACTGTCCCCTCCGCAGCTTGTCACTGTCATTGGTACTGCCATGGCCCTCCTCCCTGTCTGTCACGGTGCAGAGTGTTAGCCCCTAGACTACTAGTCCCCTGTGTTTTTATATGCACTGGAGGGATGACGGTCCGCATTGGACTGATAGGAAGAGGGAGCACTCAGAGAGGGTGGGCCACGTGTGCAAAGCCACACAGAGCAGCCCAGCGGGACTGAATGTGCCTGTCAGGCTCTGAAGCCCACCCCCTCCTAGCCACTGGCCAGCACTGCCTTCCCAAAGAAGAGGCGGCCCGTGGTTGTGAAGGCCTGAGAAGTAAGCAGCTGCGAGTCATGTTCTGTATTTTTCTGCAATCAGTGTTTCCACAATGCTGGAACAACGGTCAAAAATGGGCTTCTGCTGTTTCTCTTTGCATTCAATTCAATTTACTCACAGAATTCAGATTATTTTTGGTTATAATTTCAGCATTTTGGGATCCTAACTATTTAGAACTGCACATCTGTGAGAACAATGGAGCATTCACATTCCATTTCTTTTGTTATTCTCCATTTACTAAAATACTCAAAATGATCAAAACATTTTTTTTTTGTTTTCCTTTGGGATAAAAGCAGCAGCAGCAGCTCCCTTTGCCCAGCTCTTTTTCATTTAGTTTCAAAAACTATAATAAATAAAACTGTTGATACAGCATTTTGGAAACTGTAGGGGACAATTAAGTTTCCTCCAAAATAATTCCTTAAAACACTGCTTGCATTACAAGTCACAAATACACAGGGGTTTGGATTAAGTCATGGGCACCTAGGCTGAGATAAGCTGTCATTACTGTCATTTGGGACTGCCCAGATGACTTTATTTATTCACACATGCCACCTCTGACACAGAGGATGCACTTCTGGAGTTCATCTGTCAACTTTGTTCTCCGGCTGTGTCATAAAACCAGGTGAAGGTGATGGGCTCCTGCCTCGGCAGCCCCAGGTGCTGCACCACGTGGCCCCAAGACCTCTGGTGACTCCTCCCCTTTTGCAGGACCGTGGCTTCATACTGATGGGCTATGACTCTCTCCAAAGTATGAGATTTATCAGTAACACAATTTTAAGAAAAAACAGGGCTGTAGACACAGAGGAAAAGTCAAAACCCCAATAACCACTGTTCCCACAGGTAAATAAGATCCCTGCCCACTTCTCCCAGGATGCACGGCTGCGTAGCGTTAGCAGTTCAACAGGTCAGCGAACGCTGCCCCCTGCCACATTTCTGCCAGTACAGGAAATGCAGGGTTTTCTCTCAGGCTTCAGAAATTTCCTTTAAAGAAATAACCCATTGGCTCTCACAGGGCAGCAGGAGCTAAAAAACGGTTTGAGCTCTTACTAAGCCAAGCTTTAGATTCAACTTTTACAACAACCTGGTAGTGCTCGTTTTGAGATGAGAAACAGAGGCGAGGAGAGGGTAAGCCACCTGCCCAGGGCCACACTGCTGGCACTGTGTTCGACCTCAGAGCTCAACCTTTTGTGCTAAGCCTGCACAACCCCCACGTCCACTTAGTCCACCTTGGCCTTTCCTGCCTGCTTCTTTTTTTCCCCCCATGGGTGACATAATCTTTTTTATTTAAGTTTTTAATTTGAAATGCATGAGAGTAGAATGCATTTATGTACTTTGATATATTGTACATAGATGGGGTATAATTTCTCATTTTTCTGATTGTACATGTTGTAGAATCACATCAGTCATGTGGTCATATATATACATAAGGTAATAATGTCTGTCTCATTCTACTCTCCTTCCTATCCCCACTCTCCTCCCCTCCCTTTACTCCCTTCTACCTAATCTAAGGTAACTCTATTCTTCCCTAATGCCCCCCCCCCATTTTGAATTAGCATCCACATATGAGTCTTCCTTTAATTTTGGGGGGATTGGCTTATTTTGCCCCAGTCAGAATGGCAATCATCAAGAATTTAAGCAACAATAAATGTTAGTAAGGATGTGGGGAAAAGGCACACTCATACATTGCTGGCAGGACTGCAAATTGGTGCAACCACTACGGGAAGCAGTATGGAGATTCCTTAGAAACCACCATTTGACCCAGCTATCCATTCCTCTGTCTAAATCCAAAGGACTCAAAATCAGCATACTATAGTGATGCAGCCACATCAATGTTTATAGCAGCTCAATTCACAATAGCTAAACTATGGAACCAATCTAGGTATCCTTCAGTTGATGAATGGATAAGGAAAATGTAGTATAAATATTCAATAGAATATTACTCAGCTTTAAGGGAGAAGGAAATTAAGGCATTTGCTGGTAAAGGATGGAGTTGGAGAATATCAATATAAGTGAAATAAGCCACTCCTGCACACTTGTTTTAAGTGAACAATTATACATGACTTAGCAATCTCTGTCTTTGTAGGCAGAAATTAAGAATTTCTAGTTGGGTAGGTGGGTCTATTTCCCACTTATAGCCAGAGGTCAAAATGGAAAGAAGCAATAAGGAACGTATGAATCAGGGTTCATTTGATTTCATTCTGTTTACCACCAATCTGGAAAATGTGTGCCACACATGGTCATTTTATGAGTATTAGGACAGGAAAAGTTAACACTATACCACCCATGAAGGCGTGTGATAAACTAAATCATGCAAGTGAAGAACCACACCTATTTGTATTTATACTATTTCATAATCTATAACTACTAGATAATCTAAATATCTCTGAAAATAAGCAAGCAGGTTTGAGCCTGTAAGCAAAGTGAACCTTTCATCCATGGTCCAATAGTCCATCCCGCATTGAACTGGGAGTGGTGTTTATGAGCCGCTGTTCACTGAGCACCCACACGATCTACGATGGGCTGGGACCTGTTACAACAGCTCTTCTTGAAACCTTTATACAAACACTGTGCAGTAGGTAATGGCCATTTGATGGACATAGCAACTGAGGTCCAGAGGTGTTGTGTTCAAGGTCGCACAGCTCTTAAGAGGCAGTGGACAGTGGTTGCTAGATGCCGAGACATCACATCTTCCACCCAGCCTCTGCCCACGTACCCTTGTGAGAGGAAAGCAAGCCTTCTACCCTCAGTCAACACAGTCTTGCTTGATCATGAGGGAACACAGTTTGCCTGGCTGAATACTGGGTCTGGTGCCCAGAGGAATTGGCGCTGAGGGATGGGCTGCTCAGCTGGGCTCAGTGCTGTCCTCGTGGGTTGGGGTCTTCCTCATTCACTTCTGGGACCAGTTCTGGCTCCCAAAGGCTTTCAGTTAATAACTTCAGAATGTTGGGCAGAGAGAGTTCCAAGTAATAAAATCTGGACAAGACGACAAGTCCGCCTTCAACCCCCTCTTTGACAGCCACGCAGCCCTGCGGCTGAGAGCAGACCTGGGCCACCGTTTTCTTCTTCTGCGACTTGGGGCATAGGATTTGACTCATGCTGGAGCTTCCTGGTCGACAGAGTAAATGCAGGCACCTGCCTGTCAGCGCTTGTAAAGGGAATGGATGGTGACTGCTTGAACGCGCCTGCCCCAGGACCGAGCAGTGGCCACCGTTGGTAAGCCTGCCGCTTCCTTCTGCAGCCCCCTCCCTCTGGTCCAGGTTGCCATTACCCTCCTGAGGAAGAGCCCAACCAGACCCTGTGCTCACTCTCGCAGTTTTCCTGTCCTTTGTCATACAGCAGCCAGAGCAGTTTTTAAAGCAGAAAACTCCAGTCATGCTGGTCTTCCACCTAAAACCCTGCACTGCTTCTCACAGAAACTGGAGTCAGGCTCAGCCTGCCCGTGGGCACAGCCCTCGCCCCTCCTTCCCAACTCAGCTCCCCCGGGCTGCCCGAGGCTCCCAAGGTCCTTCCCTCTTCCTCAGCTGGGCCAGCTGCTGTGACCCTTCTCCCACAGGCCCACTGCTCTCTGGCTCGCCACGTCTGCCTCTCTTCCAGGGCCCTGCCCATCCTGTGAGCACTTATTGCCATGGGCCTTCCTTCTCTGCCTGCTCTGTGGGTTGTTTGAGGTTCACGTCCCCATTAAGGCCATTTAGTGGCCCGTCTGCATCCTCAGTCTTTATGCCAGTGCTGGGACTTCACAGTAGTCAATGAACATTTGTGGGGTGGATGTGATAATGAGAAGACTACATCACAGGAACGCACGGACGGTAGTATCATTGTTGGTTTGCTGTTACTTTAGGGTATGAGAAGGCTTTTTCCCCCCTACTCTAAAAATTAATCACCATCCACAACAAAAACCCCAAAACTCTGATGGGTGGAAGATTCTTTGATGCTTAAAAGTTCCATATACTTCAAACATAGCTGGCCTTTAGCTCAGACTTTAGAATAAAAACATACATACTTAATGTATGTCTTCAAAGGGCATTTTCTTAATTATTAGCATTATAACAACACTTAAGCGTATTATCAGGAACCATCAAACAAAACACCTTTTAGTGTTTAGTTCCAGGCTTGGATCCTAGAGCTTCCCCTCGCGCCAGCAAGGCCTGGGAGGCCGCGTGGCCAGGGCTGGGAGGCCGGGAGGCCTCAGATCTGGGGCCTGGTAAGTGCTTCCACAGAGGGCTGGCAGCGTGTCAGCTGCATGTTCCTCACCCACGCTAGTCCATGAAGGACTTTTATTAATTGGTGTTCTGAGGCCAGAGGGGATTTTCTTGGCCTCGGAAGCCATCCAGCCGGCTCCCAGGCTGACTTGCAGACTGGCCAACTGGGCGCTCTTAAAAACTGACCTACATTGAACCAAACTTGTAGAATGTGTATTAGATCAAATCTGTTCCTTTTCACTCAAAGTCAGTTATGCTCTGCAAATTTCCATACCATCCCTGCCAGAGACAGATACCAGGGGTGTTTTCCTGCAGGGAAAAGGACCGTTACTTTCTAGAGTTTTCTAAATTGGCTGATGGAATGACTCAGATCCTCTTGCTGAGGCTACCAAGCTATGTGCTTGGGTTTCAGAATAGATGACTTCCTCCTTTTGAAAAATGAGGCCCCCAAATGCAAACCCAGGCACAGAGAGCCACCAGTGACAGCACCTCTTGTTTTCTTGGAGGCCTTTGCCTGCTCATAGATATCCAAAAAAGGCCACCCACTTCTGCCAGCACTAAGTGGGTACCACCACCTTCAGGATAGCTGTTGGAAAAGAAAAGTACGTGTCTTTGAGACAACACATGGTTGTAAAACATGAAAGTGTAAAATGAAATCATAAATACCATCTGAATTCCGGTTGCTGGGTTCTTTATGGAGAGTGTTCTGTTTTCCTTGTTTTAAAGAAACCACTGAGAAAAGAACTCATAATTCCCAAGCTGAATGTCCGCTTCCCAGAGCTGTGCTCAGAGTTGAAGCTGATTTAGGGCCTCATCAGCAACTGGGCTGGTTTTTGTTTTTTAAAATAAGTCTGGAAGGGTTTTTGCATTTAGAGCAAATGCTGCTGAAAACCATGGAGAAGAACTAGTAAAGGACAGGCCGGTGACAGTGGCCACTGATGGATTTCTATGACAGCCACCCCAATCAATATTCCCACTGCTGGGCCTTTGAACGAGCTCCCTCCTCCATATGGGCTCTCCCAGGGTGAATGAGCACTTTTCACAGTGCCTTAATTTCTTATTCAACTCCAGCCCTGTAGGTTACAAAAGGGGTCAACTAATTCTAACAGCTAATTTTCTACAAGCACTTAAGTGCTTTGGTCAGAACAGTGGTCGGGAATATTTTATGCTACTTTCACTATTTTTAAGCTACAGCAATATGAATTACCTTGTGAGTTTAGTTAGTGAGGCAATACAGGACAAAATATTACCCTGGGTCATGGAAAAAAAGAGACTTTTAATAAGCATCATGGTCTCAAATTGTAAAAATTAGTTAAAAACCATGACAGGGTGATTAGTTGGTTCATATTTGATTGAAGCGGTAATCTATTACATTTATGAAAACTTCAGAGTTCACAGCTGTGCAGCCACTCCAAAGCATTACCTCCTTGGAGCGCATTTTAAAAGCTGCTGGCAGCAGGGCAATAGCAAATCCACAGCACCTTTTCTCTTCTCATGGTGGCTTCTCCAGTGCTGTGTCTTACTATGTCCTGGGCACAGGGCAGAAGCAGATGCCTGCTTCACACACTGACCCCAAACAAATCTTCACTTCTCCGATGGACTTGGGTCAGACCTGTTTCCAATCTCTGGCTTTCCAACTGTGGATCTGCTCCTCAGATGACAATGCTATGGTTTCTTTTAAAAAAGGAAAATTGAAGAATACTTCCTATAAAGAACCCAGCAACTAGAATTCAGATGGGATTTATGGTTTCATTTTCACACGACCATCTTGCACGAAAAGCTGGGAATTGGGATTACATCATGTGTGCTACTAAACTCACATTCTAAAAGCATGCTCCAGAAAGAAGTTCTTCATTAAAAGCTGAAACCTTTCCATGTGTCTGGGGAAAAAAAAATAGCTAAGTATGTTGAAGAGGAGGGAGGCACAATTTTAATGACTGAAAAATGTAATTTACAATGATCTGCCTCAGTAATCCCTCCTAATAGCTTCATGGAGAAAACGCTACAATCACCTGCTGCAGGCTTACTGAATTAATCAACGCTTCTCGAGGTCAGAAAATAATTAAGTATTAAGTGCACTTCTGTCCATTCAAAGACCAAGGGAGTGGATCCACCCAGAAAAGGGATAAAATGTTGCATTAGTGAGCTTTACTTTTCATAAGGGTGGATATGGCCAACGTTAAATGATCACATTCCGACTGTCTGCAGGTCAGAGCATTATCTGAATCTGGACCAGTCATTGGGTGACCGTGTGGAACTGTGATTGATTTGGCTGGGTGTGACAATGGCACTGGAGTTCCATAAGAAGTTGCCCGTGTTATTTCAGAAGGGCATGTTGAAGTGTGAAGGGGTGAAATGACGTGATGGCCGGTGTCTTTATAATGACCTCAGGGAGGGAGCATGGGAAAGCAAGTGTGGCGAAGTCTTGGGGCCTGAGTCTGGGGACGGGCCTGTGCTCCAGTTTCCCTGCCTTGCACTCTCAACACTGGCTCCGGATGGTTCTTTGCCTGTACAATGTGGTTGTCAGCAGCAGCCTGGGCCTTCGCCCCCTAGACTCAGTGACAACCCTCTCCTGTGGCAATTGTCTCCCAAAGTTGTCAACTGTCCCTGGGGGGTAGCATCACCTCCAGCTGAGAAACTTGGCTACCTGGGAGGGACTAATATACCATTTTTTTCTTTTCTCAAACATATTTAAAAGGTTTGGAATGCAAGTTTTAAAGTCAGTGGAGGAGCAAAAATGTGAAAAGCTGGCATGCTCCGTCAAGACTCCTGAGGAGGGAGGGGGCGGCATAAGCCTGGGCATAGAGACCAGAGGCCCCAGGTGGCTGGGACCTCAGCATCAGAGCACAGTGGGGGTTGGAGTCCCTCAGGTCCAGGCAGTCAGCTCAGGGACCTGGGGTTCAGGAATGTGCATTATATGAAAAGAGCATTAATATTTCTTAGAAAATAATTTCAAATGTACAGAAAAACCTTCAGAAATAAAAATCATCCAAAGATACACATGTGCCTCTAATATCCAGATTCATCCACAGTTGCATTTTATTCTGCTTTATCCTTTGCTTTTTACCTCCCTTGGTCTGTCTACAAACAGGCACACACACGCATGCGCACACTCACATGTATACACACACACTCACACTTTTTTTTTCTAAATTTCTTATGGGTAAGTTATACACATCATGGAACTTTACCCTCGGATCCTTCACTGGGCATCTCCTGTGAACAAAGATGCCCTCCTGGTAACCGTACCACAGTCAGCAAAGGTCAGCAAGTGTCCCTGGGTGTGATGCCTCCCAGCATCCCCAGCTTACCCCTCCTCTTCCCCCGCCACACAGTCCGGTCCGGGGTTTGGCCTTGCATTAGGTCATCAGGGCCCTTTGCATTTTCTTAAAACAACTTACAGTGCAGTGTTCCTCAGCAATTTCACAGACCCTGTCCTCGTCACCACATGACGGTCTCGGAAAGTTTTGTTCCCTCTTTGTCCTTCACCCTGTACTCATTATCCTTCATCTCTGTGAGCTTGGAACTTTTGCACTGCTTTTCCGTCTTTTCTGATAATGACATTCTAGAAGAGCACAGTTCTTCTTTTTTTAAGTTAAAAAATTTGGGTTTGTCTGATATTCCTTGAGGCTCAATTGAGGCCATGTTTTCTCACCCCAAACACTTCCCAGTGATGTGTGTACCCTTACGGTGTCCTACTTGGAGAGGCTTCATGTCCCTCTGTTCCTTGCTGATGTTGACTGTGGTCACTTGGGCAGGGTGGGGGCTGATTTCCCCACTGCACCTTTACATCAATGGGTGCTAGTCTGGGGAAATTCCATGAGGAATAAGGCTCTGTATGATCATCCAAGGTCTCCTTACAGACTGCTGGCCACTTGGAAGGAGAGGGACAAGGACATCTTGCGGTGCCACCTGCTGCTCTCTTCTCTGGACGCACCTGGCACGCACCTGCTTTTCCGGCCCTGATTCCCATTTGTAGCCTTCCACTCTGAGTCCACCAGAATTTGGGCTGCTGTTGTGCATGATTCCGTCTCCCACAGACCCCTCCAGGACACAAGGGGAGAAAAATAGCATACTTCTAGAATGAAAAAGGCCATCATAACTTACCCATGGCACCTTGTACCCCTGAAGGAGCCACCCAGCCCAACCTTCATTCGACTTGGGTGGCTTCACGAATGGGTTCCCTGAAATGCTCAGCTCTCCTGCGAGAGTCCCGCATGTCCCCAAGGCCTCTTTCTTCTGCTCTCCTTCAGGCATTTTGTCACCTCCCTAAAATCTCCAGAGCAAAATGCCAGGGGGGGCCGACTGCCCCTGCCCTCTCCCAGCAGCAGGAGGCAGAGAAGGTGAGGCTGAAGGACTTCCCGGGGAGCACAGGGCTGGGGGGTTGGACAGTGGGGAGGGCGACAGATGGTTCCTGTGGATGGCTTTCCCCTCAGGCTGAAGCTGACCGGGGCCTCAGGACTTGCTGCCCTCACACAGCTGAGAGCCAGAGCAGTGGGACGGACCCCCACGAGCTGAGGATTCCTGTTTGAGGGGTGTGGGGGCTGGGGAGGAGAAGGCCAGACCACCTCAGAGCCAGCGTCCTATGAGCTAGGACCCACAGCCAAAGGAAGCAGAGCGGCACACACAGGAGGCGGGGTGTTCACAAACAGGGAGGGACACACCCAGAGCGGGACTCCACGGGAGAGCGCGGCTGGCCACACAGCCAGGTGCTGAGAGCCTCAGCGCGCCCCGGCTTTGGCCTCCCTGCTCCCAGGGCAACTCCACAAAATATTATTATTATTTAATCATAACAATAACAATGGCTCAGAAAATAAAAACCAAAACAGGCAAACTATTGGAATACCAAGAAGAGATTTCTGAAGGTTTTTATTTTAAACATATGTTTCTGAAAGTCAGGGAGAATTGCCAAAAACTCAGCATCCAATCTATTTTCCTTTTTCTGTGTACAGGATTTGCTTTGGAAACTGCCTGTAAATGCCCTAAAAGGTTTTCTCTCATTGAGAACAGCCCGGAACAGTACAAGGAGTTCTGCAGCCTAACCTAGTTAGCTCACTGGCGTGGGTGAGGGTGAAGCCTCAGATTCTCATGCCAGGCCAGGGTCAGGTTGGGGGGTCTTGCTGCCCTGCAGGCCGAGCCTGGCTGGGGAGGAAGGCCTCCATTCCCGTCCTAGAATTCCACGGGGCCACGGCCTCCGGCAAGGCAGTCCAACGGGTATGTGAACCCCAAAGACTGGCGGGACACCTTCTTCCCCCTTTTGGCAACACGGGCCGTGGAAGGTGCCTGGAGAGAGCCATGAGTTGGCATCGACACTCGGTGTGTGCAGAGTCAGCGACAGGAAACAGCTGTCCTCCCTTCCCTTGCCAGCAGAAAGAACGCCACCACAGCCCAGGGAAGAGGACTGGGCAGCTCCTAAAAGACCACAGGCCATGTTCTGTGATGGCTCAGTGAAGTCACTGAGCACGCACGACACCCGGGGAAGGATCCCAGGTGCAGAATGCTCGGGGACTCCACTGGAAGAGCTTTGTGAATCAGCACGCGTTCAACGCCCTCCCAGGACAGCCGCCCTTTGCTTCCAAGGGAGAGGGACAAACGTTGCTTTCTGCCCAAAACCATGATTCAGGATTCTGGCTGTGTCATTCTTCAGGGTGGGATTTATTATCAACAGGCCTCTTAGGGGATTCATTTGTATGTGATATTAAATAGAGTTTACTGTCATTTTAAATGAAGACACTGGGTGAAATTCAAGTCATATGGAGGTTGGAGGGGATGTAAAAGGGGAAAAGGCAGGATGTTGCAATTCCCAGGAGGACGCCGAGTCCTCCGTCCAGGCGCATAATTCATCTTGCTTCAGAATAAGCTGCATTAAGTGCATTGTGTGTGATTTATGGTTCATGGATGCAGTCCTTTTGTTTCGATCACATAGGAAGCAACAGTGTAACGAAAATATGATCATCTTCTTGTAGCTTAAAAGTAATGACCTTATAAAAATACAAGGGAATAAAAATTTCATAAGGCCTTGGGATAAAATCTCTCACGGTCTCCCACCATATGGAGACTTGCAGGGTTAATTGTCAGGTGGCTCTTCAATGTGATGTCAATGGGCTGTTGGGACTTTCCTGGAAGAGCTGACTGCAGAATCCCAGGGAGAAGAACATGCAGAGAGAAACCCACAGCTGTGACTTTTACTCTTTCCTTCATCTAAAGAAAAGCCACCCCTGTGTGGAGAGTCATCAGGGACCTGTCCTTGCAACCTATTTTCTAAGCGGGGGTGTGACAAAGCAGAGTAGGAGGGCGTCCTGGTTGTCAGGAGCACACACTTGGCTTCACTCAGGGCTGAACCTCGCTGCAGTTGTGCTGTGGGAGATGTTGATGAGAACATTCATGAAAGGGGAGGCCAGGCGGTCCGAAAATACCAGGGAGAAACACAGAACTGCTTTATCTAGGAGGATAGACAGGCAGCAGCTGACTGCGAATGCAAAAATGATATAAAGTAAGGAATCCGAGGCCAGGAGGTTTGATGCTGGTGAGGTGCAGAACAGTGGTAGTGACCAAGACAGAAGGACAGTGGCCACTGCTCCTTGAGCCCCTATTTTGGTTCATGAAGGGAGCTAATAATTCATAGGCACATGCTCATTTAATACTAACAAGACTCCTTGGGGCCATGAATCTGACTATTTTAAAAAAGAGACAACCAAGGCACAAAGATCACCTACCTTATTTTAGATCATGCGGCTATAAATAAACAGAAGATGCAGGACTAGACTGGATCAAAATGAGTCTGGTTCCAGAACCTGTTTCAAGGTTTCCTGCTGAAGACTGGAGACCGTGGCAGGAATAGGCATTATTTTCCTTCTCCCAATTGTTTATTTAAAAAATAAAAGTGAATGATACTTTAAGAATGTGGAAAGGGAATTCGTTGGAGAACCCAGATAGCAATTTGCAAATAAGCAAACAAAAAAATAAACATATGAATTCAGAAGAAAACTTAAATAATGAAGTCAAGAGTTACCCCTGCTTGATTGTATGGCCAAAAAAGAATGGGGATTCAGCTGCTATGGAAGTCCTTTATCACCAGGCTTGTGGCCAAAAAGAAAGGAAGGGCATTAAAATGCACTCTACTGTCATATATAAAAAATTAGAATAAATTAAAAAACAGAAAATGTAAAAAAAAAAAATAAGAAAGGAAGCGCTTGCCCTTGAATGTGGTACTGGAGTGGCTAGGTGCCATCCAGTCTTTAGCAGCTCAATTCAGCTTCATTAATTAAGAGTCCTCTGGTGTTTACCTAATTTATTAACCTCACTTTGAATAAAATTTTAGTCTAATTTAATTTTGGATTTAAAAAGCTGACTCTAACGGTGCAAGCTTTTGTGTGCTATTTATGGCTATGATTGGCACGACAGTGGCAGAGTTAGCTTCTCAGCGTCTACATCAGACGAGGCCACACATCACAGTCATTTCAGAATCTTTTCCATATGAATGTGATCTATATGCTTATTTTCTTGCATAGAAAGTAAATGTGGTCTATAAGAGTCAAGAAAAAAAATGTAGCCATAAAGCTCTGTATCACAGGAATTTGGTTTATGATACCATGGTTATGTGACAATTGATTTTTTTTTTTTTTGGTACCAGGGATTGAACTCAGGGGCACTTACCACTGAGTCATACCCCAGCCCTTTTTTGTATTTTATTTAAAGACAGGGTCTCACTGAATTTCTTAGGGCCTCATAAAGTTGCTGAGGCTGGCTTTAAACTCGCAATCCTCCTGCCTCAGCCTCCTGAGCTGCTGGGATTACAGGCATGCACCACCACGCTTGGCGTCAGTTGATCTTTTTATACAATTAAAGGAATTTTATATCTTAAATTCAAATCAGTCAAATGTGTTAGAAAAATTAAAAAATACTTATCTTTTCCTTTTGTTTTACTCTAGTCCTCATGGGAGGGTATTATTATTGTTGTTCTTATGGGTAAATATCTTTAAGGTAGGTCTGCAACTGGTCATCAAAGACTGTGACAAGTTGGCAGTCTCTTTCATGTTTCCTTACATGGCTAAGAGAAGAATGATTTATTTCTCACCCTTTCTTTTGTGATATTGAAGTATAAGAACATAATGAAATCAGGCTGCAGACAGGAAAACGAATCGAAGAAAGACAACAATGGAAGCAGACTAGGCATCTCCATGCAGGTGAGCTGGACACGGGGCGCTCAGGTGTCCAGCCCCAAGCAACCCCAGGAGACAGGACTGTGTGGTGTATCTCACCAGCTAAGCGGAGCCAGTGGGCGCTTCCCACCTTCTTGCCAAAGCTGGTCCAGCAGTGACAACACTCCCTTCCCTCCCCCTTCCCTCCTGGACTCTCACAAGGCCCACAGTAAATGACGGCACCTTCAGTGTCACCTTCTCCTCTGTTCCACTCCAGCTTCTGATTTATGCACCAAGTCATTCTACAGGATGAATGTCATTGGCACCGCTTTTTTTCTTTTTTAAACACAACGGACTCAAAATGAGCTGGTTTGACTGGTCAATCAACGTGAATTTCTAACTCTTCCACCGAGAGTGGTCAGTTTTGTTGTGATTACTGATCAACATCATTAAGATAGATCTGTAACCAGTAATGAAACCCGTCAGACCAACTCTAGCCTAAACAAAAGGGCCAGTCCTAGAGAGAGAGAGCTGAAGCCGTTTAGAAACATTTTGACTTTGAGGGGGGAGAAATGGGTTTTGCATCTTTTATGGAGGTTGGTACCAGGGATTGAACTCAGGGGCACTCAACCACTGAGCCATATCCCAGCCCTATTTAGTATTTTATTTAGAGACAGGGTCTCTCTGAGTTGCTGAGCACCTTGCTGTTGCTGAGGTTGGCTTTGAACTCATAATCCTCCTGTCTCACACCCTCTCCCCCAGCCGGGATTATAGGTGTGTGTCACCTTGCCCAGCATGGATTGCACCTTTTGAATGCAAAAATGTGTTACAGGTCACAGAAATTCTGTCTTTTGACAGTGTTCAACATTATGTAGGGGATAAGAATAAGTTTGTTAATTAATTCAATAAATATCATGTGCCTATGCATGCTAGGCTGGGAACTGGGAAACAGGAGAATTAGACCACGTTCCATATACTCAAAGATCCTTCTTGGCCAAGATGTAAACAAGGGTCACTAAGACATTGCAGATGCTGGGTTATCAGTCTGTGCATGATACATGGGCATGACAGAGGAAGGGTCAAGCATCACTAGGTGGACAGGCTGAGGATGGGGTGAGAGCCTATGAAAGGCTCGCAGGACATGATGGCTACATACAGGTACTCTTCTATTCGCTTCCAAAGAAGTTCTTCAATTTTTGAAACTTATGCAAAAAAGATAGGCATTCTTCAAAGAGAAATATTCCTTGGGTCTTGAGGTCGACAGAACATCCATCTAAGTAATACTGATACAGATGATAGTATCAAAAATACCAGAAGCTATTTGGATGACTGTCATGTCCCAGGCAGACATTGAAACTTTTAAATTCATCCAACAACCTCAGGCACTACTGTTCTTCTAATTTACACATGAAGACTGATGCTTGGAAAGATCAAGCATGGACCAAGGGTCACCCATCCAATGAGCAGCTGAACCAAGGTTTGAATCTGAGCTCTCTGACTGCAGGGCTAGAGATCCGAGCCAGCCAGGCTTTTGGTAAGGAAAACCTTTCCAAGTGTTCAGTGTTCTGCATGCAAGAACCAGGCTCTATGATTCTGCAGCGACACATGCACACTGACCTCAGGAACCACCACCTGGCTTGGTACCTGTAAGTGTGTGCATGTGTGAATGTCTGTATGTGGGTGGCATGTAGCTCTCATCACCATATTCAGGAAAAAGCAAACATGAAACACTGAAGTGTCAAACAGAGTAAATATGGGAAATCTGAAGGTGAATGTTACATGTGGTTATTCCTATAATATGCATCATTTTTTCCAAGGAAAGAGAAGTCCTGGTGTGTGTCCAGCACTTGCTCCAAAAGGATTTAAGACCAAACAGCACAAGTGCCTCATTTTCCTCCCATAAATATTTATGAAGTTTTAATTTGCATTTGCATTTGAAGTTACTGGTCCATTGCCTTACTCAATTATAAAACCTTATAATGTGCGAAGAAGTTCCTTAGAAAGAAAGTTAACGAAGGGTGAACTTGTCTCGTGCTGGTCGTCAATTTCCTTCATGGTGCTGCACCTCTGCAGAGGGGTGCTATTATTGCAACTAAACTAAACACATTTGCCCTATTTAACAACCAGCCAGCCACATGCTGGAAAAAGAGGTACTACTAGAGTTTGGATGAAGAAATGTTAAGGATTACTTTTAGTCTGATAATTTAGATATTGAACAAAGGTATGCTAGCTTAGTAAGATAAAAACTATAAAAATATCTAGTAAATATCAATACAGATTGTGCTGCACAGGTATTTTGCTCATGATTTTATTAATTCCTCAAAATAATTCCAATAATTATATTCATATATGTTACATGGTGTCCATATCCTACTCAATACATTATGATTACTATTATTTCCTCAGTAAGTGTTTGTGAATATATCAGTTCATCCACCCACCCATCCATCTACCCAACCACCCACCCTCCCACCTACTCACCCATCCATGTATCTAGCCATCCATCTTTCTCAGGCAGCCACCCATCCATCCATCCATCCACCCTCTGTCCTTCCACCCTTCATCCCACCCAGCCACCCACTCTCCATCCATCAACCCTTCATCTCACCCACCCAGCCACCCACGGAGCCACCCACCTCTCCATCCATCCATCCATCACCCCAGTACCCCAGCCTCTGGCCATTCAAGGACTGTTACTGGTGTGTGTGCTAAGTGTCAGGCACTCCTTAAGGCAGTGAAAGACAAATGAATCACGTGAATCAAAGAAGATTACCCGAGGGAGAGGGGAGCCAGGAGAGGCTCACTGTGGGATTTCATCTCCATTTCTTAGTTGGTTAAAATTGCAGCTTTTGGTTTGCCTTAACCGGCGCTACTTCACCTGGGTCTGAGCCTGCTGGTGACCACCAGATCAGGCCCCCAAGGGCGGTTCTTCTGGGCAGGTGAATTGTTGCAGGAATGTCTCCTGACTTGGAAGGAGCTGAGAACCACATGGAGATGTGGTTTTCTCTGCTTTAATTGCACGGCCTGGTCGGTACTGCCAGTCTGCTGCCCGCACAGTGCCTATCTCTCTCAGGTGGTGGCAGAGTCTATACAGTTCTTGAGGAGACATTTGAAACACATGACTAGGGAAACTTAACCTCGTACCCTGATGGCAATGCAGCTTACGCTCAGGGAGGGACCACTGGAGGGATGGCATGCACGGGAAGTGGTGGCCCTGCGAGGACGTATTAATCTGCCAGGTGGCCAGAAAGCTTCCTCTCACATGGCTTGTCAGGAACACTTTTATTTCAAAAACAAAAATGTGGAGGGAGCTGGGCATGGTGGCACAGGCTTGCAACTCCAGTGCTTCCAGGAGGCTGAGGCAGGAGGACTGTAAGTTTGAGGTCAGCCTCAGCAACTCAGTGAGGCCCTGAGCAACTTAGTGAGACCCTGTTTCAAAATAAAAAAATAAAACCAAGGATTGGGATAGGGCTCAGTGGTAAAGTGCCTCTGGGCAGAAGAGCAGGAAGGGGCACGGCCATTAATACCATCTAGTCTCTGTGCAGGTCCACCACCAGCGGCGAGGAAGAGTCAGGTTGAGCCCCAGCTGAGTGCGGGCTCGTGGTCCTCTGTCTCCTTGTCTGTGTGAATCCCCACCTGAAGAAAGAGCTCCCAGGAAGGGCAGAGCGTGTGCAGCCAACTTGCCCTGATCCCCGACAAACAGCTATTTCTACCTGCTCTTTTCCAAGCAGGGCAACGTTGTGAAGGTCACTGTAACGGAGGCCAAGAGGCCAGGGCGAGGGAGGGGCTGCACTCAGGTGAGCCTGCGCCGGAGCAATAAGTGACCCACAGTGGTTTGGTAGAGCAAGAAAGGCAGGCGCTGCTGTGGCCCATGAGAGAGAGCAGCGGGGCTCATGCACGGGCCATGCTGCTGTCATGAACCCAAGAGGGTCGGGTGGACACTGCACACACCTGTCCTAAACACAGGCCTGGAGAATACAGCTCCAGAGAGGAAAGAAAAAGAAAGGAAATTCCTGAATCAGAAGAAGAAACTGGGGAAGTAGAAGGAAGTGAAGGCGAAGGGGAAGAGGCTGCTCTTGATGGTCTCAGTGGGCCACAGCATCCCAGCCGACCAACACTAAAGGGGAACAGGCATGGAAACCCAGAGCCGGGTTCCCAGCACCAGATGGCTCAAGATGGCCAGGGAAAGAGGAAAATACTGTCCCTCGGGGAGGAGGAACAACTTAGTGATTCAAATTTATTTATTATGTAAATAGCATTAAAATAAAACAGATCTTGGAGTATAAAGTTCATTGGGGATTAAAGATTCCTTTTAGTGTGTCTAAGAACACTTAATACCAAATGGTTTTTTAAAAAAACTACAAAATAGTTCATGGAATGTTTAAAAATAATTTTAAAGCATTGTGTTTCTGTCTTGAACTCCAAAGTCCAAAATAATTAAAAATCCTCCCAAATCCCAAACTCTGAGCACCAAAATGCCTCCTGAGGTGGAGAATCCCATACCATACAACTTTTTCCACCTATGTTATTAAAAATATTATATAAGCCACGTGTGGTGGCACACACCTCCCACTGACTTGGGAGACCGAAGCAGAAGGATTACAAAATCTAGACCAGCTCAGCAACTAGAAAAACCCTATTTCCAGATAAAGAATAAAATAAAAAATGGTTGGCAATGTAGGCTCCACTGGGTTCAAACCCCAGTACTGTGAAAAAGACCTTTTTAAAAATAAAAACATAAATTTATCTTCATGTTATGTGCAAAAGACACATGAAGCAAAAATGAATTTCATGCTTAAATTGAGCTCTCATCTCTAATATATCTCATTATTTTTTTTAAAGAGAGAGAGAATTTTTTAATATTTATTTTTTAGTTTTCGGCAGACACAACATCTTTGTTTGTATGTGGTGCTGAGGATTGAACCCGGGCCGCACGCATGCCAGGCGAGCGCGCTACCGCTTGAGCCACATCCCCAGCCCTGTATCTCATTATTTATGTATAAATATTCCAAACTCCAAAATACTTCTGAGCTTAAGCATTTTTTTTATAAGGGATACTCAACCTGTATGAAAAATCAGGATTTGTTAGTGATACACTTGTAAAGAACTAATTGTAATAAAAATAAGAAAACTATTATAGTAACATTATTGTTATCCCACGGAAAAATGTAGATATTAAAATGACTTATTTCAAAACTTCATAGTAAAACTTTTTCAGGTTCAGTTGGATTATATGAGGAGTTTTCAAATAAGTTTAATCTCTAAAACAAAATTTCATAAAGACTGTGAAGTTGAATGGTTTATTAGTAATGATATTAATAAACTTTTCAAGAGAGATTTCCCTCTAAGTATGGGTGCTTTATTATCTTTTTTCGTTTAGCTTGATTTGAATCTGATGTTATAAATACCCATAAACTATAAAGTAGCTCTAAAAATCTTACACCGAAACTATTTGACTGCTCTTCCTAGCACCAAATTCTGTTCCCTATAAGCAACTACTTTTAACTTTATTAACCATTTCTTTTCATGTTTAGGTACATATTACTAAGTGAAATGTGTATATTCCTCTCATTTATTCACTGAGGGATAAGGGAGAATTTTTTTCACGCTCTTATATCTCCCTCTGTCTTCTTTAGTTCCCCAGTATGGCTAAGTTAAATGGTTTGTTAAACCATATTTACTGTTTTGTTTTTTTATGATCATGTAAAAAGTTTTTATTTCATGTATTTATTACATTTCTTTCTAACTATGACCCAATCTTTCCATACCTCCCAGAGTTGGTCACATGGGAATGGGATTTTGGAGCCTTTAACTTTCAACTTTGTTTCTATACGTTTGAATGCTTTGTAAGAACACCACATATTACCTTTTTAATTACTACAAACAATGAAAATATTTCTACTCTAGAAGAAGTGGGTACTAAGGCTCAGATTCTGTGGCATTATGGAGCTCTTGCTTATCCACCGTGTTGAACACATTACAGATGTCTAATAAAAAATGTCAAAGAGACCCAAAACACATTCATTTAGTCTCACACAGATGGACCTTCCTTTACAAGAAACCTACATTTATTCAGAAAACAAAAAGTGTCCACTCTGAGTTATTCTCCTCCATGCATTCACTCAATGAAGACTGATCAGATCCTTGATCTCTCAATACCACCCTCTGCATGATGTGGGGAGGACATAAAAGACGTAAGAAAGACCAAAATACTGCATCGGCCTCTGGGAAGTTTAACAGGTCACCAGGGCTGGAAGACTAACCACATGTGCAAAATCGAGAGGGAAGCTGAGCGAGGGTGTGAAGAGCCAGGGTGGGCGAGCTGTTGAGAGACGCCGTCAACCATGATCACGGTGGAGCAGGCGCAGACAGCAGCAGGGGAGCTTGATGGGCGTCATGGGGTCGGGGGGCTCGCTCACATGGTTTGTCAGTCAACTCTTGTTTGTGACCAAAAGAGCTGACAACAACATACCGGAGGAAACGTTGATTTGGGCTCAGGGTTTCAGAGGTTCAGTCCATGGTCTGCCCTGTTCCATTCCATTCCATCTCTGAGCCTGAGGTGAGGTAGAAAGATCATGGGGAAGGGGATGGGGGGTGGGGGAAAGCAGCTCAGGACATGGCATCCAGGAAGCAGAGGCAAGAGAAAGCTGGGCTTACCGGGGCCCAATATAACCCCCAAAACACCCCCTGCAGCGACCTACTTCCTCTAGCCACACCCCACCTGCCTACAGTTACAGTCCAGTTAACCCCTATCTGTGGACTAATCCATGGATTAATTACAGCTTTCATGATCTGATGTTTTCACCTGTGAACATTCTTGTGTTGTCTCCATATATGAGCTTTTGGGGGACACCTCGTATCTAAACCACAGGAATCAGGAAGGGCCCGTCTACCCCATGATGGACCTCCTAGCAGAAGAGCAGCCATCTATGAGGACCCATCGGTATGCAGGCAGAGATTTACATTTTAAAACACCCTGGTCCAGTCCCTGGCACCTACTCTGGCCAGGTGGGCTTCACTTCCTGCCTTGCCATTTACAAACTCTTCTAGAGGGAATCAGGCATTTGCGGGCAAGCAGGAAGCAGGAGGCAGGAGCTTTCTGAAGTTGTACCAAGCTAACAAGAGATATGCTTTCCATTTAGATGTTTAGCCCAGACCTCCACTTTAAAAAAAAATCTATTTCTCTTACTGCACTCGGACATTTCTTGGACGTCTCTTTTTCCCACGCACTATCCCAAGTGTTGAGAGTGTGACAAAGATAGAAAATGGGGGGTTCACCGCCACCCCCATGGCAGGCATCCCACGGCAGCTGTTCTCCCAGAGCCATACAACAGGCACCAGCAAAAGTCTCATGAATGGATGGACTGCTGGAAAAATGAATAAATGAGAAGATGTTTTGAAATCCAAACAGAGAGATGTTGGGGCAGTTTCCATGTAACTATAGAAGAATCTATTACTGAGTTCTGTGTCTAACACTCAAAAACTTGGCATCCCAGATGTTTCCTAAATCCACACTTAATAAATGATTATATAACACAATGAAATATTTAATATTCTTTCCTTATTTTATTACTATCCTTATATTTGCTTGGTTTTCTTGAAAAAGAGCATGAAATCTGTATTAACGCCATGACTCATAAGCCAAGGAGTCTGGACCTCATCCCCACGTCTGTACCAGAACCAGGGCTGTGTCCTACTGCAAGGACACATCTCAGCTCCTTGCAAGCACCATCCCAGCTGCCTGGCTCCCTGGTCCTCAGGTCTTTCAGGTTTAATCCAGAGCACATCTAAATAGAACTACCAGAAAACAATGAGACTGCAAAACTCCATTTCAGTGGCATTAAGTGTGGTTTGGTGACATCAGCAACTCTTAAACAAGACTAACACTTGAACCTGCCACAGACTTTATTATTTTCTCTAAGCAATGAGGGATTCTCTACAGAGAGCCTATGGCCCTTAAGTGCTACACTGAAGTGACCTCAAATTTTTAATATGGCACACTGCTTATTAATCCTGCTCAGATTTCATGCTTAAGCATTTGTTATTAAATTACTGTTGCAAATATGATTTATTTAGACCTAAGTATTCCAGCGATTATGATGAAATGGCAGATTCTGTATCACATTTCACAAATTGAAAATGGTACTTTCCAGTCTGGAACCGAGGCATTCGGCTCTAGAGCTCAACCTTGCAGCCCATGGTCTTGTGGAAAGCTTTGCACTGGGGTCCCTTCGAAACTCAATGGCCTTCTGAGGCCTCCCCTGACCAGCACTGCCTCTTGTTGCTGGGTCTTGTCTGTGGACAAGGAAAAACAAACCGCGCCCAGAGCAGCAGAAAGTACAGAGAGTCCAGGTGGGAAGACCAGAGTTCAGGGGCCAACCTGCCACCTACCTTCGCACTGCTCAGATCCAATGGGATAAAAGGACAACAGCCAAGCCTGCCCCTCCTGGCCACGTGAAGACACAAAAGCTAAACCTCGGTGACCGACAAGGTCCTACCTGGGGGGAGCTAGGCATTGCAAGGGGAGCCTCCTGCAGGATTCAGACCACAGCAGCACTGCAGCTGACTCTGCTCTTCTGGACTCTCATGCTCTATCTCCTTGGGCCTTAGCTCTGGCCACACTTGCCTTTCACAAAGGTGGGGTTTTACAACACCCAACAGAGCCCTAGCTCACATCCGGGGTAAGGAGTGACCTTGGGTTGTTGCTTATCTGTCCTCTAAGTCATGGACTATTCTTTTACTCTGACATCCTTGAAGAAAGAAAGGTGTTGCTACAGGTTGCGTGTCCCTGATCTGAAAATCTGAAATGCTCCAAAATCTGAAAATTTTTTAGCATCAACAGATGCAAGATCCCACCCCTGACTTTACGTGACGGGTCACAGTCAAGAGCAGGACACTAAAGATATTGTATAAAATTAATGTCAGGCTACAGTTTTAAGGTGTATAGGAGTCATGAATGAATTTCTTGTTTGCTTGAGCTTGGGTCCCATCCCCAAGGTATTGCATTACATATGTGCAAATATTCTAAAATCTGAAAAGAATTGGCAGTCTGAAATACTTCCGGTCCCAAGTACTTTGGATAAGGAACACTTCAGCTCTGCTGCATGGCATTTCTCTAAGGTCTTTTTATTACTTAACAATGGTGCACCAAGCCCTGGAGCCTGAGTTAAGTGATTTGGTAGCCCGACAGAAGCAGGGGACGGTGTTCTTTTCCCAATGCAGCACTCCCCCTTTGCAGGGGTCGAGGGTCGCTGGAATATCTAGATTTCTGTTAACATCTGTGTTTTAGAAGAGGGGGAAGTAATTCCTAGAAAATATGCTGAGGGCCAGCTGCGTCGGTTACATACTCATGTTGCTCTTCAAGGGGAGATCACAGCAAAAGGCCTCTAGGAGACAGAATGTGGCAATCAGGAGGCCACATAGGTGGCCATGCGTGGAGACAAAGGGAGAAGCCGAGGGCACCGCTGGAGGGTGAGGAGGGGCAATGGTGGAGGCTGTGCTGGCTGCTCATTGACAACTCAGTATTGTCCCTGTTCCTGCTGTGGGCAAGGCTCTTGGCTTTGGTTATGAATGAGACATTGAGGGAATGTTTTCAAAGATATTAGAAGTCCAAAGGAGCAAACTAGGTGACTATCAATGTCCCTTGTAATCCTTATGTGTGATGACATTTTGTTTAAATGTGCCACCTAGACTCACTGTGTCTTGAGGGGGCACTGATGTCTACCTGGAGTGCTGCCCACTGCCCTGGCCCACGCAGGGCTGAAGAGCTGACAGAAGGCACTGCTTCTCTCTGCATTCCCAGGGGTCGGGCAGGAATGATCACCAGCAGGCGCCAGTCTGCACAAGGGAGCCCGTCTCTGCAGCTTTCTGTCTTCCAACTGGACGGCGTGCGATGGTCGGCCGCCAGGCTCTCCCGGCGGCCATCCCAGTGGGACGGTGAGATCCTCTTAACAGCGCTACCTTTGGGGGTATCATTTACAGTAAGGAAGAACAAACAAGAGCCTGTGCCTGCAGAGCAGCCACTGGGAGCTTGCCGATGAAGACTTGGAGTGCCATGTCTGGTGGGGCCGTTCCCCTAGTGGAGGAGAGTTCACTGCTGTCAGAACCAGTGCTGTGGTCTGCACACGGGGAGGGCCACCTGAACCTTGGGGAAGAGTTCGGCCCCCCATCCTGGGTTCACTAGAACAAAGTGCATTTATTCTTCTTTTAAAAAAAATTTGTAGTTGTTGATGGACTTTTATTCTATTCAGTTATTTATATGTGGTGCTGAGAATTGAACCCAGTGCCTCACACATGCTAGGCGAGCGCTCTAACCACTGAGCCCCAGCCCAAGTGCATTTATTTTGCACTCAGTTCTGTGTCCACAGTGGGGAGATGAGTTGTGTGGGAGTCTGTGGTAGGAACTGCACTGTCTGGGATCAATGGACACCAGGGATGGCCGGGTCCAGGGTTTGCCAGGCAGGAGTCAAGTGGTCAAGGGAGGAGTGGACCAATAACAGAGACGGGAGATCAGAGGGTGGGACGCACAGGGAGGGTGGACAATGACCGTTAAGCTGACCTGGCCACAGACTCGCTAGCTGTCACTCTTTCCACTTATCCTCAAACAGCCCTGGGAAGCAGGTGAGGCCTCTTTCTCCTAGATGGCAAGCCCAGGCACAGTGAGTGAGTGGACTACCCGGGCCACAGCGGGGAGGTCTAAGCACATCAACCTGCCTCACTCTAGAGACCTGCTGCACAGTCGGCGTACTGCAGCTTTGCCTGCCTGGTGGCTCCTCTGCACCATTTAAAAGTGAATTCTGTGACTGATGTGGTAATGTAGTAAGGAATTCCTTCCCTCCGCCTACTGCTCAGGTGCTGTAGAACGATCTTACGTGGTGGAAATGACTGCATAGGTCGACTTTTTATGCTTCTTCCTAAATGCAGACACCTTAAAGGACAGGCGTCCTCTGAGAAATTGTCCACCTGGGGGAATTAGTCTCCAGGAGATTTTTATGGCTCTCATTCTCTCCCTTTTTAAAATTCTCCCCAACTGTGAAGGAAAGGAAATAAAAAATAAATGTCATGCTGCAAATGAAATATCAAGTGCCTTCTTTCTGCTGGGGGCATTTTGGCAAATGATTTCAACCTTCCTTCTAGCTCCTTGGGAAAGCTAAGACCAAAGTGCCGACTCGCAGATGCTGGGGCACCCTAGCATAACTCTGTGGTCTGCGTGCCAGAGCTGGGGACCTGTGCAGCCACCACCACCACCTGAGGAGGGGAGGAGAGAGCTGGGTCGATGCGGTGGGAGGCCCTGGCTGGGAGGCCCCACGCCTGAGGCAGCGCTGCTGCTCTGCCCTGAGGGTGGTGTCGAAGCTTCTGCCCTTGGCCACTTTGAATAACCTCAAAGTCAGGAAGGGGCAGGCTGAGGGATGGGCACCCAGGGGGGCGTGTTCCAGCACCCCCTGGTGCAGAGGAGCTCTGGCCCAATTATCGGTGAGCTCAGTTCAGAGCCCCTTGAACAGCTCTCGCCTCATGTTCTGTGGGGTCCAGGGTAGATGGCACATGGCAGTCAGGCTCTGCCCTGTGTCCTGATAACATCCCAGCCTTGTCATTCCTGCTAATGACAGGGGCACCTAGTGTGGGACAGGCAGCTGAGGAGAAAGTCCACCTGGTTTAGCTCAGAGAGTGCTTAGCGCCAATGAGACACATGAGGGACCTGCAGAGAGCAGGTGTTTGCTCCAATGAGACACATGAGGGACCTGCAGAGAGCAGGTGTTTGTTCCAAGGTGACCTCATCTGGAAGGCCCTATGAAGGGCCCCACCCATGACAAGAGCCGGTGGCACTCTGATGGGTTCTTGCTCTTCGTTGTCCTCTTCCTCCTCTCAACACAGTCCCCTGTCACTCACCACCCAGTTTCTTTCCTCTGATTAGTCTGGCTCATAAGGAAAAGATCTGTTGGGAGCGGATGCTAAGGCTCAAGGTGACTCATGTGCGGTCGATAAGCCAAAGCGAAGCCCCTAAGTTCCCATGGACCTCTGTTGGGCTATGCATGTACCCCTGAGTGTGTACAATTGTGATGTCTTGGTGACATCACAATTGAAAGGCCCTTGGGGACTGAGTGTGGCCTCCTGCGGTTACCCAGACACAAGGTGTGCACTGGCCCACTTCTCTCCCCACTCCACAGCAGGCCTCGCAGACGGTCCCTCTGCCTGTCATCCATGGTCCTTTAAACCAGTATGTGCCAGGCACTCTGCTGGGTGCTGAAGGAAAAGCAACGACCCGGCCAGCATGGGGACTTGTGACTTGATGTCAAGAATACTCCGAGCTCCCAAATTCTAAATTCAGGGAACTTTATCAATCACAGGTCTCTTCTGTAATGGAATTTTTTTTTTTTGTTTGACCTTATGACATGTCTTTGTATACCTTTTGATTCTTTCCTCTTATCTTTGGAATTCTTTTTTTTCAACCTGCATTTTAATTTTTCTGTTACAATTTTATCATTCATCATTTATTCTTCCCTCATCTGTCTATGCATCTATCCTCCCTATCCATCCATCATGTCACCTATCCATCTGTTACCCATCCATCCATCCACCCATCATCCATCATCCGTCTGCTGTCTCTCCATCTATGATCCACACCCCAGTCATGAACCTGATCTTGGCACTGGGGCAGTATGAGCTCTGCTGCACAAAGATCCCTGCTGCCAAGGAGCTCAGCCTAGAGAGGGGGAGACGGGAGAATGTGATAAGAGTTGAGGTGCTCTGAGGAGGGAGCCCTGGATTTACTCAAGGAATTAAGGGAGGCCCTGCACCCCAAGTGGCATAGAGAAGGATCACAAGGAGAGGGGTCCCAGGCAAGGGAAGGCAGTGGGTGTAGAGACGGCAGGGATAGTGCACGGAAGGCACTAACGCAGGAAGGAGCAGGGGCAGCCATGGAACAGAAGGAGGGGCAGCAGGCGCTGCAGGGTGGGGGTGGCAATGGGGTGGGAAGGACAAGTTGTCATAAGAGTGTTCAGGCCTCCAAGGCCAGCGTCCCTCCAGCGCCAGCCTGTCTTCTTCTCCGTCCTCTCCTGGTCTCATCACAGCAATGGCAGCCGCTCTGGCTCCTGCACTTGCTGAGACTAAGGGTCGTGGCTAATTTTCAAGTTGACCGTGTGCCAGGCACCTGCTGCGTGTGCACGGCCTGGTCCCCTCCTTCCAGTAACCATGAGTAGATGCTCTGATTTTTCTCCCTTCAGATGACAAAGTGGGACGGGCAGCCAACGCTGCTGCCTGAGTCCGCCCTGGGAGGGCGCACTGTGGAGTGCATGCTTTCAACCCAACACTTGTGCTCCACTGGAGCTCCACTCTCTGCATGGCCTTCCAGACGTCCAGCTGCTCTCCCACGTTAGGCTGACCCTCCTGCAGAAGCTTCCAGAAGATGGCCCTGCACGGATCCCCAGTGCTCTGACTGCCCTGGCCATCTAGGGGTTGGTTCACTCTGTGCTCAGGCACGGCTCCCACGCAGTCCTTAGGCCCCTGTAGGTCTTTGCCACTCTACACGAGGTGGACTCTGATGTCACAGCATCCCAAAGGTGACTGTGAGCCCACTCTTCCAAGTGGCTGCTCTAGCGCCTCTGGCTGCCAGATGGGCACTGAGGGCCCATTCTTGCTTCTCCCATGGCTGAGCCATGTCCTCAGGGCAAACGCTCTGCTGCCACTCCAGCCTCCTTGGGTTGGGGCAGAAGGGACTGGCAGATGGCAGGGGGAGGGGCCACGATGTGATACCAGGTCAGCAGGCCCAAACCTCAGGGTGAAGAGTCTGGTCTTGGCAGCAGCAGGAGCCTGTAAAGGCCTTGAGAAGAGCCTTCACCTGGCTTATCTTCCACTGTCCAGCTGTTGAGTGGGATCTGATGGGTGGCACAAGGGAAGCCTGGGGTTCAGGAGGCCACTCTGCAAGTCCAGATGGAACATGGTGCTGGCTTGGCCTGGATGAGGGCAGGGACCCAGAGGACAGATAGGAGACGGACACAGGCACAGGCCTCAGGAAGGACTCGAGCATTCTGGTCGAGCCACATTGTGACACTCTGTCCTTCTGTGGTGGGGCAGAGGGCCCAGCAGTAGGACAAAAGGCAAGGGTCCCCGGGTGAGATGTCGAAGAAGTTCCCACCATGCAGAATGCAGTGAATACCAGCGGGACCTCGGGTTTGAGAGGCTGGAACTCGGGAACTGGCGAGCTCAGGGTTGAATCTTGGCTCTGCATCTTTTAAAGTTCTGAACAATTCGATGACTTGCTTTTTCCATTTTAAAAAATGGTGATAGCTTTTTTTGTGGTTATTATGAGAATTATATGAGTTAACACATATATAAGGTATTCAAACTGCATCTGGTCCATAGTTTAAAAAAAAAAAGGCACCAAAAGATGGTAACTATTGTTATTATCCACAGACGCACACTGAACTCCCTCATGACAAATGATCCCTGTCCTGGGAGCCAGGGGACATAGGTGGCAGGCTAACGTTCTGTTGGAAGAACACACTCTTGTTTAGAAGATCACCCTTCCACTACTCTTGCTACAGTGGATGACCCTGCAACCACGGGTAGAGACTGTCAGGATGCCCAGAGGAACATGCCCTAGGAATCTGTCTATAGCCACCAATGCCACTTACAAAATCTCAATTTTGTATTCCAATAATATGATTCTCTCTGGGAGACTGCCCTCCACCCCGGGTTGATCACACAAGTTCTGAAGTGCTAATGGAATCTTTGAAAAGATCCAATTTAAGCAAGGAGGCAGTGGCATTTTATAAAATGGGCCCAAATCTCATTTGCACATGGAACTGGTTCTCCACAGTGGCCGCATCTCGACTGGTCTTCAGCTGTGGCTTCTACCATGCAAATTAGAGAGAGAGAGACACTCGGCCTTCCTCCAGAGGCAGGATAGGCACAGTTGGCCAAAGGAATACTGTGATTGGGGTTATTTAAAACAAACAAATAAATAAATAAAAGACCAAGCATATGCAATGAGCATGACTAAGCAAATGATTCCAGGAGACCATGAACTCAGGTGACCCGTGTGACCAAGGGCTCTGGTTAATGTGCAAAGTCCGCAGTCTGGTGGCAACAAAGGAGAGAATCTGATTCTGGTCACAAATTAGATGCACTGAAGCACACAAGAAGACTGGGGGCTTGAATGTGAGGCATCCCAGGGAACCCATGAATCTTCCCCAAGACAAAGCAACAAAAACAGCATTAACACCACCTTTAAAATACACGGGAAAGGCCAGATGGGGAACCAACCTCAAGGGATGGATTTGGGAATGGGGTGGGGACGATGCTGACGTGTGCACCCAGAGTACTTGAGATGAGTGTACCTCTTCTTGGGAAATTCACACTTGTGAACTAGGGAGATTGCCATTTCACAAACACTCCAGGTCCTTATCAGAAGATAGCGGAAAACAATCAAAAAGAGAAACTCTGTGAACATCGTGCCTGACGTGAGGCAATGTTAAATCCAACCTTGGAGTGTCCCAGTTTTAAATGACGAAATGTCTCCTGTTACACACCTGACAAGAGCCCCACATGTGTGAGGGATGGAGCTCTCTGGAGCTGTTAGCGCTCTGTATGAAGACAGAGAGGAAGGCTTGAGGCTTCCTAGACCATCCAAGGCAAAGGAGGAAGGGGAGGCTGGATAGGGTTTTTGTGGAACCAGTGGCGGATCCAGCAGGTAGTTTAAGCAGTGTTTCTCACATGTGGAGAAAACTTCTCTGATTCTCAGACTCCCCCAGTGTGGACTTGAATTATTTCTAATATCATTTAAATGTGTGCAAGTGTAAAACAGGCCTAAACAGATCTCCTAGCACTTACGTCAATCACATTTACAAATTAAATACAAAGTCAGCTACAACCCTCACCCACCCCCCCACAAACTCAATTGAACAACATTAGTTTAGCCTAATGATGATGCAGTTTTGTTGAAACAAAAGTTCTCACATTAAATTTCAGAGAAAAAAACATGCAGCCCTGTCCCCGGTTCTACATTGAATGCTTCTGTGTTTGATTTTAATGAAACACTGTGCAGGTCTGTTTGCACACTTATATAACAGAATGGTATGAAAGTTCTTAGAACAGGACAATCAGCTTCCTATGGCCCCCCAATTCTGCTAGTAAGCAGTCTTTGAATGACTGTGGCAACGAGATAGCATTGATAACTGTTATTTGATGCTAAGACAGCATGTTCATAGTGCTAAAAATCTGCACAGGTTATGTATCACCTTAAATACTGTTCTCACTTACATGAGGAATCTGAAAAAGTCAAATTCATAGGAACAGAAAGTAGAATGGTGGTCACCAACGGTTCGGGGAGGAGGGTTGGGGACATGTTGATCCAAGGACATCACATTTCAGTTAGATAAGAGGGACGAGGTCAAGAGATCTGTTGTACAACTTGGTGACTACAGTTAACCACAATGCATCGTGTTCTTGGCAGCTGCTGAGAGAGATTTTAAGTGTCTTCCAAACAAACAAACAAACAAAACAAAAAATTAAATGTGTGAAGCTAATTAGCTTGCCATGGCCATTCTGTGCCATTCTGTTTCAAAACAACAAGAACATGGCAAATATATACAATTTTCATTTATCAATTAAAATAAATTGATAAATGTTTTAAAATCTGCATTAATGATGTCTCAATCTTAAATATTGTTGATCTCCTGGAAAAATGTTTTTTAACTTTTTTTTCCCTTCTATTTATGAGATAGACTCTTGGGAACTGATACCTAACAGATAGCTGTCATGAAACTGTTAAGAATAAATTATCTAAAGCTTGGAGATAAGGCAAGAAGTTGACTATGAACACTTGAAAAGCCCCCAGAGCACCATCCAGCCTGCATTGCAGCCACCTGGGTGAGGACAGCAGGGTCAGCGAGCTGCCACTAGAGACCTGACTCTTGAAAATAAAGCTTTCTAGGACACAACCACTTATGAATCATTCAGGCCACTTTTGTGCTTCGACGGTAGAGATGAGTCATGGGACAGAGACTCTGGAGCCTGCAAAGACCAAGACATGTAATACTTTCCCTTTTGCAGAAAAGGCTTGCAGACCCTTGTGCTAGATGCCGAATGGGCTGACTTGCCATTTGCTATTGATTACAGACCAGATTCTGTAAAGTTAGAGGTTAACTTGTAGAAGACTGATAAGCTGCCCGTGATTTCTGACAAAGTTATGGTTTTACTGTTTCCCTGATTCACCTCCCAGTCAGCCCACAGCTTGTCCTTCCCTGTTCCCCTCTGAGCTGGCCTCGTCCTCCTGCTGGGGACCTGGCCCATGAGCTGGATAAACCTCTGACATACTCTGGCTACATCTTTGTATGAATCATGATTTTTAATACTCTGGAATTTCCACTTAAAATCATAATGTATTGGCTTACATTTGATCAATGAGGACACATTTACTGAGCAACTTTGGCTCTCTGGCCTGCAGAGCCCTTTCTGTAGAGAAGCATTAGGTTAGACGCTATGTAGAACTTGAGAGCGAATGGGGGTGGGCAGGACCGTGTGAAACAGAACCTGTCAGCTCAAGCCTCGCTAACGCACTGGGCTTGGGAGCTCGGGATGCATTTGCATGGTGAATGCCAGCCAACAGGAACAGGCTGGTTGTTGCAGTTAACTGGTTGGTGAAATGGTGAGCAAGTGAAGTTTTCTTCCTTTACTTTCTACATTTTCTATGAAGTTTCTGTTTGTTACTTCTTGTAAGATGATGAAGAAGAGTGATGGCTAATTTCACAAAAATTAGGTCCAGGCAGAGAAGGCCTTGCTCACTGTGTGGGTGTTTATACATCATTGGTATCCCCAATTAATCAATGAACTTGGACATTTGCTCATTCATTTAAAAAATACGTGCTGACTATCTGCTGTCCTAGACATGGTCCCGGGCACAGGAATACAGTTGTGGACCACAGCTCAGGGGTCTATCACTGTGCAGTTTCACTGTGTTCGCAGAGGCAGACAAACACAGTGAACTGAGCCTGTCAAAACTTAGAGGAGAAGGTACTGTAAGGCCACCAGAGAGCACAGGCCAGGCTGGGAGGGTCACCCTTCTACGTGGTAGGATCAGAGACACTCAAACGTCTGATTGGAGACCCAAGGAATGAGCTGGGAGGCTATCGAGGGCAAGACGGGTTTGCCCTGAGCAAGGTGAGAAGACCTTGGAGGGTTGGGAGCGCAGGCCAGAGAGAGCTGATTGGTGTCTTACAGGGACACGTGGTCCAGCCAGGGAGGATGGTGACTTCCATCAGTGAGGATGTGGTGCCAGGGGGACAGGTGTAGGTCCTGATGCTTGTAAGGTCGGCCTGATAGGTGTCATGGTTGGGCTGTCTTTCGTGGTAAAAGGAACAGCAATAACAAAAAGCCAGGGATAATCCCAACTGTTGGCCTTGGTGGCTAAGTGACCTGAAATGCTTCTTACTGAGATAGAGAAGCTTACAGGTGGAGCAGCGAGGAGAAGCCAAGAATCGTATTTGGGATGGAAGTTAGGGCGGCCTTCCCTTAGGGAGGGCTCTCTTGAACTGAGTGAGTAGACAGCCCTGAGTGGACAGCCTCCTGAGAGGGAGAAGGGAAGAGGCGGGCTGGGTACTAGAGAGGGAAGAGGACGCCTGCTGGCCTCAGGGCACAAGGTAGGGAGGAAGCCAGGTAGGCACAAGCCGAGGAGCAGCAGGAAAGCTCTCGGGCCTGCATACCTGGAAGAGGGCCTGCATCTGGTGGGCTCAGCCTGCAAGAGGTCACAGTGCCTTCCAAGGCTGCAGGAAGGGGTGGAGAAGGGCTGGGGTTCATCCCTCTCCCATGACGTCACTTGATCAGAATGCACATCACTGATCTATGAGAGCATGAAGATGCAAACCAGGGCCCCCCTCACACATCCGGCCAGCTCTGAATCAAGACCCGCAGCTGTGATGAGGACCAGACCTCCTCAGGTGGCTCTGCGGCCCTCCCTGGCCAGCTCCCACCCCAGAATCTGCGAGCGTGGGATGGAGCCGGCTGAGTCACTGCTGGCAGATGCCCGTGATCTCTAGCATCCACAGACACATTTCACAGATTTAATTTCAGCCCTGCCAGGGCAGAGGAGAAGTCACACTACCTGGAGAGGGGTCTGATGAAGTGTCAGATGACAGAATTTATATGCCAGGAGAAGGGGTGGGAGCGCCCCGGCGAGTTCCCTCTCTCAGTGCCAGAGCGGTTCCCAGCCCTGAACGGGAGCCATCAGGCAGGGGCCAGATGTTCCGCGTCGCGCTGGCTCTCGCAGTGAAATATCTGCCATCTGGTTTGCGGAGGCAAGATGTGCGGCCCGGGCCAGTGCAGCCTCTATCTGCATGTTAATCCTGCTGCTCCTGTTTCCGTGCTGGAGACGGGTCTCCCACCTCCCACCCCAGCCTGTGGGTGCAGGAATTTCTGCCTACACCTCTACCTTAGGGCCCAGGGCCTGGCATCTGTCCCTGCAAAGCAAATGAATGACCCATGAGAAACAAACTCAGTTTTGTCTCAAGGTACGTCTGGGCTTAACCCTGACAATATGCTCTTTCAATTCTATTTTTCTTCAAACCCCACCAAATTTCATGTGTATTTATGAATATACGATTACTGCCAAATTCCTGGCGATTTATTCATATTCTCAACTCCCAGCTGTGGTGAGAAAAGAGGAGAACATTTTTCAGGAAGAAATGACTTTTCCCAGTATATCAGAAATGCATGACCACATATCTGGTATCAAAGAGGAAGGAAGCAGGTCTGTAGAATGCAGAGCTTTCCTTCTGAGGAACTGGAGCTTTTGTACCTCTGGGCTCCAGGAAGAGGGATGTTATGGAGTGCGTCCTCAGCCTCACTTTTAAAAATCCCTCAAAAGTGTGGGTTTGAACTCCCAAATACTCCACTGTACGCACGCTAACTGAACGAAGGCTTGGTGTAGGGCAACCATCTGGATAACTCAGTAAAGCATAAGAGAAGGTGATTTCAAGGACCCAGACCTGTGACGATGTGAGGCATCACGGGTAAATCCCCACCTGACCACCAGCAAGGGAGGCAGGAATAGTGTCCTGGCTGAAACGGCCATGTCTGCGTCACACCCACGTCATGGCTACTTGCTGTGTGTGGGCAGACAGCCAGTCTCCCTGGGAACTTCTTGGGACTCCGTTGGTGCCATTAAGGGCCTCCTGGCTTCCAGGAGACATGCTGGTACTCCTCCATGGTGCCCACTGGATGCAGCTATGTCCTGCCACAAGCCTGCTCCCCACCAGCTACAGAGGCTCCCCTGCCACCACCCACACCCCTACTTTCCAGGCTTCTACCTGCCATGGGTGGCTGGGCATCATGTGGCCTGGCGTTAGTGGAAGCCACCACCATGTGCTGCGGGGTGTTTCCTGACCCAGGTCTCAAGGAGCTGAAACCAGGTTTTCACTGGTAGACTTCAGTGAGTTAGTTTTCCACTAAATCAGCGAAAAACAAATAGATGTTTAAGGTTGTAAGTAAAATACTAAAAAATAAATAAACAGAACGTTTCCTCACATGTCAACAACATTCTCTAATAATGGGGCAATGAGGATGCTTTTGTTTAAGATAAGTGTGCCCCTCCATCTCTGAGGTCATGCACGATCTGGAAACAAGAGTCAGTGTTTGTTCTACAAACAAATGTAGGTAGTAATTATTTGATCAAAGCAACAATCTTTGTTCAAATAACTGGCTAATAAAAACAAGATGTCCACTGGCTACACTCAATAGAGCGTTCCCCAGGCCATATGTGGGTCATGAATGGGGCCTTCAACAGGCATTGTGATCTGTAGAATCTACTCGCAGTGGAAGGACGGTGACCTACATGGTTGTTGGCAGACCACTGTCCCCTAGAAGATGTGCCTTGACATTCATTGCTCTGGTGGTTAGAATGTTCCACTGGTCGGCATTTCCTTGCAGGGCCCCACCTGAGCCACGGTGACGTGCAGCAGGTGAAAGCTGTTGATCTTGGAGAGAAGAGCAATCACCCAGGGCACCAAGACAGGGGGCAGCAGGGGAGGCAGGAAGGGTCCTCAGCTACCCCGAAGCTCATGTCTGTGAGGGCTGACGGGCACCCGCCTGGTCACCATGTGGTTGACCCTCACAGGATCAGACACCTGAAGATTCACCAGAGATTCCAGGGAGAGTGTCAACACTCCAGAAGTTCCTGTTCTAACTATGAAAATGAAATCCAATAGTAACCAACACCAGTGGAAGTGAGGGTGTAGGGGGCTAAGAACCAGAATTCTGGAGCCAGAAAAATCAGTGTGACTCCCAGCTCTGTCTCTCCCCAGTTTGTGAGATCTTGGACGAGGCATTTACCTCTCTTAGCTGCACATCCCGACCTACGGTGCCAGGACACCACAGTGCCCACATCGCGGTGCTGCCATGGGACTTGACAGGTGTGACGTGTGCCCAGCGCTCAGTTACAGAGCTGTGTGCTTTCTCCATGGATGTTAGCTATGCACGGCCCAGGGATGTCAGCATGTAAGGAGCACCAGATGGTAGCACCATGTGGTACAGAAATCAGAGGAGAGAAAGGTCCCAGCAGGCTGAGGCCCTCCAGACCCCAAAGAAAGAGACCCAGGGTGTGGCTTGGAGAGCTGCTAGTACTTAGATTTGAGTGGTGGGGGTCAGGGAGGTGGCAGTTGATTTACGATAACAAGGACACTGTGAGCAAAGACACAGGTATGGAGAATGCCTGTAGAATGTTCTAGAACAGTGTGTGGCTCAGGCTGGGCGGGGCACAGGGCTCTCTGGTGGGGCTGAGCGTGCAGCTCTGGAAAGACAGGCCTGGCTAGGCTGTGGGCATCAAGATGAAGGAGCCAGCTGCTTTCCCGGGCCATGTTTCTAAGCAGGGGTGGACAGGAAAAGCCACACTGGGGAAAGGACAACACGGTGGAATTCTGTTGTCCAAAGAGGAACCGTCAACTTCTAGCCTCAGTACCCATGAACGTGACCTTGTTTCAAAGGACATCTTTGCAGATAAAGTCAAGCTAAGACGACGTCAGACTGGAGTAGGCAGACCCTCGAAGGAGAAGACAATCTAGACACAGACACCCAGAAAGAGGACACCATGTAAAGGCCCAGAAGAGACCAGGGACAAAGGCCATGGGACAGTGGAGGCAGAGGAGGCTGGAGAGATGCAGTCGCAGGCCAAGGAGCACAGGGAATACTGGACGCCACGCCAGTGGGAGGAGCAAGGCAGGACCCTTCCCTGGCACCTTCAGAGGCAACATGGCCCCGCGGGAAAGAAGAGCAGTCAGTGGAAAGCAGGAGCCTTGGTTTTGTGCTTCTGGCTTCCAGAACGGAAGGGAATAAGCTTCTGATGTCTAAGCGGCTCAGAACGTGGTGCCAGCCCTGGGAAGTCATGGGGCTGCCCCAAGGCCGAGCAGGACGGAGCCTCGGACGCCCTGGCCAGACGAGATGGCGGCCATGAGGGGGAGCTGAGAAACCCTCCCCGGAACAGCCTTGGAGGTTCAGTGGCCATGCTGAGAAAGAGAACGGGAAACGGTCAGGTGCCTAGGACGAGGGGGCTCCTGCTGACCCACAGACAGCCCACAGAAGAAGGCTGTGGGTTAGACCTTGTCACCTTGGTGAAGGACATCCCTGCCCCAAATGGGTGCCTGCCATGTCGTTCAGGTCAGAACTCGCTCAGTGGCAAAGCTCTGGGCTCTAATTCAGAGCACAGGCCAGGGGCCAGGCGCCCGCCCCACCGTCAACTCCATTCTGGAAAAGCCCGGGATTGGAAAACCACAGGCTGTGAGCGCCGTGGCCAGCCTTGCCCATGGTGGCTGGAGACCCACCCGTGTGGGTAAAGGAATTCTCCACCACACGACTCATGGGTTTGGAGCTATTAGTACCTGTGGAGAGTCGTTTGCTTTGTCTCAAGATCTTCAGAAAAGTAAACAAGTTATGCCATAATTGTTGGTTAATTTGTTTCCAGTTAATTGATTCCAGATTTTAGCCTTTCCCATCACTGCCACTCTCAACCTCTTTTGGTGCACCCTGAAGTTCACTGAACTGTAATTTTGTATAAATGGAAGGACTCTCCAACAACATGACGAACCTGACAAGGCTCCTTTTTCATCTTGAGGTGTCCCACCCTTAACCCAAGGGTTTGAAAAACCCCAAACTGCTCTTGTCCTTTTTCATCCTTCTCTTTTTTTTTTTAACCAGAAGAAAATAAAGGTTACTCTCCAGTCGGAATAATTGCTACAGTGGAGAGAAGATATTTTTAAAAACTTTCTCTCAAAATTATAGATTCAAGATAACGATGAAAGTAAAATTGCAGTTCAACCCCCAAGCAAAACCTTCAACTAAAAATACAAGCCACTCACAACGTGCCATTTTGTCAGGGCCGAGAGAAGAAGAGCACTTTGCCATAACAGAATCCTTATCATCCTCAGTGTCTACAGAACCCAGGAAGCTTCCTCTAGTCATTCCAGGTCCCCAAATTACCACAGGTTTGCTTCTCCAAAATGCTGCCCTGACTTCTCTCCAGAGGTTAAATTGAGACTCGATTCTCAGCCCACTGAAAAGAAAAACATGTCTCTTTTCAAAACTTTTCTTTCATTTCACGGGGTTGCTGATGAGCGCACCCAGCGGGTTACGGACTGACTTTCACTCTGGCTCTTACGGAGGCATCTTACGTGAGGTTCCTCCTGTGTCCACAGCCCCTGGTTGGAGGCAGAAGGTCGTTGAGGTGGCAGAGCCTAAGCAGGTCATTTCTAAATTGAAAGGTTTTGAATACCTTAATACCTAATGACAGTACGAATTTTAGTTAATTGATCGGAATCCTAGCTGTGATTTCCAATAAGTGGAAAGCAGTCTTTATTGGGCATGCGTATTAATATGCTATAGGCCATCCCTCCGTCTATTCCTAAGAACTACAGTTTGAGGGGAAAAAATACCTTGGTTCAATTGTAACAAAACTCATATTTAAGGTAAATACTGCAACAGACGTTTTAACTTTATTTTATAAAAACAAGTATAGTGGAATTCCTATGGAATGTAGGTGCTTTAGCCAAGAAAAATTATGTTTTACAGATTTCAGACATTCGTTTTGAGCAAATATAGAAACATAAACATGCGGAAACACAGAAGTCAGTGAGAAAAGTGATTTAGGCAGATGCTCTATCAAAGGCTCAAATGCCGTTTTACTGAAGAGCCATTTGATTTTCAGATAAGAAGTCATGTTTCACAAACACAGCCTGAACACCCTTTACGAATCTGACAGGGTCTGGCTGAATCTCTCTCAAGGTACAATTTTCCCTCCCACTCCCTCAAATTCCTCAGAAACTGCTCAGCGGCACTCTTGCTGAAGTTTCCTAACCCTGGGCAGCAGGAGGGTGGGCCGCAGAGACTGCACCGGGCCCAGTGCTTGGTCCAGCTCCAGGCAGGGACCTTACTTTCTGCGGTAGACGTGTTGGAAAAATGGAGGAGACCAGGTTGTGCGTGTGGGGGGTCCAGTGGGTTCTCAAAGCCCTCGGGAATGCACCCAGGAGCTGCCGGAAAGCTGCTGTGAATTCTCTGCAATAGCAACAACCAGCACGAGACTGCCGGGGAGGACAGGGGGCCAGGAGCCCCCAGCTGCCCATCCCTGCCCTTATGCCACAGGAAGGTGCCCCTTCTCCCCATGGAGGCTGAGCATGGGGGACAGTGCCCATGGGCAGGAGAGTGTGGGGCACTCTCCTGAAAAGGTTTCCTTCCCAGAGAAGAGAGCAATGCATGGGAGAAAATGTGGTCCCCTTGGCATTTAAAGATCCGATGTTGCTGGGTGACAGGGTGACACATGGCCCCACAGCCGTGCCCTGTGACTAGAAGGAAAGACCCGGCAGTCTCAGAGAAGCTGCCCTGGAGTGCAGGGGTGCCAGTCCCCGCCGTGCCACGGTAGATGGGGGCGTTGCACGGGGGACCCCTCACCACCTGTCTTCATAGGTGAGGGTCCTCTGGGAATTCCTCTCACCCTCAAGGCCTAGTCCATAGTTAACTTGGGGAGTCTCATCTGACTCCACCTGGGAGGAGGCTTGTCACCCTTCCAGGGCACCCGTGAACCATGGAGTGACTGCTGGGACACAGCCACCTGGGACAGAAGTGATTTTTGCACTCCTGGCTTCTTCTAGGCCCCTGAGAAAAAGCCCCTGTGTGATAGATTTTAAATGTGTTCACTGGCTGTCTTTGAAGAAGGTCTTTGAGGCTCTGAAGAAGCTTCTGTTTTGATACTTCCACCACTGCCGCTCTGGTCACCACTTTCTTTCTGTCTACTCCTTCTTCCTCTACTTGTGACACAGCCCTGTTCTCCTGTGGATTAGGAGGTCTGACCCCACCCACAGTCACAGGAATGGGCATGAGAGCCACATTTGGCCAGGACAAGCCCGGGTTCCTGACTGTGGTGCTTGGTGCTGGGAAGGCCTGGCCACTTGTACGTCCTCTTGACTTTTTTCCCACAGGCTCTTGGAAAGACAGCTCTTTCTCCTGGGGTTCCAGCAGCCAGTGTGTGAGCATCACAGTGGGCAATCCGAGCCATGAGATAGCCCGGGGACAGGGCCCAACAGCATCTGAGCCCTTTAACTGGCCACAGCTGAAGCAGCTTGTACCTTGCTTCCCAGGTGGATGCACAACGTCTTTACCTTTTGTTCAAGAAGCTTGAGTTAATTTCCTGTCGCTTGTCACCAAAAAAATTCTGACTATAAGGGAAAAACCCTGTGTACTTTTTGGCCAGTTTCTATTACCTTAAATTCAATTTGTTTAATCACAACAAGCCACTTTACGTAGGATGGAGAAAGACTTAATGTTTGCTGAAGACGTAAAACTGAGATGAAGGGATCGCCCAGACCCCCTGGCTTGTTCCCACTTCTTAAAGCCCAGCTCAGGCCACACCGAGTTGGCCTCAGTGCACAGGTCAGACAAGACGTGTTCTTCATGTGGAACATTCTTCTGGAGTGGGTGGGCTCCTGCCATACTTTGGCTCTGGAAGGACTCCCAAAGGCTCAAGGCCTGGTCCCCAGGGTGGCAATATTCAAAGGTGAGACTTTGGGCAGTGATTGCACCATGAGGACTCCAATCTAAATAGTCCATCGACAGAGTCATACTTCATGGCATTATTGGGAGGGGTGTAAACTTTAGGAGGCGGGGCCTAGTTGGAGGAAGGGGGTCTTTGGGGCTGTTCCCACCCTGACCCCTGCTTCCCTCCTGCCTTGAGGTGAGCTGCTCTGCCACATTGCTCGGCCTCACATAGGCCACAGCAATGGAGCCATCCACACATGGACTGGAACCTTGGAACCCACTTGCCAAGATAGATCTTTCCTGCTTTTAGTTGATTTTTCTCAGGTATTATGTCACAGTGACAAAAAGCTGACGGACCCAGCTTCTTTAGCCCCCAGCATCAGGTAAGTGAAGTGCATACTTCAGAAGGGAAGCCAGGACCCAGGCTAAGACATGTTGCCTCAGATTCTGCAAAACTTCTCTTCTCTCTGCCCCTCCAACCCTTCCTGGCTTCATCTGGCAGCCTGAGAATAGGCATCAAGCTGTTGTTTAGGAAAAGCTGACCAGTATCAGTGGCAACCCTCCTTTTTGTTGTTTATGAGCTGATATCTTTTTAAATTTGAGAGGGTCTGGCCACCAGATGAGCAGATTTATAGACAAAACATTGCTGGTATCTGAGCACATTCTAGCAACGCATGCTCGCACACATGCTCACCCACATTAAACACACCCACATCATAGTCTAAAAATCTTGGTGGAAAGACTGAAACATAGCCCTTCCAGCAAGACTTCATGGGTCTGGATGAATGTCTATTTTTTTTTTCCAACAGCATCTAAACAAATTAGCAAAGCTGATCTAAACTGAACTCAAATAACTGGCCCACAGAAATCTCTGATGCTGTGTGGTAGTTAAAATTTCACTATTGAGAGGAAAGAGATGGTAAGGAAGCATCGTCATCTTGTAAGATAAAACCACTGATCGATAGAACTAGTGCCTGGATATGAACTCCTCTCTTCACTTTTAAGAAGGTGCTTGCCACCCACACCCCGAGAGACCCCAAGATGCTAAATCAATAAGCAGTGGCAGACCATTAAGTTCTACTGAGTGGGGACACTCTCTTGCCTAGAGACACAAATCCAATTTTGATAGCATTTTCAAACACAAGCATTAAAGTAAAAGTTGAGCGCCCAGTACTCAGCCTGGGAGTCAAGAAAACCATAACATCATACAAATAAAGATAAATGGTCTTCTCTTTCCAGAGCAGGTGTATTCACATGAGTATGGAAAAGCACAGCACCAGACCTCCATCAAGATCACGTCCTGGTCTGTCTCAGGATGTGTCACTTGCGTCTGCTGAGACCAACGCCGGTAACTATAAGATTATCTGGGGGAAGTGAACATTCAAAGAAAGAAACATGGGAGGGTCATGCTCTAGGTCGACGGGTGCCTCAGTAGATGGCTTTTCTTTTTCAGGAGGACTTGACGATTCCCTGGAGACAGGCGGGAAATCGAGGGTGAAGAACAAAGTGAAAGTCACTCAGATGGACATTGTTTGATCTGGGCTTAGGGAGAACAGGCATGAGAAAGGGAAGGGGGGGCAGTATGCATCTTGGTTGAGAAAATGAAGTGCTTTTGATGTTACAAAAAATAAAGGTGCATTAGAGTCTTTTCATGTAGCCTTAGCTGTGTTGGAGCACACATCAGGCAAATCATTATAGCAATTGATATCTTCCATGAAACTACATTAAAATGATGATTTAGGAAAAAATTCTCAAAGAAATGCTCAGCATACGTCTGTGAACTTCAGATGTTATTTCCTCAGTTTGACACGGCTCTGGTTTGGAGGCCTCAGCCCAGGCTTGGTCTATTGACAATAAGCTCAACATTAAATAGGACTGTTTCCACTCCAACTATATTGGCTCGTATAGCAATGGGTTCCTGGCACATAATTGCTCTTGTGGTTAACATTTTTGTAAAAGTTTATATTATTCTAGATTATTCACTGATATTAAGAAGATTACAGTTGCTGCTATTTATTTAAATGGTTGCACAAACACCAGATTCTTGTTCCGCTCATCTCCTTATCATCATCCCTTAGGAATTAGAGATTGAATTCCACAATTAATTGCTGATAAGAGTACAAGAATATACAAAAACTTACATGTTTTAAAATGGATAAGACTAAAAGGAAAAACGGTGGACAGTGAGTCTTCCAAGTAAGGAACATAACCTCTTCTGATAACGCGTGGTTTAATCAAGGAGAGCTATTCGTCTCGGTTGCATTTTATCATCACGCAAGTCTGCAAGTCCTGGGTTTCGTACCAAAGGTCTCAGGCTGGTCTGATGAAATTTATGCTTCTATCAAGTGACTGAGGGAAGAGAAGGAAATCCCCAGCAGATTTAAAAACGCTGCCAAAAGAGTTCCTTATTTTAAAGGAGTGTTTCTCCACTGCAGTTGAATTTGGACCCCTAGGGAATATTGGCATTGTCTGGAGACATATTTGGTTATTGCAGCCTGGGGTGTGGGCTGTGGTAGAGGCCAGGGATGTGACTTCACATCTTGCCATGCACAGAGCAGCCCCACAAGAACTCTGCCTGTTGACCGTGCTGAGGCCGAGGAACCTGCAGGATGTCAGCAGGTGCTCTGTCTGGCCTGGGCGAGTGGCTTCCAGAGCTTTTGAAAACCCACATGCAGCTGTGCACAAGAACAAGTAAATGTGGAGGCCCCAGAGAGGCCAGCACAGAGTTCTTCATGAAGTTCAGGTGACGGGAAATAGCACTGGGGTTCTTTATGCCTTTCAATGGTAGGTGATTGGCCATTTAGCTAATCAGATATATTTGTTAGGGGGTCAAACCAACACCCCAAAATGCATATAGAAGGGAACAGAGCCCACAACTGGGGAAGCTGGAGCAGAGCAATAGAGCAACCTAGTTAAGGGGATCATTTGGATGTTGCAGGAAAATGCTCTGTAGCCTGAGGTGGTGGCCTCTTCCGAATCATGTCCATCAGAAACCCCTGCCCAGCAGATAAGAAGGGAGGTGAAGAAATGTGGAGGTATTTTCTTTCCTGTTACCTCTCACATCTTTCTTGGTAATTTCCTCCCCTGTCCTACACAAATAGAGCTTTTTCTCAATTATATGCCAACTTCTTGTCACAGAACATTCTCTGAGAATGGCAGAACATTCTTTTCAAGAATTAATGAAACTTTTCTATGACTCATTATACTGCTGTCAAAATTGAGACCAGTGAGAGAGCAATGAAAGCCAGAATTCTAAAGGCAGGAATACTGTCAAGTCACAGTTGGGAATTTTGGCAGTGAACCAAAATCCCATCAACGTAGGAGGTACATTTTTCATCCTTTAATTGCTTCTCATGGCTACTTCCAGAAAATATAAACCGTTCACACCTTGACAAAGGAGGGTAAAAAGATAATGCGGATTTTGAAATCTTTATTATGGCAGAAAGCCTGGGTATAAATTTTCTAGACACCTCAATAAAATTCGGTTGGACATGTGAATTGTTTCAGACTGATAAAAATGCATACAAATTATGTGATCCTCGGCGCTGTTCCTTTCTTGTCTTGAAAGACAAGACAGTCTCAAGTGGTGACTCTCTTTTAGAATGCATAAGGATTATTGATGGTGGAAAAAGAAATCCTGGGAGTTTTATTGTCACACAGAATGTATTAGGATTTATCCCAATAACCATGATGTGATGATTTGTCATGGCTTTGATTGTGACGTACACAGGTCAGATTTTTGCAGCTTGGTGGAGCTTGAGGCAATGGTCACATGTTATCAAAACAGTCCAGACATTTCAGCTGCATTTGTCAACAGCTATTCAAGGTTTCAGTGAGGATGGCAAAATAGGGACTCCATGCTACACTGGGCACAGGCCTTAAGCCACAGAGGATCAAGAAAAAGATCATAGCAAACAAGAAGCCCTTCCCTGTTCTGTTCTGTTACTGTGACTCTCAGTCCTGTGAGTATTGAGCTCAATAGCAGAAGCCCTGTTTGTTTGAACAGAGTTGGGGTTGGGCCATGTGACGTTCAGACTATAGCTGGATATCCCAGCTAGATAGGGGGCACAGCACCTCACGGGACAGTCCGTCCTGGTAACGTCCTGGAGGGGAGCCCTTCAGGAGCAGGGCATTCTCCCTGGTGCTCTTACTGATGCACAAGCATGTGACCACACCTCGGGATCCATTCTCCTGCCACCATGTTAATTCCCAGGCTTGACTCTGGGTCTTTTGAGTGCAGCTGTTAATTTGACCACAGAATCTCCCGTCCTCCCTGACCTGCCAGGGCCCCCCAGCACGCTGGCTTCCTCCCCGGCTGACCCTGTATGCAGGTCCTTCCTTCATCTCTGCCTGGTGAACTATTTCACTCTTCCAAATAGAGCACCTGACGAAGTAGACGGCAGCAGCTCCTGCTGATTGACACTCTGTTCTGTGCCTGGTGCTGAGCCTGAGAGAAGGAGCCACTGCTACAGCAGCTCCTTCCTCTCCCCACTGGGTGCCAGCCCCACGTGAGTCACCTCGCGCCTGGCCCCAGCACATCCCATTTGGTTGGCGTGGCCGACTACAGTGCACCATGCACTAGATGGGGACGATAAAGTGTGACAGAGTGCCCAGGAGAAGGTGGAGGAAAGTGTTCCGGGACAGGAAGTGTGCGTCTCTCCTCCTGGTTGAACGAGCCAATGAGGAAGGCAGAGGACAGTGGGAGAGTGGAGGGTGGGTGGATCCAGAACTGGGACCTCTCTGTGCATCACGGAAGGTCAAGAGGGAGGGGAGCCCTTCGGCTGGAGTTTGAGCTGTCTGTGGGTCCACAACCCTGAATCTGTTGAATCACGGGTTCTGCTAAATTCTACTGGCTTTGTCTTGAACCCAGGATTAAAAGGCATATCCTCAATACATGTGTGTCCTGCCCATTAGTTTTATGAAAAACTGAGTATATTTGATTAAACATTAGTTTGTCTTTGGTAATTATCTCCAAAAGCAAACAAAAATTAATGGAGTGTTAAGTGACAGCTCTTCTTTTTCTTTTCTTTTTTTTTTTTCTTTTGTGTGTGTGTGTGGACCGGTCGTTCTGTTCCTGTAAATGTGAAGAAAATGTTGCTGGTGCAGCTTCGCGGGTCTCAGTGGCAGTCTTGCTTTGCTGTCTAACTTCAGCTTTCCACTGACTGACGGAGGTGTCTCTTCAACATGCACATTTGGGTCCCTCTGAGCTTAATTGAGTGGCTTTGATTACAGAAAGAGCGATTCTTTTCTACCTATGTGCTATGTGTAGGTTCTATCTTATTAAAAAAATGAATACATTTACTTTTCTCCTAATTTCAGTCTAGAACATTTCAAAAATCTGATAGTCAGATTATGTGCCAGTGGGAGTTTGTTGAATATCACCAATTCGTGAGCGTCTCCACCAGATAGGAAGAAAACGCAGTAACTGATAAAATATTTGCTTCAAAGGGTATTGTGAGGCAACGTGCTAGAATTTCTCAACTCATTGAAATAAATAAGCCACCCGCTGAATACATTCAAACCTTTCTCTAGGGGGTAGCAGAATAATTGCTGGGTATAAAAATATGCACAGGCTAAAGAACCCATAAAACTGGATATTTATTCTTATCCTGAAAACTCCGTGTGACTAAAACTAATAATTATTGTGATTAATAATCCATATTTTAAAAAATTCCCAGGATACCGAAAGCATTCAGATGGAAGCAGAGCCCCAAGCAAGTTCTCAGGCTGTTCTTGGGCTTCTGAGCCAAAGCCCTAGAGAGCACTCTCACCTGGTTTACCCCTCGACACCGGCACTGCCTGCTGCCTTGACCCTCCCTGGACATGAGTAGCAAATTAAAGCAGCTTGCTTCTTTTCAAACCCAGCTTTCGGACCTCAGACGAGTTCCAGCTTTACAAAGCTCTTGTTACCACTCTTAAGAAAGTGACCTAGTGATAACCACAGCCCAGTTTTATGGTGTGACCCAGTAAATCACTTCAAGACAAGGCTGAAATCAGAAGACTGGAAACAACCTAAATGTCCATCACTAAGAGGCTGGTTAGCTGGACTCACACGGCCAGTGGTGTTCTGTGCCACCACTACAACTGGTCTGGGTGTGGCTGGTGAAGAGGGATAGTGGGGGGCTGCTGTCACACGGTCACATCCCAGCTCTACCCTTCGTGAGCTACGGATGTGTCTTAGGCAGGTCACGTCCGTCCTCTTCTTTTCCACGAGTACAACAGGGGCAGGCGTAGGAGCTGCCCCCGTAGGGTGGTCACGCGTTGCGTTTCTGTAGGGTCAGGTGTGTGGAGCCCGTAGAAGGCTACTGGGCATGATGGAGCTGACCCGAGCACCTGCTACTCTTCTTGCCACCGTCGCCATCATTGTCACCAGGAGAAGAACACAGACACGTTTATCTGGGCCTAGAAATGTGTGGAGGGAAGAGGGAACCGTGGTTGCCCCTCAGAGAAGGTTCTGGAAGCTCTGGGACAAGGTGGTCAGAGGAAGACTCCCCTACTCACAAAATCCCTTTAAATCATTGAGTTTCTAGGTGCATTTGTTAGTTTGAACAAAGTGAGTTTTTGAAACATGGAAAACTAGGGCCGCTGGCCAGAACAAGTGTGTTTGAGTCGAGTGTCTGCAAGGCTCACAGTGACTCAGCCTGGACTCTGAGTTAGACGTCAAGTTCCACCTCAAACCTGAAGGCAAGGGGCCATGCACAGGCAATGTCCAGCCCTGGAACAGCCAACACTCTGGAATGGGACCCTTGGCTCAGCCAAGGGCCATTACGTATTGGCATGATGGCTGCCTGGATTAGGGCCCTTCTCTCCTGCCGGCCTTCCTGTCTCTGCTCATTCTTCTACCTCATCTTGCTAGCTCTCATCCACCTGTGAGACTCAGCCTGGGACCCTCACTGGGCAGTTTTCCTGCCCCAAAGCATTCTCTCTTTCTCCTGGCACCTGGTGAAGACTCCTGGGCCTGGCTTTCAAAGTCTTCCAGCTCATCTGTCCTCACACTGTCTGCCTGAGCCAGCCTTACCTGCAGTCTGCTCTTTCTTCCTATGCCTTCTTCCAGGGGGCGTGTGGCACTGAACTATGGGTCCAAATCAACTCTGTCACTGACTGTTGTGTCTGTAGAACCCAAGAGGTGCCATTTCTTTCTGTCCTCAGCCTCCCCAGGGTGCACAGGGATGATAACCAGCCACTGGCAACACAGGCAAGAGGGGGAAGGAGGGATGTCGTGGGCTTGGGGACAATCCCATGTCATCCCTCCCCTGGCTCCATTACATCAACTTGGGGTTTCGGCGGGGGAGATGGAACTGAAGTCAGAGTACCTGATGGGGTCATGGAGGGGCGTGGATTCTGGAGGGTTCGTGGGAATGTGGGTGGGTGGGTTGCCCAGGGACCAGGCCATGGGACTAACTGGACAGTCCAGGAGAAGAGAGAAGGGACTTTGTGGGAGGGCAGGAGGTGACCAAAGAGGACTCAGCCCCAGTGTGAAACTTGAGCCCTTGATGAGAACCAGGCCATTTTCAAAAGCAGATTGTGCACTAGTGACAGTGAAGGTCCGCCAATCACCCTCGAACCTCGGCAGCTTTGTATACGGTACAAACATGACCACCTGGGTGACCCCCCCCCGCCCCTGGACACTGAAAAGTGAGAGCTCGTGAGCCGTCCCCATTCTCTGGCCAACGTCCTCATACTCATGACCCCAGAGGACACCTGTGTTGTCGTCTTCGACACAACCCATCCAAAGGGGCAGCTGCCACCGCATGCCCACGTCATCTCACGCTGGACTCTGGTCTGCCCTCTTGTGTGCTCGCATTGGCATTCGGTGTTTAAAAGTATTTGCTTCCAACTTGCTTCTTTTAAAGTTGTTGGAGAGACTGGAAGATGGCGAAACCCCCAAGTCACACACTGCCCCAAAGTACAGAGTGTTTTCACTGTTCCTGAGGAGGCTCCGCCCACTCGGGTCCACTTTGTGCAGAACACTGTCATGGAACTGGGGAGATAAAGCTGGGCTGTGGGCAGCGAGGACAAGCCACATCCTTCCCTGGGACAGGAAAGCCGCCTCCAAAGTCAAAAGAATTCCCATAAAGATTAAAAACAAACCCCAGGCGCACACCAGTCAGCCCGCGGGGGCGTGGCCACTGGTTCCGCGGTCCCGAGCTCCAGGACTCTCAATCTCACCTCTAACAAGATGTATTCTGTCGGCACTTTCTCCATAAATCATGGCTTGTGAGCGGCCTTTTGTTCCAGTCTCAAGAAACTGTTGGGTCTGAGTCACTCCAGGAAAAGCGCTGATGGTCCAGGATCATAAATCTTCTCCGCCTGGTGTGCTGCGAACCACCTCGCATCCCTTCAAATGTTGCTGGGGACCTGTCCTTTATTAGCGATGCCTTTGGCTTTGACCATTTGGAATGCTGATTGCATATCCAACCACCCGGAGAGCCAGGTAGGTCAGGGAGGAGGACCCCGCCCTGCCTGGAGCTCCGCCAGGTCTCTGGGGTGACCCTGGGTGAAGGCCAGAGGACATGGCCTTGGAGCCAGATAGCCAATTCCAGATTTTGAGAGATGAGGAGTCTTGACATGTTCCCCAGCCCCCCGGGATGCTCCAGGTTCAACCTTATATATACCTCAAATCCACAGAGCCTGGTCCCTCCTCCCTGGACTCTGCCTCAAGTTCCACATGACCAGGAGAAGGCTTTTCTGCTTCTCCTGTTTCTGGTGTTCAACTTTCTGACTCTCAGTGCTCCATAGTCAGGGATGCTACCAAATAACTCCTGCTGCATAGAGGGGCTTAGTTAATGGGCCGAGGACAAAAAGTCCAAACATCTTTTACGATGAAGACAGATGCACTTTTATAACAATAACCATGGAAGGCTACACTTTAGTCCCTGATAAATGTCCTAAATATACATGATGTTTGAAATGACAAACTAAAGTTTACCTAGAAAAGAGTAAAGGTAACTGAGAAAGAGATGATCAATCCCATAGGTTTTTACAAAAGGAGAAAAATAAACCCTCAACCTATGAAGCTATCATAGGAAAATAGGAGAAGCTTGTCTGTGCCGCACATTTTTGCCATACAAAGGGTGATATTTTCTAATAGGAAAAATGAGAAAGTTTTAATTGCATGGAAGTACAATATAAAAGAAGATTTTTTAAACAATTTTGGTGTATGTACTTCAGTCTCATTGAATGTCCAGGCACAGTAGTGACATTGTGATTATGATAATTAATCCTTACCAACAATAAAAGCAAAGGCAATATTTGTTAACAGTGACATCATCCAAACTGCAAAGGGATGCTGTTAATAAGCACCTCCTGACGGTGGCCTGACTGGGCCAGGTAGAACTGGACAGCCCTCCTGCATGCCTGGTAGGTATTCTTACCCCCATCTCACACAGGAGGAAGCAGAGGCTTGCTCCGTGTCACAGAGCTACCCATAGAAGAGCTGGGTTAGCTGGAACTGGTTGCAAAGTGTTTGCCTCTTGGGCAGACTCCCAGCCAGAGACACATGGTGGGCACCTCCGTGCCTCCTCCCCTCAGCGTCTGGGAAAAGGACCAGGGCAGGTCAGACAAGAAAACTCCCACTCTGCTAAAGAGTCTGGACAGGGGCTGCAGGAAGAGGAGCAGAAAGGCCCCTGGCAATGGGGCTGTCTGGCCGGTGCCCTTGACCTTGTGCAGGATTTATATGCGGTTTCTTCAGTCTCTATCAAAGGAGACTTGCTTATCCACTGTTTGATTGAACACCAAGGGAACCCCAGAAACACACCCTTCAAAGGAAAAGTGCACTGCTCTTCCCCATTCCTCACAGGCGGTAGGATGAGAAGGACACCTGGCAATTAGGAGGGTAGAGGTGCCAGGAGTGAGCCAGGCCCGGGAGATGCCTGCAGGAAGTCCTGCCTTCAGGGCTCCCCTCAGCTCTACTGCTCCGTGCCTGGCCTCGCATCCATGCTTTACAGACCCCACCCCACGGGTGAGGAGGAGGAGATACAGAGATCACAGGTGAGGAACAGTCCAGAACGTGGTAGTGGGAATGGAGAACTCTGTACCCACGCCCTGCGCTCTCTGGCGGTACAAACCACAAGGTCCAGGCTACCTGGGGGCTGCACCTGATTGAGAAAGAATAAAAACGAAAGCCAGCCCCAGCAGATTCATCACCCCGGTGTAATGGGAGGCTGCAGGACTTTGAGACAGAGCCTGCTACAGTGGCCTCCATGCTGCACAGCCCTCCTGACGGCTGCCTGGAGCTTCCACTCAGCCCGATGGCTCCGGCAGCAGCCAGGTCACGCTGGGGCCTCTGCTCCCCAGGCAGGTGTGTTCACTGGCTGATCTGGACACACATTTATCTCTTTAGCTCTGTGCAGCATGTATACCAACGGCCTTTTCCTTTTTCTTTTTTTTTTTTTTTGATGGTAGAGCTATAAAATGCCGACATTTTATGGAGAAAGAGAATGTCCATAAATCCAATTGTAAGCATTACTATATTATATTTTAACAACTCAGAGGAGTCTGGTGAAAATCCTTATGGTTGAACCATCTCGGGGCAATACGACAGCTTGCCGTGGCTCAGAATTCACCTTCTCTGACGATCCCAGTGAAGTTGTTGATGTTATAGGAGCATTGATTGATTTTGCCTATTTAAAAAAAGTTGATAGACTCTCTTTCCTATTGTTAATATCAGATAACTCTGGGCAAATGAAAAATGACTGTCAGTTTGTAGGGGTTTTTCATTGACTTGGACAACCAGCGGGAATGGACCTGGATCTCGTGTGTCTAATCTAGGCCACTGGGAATTGGAAATAAAGGGAATGAATGGAAATAGGAGCTGGGTAACTCTGAAATTTGTCATAGAAATGAAACAGCGTCTCACCATAGCAAGTAGGGCGACGACCTCTGCAGACTCCACCTGGGCAGAAGCACACTCACAGTCCCCTCCAGGACCCCACATGCCCACACATCTGTCAACCATGAGGGACTTCATTCTTCAGAGGGAAGCAGAGTCACCTCCATGTGGCTACATAAAGCAGGACTAGAGTTGCATTCACTCTAATAACTGAGGTGCCCTTTGTATGACAGTCAGGGTGCTTGTGAGGATTTGCTGAGTTCCCGCCGGTGCCACGCCCCTCACAGCACTCCCTCAGTGCAGTCAGCTCTCCAGGTCTGTGAGTTCCACCTTGGCAGATCCAACCACCCAGGGATGGCAACTCTTTTAAAAATGGCATTTGTACTGAGCATGTACCAACCTTTTCTTGTCATCACACCACGAACATCACAGTGTAGCGACCACTTACACGGGGTTTACCTGGCCTTAGGTATTGTGAGTAACCCAGAGATGATTACTCTGCCCAAGGGGACATACACAGGCTTAGTTTCTGCCACTCAATCCAAGGCAGCTGAGCATATGCAGGTGCTGCCATCCCCCAGGCTTCTGGGACCAGCACCCCGGGGATACTGAGGAATGACCTTGCTGCAGTCCTTTGTGAGGTGGAGGAAGAGAGGTCAGGAGTGTGAATCAGCAGCCCAAGGTTTCTCAGCCTTCACCTCACACTTAACAAGGGCACTGCCACACTTGTTGTGCTTGGAGAGCCACAGCTGCTGGATGAAACACAGGAGGCCGGGCGACATTTGAATTTCACATCAAACAATGAATACGATTTTTCAGTAAAGCATGTTTTACGTACTAGTTGGGGCATACTTATAGAAAACTCTTCTTTACTCAAGTTCAAGTGGGGATCCTTTACTGGTGTCTGCTGTGTTTGGCTGCCCTGGGCATCTTCCTTTCTGTGATGCTGATAATCGGCTGCAATGTTATCAGTGCTTTGCTCATAAAATGCCTTTGAAAACCTGACCCAAGCAGCCTGTGCCAGGGAGCTTCTCCCCCCAGATGCGAGCCTGGCATCCTTGCCCTGATGGCAACATGAGGCCCTTCTTCTGAGGCACCAGCTGCCCAGGGCAAAGGAAGTTTGCATCTTCAGCAGGCCACAGAAGCCCAGGGACAAACATATTTTGGTCCCTGAACTTTAAGGGTTGAAAAGAACCCTGTCTCCTCATGGAGACACTCATACAACCTCTTGGTAAGGAATTGGCAAAACACCCAGAACTATGAATGTGCCCCAGCCCTGACAAGTTCCTGTGACCCTGTCTTGGGGAGCAGTAACAGTACTATAGGACCTGGCTGCCAAGATGCTCATCCCAGTCTAGTTTATAATATTCTAAACTCAAGACTCATCTAGTTGCCCAGCAATAGGGGAATGGCTCCAACAGAGGGCCAAGGCACTTGGGGGACTAGTTCTCAGGATTTAAGGACCGTAATGTTGAAGATTATGCAGCAGCATTTGAAATGCACATGGTATATTATGTAGAGAGAAGGATGCAAAGTCATGTTGACATTAGGGTGTATCACACATTAAAAAGATCTGAGTGGGACATAAAATTAACAATGATGCTCGGGTTACTGGGTTATGGGTGATTTTAATATGTACCAGTTTCTACTCATTTTATAATGTTATAACATGTGGACAAGGTTAAAATGCTTAAAATAAACTCTTCACCATCTGTCTTTTCTTTCTCACTTAAGGAAAAGGAATTTGGCCAGCAAGTTGCTGTTCATTGTTGAGATCCGACAAAGAGGGGAGAGAAGTGTTGAAATCTGTCTCGGGGAACAGGAGGCAGGACTGAAATGCAAAAGAGCTGGAATCCCCCTTGTTCCAGGAGATTAGACCCTCCTCCTCCCCTACAGAGCCATGGGTCTGGGCCAGGTGCTGTGAAACTCTACTGGGTTGAAGAGACACAAGTCCCCAAGGCTGTCACAAAGCACATGGAGGAAAAATGGTGGCATCTCTGTCTTTCTTAAGTCCAATGTTTATCTCTAAGTGACACATTTGTCACAGACTGTCAGAACCAACAGGCCAGATGTTCCAAGGTCACCTTGTCCTGTATCACCTAGGGGGCAGTCTCACTGTCTCACTTCTCCTTACTCCTGAGGTCCTCGGCAGTGGGGTTCAGCCCCCTTTGAACTGTGATGTTGTCACATGTCACACAAACTCAGAGTTACGTGGAACTGGGGCACTTCCTCTCCCTAGTGAAGCCAGGAGGCAGGCAATTCCCCCTGCTCACAGGCTCCTGGCCCTGGGCGTACTCAGGGCATGTTCCGCTTCTGCACAGAGCTCTTGTCTACAGAGAGGATGCCGGGATTCAACATCTGTGCAGCATGGTGCGCTCCCCCATCAAAAGCATCCCATTCAGGGAACTGGCCTTTGGGGCCCTCTATGAAACAAATCCGCAGGTTCATAAGGTGGCCCTACACCTAGCTGGGATTCCAGGGGCGAATCTCTTAGCCTCTGGGAGTTAGTTTCTTTATCTGAGAAATGGGGACCAGGCCAGTGCTTACTACATCAGATGGTGGAGGAAGGGCCTCTGGCGAGGCCACCTATGGGCCAAGTGGGCGCATGGGGCATGTCTTTTCCTATCACCAGGGCTCCTGGCTTCCCAGCAACCACTGAGCTCTGATCACAGCTGCTGGGCGACATTCACTGGGCTCCCCTGGTGGATCTGATGGTGCTGCTGACCCAGGCAGTTGCTGTAGGCTTCCGTGTGGGGCTGGAATCCTGCGTTGGGTTGTTCTCCACCACGAGGAAGATGGGCATCCAGGGGTGACATCCTCCCTTGGGAGTGGCCGGGATAGAGTGGGTGCTGAAGACCTGCAATTTAACCCTCTCCTGGTGTCCGAGGCAGTGGATAAGAAGCAGAGAGACTCTGTCTTTGTGCAGCCTCCCATCTCCAGTTACTGTCCGCCTGTCCCGGGAGACCTCAGCCTGTATTCCATGCATATTCCAATTTCCTGGGAAATCAGACTTGTGATAGGAAATTTTCCATCGCCTCACTCAGGGACGGGGAAAAGCCTTTGTCAGCTGATTCATCACACTATCTAATTGTTCCTCGTCCCCTGGAGACTCAGCACTGCTCTGCCAAAGCCACTGCAAATGCTTTATTCAGACAAAAAATATTCTTCATTTTGCCTCGTGTCATTTTTCCTATCAATTTATGGTTGAAAGTTTCTACGAGTTCTTCCCCTCAGCATGCAATCCAGGGGTGGGGGGTCGACAGCTTATAATGAGCACAATTCTAAACAACTGTGTGCCATCTACTCTAGTAGTTCCTCCTTCCTTAATAAGTCCAAAGAATAATGTCTCACAGACACAAATGTGATTCCCTCCTAGTGTGGCTCCTCCATATCACCTTCTTCCCTTCCTCACTCAGTCAAGCCAAGTGCCAGCAGCAGGGACACTAATCGGGGATGGGTGTTGCTCCTCTATGGAAATTCTTTTGTGGCCAGTCTTTGCCATAGTACCACGTGCAATAAAATGAAGAATCACCTCCATTTTAAATGCCCTTGAATAAGGGAGCTGAGAACCTATTAGATGACTGCATCTGATTTTTAAAAGGCTACAACTCACACTTGAGAAAGTGCAGTGAAGGCCGGTAATGCTGGGGACTCTCTTCAGCACATGCAGAGTGCACCTGCAGGCCTGGGAAGAGGTCATGCGGCCCTGCTTGGGCACCTCGCAGTGCAGGAGAAGGCCGAGGCGAGGCCAGGCTGGACAAACTCAGAGAAGAAGCCCCGCTGGACGAGAGGGAGTTTCCCAGGGCCTTCGGACCCTACCTGCTGGGCAGGGCAACATGGCACGAGGCACAGCTGCTCTTGGGTGTGATTATAATAATTGGGGCACCAGGGCATGTGCTTTCTATGAAGCCACGGCTGACATTTCCACCCATGACTGCTGACATAGTATCCCTTGGGGACAGTGCTCAGGATGAGGAAACTGACTTCAGAGAGGTTGGCCGAGGGTCCAGGGTGGTGCAGCCCTGGAGAGTCAGGGTCTGGATTTGAACCCAGCACTGTGCCCTCACAGCGACTCATGGCCCCACCTGACTATGGCTGTGGGGCTCCAAACATCTGGCTTCCAGGGGGCTGTGCTGACGAGGGAGGGAGAAAGGCCCGTGGGCCCCTTCCCAGGCCAGGTATCACCTTTGTCAGGCCCTATCCCCCTCCTGGAGCTGGAGCCACTCTGGACAGATCCCTCTTGGGTGGGGCGTCCCCAGGCGGGAGAGGCGGGGACAGACCCGCAAACGGGGACAGTGGCTGTCGGGAAGCCTCCAGCCCATCCGGGTCCCACCAGCTCCAGGGCCTCTGCTTCCTGCCTTCCCTGCTCACCTCGGTCCTAACGGCCACAGTGCCAGTCAGTGTCACATGGTCACTCGACCTGGTCAGTCACAGACATGGCTCTGGCCACCTGTGAGCAGGTTTGGGATGAGAGAAAGGAAGGGGATTAGGAAAGGGCAGGAGTGGGGCACTGCCCTGGGCACTGCTCTTGGGAGAGGCTGCCCTGGAGGTGGCCGTGAGAGTGCTTCTCCCAGGGAGGACGATGACACTTGTCAAGCCCTGGGGAGGGGACAGTGATGACCCCGATGACACGGTGTCAAGCTCATAATTGTATGGGCAACAGCAGGTGGCATTTGTTAAAGCCTTATGTCTATATTATATGCCACATCCTAAGACTGCAAAGCAAGGGGGTGAAACGGAAATGAGGAGAAAGAAACTATTTCAAAATATGTCACACACTCAGGGACTGTGGTCTGGCAGTCTCACAGTTTCAAAGCTGAATGATCTCTGCGTGGTGTTCTAGTTAAGTGACTTAATTTTACAGGTGAGGAAACAAGCTCAGAGAGGTGAAGAAATCTGAACAAGGTCACACAGCAGACCAGTGTGAGGTCAGGAGAAGAACTTCTGTGATTCTTTTATCATCTCACCTAATCACTTGGAAAATCAGTCTGGTTTAACTTTTCTGCTGGGAGCCAGCCTGCCCTGCAGAATTGGAGGCACACACTTCTGTTTATCACATGGGATTGGAAAGCAAGCATACACGGAGGCCGCACAATTAGGATGGGGGAGCTCGGAGCCCCTTACAAAGCGGGCTGGTCTTGTCGGACAGTCTGATAACCAGCTGGGATCTCAGCACATTCCATGGTCAGCCTTTGTGATGGAAAAAAAAGATCTATGAACCACAGCTCACAGGTGTGTGGCTGAGAGCACTGCTCCGCTCTGACCTCCCCGGAATCGCAGTTGGGAATTCCCGGGTCACAAAGCCACTGTTATAGTGCTGTTCTCAGGGTGGGAGAGCCCGTTGGTGGCCATCCCAGTCTACTTCCCCAGTGGAACCAAGTGGACACCTTTCGTAACTGTAACTGAAATAGGGATGTGCAGTCCAGCCTGAGACCCCTTAGGGGACAGCCAGTGTGGGCATCGTGCTGGGGACAGCTGTAGTAGGGGACACCTGGCCCAGGCAGCCCACGCAAGCTGGGATGGCGTTCCGCACACGCTACAGATGGTGTTAGGACGATGGTGCCACAGGGACACAGCAGCCCGTGTCACTCCCAGGGCCAGTGCTTTACTTCAGCTGCTGGTCGTCTGCCTGAGCAGGCTCAGGACCACGTGGGCAGGATGCACGAGTTCCTGGGCAGGAGTGGGAGTGACGGAGGACAAGGGTGAGCGTGCATGTGGCAGTGAGCACGTGGCCCCCGGTCCAGAGCTGCCCTCTGAAGGGGAGGAGGTGACTGCTGTCCCCTGGTCCAGAGCTGCCCTGAAGCAGGGTGAGGCTCTTACCCACGAAGTGGCAGCTTGGCTCCAGAACCTTACATCCAAGCAGCAGGACCAGGAGGGCACAGGGCTAGGGTTCAGGAACTGGGAGGCGGGGCCTGAGTTTGAACTTTGGCTCCACCCCCACCAGCTAAGTGACTTTGGGGGAGACTTAGTAACTACAGCCCTGCCCTAGCTGTAAGGCTGAGTCAGAAAGGTGTCTGCGGTGCTTGCATAGTGTGTGGCTCAGGGATAAAGTGACAGCAGACGCTTGCTGAGGGATTGGTACAGTCCAGGGGCCTTCCAGGGGCCCAGGACACAGGGACAAAGAAGACAGACTGATCCATGGAACTGCTTTATGAGCCAAAGAAGGACAGCTGATTTCCAAACCACTAAGTTTGTAAGTTTTAAAAATATGAACACAGCCTATACTTAGTTTCACTTTATTCCCATTTTACTTTTTGTTGCTCATCCTCTGAAAATAATCCCTTACCTTACAGCAGTTTCAACAATGACATTCCTATAAAGATAGACAGTTACTAATATCATCAACATTTTGACATCACCACTACCACCATCACCATCCACACCATCATTACCATCATCACCACTATCACCACCACCATCACTATCATCACAACCATCCCCATCATTATCACCATCATCATTATTGTAGCCATCATTACCATCATCATCACTATCATCATCATCACCACCATCATCACCATCATCATCACCACCATCATCATACTCACCATCATCACCACCATCATCATCATACCTATCACCACCATCATCATTATCATGTCCATCACCACCATCATCATTATCACCACCACCATCATCACCACCATCATCATCATTATCACCACCATCATCACCATCATCATCACCACCATCATCATAATCACCATCATCACCACCATCATCATCATACCTATCACCATCATCATCATTATCATGTCCATCACCACCATCATCATTATCACCACCACCATCATCACCACCATCATCATCATTATCACCACCATCATCACCATCATCATCACCACCATCATCATCATACCTATCACCATCATCATCATTATCATGTCCATCACCACCATCATCATTATCACCACCACCATCATCACCACCATCATCATCATTATCACCACCACCACCATCAACACCGCCATCATCATTATCACCATCATCACCACCACCATCATTATACTCATCACCACCATCATCATTATCATGTCCATCACCACCACCATCACTATCATCACAACCATCATCACCACCATCATCATCATACCTATCACCATCATCATCATTATCATGTCCATCACCACCATCATCATTATCACCACCACCATGATCACCACCACCATCATCATTATCACCACCACCATCAACACCGCCATCATCATCATTATCACCACCACCACCATCAACACCGCCATCATCATTATCACCATCATCACCACCATCATCATTATCATGTCCATCATCACCATCATCATTATCACCACCAGCACCACCACCATAATCACCATTATCACCACCAGCACCACCATCACTTCCATCACCACCATTATCACCATTGCCACCACATGTTCACCATCAATCCCATCACCATCATCTTCCTCAATATTGAGCACAGTATTAAGTACTTTCTATATACCAGGCCCCTTACTCAAACCCCCATGGATTAGTCATTGACTTTCATGTAAAGTGACCTTTACATTAAAGAGGAGGTTGCATGCCACTGCCCACTGAGGAACCCTAGCACTTCCCAGGGTCTCCAGTGAAAACCAACTCTTGTCGGCAAAAGCAAACCAATGTATTCTGAAAGCTCACAAAGCCCAAGAATGCCTCTGCATGTCAGCAAGTAATTGGTATTAACAAAAGCTTAACACTCGTAATGTGAGGGCTTTCCACCCACTAACGTGCACCCTATGATTTTTTTCCATTCAACTTCTATTAAATGTATGAGTCCAAGAGATCATCCCATACAAGACCAGGAACTGGCAGCTAACAAAAACAGAAGCAAAACAGATTTTTTAAAAAGTAACTTCAAATGTACAATGCTCAGCTCAGATAGAAGGATTTAGTTTTTATAAAACCCTGAGAAGGTTTAGTCATATTTTTAAAACATATGTTTTTGAATACTTAAATGGAAAACATCCTACTCAGAAGTATATTTCATACCAGAGTGAAACCAGATAATTAGAAATCCTTTCTAGTAGGGTATTTTACACTCAATAAATGCAGGGAAATTTTCTACTAAATGACATGGTCACACATATCTGTTCTTACTTCTGGCACTTTCAAGTTCTAAGAAGGAAGGGGTGAACTTTATGCTCATCCTTCTGTCCTACAGCCAACACGGCCGAGCCTCCCACCCGCACAGCCAAACGTCCTGCCAGCCCACGACTTCTCTTTCTTTCAATGAGGCCATCTCCCTCACAAGCACACGATGAGCAAATGTGAGTCCAGGGATCACTAGAGTGAGATTCGATAGACGATGTTGAACATCAAAGGACTTGTCAGTAATGCCCACTAAGGGACCCAGGTGACGCCGAGTCCACAGGGGCAGAGGGGAGGGAAATCCAGGGCCCTCCTGGGATTCCACTTTTTGCCCAGGAAAAAAAAAAAAATTGGAGAAGCCCATACTGATGAAGCCTAGAGATTCCCTTACTCAAGTGAGCACAGGGGTGGCCCACAGCCAGAGAGCACTGGACAGAGCCACAGTGGGGAGGGGGGGCACAGACCCCAGAGAGGCGAGGAGGCGCTGTGCAAGGGAGGGGTGGGAAGGAGAGCAGGCCAAGAGGCACTGCAAGGGGCAGGAGCTTGGGCCTGTTGGGGGACAGGAGGCCCATTTCTAAGGCAGGTTTCAAGGCACATTCTTATGGCCATATGGAGCTGGAAAGGAGGAAGGGGCTGGAGACGCAGGAGACAGACCCGTTATATAAGAAATGGAACCCGGAGGCCTGGCCCTCCCAGAGCCTCAACAATCCAGCGGGAGGGTCAGCACGCGACGATCACCCAACACTTGTGAGCCAAGCGCTCCTCCCCCGATCACTGGGCTGCTTTGGGGAGACCCCACCCATGTTGCTTCTCATGCCGCAGTGAAGCAGCTTTTGATTAACGATAGCAGATAAATAGGTAAGTGACAACCGTATTTATGCGTCACTCTTGATATCATGAGGCTTCATAGTTATAATTCTGTATCCCAGAAAGTTCCATAAAGGAAACAAGAAGAGATTTAGGGAAGAGCTTGGGCAGACGGCTGTTCGCAGGTGTAGGACAGGAGCATCAACGTCTACCTAGGTGACTGAGAAGGAAGCTGCAGCTCTCCCTCCTGTGAAAAGAAATGAAGATGTGAAAACACCCGTCAGGTGGATCCGGAATCCCCGGGCCAGTTGGCACGCACACTGGTCCCATACGGAAGAAACCACTAGCCCTGGGCTCAGCACGTCATATAAAAAAGGCAGGAAAGAAGTGTGCCAAATAGGGCAGGACAGTGTCACTTCTATTCTGCTTTTGCTCACCTGTGTTTTCTCTATTTTCTATGACCATCACGAATTACATTCATAATAGAAAACTAATAAAAGCAGTTAAAACATACATTGCCTAAACTCCAAATGGCTCTTTAAGCACACATAAGACAGCTCAGTGGTTTTTAATTGCTTCAAAGCGAGTCAGATTGCTGTTGCCCCCTCTCACATATACAAATACATGCAACACTCTGTGATGCTATAACCCTGAGAGGTCTTCAAACGGAAGCCACAGGACCTAACATCCAAGTTCAGGCTTAGGAAGTAGTCCAGTCACCCTGTCCATAGTCCAACAACACGATTCCTTTATTACTTCTTGAATGCCTAGTCTGTGTGAAATATTGAGTTGGTGAGTGGAGAAAATAAAGATAAGCACAGTCTCGTATCAAAGCTCAAAACTTGCCTGGCTGTGGGGAACGGAGGAACCTCATACTCCTGATGCTCTTGGCCCATCTGGATGTCAGACCTCTAGAGCATGGACTTGTGTCCCTACCCTCATCTGGATAGGTAAGGGAAAGGGATCTGCTGGGACAGCAGCAGGTTGGTTAATCTGAGAAACAGGAATAACTTCAAAAAGTGGGAGGGTCGACCATGACGTTGGTCACACCAGGCCACAGCCAAGTCTAACCAGAGAGAATGAAAGGATGGCTCAGGGGCCCAGAGCAGGTCCCCAACTCAGGGAAGGCGGCTGGGGCAGTGACAGACAGCAATGAGGCATTAGTAGGGCATCATGCTGTGGGTGCGGACCTGAGGCAGGGCATCCTGTGTCCAGAAGCCAGGGGAGCTGAGGCTGGGCTGGGGAGAGTCACAGACAAGAGGAGGACACATGTCCATGTTGTTCACAAGCCAGATGACTCACAGGGTCACTGAGTCCACACCGGGCACCCTGAGAGCCAGGGTGCCTCCTGCTCTGTGGCCTTGGTCAGGGAAAGACCTGGCCTGACCGGGGCTAAGGTCCTGGGGGTGTGGGGCTCCATGGCGGGTAGCCTCAGGCCTGCCTGGTCTGCGGAGGCTCTGTCCCCTTCAGGAGCAACACAACCCAGGCTCAAAGGTGGCTTCCCAGAGGCAGGAGAAAACCTGTCTGGAGGAGAGGGGAAAAGGCTGGAGAACCGAGAAAGCTCCTGCGGAGGGCTGGAGGGACTCCGCTTGGGGGTGACAAACAAGTCCTGGCTCTGCCTCCTGCCTCTGAGGTCCCCACGTGACTTAGACTTTCCATGTGAGTGTGTCTTCATCCGTGGGATAGGGATTTACCTGTCTGATGGGGCTCCGAGAACAGGCCGGCTCGGTGTGTGCTCACTAAACACTACAAAGACTCAATTCCTTTCGGAGCCTCAGCATCCATTACTGCTGTCCGCCCACTTAATGCTCTGGGTTGTGTGGAAGAAACAGCTCTATTGGTAAAAAAAATGTTTGGAAAGCATTGGTTTATGAGAAAAATGATGGCAGTGTTCCAATAGGGTGGTGGCAACAGCAACAAGAGGCTCAAATCACGGGCCGGGTATCCTGTGGGACGAGAGGAGGCAGAACCCAGAGGATGCAGAGATTCAGAGGGAGGGGCTGCTCGGGAGCAGGTGATGGCTGGATGCATCCCATGAGGCCTAACCAAGGGACAGGGGAAGAGTACACCAGGGAGGGCAGCCAGAGAGGCTCGAGTCCAGGCTGGCGAGTGTGGGGCGCGGTGCCATGCTGGGGAGGAGGGGGCATCCTCCAGGAGAAACACACTTGTGATTCAGAAGGGACCCCTCGCTCCAGGGCTGAGCACCAACAGAGCCTGAAGCCTGTCCCTATTCTCCCAGAGGAGATGTCTGAGCCTGGGGTGACCAGACAAGGACAGAAAGGGAACCAGAGGCTGTGTACAGTGGGCCTGGTGCATGTTGGGTGGCTGATGCCAGGGCCTGTACCTGGCACCCCAGCTTGGAAGGTCAGGCTTGGATTTGCTGAATCTCAGGTGTCTGTGGGACAACTGAGCTGGTCCCTGGAAATCAGACTCGTTTGCAACTCCAGAGAAGCTGGGCTGGGGACTTAGATCTGTGGGTCACATGGCAAAGGGTGGAGGAAAGGAAGGATGGAGAGAGGTGGATAGACAGGCACCGAGGGAAGGGGCCTGGCATGAAGTAGACCCCTCAGGGTGCAGCATGGGAGCTGGGGGAGAGGGCACCTTCACATGGCACTGGAGCACCCCTCCCTGGCAGGGCGGTCAGAGGGCATCTCCTAAGAGGCTGTAACCCTGACCAGAATCAGCCTGCTTTCCACTATCACTGAGTGTTGGCAATCCTCAGCACCGTCAGCCTTCCCACATTCCTTCTGCCAGGCCAGTCTTCCCACCGCCCCATCCCTCTGCCCCATACGCCTCTGCCTTTATTAGCGTGACTCCCAGCACTCTTTAAATAAACACCCTCGACATAGCATTTAATGTGGGGACTTTAAAAAATCCGCCATACTTCCATTCTGTACTGAGACCTAATCCAATATCGCATTCTTTGCCTTGGCTATTGGAATACTACGGGAATTTCAGCTTGCTCCTCTTTGCCAGCCTGACAATTTACAATTTAGAAATTTTTTTTTGGAGACTTTAAATCACATATACAAATAGAGAGCCCCCTCCATCACCCCCTCTCCCCCATCAGCCCCATAGACTCATCAGCCAGAGTCAACCATCAGCAGATCATGGCCAACCTGAACCCGCCACATGCAGCTGGTCCCCTTCCTCTCACTGGATTCATGGGAAGCGAATCCCAGAAGTCTTTCCCGAAAACACTCAGCCGAGCTTCCAAACAGGCATTCTCTCTAGCTCCTTAGTGCGTCCTGTCTCCTCCTTCCCTTTCCCGGGCTTTCAATTTCATGCCAGGCTGTGATGCTCGTGAGTTTGCCTCTGCCACTTAAATATCATTCAGCTATAGGTAGGGACCCCCCAAAATAGCACTCAGGACCCAAACTCCCCTAATGGTAATGATACTCAGCCCACTGCATGTGGAGGCCTGGCTTATGTCCTGCACCCTGTCAGCAGTGGCCATTCAAAGAACACAATGTAAACCCCCGTCCCCAAGCCTACAGTGATGATAGGTGGTGGTCTGGGACGACCCATGAAGATGAAAAAAATCAAGGCGTATCACATGGTGCTCTCTCGTGGTACCTGGCCTGCACTGGTCTTAGGAGTGGCTCAGCGATGATTGAAGTTAGGACCAAAGGGCCAGGGAATGGATGAGTTCAGTGCCCTCATAATGGTATAGAAAAAACAAAGCTGGATGATTCTTAACTCCAGAAAGGATTTATCCAAGCCTTCCTTTAAGGAAAAGAAATCATTCTGAAAAATTCAACTTTAATTCCACTTTAGAAATGCATAGACCATTTTAAAATGAGGTCCTTCAAAATTCTTGCTTCCATGGAATTTAAACTTAAATCAGGAGTTTAAGCTATAGGTCTGTATTGTCACCATTTTACCGCCTGCCCATACCCTGTAACATTGCACGGTACACCTTAAATATGCACGATAAAAACTTTTTAAAAAAAGTTGTAAGTCCGAAAAACATAGAGCACACTTTAGAAATTAACCCAAGAGCATGCAATGTAATATCCAGAACAGGAAGCTGCCTGGCCTTATGCTTAAAGTCTCTGCCGTTCCTTCTTCCAGGCAAGAGCTCGGGAAATAAATCCGAAATTATCTACAGCTTCAGAGTCACGATAACCAGAGTCTGAGCTCGTGTCTGAGGCAAACCTGAGACTTCACCAGCACGCACTCTGCTCTGCACATCCTCCCTCCTCTTCTTTCTTTCTTTTCCTTTCCTTTTTTTTTTTTTCATAAGAAGGGTTTTCTTCTGAGGCTAGGCAGACACATGAATTATTCATACGCCAAGAGATAAAGGGGAGAAAGTTTCAGGGACTAGCAGAGGCCTCGGGTTCTGGGAGTGGGATCACATCGACTGAGTGGGCACCTTGGGGCTGAACTAAACCAAACAGGCAAAAACTGTGTCAACAATTTTTTCAGTAGAGAGAAGGGTGCAACAGTGTGTAAGACGAACTTTCAAGGCTGAACAAATTTCAAGTGTGTGAATTTAAGTACACTATACACACACAGAACAGTGCATTTTCCGGCTGCAGGTAGGACAGAAAGCGCAGAAAGAGAATTACATGGAAAACAGTCTCATGGCCTCCGCGAAGCCCTGGGAACCAACGTGTTACTGGACAAGATGGCAGCGTGGGGCATGGCGGAGGTGGAAAGCCCAAGGTCCTGAGAGTTGCCTTGGGAAGCGCGGAGGCTGCAGCCCTCCTCCCGCTGTGCCTGGGAACCCTGTTCCTGGATTTGCACACATCGACTTTCTGCCTTTATTAGGGGAGCATCCCTAATCTGAAAATCTGACATGAGAAATTCTATGAGAGCTGACACTTTTAGAGCATTGGAAAACTTTGGGAAAGTTTCAAATAGCAGAACACTTTGTATTTTGGATTTTTTTGGATTAGGGATGCTTAGACTATAATAATTTTCTGAGGGGAATTCAGATTTGGTTCCCTTCTAAAGAAAGGCCTGCACCTCGTCCCATGATGGGCAGGTGGGATCTGCACAGTGCTCTGGTTTGGGTGGCTTCCAAGACAGGAATGTACGCTAATTGCTGGGTGTCCACACAGTACATGGTGGCCTCCACCTCCGCCCTCCTCGATCCTTCTGTGCCTAGCTCAGGTGGCATGCCTCCAGGACACATGCCCAGGCCCTGTCTGAGTTGGCCCAGACCCTCTTGCCAGGCTCCCCCTGGCACATCCATGCTGCCTGCCGGTGCGGGAGGTGTTCAGAAGCAAGGCGCACCATCTACCCTGTAGCGGCTGGCCCAAGGACAGCAACCTGACTGAGCACAGTCTTTGCCCGAAGCCTGGATTATGCATTGCTAAGCATCATTGCTAGCTGAAGAAAAGGCATACAGCCAAGTCACACACACCCTTTAAAAAATTTCATTCATCTGCTCTGGGCACCATGGGTGCAGGCCATTCTCAGAGGGAACATGAGCCCCAAGAGGAAGACAGAAACCACTCCATAAATAAGAGCCATCAGGGATACTTTAGGATATCTGTGGTTTCAGGAGAGAGATCAATGTCTGGAAATCCTCAGGGTGAGAACTGGTGCCAGGGAGGTTCTATCTCCTAATGTGACACGGTGACATCCCACACTCTGTATCCAGGCTAGAAGAGCCCAGGTCCCCCTTTCCTTTGCCTCCCCAGATTTATCCAGGAATAATTGACAACTGCATATATTTATGGTGAGCAGCACCATCTCTTGATGTGAGTGTGCACTGTGAAGTGGTTCCCACGATCAAGCTAGGTGACCCGTGTCATCTTTTGGTGGTGAGAACATCTCATCTCAGCAAATTCCAAGTGTACAGACCATCCATTTAGCATGCTGCAGACAGGCCTCCAGGACTTATTCTTCCTCCTTTACCAACATCTCCTCATCTTCCCCCTCCCAGACCTCGGTAACCACTTCTCCACTCTCAGCTTCTGTGAATTCCACCTCTTTAGATTCCACACAGAAGCAGTCATTCAGCTCTCCTCTTTCTGCGCCTGGCTTATTTTACTTAGCACAGTGTCCCCAGGTTCATCCATGTGGTTGCAACGGACAAGATCTCCTTTTTCTAAGACTGAATAGTAGTACGTTGTGTGTGTCTGCGTGTGCATGTTTCTTTTTTTTATTTTTTAAATTTTATTTTTTTTATTGGTTGTTCACAATATTACAAAGCTCTTGACATATCATATTTCATACATTAGATTGAAGTGGGTTATGAACTCCCAATTTTTACCCCAAATGCAGATTGCAGAATCACGTCGGTTACACATCTACAATTTTACATAATGCCCTATTAGTAACTGTTGTATTCTGCTACCTTTCCTATCCCCTACTATCCCCCCTCCCCTTCACTCACATCTTCTCTCTCTACCCCATCTACTGTAATTCATTTCTCTCCTTGTTTATTTTCCCATTCCCCTCACAACCTCTTATATGTAATTTTGTATAGCAATGAGGGTCTCCCTTCATTTCCATGCAATTTCCCTTTTCTCTCCCTTTCCCTCCCATCTCATGACTCTGTTTAATGTTAATCTTTTCTTCCTGCTCTTCCTCCCTGCTCTGTTCATAGTTGCTCTCATTATATCAAAGAAGACATTTGGTATTTGTTTTTTAGGGATTGGCTAGCTTCACTAAGCATAATCTGCTCTAGTGCCATCCATTTCCCTGCAAATTCCATGATTTTGTCATTTTTTATTGCTGCATAGAACTCCATTGTGTATAGATGCCACATTTTTTAATCCATTCATCTATTGAAGGGCATCTGGGTTGGTTCCACAGTCTAGCTATTGTGAATTGTGCTGCTATGAACATTGATGTGGCAGTATCCCTGTAGCATGCTCTTTTAAGGTCTTCAGAGAATAGTCCGAGAAGGGCAATAGCAGGGTCAAATGGTGGTTCCATTCCCAGCTTTCCCAGGAATCTCCAAACTGCTTTCCAAATTGGCGGCACCAATTTGCAGTCCCACCAGCAATGTACAAGAGTACCCTTTTCTCCACATCCTCGCCAGCACTTGTTGTTGTTGGACTTCATAGTGGCTGCCAATCTTACTGGAGTGAGATGGTATCTTAGGGTGGTTTTGATTTGCATTTCTCTGACTGCTAGAGATGGTGAGCATTTTTTCATGTACTTGTTGATTGATTGTATATCCTCCTCTGAGAAGTGTTTGTTCAGGTCCTTGGCCCATTTGTTGATTGGGTTATTTGTTATTGTCTAATTTTTTGAGTTCTTTGTATACTCTGGATATTAGGGCTCTATCTGAAGTGTGAGGAGTAAAAATTAGTTCCCATGATGTAGGCTCCCTATTTACCTCTCTTATTGTTTCTCTTGCTGAGAAAAAGCTTTTCAGTTTAAGTAAGTCCCATTTGTTGATTCTTGTTATTAACTCTTGTGCTATGGGCGTCCTATTAAGGAATTTGGAGCCCGACCCCACAATATGTAGATCGGAGCCAACTTTTTCTTCTATCAGACGCAGAGTCTCTGATTTGATATCAAGCTCCTTGATCCATTTTGAGTTAACTTTTGTGCATGGTGAGAGAAAGGGATTCAGTTTCATTTTGTTGCATATGGATTTCCAGTTTTCCCAACACCATTTGTTGAAGATGCTATCCTTCCTCCATTGCATGCTTTTAGCCCCTTTATCAAATATAAGATAGTTGTAACTTTGTGTATTAGTCTCTGTGTCCTCTGTTCTATACCATTGGTCCACCCGCCTGTTTTGGTACCAGTACCATGCTGTTTTTGTCACTATTGCTCTGTAATATAGTTTGAAATCTGGTATCGCTATACCGCCTGATTCACACTTCCTGCTTAGAATTGCTTTTGCTATTCTGGGTCTTTTATTTTTCCATATGAATTTCATGATTGCTTTATCTATTTCTACAAGAAATGCCGTTGGGATTTTGATTGGCATTGCATTAAACCTATAGAGAACTTTTGGTAATATCGCCATTTTGATGATGTTAGTTCTGCCTATCCATGAACAGGGTATATTTTTCCATCTTCTAAGATCTTCTTCTACTTCTCTCTTTAGGGTTCTGTAGTTTTCATTGTATAAGTCTTTCACCTCTTTTGTTAGGTTGATTCCCAAGTATTTTATTTTTTTTGAGGATATTGTGAATGGAGTGTTTATCCTCATTTCTGTTTCAGAAGTTTTGTCGCTGATATACAGAAATGCCTTTGATTTATGCGTGTTGATTTTATATCCTGCCACTTTGCTGAATTCATTTATTAGTTCTAGTAGTTTCTATGTAGACCCTTTTGGATCTTCTAGGTATGGAATCATGTCATCTGCAAATAGTGATAATTTAAGTTCTTCTTTTCCTATTTTTATGCCTTTAATTTCTTTCATCTGTCTAATTGCTCTGGCCAGTGTTTCGAGAACTATATTGAATAGAAGTGGTGATAGAGGGCATCCCTGTCTTGTTCCAGATTTTAGAGGGAATGCCTTTAACTTTTGTCCATTCAGAATGATGCTAGCCTGAGGCTTAGCATAGATAGCTTTTACAATGTCAAGGTAAGTTCCTGTTATCCCTAGTTTTTCTAATATTTTGAACATAAAGGGATGCTGTACTTTGTTGAATGCTTTTTCTGCATCCATCGAGATGATCATGTGGTTCTTGTCTTTAAGTCTATTGATGTGGTGAATAACATTTATTGATTTCCGTATATTGAACCATCCTTGCATCCCAGGGATGAATCCTACTTGATCATGGTGCACAATTTTTTTGATGTGTTTTTTATTCGATTCGCCAGAATTTTATTGAGGATTTTTGCATCTAGGTTCATCAGAGATATTGGTCTGTAGTTTTCTTTCTTTGAGGTGTCTTTGTCTGGTTTCGGAATCAGGGTGATGTTGGCCTCATAGAATGAATTTGAAGAGCTCCCTCTTTTTCTATTTCCTGAAATAACTTGAAAAGTATCGGTATTAATTTTTCTTTAAAGGTTTTGTAAAACTCCGCTGTATACCCATTCGGTCCTGGGCTTTTCTTGGTTGGTAGTCTTTTGATTGCTTCTACAATTTCATCCATTGATATTGGTCTGTTCAAATTGTGTGTATCCTCCTGACTCAGTCTGGGCAAATCATATGACTTAAGAAATTTATCGATGTCTTCACTATCTTCTATTTTATTGGAACATAGGTTTTCAAAATAATTTCTAATTGTCTTCTGTATTTCTGTAGCATCTGTTGTGATATTGCTTTTTTCATCCTGTATGTTAGTAATTTGAGTTCTCTCTCTTCTTCTCTTCGTTAGCATGGCTAAAGGTCTGTCGATCTTATTTATTTTTTCAAAGAACCAACTTTTAGTTTTGTTAATTTTTTCAATAGTTTCTTTTGTTTCAATTTCATTGATTTCTGCTCTGATTTTAATTATTTCTTGCCTTCTGCTACATTTGCTGTTGTTTTGCTCTTCCTTTTCTAGGGCTTTGAGATGAAGTGTGAGCTCATTTGTTTGTTGGTTTTTTCTTTTTTTGAGGAATGACCTCCAGGTGATGAATTTCCCTCTTAAAACTGTTTTCATTGTGTCCCATAGATTCCGATATGTTGTGTCTGTATTTTCATTTATCTCTAAGAATTTTTTGATTTCCTCCTTTATGTCTTCTGTAACCCATTGATCATTCAGTAATATATTGTTCATTTTCCATGTGATGTAGGATTTTTCCTTCCTTCTTTTATCATTGATTTCCAGTTTCATTCCATTATGATCAGATAAAATGCATGGTATTATCTCCACTCCTTTATATTTACTGAGGGTTGCCCTATGGCATAATATATGGTCTATTTTTGAGAAGGATCCATGTGCTGCTGAGAAAAAAGTATATCCATTTGATGATGGTTGATATATTCTGTATATGTCAGTTAAGTCTAGGTTATTGATTGTGGTATTGAGTTCTATAGTTTCTTTATTCAACTTTTGTTTGGAGGATCTGTCCAATGGTGAGAGAGGTGTGTTGAAGTCACCCATAATTATTGTGTTGTGGTCTATTTGATTCTTGAACTTGAGGAGAATTTGTTTTATGAATGTCGCAGCACCATTATTTGGTGCATAAATATTGATAATTGTTATGTCTTGTTGGTGAATGGTTCCTTTTAACAGTATATAATGACCTTCTTTATCCCTTTTGATTAACTTAGTCTTGAAGTCGATTTTATTCGATATGAGGATGGCCACCCCTGCTTGCTTACGAGGACCGTGTGCGTGGTATATTTTTTCCCATCCTTTCACCTTCAGCCTGTGTATGTCTTTTCCAATCAGATGTGTCTCCTGGAGGCAGCATATTGTTGGATTTGTTTTTTTAATCCATGATACCAGCCTATGTCGCTTTATTGGAGAGTTTAAGCCATTAACATTCAGAGTTACTATTGATATATGGTTTGTACTTCCATCCATGTTTGATTATTTATCCTTTTTTTAAAAAAATTAGTTTGTTTCTCCATGATTATCTTTCCCCTCGCCCTCTGTCTTTACCGAGGCACTTCCCACTGATGGTTTTGGTTATTGTTTTTCATTTCTTCTTCGTGTAGTGTTTTGCTCAAAATGCTTTGCAATGCTGGTTTTCTGGCTGCAAATTCTTTTAACTTTTGTTTATCATGAAAGATTTTTATTTCGTTGTCATACCTGAAGCTTAAATTTGCTGGATACAGAATTCTTGGTTGGTATCCATTGTCTTTCAGTGTTTGAAATACATTGTTCCATGACCACCTTGCTTTCAGTGTCTGTGATGAAAAATCCATTGTTAACCTTATTGGTTTACCCCTGAATGTAATCTGTCTTTTTTCTCTTGTAGCTTTTAATATTTTCTCTTTGTTCTGTATATTGGATATCTTCATAACAATGTGTCTTGGCGTTGGTCTACTGTGATTTTGTGTGCTCGGTGTCCTGTATGCATCTTCAATTTGTATATCTGTTTCCTTTTTTATTTCTGGAAAGTTTTCTGTAATTATTTCATTCAGCAGGTTACTCATTCCCTTAGTTTGAATCTCTGTACCTTCTTCTATCCCGATGACTCGTATGTTTGGTTTTTTTATGTTATCCCATAACTCTTGGATGTTTTTCTCGTGATTTTTTACCAGCCTTTCTGAGTTGGCTAGACTCTTTTCAAGATGATATATTTTGTCTTCACTATCTGACGTTCTGGCTTCTACTTGCTCCACTCTGTTAGTGATATTCTCAATAGAGTTTTTAATTTGGTTTATCGTTTCCTTCATTTCTAGAATTATTGTTTGATTATTTTTTATAATCTCTATCTCCTGATAAAGATGCTTAACTTCTTCTTTTATCTGTTTATGTAATTCATTCTCAATGTGTTCTTTTGCTGCTTGAATTTGCTGTCTTGTATCCTCTTTAAGGTTCCATTCCATCTGTCTAAGGTGTTCCTTGAGTTCTTTATATGACCATTTTTCTGATGACTCTAGGTCCTCCTGAATATTTAGGCTGTCCTGCATTGTTTGTACTCCTTTTCTTCCTTGCTTTTTGAAGCTGCTCATGTTACTTCTTGTTCTGTTTGACTGCTGAGTTACTGTTTACTCCTATAAATTTATTTGATGCTTGGGAGGAAAGGTATTAGAAGGGAAGGGAAGAAGTCACTGTAGCCGCAGGTTTCAATGAAGTTATCTCCTCCGCCCCAGTCTGATGACGTCAGTTCTCTGCCATGGTGGTATCTCTTGCAAATGGCGACAGTTCGTTTCCCTTTGCCGGGTGACCAATGCAACGGGTGGGTCCTTACTGTCTCTCCCAAGCCCCATTTCAAACCTGTGGCCACTACCTATGAAGGCTCGGTTGGCATTTACCTCCGTAGGATCAGAAGGGCTGACCAGTTGTTTCAGCCAGATGGATTAGTGCTGAGTCACAGCTGTTTGTCTGCGGGAAGCAGGCGAATGGGAGCTTGAATTCAGCCGATCTGGGCTCAATGTGTGTTCTGAGAGGCCCAGACTGTTCGCCCCAGATCCACGTCAGCTCAGCATTGCCTAGTGATCCTGAGCAAACAGATTTAGGTTGTTTACGACTCCCTATGCCCACACAGCTGAAGAGGTCAGAGACTTGATCTCTCCGCGCCCGCCGCCATGTTGGAATCCGTGTGCATGTTTCTTAATCCATTTTTTTAGTTTATAGACAGGCAGGTTGATTCCATACCCTGACTGTTGTGAATACTGCTGCAGGGAACATGGGCGTCTAGGTATCATCTCTTTGAAATCTTATACTTCGTTTCCTTTGGACATACACCAGAGGTAGGATTTCCAGATCACACAGCAGCTCTTTTTTCTCATACTGAAGAAAGAGCCATGCAATATGTAGGAGGCCTGGGTGCTGCTTCCACCTTCAATGGGAGACTTGGGAACCTCTCCTGACCTCTGTGCGTCATTCTGGGGAGCAACGGTTCAACCTGGAGAGGGAGTTCTGACACTAGGGTAGTAATAAGAGTGGACTTGGGAGTGTTTCCTTGGCAAGTGCTTTTCAAATGCTAACAACCACCAGAATCCCCTGAAGGGCTGGCCTCATCCCTAGAGTTCCACGGGGAGGCCAAGGACCGGCATGGCTAATGAGCTCCCAGGTGATGCTCTTGGAGCTGATCTGGCTCCTGGACCACTGTCTTGGCTGCAAGGCATCCCAGCTTGGCCAGGAGCATCAAGGTAGCCCTCTGATGTGGACTGATCCCACAGGTGCTGACTCAGCTACTCTGAGAGAGAGAAAGGGTCCCTATCAGTAGTGACTATGGTTCATGGAGGAGGCCAACATACAAAGAGAAAACCCATGATACGATACAACAGTAGATTCGGAAGATGCACCAGGAGAGAGTAAGCAGTGGGCAGGCCTCATTCAGATGGTGGTCAGTTGAGCTCTTTCAACATTTAGACAGAATGAAAGGGCGAGAGCGCAGCCAGCAGTGGGAGGCAGAGCTGTCCAGGCAGAGAAAACAGATCATGGGAAACTCTGCAGGGTCAAGACAGTGTGTCTGAGGAACAGAGAAGTGCAGCAGGAGCTCCTGACGAGGGGCCCAGCCGAGGCTGAAAGGAGGCTGAGGGCTGGATGGGCAGCCTGCAGAGTCATGGTCAGGGGTTTCCAGGGGGCAGTGGTTCATTGAATTGTCAACTTGATGGGATTAAGAGATGCTGATGATTAAGAGGCTTTGGGGTGTGTTTTAATGAGGGTGTGTCTAGGAACAATTGGCGTGTGGGATAGCGAACCGAAGTGGAGACCCGCCCTCGGTGTGGGCAGGACCATCCAATGGGATGGTGGTTTGGATGAGATAAAAATTTGGAAGAGCAAGGGAGCAGCAGCAGCAGGAGCCAGGGAGCAGCGGCAGCAGGAGCCAGGGAGCAGCGGCAGCAGGAGCAGGGGAGCAGCGGCAGCAGGAGCAGGGGAGCAGCGGCAGCAGGAGCAGGGGAGCAGCGGCAGCAGAAGCCAGGGAGCAGCGGCAGCAGGAGCAGGGGAGCAGCGGCAGAAGGATCCAGGGAGCAGCGGCAGCAGGAGCAAGCTCCAATCTACTTGAATGGGTGCTTGATTGCGGCTGCGATGGCCTGAGGACAGCAGACTCTTGCTCCTTCACTCTTCCAAAGTGGACTCTGCGTGAGTCTCCAGGGAGTTTCCAGAAGCTTTCCGTCTCAGACTGGGCAGCACCATTGATTCCTCTTGTTCTGGGGCCTCGGCCGCTTGGACTGTGCAGCTACTGGTTCCTCCAGCTCTCCAGCCTGCAGATGGCCACTGTGGACTGTCCAGCTTCTGGTCGTGTAAACCCATCTAATAAATCCCCTTTTTATGATCATACTTCTTGTCGATTCTGTTCCTTTAGAGAACGCTGACTGACACACATGGTGTTCCCAAAGCAACAGGAAACCACTAGAGAGCGTCCACGGCTGGGCCAGTGCTGCTGGATGAATACATGGCCTCTATTTTGAAGTGACATGCCTCACTTTTCTGATTTTCTAGAGCTTATGCCAAACTCCTTGAAATAAAATTGAGAGAAGCCTCCACATGTCATTCTGCGACTGGCAAATAAATAAACAGACAAAACATACCCATACGATGGAATACTATTCAACTATAAAAAGGAGTTCTGGCACATGCTACAATGTGGATGACCTTGTAAACATTCTTGTCAGTAAAAGAGGACAGACAGGAATGGACAGACATTGTATAATTCCATTTATAAGACATGTCTAAAAGGCGAAGCCACAGAGACCAAAGGATGAGCACTCAGCAGCGTCTTGGGGAGGCGGAAAATGAGCAATACAAAGTGAATTTCCCAGGCCTGGGTTTCTTTGGGGGATGATGGGAATGTTCTGGGATTAGACAGCGGGGATAGTTGTACCTTGTGAACGTATCAAAACTCACCGAAACCATGCCCTTTAAATGGGGAGGTTTATGTTTTATGAATCATACATTAGAAAAATCATAACCAGTCTGACTTCTAGAAAAAAAGTCATCCAGTAAATTGTCTCCTCCATCTTTCAGAAACCACGACTTCTACTTGAATGGGCAGAACCTCTATCTTGGGTTAAATCTCTTCCTCACACAAGTGGAATGCACACACTAAGCCTCTCAGTCCACTGCTCCAAAGATGTGCTGAGGCAGGCCATGGCAGGAAGTGGCCTATCCCTGCCCACGGCTTGGCTGGAGGCCTTGGGAGGTCCTGGACATGCAGGTGTGGTTAAGGTTAGTGTGGACGGAGCCTGGATCATGACTCTGTCTCTCAAGAGCTATGTGACCTGGGGCAAGCTTCGTGAATGTTCTGAGCAGTGTCCTTCCTCATCTGTAAAATCAGGACAAGAGTACTTGCAAGATAATTACTGTAATTTTAGAGATGACTTCATGGAATAAAAACAAGCAGCAGATATTTGCTTCGTGGTGTTATTATATGGATGTAGTGTACAGGGTTGTGGCAGTTTGGGGATTTCATAAATACTCTTTGGAATCCTTCATGGCAGAGAAAGAGTTACTGGAGTAAAACAAAGCTTTGAGTGTTTTTTCTTTTTCCCGAATCCAATAATCATCTCCCGACATACACGTTTGGAACCTTAGACTGATTTCCGCCCCACTGTATGAGTCAGTCTGCTTGTTTCAATTTACACTCACAAAGCTATGTTTCTAAAAAGTTGCATGCAAATCAAATTTTTACAATTCTGATAATATTTTCCCATTGTTCCACATTATATGCTCAGGGGTGATTTATCTTCATTTGTGAATCATTTCCAATTGGCAGCAGCTCCTAACACTTTAGTTTTAAGCCTCTTTTCTCCCCAGACTTTGTCAACTTGTAAAAACATACTTTGCCAGGCCCTTGACATTTTCAGGAGCCCCCACTCACCTACTTTGTACGATCAGACTTTGACTTCTAAGGCCTTCTCCTCACGCAGGGGTTGGAGTTGCATTTCTGGGTCAGTCATGAGCGGGCTTGCTCATTTTCCACGGAAATTCCCCAGAGACTTTCAAAATCAAGGCAAAATGATGCAAAATTAAGCACAGTGTGAGCAGCGCTGGCCCAGCACAGCGGGGGTGGGGGGTGAGGCCGCTCCCCTCGTGACAGTGCCAGCTCAGCAGTTTGTAAAGCTCAGGCTGCTCGTCCCACCAGAGGGTCCTGGGGAAAGCCTTCAACACCAGCTGTGGGAACCTAGTGAAGATCATTTGCTTTATCTGGTTGGAATAGGTAGGGGAGTGCTCTCCCTGAGATTTCCACACAAATAACAAACAAAGCTGTGGCCAGGGTCCCAGACTCCTCAGGATATCAAGATGTCCATGTTTGGGCAGAAAGAGGTGGACCCTGATCTGCCTCCAGTTCTGGGCTCAGACATGGTGAGAAATATCGCCCACTGGCTCTTCTGAATGCCTGGTTTTAATGTCACAAATTGTGGTGGACTTTTGTGATCTCATGCAAGAGAATATGTCTCTTGTCTCCATGTTAAAGATGACCCCTGAAAGCCATGTGACCCAGCCATGGCTGTGACACAGAGACATACAGGCACAGGCAAGCCTGGAGCAGCTACCCGCCACCCGCTGTGCGTCTGTGAATGAATCTGTCCCTTTTCTCCCCCGTGGACATGTCCTCTTGTCTGCAGGCCGAGCAGCTGCAGCAAGGCCCCTGCGGTGCCACTCGGCGCAGCATCAAGTCTTCCCCTGCCACGGGGGACTCCTGCGTGAGGCTCCTGTCCCACATTGCTCATGGTGCTGACCTTCAAAACCCACCAGAAGTCTGGTGCCAGACTCTTGGATGTTTAAGCAGCACAAAAATAAAACTGATGATATTTAGAGATAGCAATTTTGAGTATGATCATAACCAGAACCTTGGTTTGGCTTCTTACTGTACACTAAGCTGCTCTGGGGCATCGTCTAACTTCTCTGGGTGCTCTGGGAGGCAGGGACTAACACTGTCCTCAGTGCCACCTGGGGGGGGAGCCACTGCCCGTGAGTCCCCAGACTCATTTAGCCAGGTCAAAGTGTTTAGGCAATGCCTGGCTCACTTTCAGGGTGAATAGATCTCTACCAACCTCTTTCTAGGGGTGATTCAAGTCATATTCTTATAGATATCCACTTGAGAAATAGGAGAATACCAATGGGAAACGTGTTCTGGGTTTCAGAGACGTGCAAACACCTAGAGGTTCTGGAGGAGGAGCCCAGTGGAAGGCACTGCTTCTCTCTTTGTCCTGTGGCGGGGCCTGGGCTGCTTTTCAGGGGTAGAAGGGCCTTTGATTATTCTGGGACAGCACAGATACTGACACTGGCTCAACCCCAGCGACCAACCTCTATGAGCTTCTAGAGTAAGTGGTTGAAAGAAGATTGTCAGTGCTATTAAAATCCGCTGGAGGGCACGGTACCAACTGGATCAGGAGGATTGGAAGATTTCTGTTGCTCAGATTCTAGTCATTTCTAGACTACCTACTCATGCTTTGGCAGCCCCATGATTAGGACACAAGGGTTCAGCCCATAAAACTGTGGGTTTGACTGTCTTGACTACTTGGAAATGAAGCAGGAGTTATCTAAACAACTCAGCAGGTTTTGATTTGCTGCTCGGTGCCTGCCACAAGTCCAGCGCTGGTGGCGGTCAAGGCAAGCGCACAGCACAGCCTCTGCCTTCACGTGGCTCAGAGCCGCGGAGACAAGACAAAGAGCACGAGACAGCTGGAGAGCAGACGCACAGGCTGGCCGTCAGGACACTGCCTGCGTTGATGTAGCACAGACTGTGTGGACAAGAAAAGGAGCTACAGACGGTGAGACAGACGACTCCGGGGAGGCTAAGAGAAGAGAGGGTGCAGGAACAGAGGCAGGACTCTCTCCAGGCATCTTATGGAAAACTGTATGCTGGAGAAGTCTGGTGAACACGGTGGAGAGTTTGGACTGCATGACCCGATTGCTAGGGGGAATCCTGTTCCTTCTCAGGAAAGTGTCCCTTAAGGGTTAATTCCATCAGCCGTCACTGACATCTATTAATGTGCCAGTGTGGTGTTGGGGCTACAGGGACATCCTATGCGTCACATCCCAATCCACTGGTGTACACAAACCTAATAACAGGTCTAACGAAAGGCCTTGCTGTGGTAACCGAGGAAAAGAGGTGAGTAGGCCCAGAGACAAAGCAGGGCTCCACTCCAGCGGGGGTGGGGTGGGGAATTAGGTGTAGCAGAGAAGCTCCAGAAGAGGACCTCGGGTGGCACCTAGAAAACGGGCAGGTGGGGTGTCCCCGCAAAGGTGATGACGGTGGTCCAGCAGGAGAGCTGAGAGAGGAGAGGTGACAGCCAGGCCTGCGGGGAGGTGAGGAGCCGCCTCATGGAGGTGAAGACGGGCACATGCCGGGGATGTTGTACTGAGAAGAGGAAAGACGTAGGCAGCAGGTGGCAGGAGCAGGAGGCAGGACAGGAGGAGCCTCCTGGAGGTGCAGACGTCCCCTCCCCAGCCTCAGGGGACCCCAGGGCGAGTGGGCATCACAGTCATGTGCTCCATTCCGTGCTGTGGGAAGGACACTCAGTTGGCAGGGGACAGGAATGTGAGAAGTCTGGGGATCTAGTCTGGCATCTCTGTAAGAAACATTAGTGGCAGGGAATTTCTGGAAGGCTATAGAGAAGATTGTTGAAAGAACCCAAGTGTGTACTGATGGGGACCCGCTGGGGGACAGGAGGGGAGGGCCAGGCACTTGGACTAATCTATAAGTGAAGGAGGTTCCTTCGGGCCCACAGCAGGAATTACACCAACCACAGAGGCATGGGAGAGACCAGGAGCTCATGTTTGGAGCGGCTGGCCTTGGAAGATAATGGGCCATCTCTGAAGGACTGGACAGGGGGCAGCAGGGCAGGAATCCCTTTGGAACTGATTGCAGTGGGAGACAGGTCTCTGAGGAAGTCTCTAGAACTCAGACCTAAGGGCAGGGGACCCGGGGTCCTGGCACCCACCCACGTGCAGCAGAGGGAGGAGGAGAAAACAGAAGGGCTGGACAAGCTGGGGGCTCCAAGAAAGAGACCCTTATGGAAGTCAGCATAGGAGAGTCCTCAAGAGGATGACGGGCACCCGTCAGGAGCAGGAGGCAGTGGGCTGGGGGAGAAGGTTGGGTCTGGCAAGAAAGGGCTCTTCATTGGGGACCTCTGAACAAAAAGGAGAGAAGGGAGCCAGAGTGAGAGGGGAAGGAGCAGCCACAGTTTGGCTACAAGATGACGGAGATAGATGGGTGGGTGGATGGATGGACGGACAGGCAGACAGGTAGGAGGCAAATGGAATTTTTTTCTAAAACAAACAATGGTGATACCAGCAGTATTTAGCCGTGGGAAGGAGAGAGTGGATGGTGACGGCTCTGTAAAGACAGTGAAGACTGAGAAAATACCTAGGAGCCAATCTCTGGTGCTCTGCTGGAGAGAGGCAGAAATAAATAGGACCTAAGACAGTGCAAAATGGCCCTAGGGACAGAAAGATCATGTTATTTCTCATAAACTGGAGAAGGATGACAAGGTAACTATGGGGATGCTGGTCTGTGGGTATGAAGTTACAGGTAATTGCTTCCTTCCCCTCTTTATTTTGAACCTGTTATAAAGTGCCCCAGATTTCATAGTTTTATCCTCAAGAAAACGGCCCCAGACAACCCCAGGTAGATTCTGCAGACACCCAGCTATCCGTGCAGGTACAAATTTATACTTCTATTTTTCTATAGCAATGAAGAAATGTCACTGGATATTTAAATGAAAATGGTTTCAAAATTGTATAAAATCACATCTTGTTGGAAAAATAGCTACAATTATCATTTAAAAGATCTAAAAGTGGTCCCTACGTCAACCTTAATGTGTCCATCACAAATCAACTTTGCTAATACACTAAGTTGGAAAAACGTAAGGAGAATCGGGTGTAAGCTGTATTTAGCACTACTACTTCTGGAGAGAGCTTGAACATATTACTGTATAAAACACTTGTGCCTAATATTAACTCTTCTCGCCCTGTCCCCCGACAAAAGGATGAGAAAGATTTCACAGCACAGATCCACTGACCAAATTTCACTCAAATATCGCACAGTAATAGCAGGAACTTGGAGACCCCAGTTCACTCAACAGTCATCACTAGATACTTAGGAGAGAGCCTGCCTCTGTCACATGAGGGTTTTCCCAATGCCCCCTCAGTCCTGAGAATCTCATGTGCTTTCTGGCCCATGTCCTGAGGAGCTGCTGGCGTTCCACAGCCTGAGAAGAAAGCAAATGATTTACGACAGGGCTCGCACCAACCTTGAGAATATGTCACCCACCAGGAATTCCTTGCTGTTATCTAACTTTCAGTACTAGTAAAAATGTCAACCATGAGTAATGAACATGTGACTCTAAAAATACCTCTCAAATCAGTACAGTGGCAACAGCAGATTACATGCTGCTCGGTGGCTGTACCTCGCTCCCTTTTCTGTCCCATCGTTTGCAGAAACTGCAAGAATGAAAATGGAGCCCGCTTCCTGTGACCCCGTGACTCAGTGAGCCCATGACTCAGCGGCTCCTCACTGAAGTTCAAGATTTCTGAAGTTCAGATTGAAAGCTGAAGAATCAGAGGGTATCTACAAGCCATGAGGGCATCCGCCCAGGAGGAGGAGTGCAGAAGAGTGTTGGTGCGCTGCAGGCTGACCCTGCGCTGCAGGCTGCAGTGCTCAGGGCTTTGTGTACCTGGGCTGCGTACGTCACCCTAAGCTTCTTTATGTGCAGCTGCAACACGAGGGAGGCGGCCTAGCTCCAGGCCTACCTCCTGCACATCCCTGGCCTGTGGGCAGAGATGAAGGCCATGATTTACCTGTGCCTTCCTGGAAAGTGCCTGCTCTCTGTGCCAGGTGCTGGTCCAAACACTGGGACAGAACAAATGAGCTCAGAGATGAACAAACCCAGCAAAATACCTCCTTCCCCCACCCACCACCCTGTGAGAGCACTGAGCAAGGACCCAGCACATGGCTGAAAATCCTCAGCATTTGGACTCTCAACCAGGACTCACATGCACCACTGGCCACGGGTGCGGTGCTACTGGTCCACAGGGTCATGGGTGGCCCTCCCAGAAGCAGGCCTCGCTCCTCGTAGGCAGCTCAACTCTCTTGGGCAGAGCCGTGATTACTGCCCTCCATTCCTCTACTGCCACTCACTGGTCCATTTCCACCCTTAGTGGCCAATCGGAAGATGTCTCTGCCCTCCGTCAGGCTCATCGACATGCAAAGACATTTAGTATTTTTGACAGTGATTGCATATGTGCCTCAAGCGAGTTTCACAAGTATTTACCTATTTAAACCACCTCTGGACTATCATTACTACCCTTACTTTGCAGTTGGAGAAAACTGAGGCAGAAAGAAGTGTAAAAATCTGAGACCAGGCAGCCTGGGTTTCTCCTAAGTCTCCTCTTCTAGGCCCAAATGTCCCTATTCTCCCCTTCCACTCAGCTCTAGAAGATTTTTCTCTCCTATAATCCAGTTGCCCTCCAAAATCTAGCTACACTGACTGGCCAATATCATCAAATGCAAGCAGTCCTCAAGACCACAGGGGGCTGTGAGTGGGAATTAGTGGCCATGGTGGTGGCAGAGAGAGCATTTGAGTCTATGAGGGGAAACAGAGGGCTTATGTTTTGCAGAAATGCCTTAGCAAGCCAATACCAGCATGCCACCCTGGCCCTCAGCAAGGAATCCTAAATGCAGGAATCCTAAATGCAACTCAGGGCTAAATTGGGTAATGCACCGGACATACAGACCTCATACCTTGACTGGTCATCCCTGGATTACAAGGCACGGTCCACTGTTAGACTGCAAGTATCTCTAGGGTAGATACTTGGGTCTTGGTAACCAACTGCCTGGCTACTAGTTAACAGTAGCTAGAAGAAATAGGAAGGGGGAAAACAAACGAGTGAGGATCTGGTGTGTGTCCTGCAGATGCATTCCACCAGGACAGGGCTCCAGGCAGGCTGACCACAGGTCTCTTCAAAGTCTTTGGATGAGGTTCTTCCCAGCATAATCCCAGAATGTATAAACAGGGACTCAGGACTCCATAAGCCTAACAAATCCCTTGGGAGGTGACACTCCTTGGGGAACTAAAGTTGAAGAGATAAGAGGAAACAAACAGCTCTCCCTAAAATAAACCACCGGGGACCAAGCAGGCTGGCAGATTGTGCACACGCTTCCTGCAAGGCCAGGAGCCTGTGTGTGGGAGAGGGTGTGGTCAAGCTCATCAAATGTCCCATGATAAGCATTTTTATCAAGGGAATATTCTGAGCTGGCCTTGCTCTTTTATCGTACTGAAGTTTTTCTCAATGTTTAAAAAGAATTTTTAATCCATCAAGACCTTTACACTTAAAAAATCATCAGAAAAAATGCTGTTTAAGTATGGAAAATTAAAAACGATCAATTCCACCAGGGAGAAAAGACCTGCTGGGATTTTGAAGTCATAATTATTAGCTTTTTGGTACTAAGTGAAATCTTTGTTGAGACCATTGTAGATTCACATGCGGACATCAAGAAATAGTTCAGACAATCTCTGTACCCTTTGTCCAGTTCCCCCAGTGGAGAGGTTTCCCAAACCCCCACTATAACAGAACAACCAGGAGGTTGACCTGGATGCAATCCAAGGATCTTATTCAGATTTCTCACTTAAATTGAAATTGTGTGCAGACATTGTTAGCTTTTATTCAGAAAGTTTATATTATTGGTCAAGTACTAATCATCCCAGTTTATAACCGTAAATACACAACTGCTCAGTGTTCAGTTCTTTCGATGTGCTAGCCTTAGTACTAAGAACCTGACCTGCAGGATGCTGATCAGTCCCCATGACAATCACGCAGTAAGTGTTTACTGCGGCTCTTAATGGAAACCCCGTTTCCCCTCTAGCCAAAGTCAAGGTGGTTTGCTCTCTGATCAGGTGGTTTGGATGTGACCAGAGGCACCTATCTGCTGCTCTCTCTGCACTTGACCCTGACAAGATGACACAAGGGTGGGCCGCGTCTTCTTCCAAGACGCCCAGGTGGTAGGTTCCTGCCCTTCCTGAGACCGGCTGCTCTGTGCCTCCCCTTGTTCTGGGAGCTGTTCCACATCCTTCCTTTCATCTCTCTGCTTAAGTCAGCCAAGTCTGTTTCTATCGTCTGCGATTGAAGAACCCTGTCCACAGAGTGGGTCCTGGTTTCATTCTCTCCAGATGAGAAAGCCGTCTTCCAGAAGCTAAGGAAATTGCTCGGCCCACGGTTGGAGGGCTCAGCACCTGGGGGCCACTGGGCCAAGTCCCAGAATCTCAAGGCCAGAGAACCCCGAGTTCTGATGTCTGAGGACAGGAGAAGCCGGGACTCCCATCTTCAGAAGAGGGACAGCAAATCCACGCTTCCTTTCTGTCCTCCCCAGGTCTCCTCTGATTGGAGGACTCCAACCACACCATCGAGGACAGGCCTTCCTTCTTCTGTCCACTGACTCAATGCCAGTCTCTTCCATGAACACCCTCACAGGCACACCCAAAAGAATGCTGCATCGGCTCTCTGGGTGTCCCATCAAATTGATGCCTAAGATCACCCACTGCAGTCACAGGACTGGGAAGGGGAAGAGCAAGGACCCCGAGCTGGTTGCCCATGCAGACCCCATGCCAGTCCGGGGCGTCCTGCCTGGTGCTTGTGAGAACGAAGGAGGGTAGCACTTGCACATGCACACCTTCTTTGGACACCTCTGATGGTAAGTCCGTCCAAGCTCCAACCCACACTCTGGAGCCTTGGAAGTGAGGTGCTATCCCGGCTGCTTTCCTGTGGCAGGACATCCCTGTAGAGGACTGCAGCCCACGTTTCTGATGCCATTCCAGACTTGCTGTGCAGAACTATCTTTAGAGCTTCCTCCACCCCAGGCTCCAGGACAGGGAAGGCTGTTTTGCCACCCTTGACATTTACTGGGAACCAATATTTTTAATAGAGAGAGAAAGGGGGAGATGCGCAGGTGACGCCTTGAGTCAGGGCGCTGCGCTTCTGCAGCACGGGCTTGTGCCTTTACAACTGGTCTCCATCAAGGCCTTCCATCTGCTCACCAACATGTCGTCTGTCCTAACGAGTCACCATGGGGCCTCATTCCTTTCAGCATGATTTATACCAGCTTATCATTTCCTCATTCTCGTGGGGTGGGGGGGTGGGGGGGAGCTGCTCTACTGAGTGCGCTCAGCCACACAGGAGTACCACTGACCAGCCGTCTCTTCCTGTTAAGAAAACCAGCTAACAACCCTGCCCAGGAACGAACCAGCTGCAGATTGGACCAAGACATCTGCTTATACAGGAGGGAGGGAAGGACAGAATGCCGGCCCCAGAGGAAGCTGGTCCTGATAGCTCTAGGACTGTCTTAGCTTAAGGACATCGCTGGGGGTGGGGTGCCAGGCTCTCCTCCTCACACCCACCCCTCCTGCTGTAGGGGCTCCTGGGGGACAGGACATTGTAGAGAGGAGCCAAGGGCTGGGATAGAAGGTGAGCAAGGCGTGGTTCCTGTCCAGCCTGAGCGCAGATAGGCTGGGCGAGAGAAGCCTCAGGTACAAGTGAGGCAGGTCCTAAGCCTCCCCATCCCTCTTCTCTGGCGGCCTGGTCCTGCCCCGGGGATAATAGCAGCATGAACCTCACGGGGTTTGTGTAAGGGAAAAAATAAGGTAATGTGGATAAAAATGCTCACACACATCACGCACTCCAGCCAAGCCTGCCTTTCCACAATCCCTGGCTCCAGGGCAGCCTGCAGTCCAGCAAGCCCTCTCAAGGTGGGTGGGGGGACTCTTCTTGCCCCCGCCCTCACCCGCAAGCATCTAGCCCTCACAGCTCTGTTCCGCAGCATCAGCCCCAGACTCAGCCCACACCGAAGACGCCATCTTCCCTCCAAGGGCTACAACCATTCCTTCCCTGGGGTCTCCGTGGAGCACCCTGGGAGCTGCTGTCCGGCTGCTCGGCAGTCATGTTCCCAGGCCCCCTCCGAGCTGCGCGAGGCACTGAGAGCCCCGCTGCTGTCTAGGGGCTTCCTCGCAAGTTCAGGAAATGTTTCCCCACGGCGGGCCTCAAAAATGTGCTGAGGGGAAAAACAAACTAGACAGACCCTCCTCCCTGACATCCACCCCCTGAAGGTGAAGTCGCTTTCTGGTGGGACTCACCCTGGTCACCAGACCCTGGTGGCTTTTGGAGAGGCAGCCACACTCTGAACACAGTCTCCTTCAGCACAAGTCCTGGGACCGTGGCCAGCCCTGGGCGTGGCTTCCCTGAGCCCACAGGCTAGCTTGCCCAGCAAGGGTCTACCGGGTGGGTTCCCAACTGCCTCCAAGCGGCCTGTCTGGCCCAATGGCACTCGGGCCAAGAGAGGGCAGCACTGAGGCAGGTACCACTCCCACGGCTCTCCACCAGAGCTAGTAAGCCCGACAACTGAACAGAACAGCCTCGGACTCACGTGGGAAGTCAGCTGTGGCTCCTTGTTATCCCAACAAGTAACCCCAAATTTGCAAGAGCCCCAGAGGATGTCCTGAGTCCAGTTCACATTTGCTTTCAGTCCCAGCCCACTCCTGGCCGCCATGGGGAACACTTCAAAGCACAGCCCCCTATGGTAGGGAGGGCTGGGGAGGCCCAGTGAGGCTCTTCAGTTGACGATAAGACATGGGGGGCATGACATTAAATTTTTGAAAGCCAATGGCAAAGCCTTCCAGGCACATAGAGTCTTAAATCCCAGCATTAACAGAGCAGCCGGTGCCACCTTACTTTGTACTAACCAGCATCAACCATGGCTCCCCTGCACCAAAGCCCCACCCTCAGGTCTTCACCTCGCTTTTGTCTGGATCCCCAGCAAAGCACCTGGCCCCATGAGGCTGTCTCCAGGACAATGAGTGGCAGTCTGAGATGAGATGATGAGGCAAACTGGAGCTGGTCTAAGAGACCACTGCACCAAGACCGAGGATGGGGCGCATGAGCCCGAGAATGACTGCACCTTGCCTGGAGTAAAGCCTGACGAGCTCGGCTGCTGAGGGCCTTCTCATGAGGGGCAGAGCAGGGAGGAGGTGGGCACCCAGCCACTGGCCAGGAGCAGCCCAGCCTGTCATCTCCCCCACCTGGAGCCCGTGCTGCTTATTGGTCCAGTCCCCTACCACCGTCCTCACTCCTGCTGCCTCTTGAGATCAACTGGGATGCTCAAGGAAAATACTGACATCTAGGTACAAGTAAATTGACCAGCCTCCCCACCTGGGGACTTTGTTTTTTAAAACTGTCCAGGAAACTCTGAGTCCAGGACTTTACAGCAGTGAATACCAGATCCAATGCATTAGGACACAGCAACTCCGGGCTTACAATCTGGAGCTCATGGCTTAATTTCAACCTCCACCACCAACCGTGTGAACTTGGCAAGTGCCTGGCCCTCCAGTCCACCAAATCATCTCTACAAGGGTAACATGGACACCATGATCTCCGATGTCCCTGCACTTGAGCACCCAACACTCTGAGCACCACTGCACGCCAGGCTCGGTCCTGGGTTCTGGGCATGAAGCCAGGGGCCAGCCAGGCACCCGTCTTCCAAGAGCTTATGCTCCCGTCAGCCCGCTCACCTCCACCTACTTCTCCTTTGGTAACTGCAAATCTAGGGGTCTGCTTCACTTATCTGGACAATAGCCCAGTTCAGAGAAACAGTATACTAACCAAAATGTTGAGCAAATAGAGGAGAATTTTCTGTAGGTCACTCTAGAGGACCTTAAAATTATGGAGATGAGGTTAGGTAGATAAGGTCAGTAGTCACTGGAGATAGGGAGATAATGGATTTTTCCAGAAATCTTCCTGTTAACACCAACACTGCAAAGACTATATCTTTATGTCCCATTCACACATATTCATTCCTAACAAGCACTGTTGCTACAGCTTTGAGGAGGGACTAACCACAATAATAATGATAATAAAGGGATTTCCTTTATTATTTCCTCACAGCAGGTGCTCATCCACTCTAGCAGCTGCCCATGCATTGGGAGCCACCCGGAGCTCCCCAGCCCACCTCTGCATCCTGCCCAAGGCCACAATTCCCACTCCCACACTTTCTCCCCAAACATTTACAACTCCTGATCTGGGCTACCAACTGGCATTCACTCCCACTGGACAGCAGCCACCTAACCCTAAACGTGCTCTGCAGAATTTGCTCTCCAAAGGCAGGACTGGGAAGGAATGATGTCACACCATTATGTCCACTCCAACCTTCCCACCAAACACACTTAAACAAAGGTCCTTGGAGCACTGACATCACCTCGAGCCCAAATGCTCCATTTATATTAAGATGATCTCTTGAATTAGAGAGAGCAGGGGCTGAGCTTATTTTAGGAAAAAAAAAAAAAACATTTCTGACCCAAATAATCTTAGAACAAAGATTTCAAGCACGCGAGAATCTATTATTTTCCCTAACTTTCTCAGGTGTTCAAAAGTGGCATTTTGATATTGTACTAAAAACTTGCATGCAATATTTTATTGACTCTTTAAATAAAATTCAATCCATAAAAATAAAAGAAAAACGGAAAAATGTGACCTGTCTTAGCAATCACCCAAGAATTACATTGCATGTAAAATACTACGATAGCTTCATGAACTTTCATCCATCAACCATGGAGATGGGCAAGGAAATATAACTGTCCTCATTTTATAGAGGTAATAACAAAGATAAAGATAGAAATATATCAATATAGAATTTTTTTAAAATGAACTATTCCTTGACTCAGGGGAGACCTGGCAGAGCAAATAATGGCAGGCGTTTAGCAGCGGGTGATTTTTCAACTAGAGGTTGTGGATTTCTGCACAATGTGGGCTGTCCTTCTGAGCATCATGCTTGGGGACAGCTAGAAAGAACCGCATCCACTGTGCTTGCCAAGAATAAGGGCACTGTCACTGTTAGTCAGCTTTTCACTGCTGTGACCAAAATACCTGATGGGAACACATGAAAGAAGGAAAGATTTATTTTAGCTCAAATTTCAGAGGTTTTAGTCTGTAGTTGGCCAGCTCACTGCCTGGGGTCTGAGGCAAGGTACAACTTCATGATGGAAGAAAGCTGCTCAGCTCATGGCAGCCAAGCAGAAGGCAGGGGAAGGGGCCAGGGACAAGACAGAGTCCCCAAGGTCACACCCCTGGTGACCTGCTCCTACAACCCCCACCTGCCTACAGTTTCCGCCATCTCCCAGTTGTCCATTCGGCCTCAATGGATTAATCCACTGTTGAGTCAGAGCCCCCATGATCCAGTCCCCGGAGCCCTACCTCCAAACACTGCTGCTCGGGGGACCAAGCCTTAGACACACGAGCTTCTGGGGGGCATTCAGATGCAAGCCATGACAGTCAGGTAGAAGACGGTCTTCTGATCCTCACAAAGAGAAGAAGCTGAAAGCATCTCTAACCACCATGCCTCCATTGCTGTCGGGTTGGTCCTTGGGCTTCACCAGGTTGCCGTTCTTAAGATGCCCCTGTGGTCCTGTTGCTGCCTCCCTGACCACTGCAGGGCTGCCCAGGGTGCAGTGTGGGCTGAAACCTGCCCAAGGCTCAGTGTGCCCGGTCTTTGCTGCCCTTTCACTCTCACCCAGGTTGTGCCCAGCCTGGAGCCCACCCTCTGCCAGGATGCCTGTGCCACAGGCTTTGCCTCCTGTCTCTCCAGCTGTCTGAACTCCTGCCCCATGAGTACATCTGGTGTCCATGACGGACAGGACTGTCTGCCTGGCACCTCCCTGGTCCGCCAGCCTGTGAGCTCCTGGCATCGAGGACTATTGTTCCTCTGCTCCCCACTGTACCCCGGCATGTTGTACAAGTCTGGATATACAGTAGGAGCTCAGAAACACTGGCCGAGTTCATAACAGCAGCACCAGCTAACATTTGTGGGGCCTCAACTGTGCCAGCGGTCACGCGCTAAGTGCCTGGAATACCAGGTAAAATCGTTGCTGGTGATGGAGAAATAATGGACACCCTCGTGAGGGGGCCTCCAGGAGGAGGAGAGGGAATGGCCTTTCCTCTGCGAGTCAAGCTGGCCAAACCCACACAAAGTGAACGTGTTCGGAGGCTCACTGAAACCCCTTTCCCCCAACAAAGAGCTGTCTCCAGGGTCTGAATGCAGGGTGGGCTGCAGGCTTGTCTATCTCAGGGGCCAGCAGGGGCCTGTCAGGCATGAATGCTGCTGCCAGAGGGGACTTGTGAATAGAAGGGGCTTCTTTGAATGAGACAGGAAGCGCATGGTCCCCCATATGGAAAAGCAGGACTGCCGGGTTTATACGGGCAAACGCTCTACGACATCATGGACTTTCACCCAGCTCCACTTTAGAGGAGCTACTTCCATTTTATGGAGGAGGAAACTAAGGAGAGTTTAGTGGTTGACCAGGTCACCAGGAGAGAGTGAGGAGGGACCTCTGGGGTGGCTCTTTCACTCCAGGGCTTGCAGGTCACCCACCATCGGACTGTTACCACATCCTCTGAATGGGTGTCCTTCGCCCTTTGTTCTGGCCCTGATCATGGACATGGCTTCCCGGGGCTTCTGAGAGCACTTGCAGGTTCAGGTGTCCATCAGGGTGAGTCTGGGCCCTACAAGTCACAAAACTTGAGTCTGTCAAGTATCATTTCTGGACTTCGGAAGCAGAGATGGCATTGAAGAGATAACAGCCCTGCCTGTGAGGTCAGCCACCACCTCAAGTGACACCTGGATCCCATCTGCCTACAGCCTCAGCATTTCTGCCACATGCACTAACTATCCATGGAGGGAGGCTGAAGAGGCACCACCTGGTTTTCCAGATCTGTCCTGGGATGACGGGGCCAATGACCAGGAGCCAGGGCTCCAGGCTGCAGGCTGAATTAACTGTGCTCACAGGTCACTGGGAATATATGTTTGCATTTTAAAGATTCATCTCTGTTTCTGCCTGGGGTTGCCATGAGTGTTTCAACAGAGTCCAAAGAGAGAGCTGTTGGGACAGTTCCAGACACTTAAAAATTCTATATGGGCACCTAGAAGACTTCCTCTAAGTTCATCAGGCTGGAAAAATGGAAGAGGCTGATACCTGTGGTCGTGCCCGTTGCCAGGCAGCGAGGACAACACAGGGAAGCTGCCGGAGCATGGGGTGACAGCTTCACACCAGAAGGTCTGCTGTTCAGATGGTCAGATCTCAAGACCATCAGCCTTAGGAGAAAGTGGGTCACTATGGCACTGCCAGGGATGATGTCATCTCTACCATGTCCTCGAAGGTTCTGTGCAGAACAGACCACACCAAGACTGCAATCACCCAGCAGGTGAGGTACATTTAGCTAAATGTGTATGTACACGCACACACAGGTGCAGACACACACGTATGACAAGTGCAAAGCAATTAAGAATGTACTTAGAAAAAGGCCAAAAGAATTATTCAATTCTTTGGAGAAAAAGGCAGACAAAAATTACTGGGAGAGGAAGACTCACATATTGTTTATCTAATTTTCCCATAACATTAATCAGAAATCTTAATTTAGTTCTGCACCATGGTATTTGATTAGTCAACCCCACAAGCCAGTCCTTTGGTGTTCTATGCAGTAGAGATGGATTTAAGCTTTGAGAAGGGCAGGAGCCCTGCCAACTGATGAATGAATACCAGCAAATGAACGGAGTATGTAGTATAGCGTCAAGAACTTTAATGTCAAATGCAAAAATGAAATGTAAAAACACACCCCAGGTTAAAATCCATTTTTCTGTCAGTAAGCAAGGATATCATATTTTCAACACTCAGCATTTAAACGTTGGAGGCAATCAATGTTCAAGTCTTTGCTTCTAAAAAGCCCTAATATCTGTTTCTAAATAGAGAGCTATAGATTATTTTTAGGGAATAAATCAAATTTGCATTACTGTAGAATTTTTTGAAAAGTCACTTAAGGTATAGCCTGAACTAGCAGATTTTTAAAAACATAACACTTTGTTTACTGGCTCAACCTAATAAAATGAAACATTGCCTCTTAAGCACAAAATGCACATTTATGTAACTGTGTATAGTAGACACAGAATGTGAGTGTATTTATGTATGTTCATGTAGGTATTGAAACTTAATTACAAATTCATTTGAAAAGCCCCACTCTCTAATATTTGTGTGTGCTTTCTCTATTTCCACTTATAAAATTTCGATACCAATGATTATACAAAAAAAGATGCCAACTCATCGAAATACTCAGCCAAGTCTTGTCTTTGGCAACCAAACGTGGTTGCTTTCCTTAAACTTGTTCCAATGACAGCATCCTCTACACATCCCTCTGGATTTCTACCCAACAAGGTCAGAGGGGAGAAGAAAACAAGTGCTCCCAGGGAGCAGAACAATCGCTCTTTGTGGACAGAAAACTGTGTCAGGCTTGGCCATCAAGAAACAGCGGTGTTTATTTTTGTGACCTACTGTGTACATATAGGAGAATGTAGAAAAGGAACCCGGAGATGAATGGCCCACACCCTCATAATCTGTTAAGGAAATGGCTTGCAGCCAACATCCTGGGGTACCCCTCCCCAGTTCTCCCATTGCCCCCACTGTACTTTAAATGATATCAAGGGCTTCTAAGGAGGTCAAGGTTGCCATCATGTATCAGAGTGTCATGAAGACCCTCCAGCGGTCACCAAATGCCATCTATGGCTCAGGACAAGGGGCTTTGTCTTCCCTTGGGCAATTACCATCCTGCCTCCCTCCCATCTTGGTGTCAGCCAAGAGCATCCTGCAACAGAGACCTCCCTCCTGTGGGTGCTCTGCACCATTCTTAGGTCTCCAGGGAACAGCACCACGTGGAAGGGGCCACCAAGTGGGGTTTGCTGGTCCACTAGAATACAACTAAATAAGAAAGCTTGGGAGGTCTCCATGGCTAAACGCAGCTTGTACCACAAGGTCCTCATGGAGGTCCTGAGTACAGTATCTGCCAGTGTGATAGAGGCGAGTGCATATCCAAGGCAGAAAGTTCCTGAGGCTGTCAACCTCAGCGAGGCCCAGTGAGCCTGACTTGTATCTGGTCCAGGGCTGGAACTTACCTTCAGATTATAGATGGGAGCACTCAGGACCAGAGAGGCCAATTCCAACCCCTCTGGTCCTGTAAGTCACATAATTTACCAGCGTTAGAGACTGCATGAGTCTTTCCCCTGGCCCAAGGCTTCTCCCTTAGACCACATAAATCTCCTTTCCCTTAAAAAAAAAAAAAATGTAAAGCTATTACGAGCATACAGTGTATTTCCTCAAATGATCATCTTCAGAATTTCTACCAACTGCTTTGAAAACAGAGCAAAATGCAAGAGAGCTACTTTGTCAGTGAGGACACGCTAGATATGTGGAGGAAATTAATTTATGTGTATTTTAGCAACTTTGGATTTTTTCTATAATGTGATCAGGAATAAGTCAGCTGATTAACTGATTTAATAACACATTGTCCTCTATGTCAATGATAATAGATTCCTACATGCAAAATCATTGGAAAAAAGCTGAAGTCTTGAATAACTAATTTTTCTAAATATAAAGTAGTTTGTATAACATCTGTACAGGTGATTTATGGTCCAGTGTGAAAATACAAGGCTCTTGGGTGAAGTGTTCATAGAATAGAAGGAGTGGTGGAATCCAATCACAATCATTACCTTACTTGTAAGACAATAAATTTGGCCCAAAATTTTAAACATATTAACTAAATTAAGGGGGATAATATAGTAAAATCTTAATGACATTTTACATTTATTTAACCTACCTGACTTTATTCATTTTGTTGATGTGAATGCACAAAACCATCAAGAATTTACTGAAAACATGAATAATTTTTTTTTTTAATTTTGTGAAAACCTCACATAAAACCCTTGTCTCACCCTGGAGCCTACTTGTCCCATGGGTGCTGCTGGGCGACTAATACTGCACAGGGGCCATCTCCACCAGAGCCTGTCAGAGCTTCAAAGACAATCATGAGACTGGCCAGCAATATCCGCCAGGCTGCTTGGAACAGAAGGAGTGGCCTTAGAAGGGCTATGGAAATAATTCTATGTAAATAAATTATCTCCTGAAATAACCCTCCTGCTGTGGGGTGGGGTGGGGGTCTCCTATTGTCCTCTATCTGCCCACATGGTTTTCATAAGGAAGAAAATCATAAAAAAATAAAGAGGCTCTTGTTCTGCACTCACACCCCAGCTCATCCCACAGTGCACTGTCCCTGTGCTGAGACGACGTGGGCACGTGATGGCCCGGTGGAGGGAACCCTCCTTCCTCTTCTCACGGTACCTGGGTAAGTGTAGTCACCACTGCATCTTCCCAGGAATTGGCTTTTTGATACCTGGGATGGATCAGCCCCATCCCCAGCCCCTTTTTGTATTTTGGAGACAGGGTCTCACTGAGTTGCTTAGCACCTCACCATTGCTGAAGCTGGCTTTGAACTTGCCATCCTCCTGCCTCAGCCGCTGGGATAAGCATGCGTCACCGTGCCTAGCTGCCACTGGTTTTTTGAGAAATAGAATTCCATTTTCCTTCTCCCTGAATGAAACAGTTTCTTCACTTTGCCATCACTGTGTGCATGGACAGAGCCTCCCAGGACAGACTACATCTAGGCTCCACTTCAGAGCCCTAGTTTTCCTGCCAGCAATTCCTGGTCCTGCTCCGACCCTGCGGCCTCTGTATCTAGCTATGCAGAATGCAGGGATGCTTTTGCCCCTAAAAGCACAAGAGAATGAGGGCCCTGCAGAGCAGTTAGTCTGTGTCCCATGTGCTGACAGCTGCTCAGGGAAGGCGGCGCATCTGTGTTGCTCCATGTGCCAAAGTTTCCTCTATTCCTTTTTGAGGCTGAATAATATTTCATTGAATGTACAACCATGATTTGTTTATCTGTTCCTCTGTTAAAGTACATTGGGTTGCTTCACTTTTTGGCTCTTGTAAATAATGCTGCTATGAACACTGGTGTCTGGATATCTGTTCAAGTCCCCACCAGGGTCCGGCCTAATAACGAAGGCTATTTACAACCAGAAATAAAGGGACACCACACACTGTCCATGAGTAATGAATGATGATTGGTAAATAACATCATATTATAGCTCATTATTATCACTAATTAAGCATGAACATTCAGTATAAATAAGAAACAAGTAAGAAGGAATCCAAAAAACAGAGACCTAATTGCCAAGTTTGAGTTTTTCCAAGCACATTATGAAGCATGGCCAACAACAGACAAGGGCTCCAATTCCATTCAGGGTAATGAGTTTGAAATAAACATTTCAGAAAAAAAGTCATCCAAAGTGTTGGTTTCCTGTGGCGTTATATCACAAGAATCCTGCAGAATCCGTGTCTATAAACTTTGTAAAATCATGTTGGCATTTCAATCTCAATGGAGAGCAAGTGTGACTGTCTTAAGGGATCACGAAAGTCTCGAGTGTCACACAGTCAGAGGTAACAACCAGGAAAGGTTACAGAGAGGCCGCCATTAACACGGTGGCCTGCACATCCTCTGTGCAGGGTTGGGGAGAGGGATCCTAAGGCCACGGGAGACTCTCTCCAGAAGAGAGTCTCAAGGGTCCACTGAGCAACCCACGGCCATGTGAGGGACGGTAGGAGTGGAAATCCACTTCTGTGTCAGTGACCCTTCCAAGCCCTGCTAACTTGAAGGGTCCACTTGCAAGCCCTACTCTCAAATTGGAACGAGGGAACACTCTTTTGAAAAGGTCAATCTCAACCAGCTCAGGCACTTTCAAGGTTATGTCAGGCTGGGGAACAAAAACTCTAAAAATGGTGCTCTGCCCTTTTCCAAAGTCTGTACCATCGGAGGTGACAGGAACTCACGGAATTCAGCTCTATTCAGGAAACAAAATCTAGCTTAATTAAAGGCATCTTAAATGTTAAGGGAGGCTGTCACTTAAATCTAAAGGAGTCTTTTCCAGTTAGACGATGGCTGAAGTCCGTGGGGCTGGCCTCAGTTTCACTGTGGACAGTTCCGCTCACAGCACTCACTCCTGGGCCTTCCTCTACTTATCAAACTGCAGAGGTGGTCCCAGGGCAGAGGACAGGGCTTATCACTGCCACAGCCATTGGGAAGCTGTGGTCACTCCCTGTAGGAAGGACATTCCCACAGCTGATGCTTCTGCTGAGACAGGACCCCACACTAGAAGGATCCATGGGCTGGTATTACCCAACCAGTCCCAGTGCTGCCCAAAATACTTCCCGAGATGATGGAAGGGTCCCTAGGTGGTTGCCAAGTACTTGCATTGTGGCTAGAGCAATCCAGGAACTGAAGTTTTAATTTTATTTTAAATTAACTTTAATTTGAATTGCCACATGTAGCTAGGGCCCTCCAAGAAAAATGAGAATCTATTTCTTTGGAAATTTGTAAAAAATACAGATCCCCAGGCTTTACAGCTGGGGGTTTGGGGTCAACAGTGGTCCCCATGCTGGTGCTGGTGGTCCAGGAGCAAGGCTCTAGACTTCCAGGACCTCAGGAGCCTCTAAATGACACACAGAATGAATTCAGACTCCAGGAAAGACTTGAAAGAGGGGATGGGTGCTGCGACGGAGATGGAGACCGGAGGCTCAGCCCTGGCTAAGGCTCCAGCTTAGAAATTAAATCAATCCACTGCCCTGGGTTGTCACAGCTCTGTAGCTACCTCAGGGCCATTGTTCATGCTCCTCCTGGTCCACCTACTGCAGACTGCTGCTCTCCAGCTCACAGTCACTAGCCACTTCTAAACTTAGGTCAGCTGCAGACAACCAAGACCCCACAAGGATGCCACTTTGATAGTTGCACATGACAGCCCTCTGCCAACCCCCTCCACAAGGGATTCTCTTTGGCCCCAATTTTTACCCTGCTACAAGATGCACAGGACCTGGTCACCACCATCCCATCCACATCTCTATGTCCCTGCCACTGCTCAAGGGCAAAACCTGGGTCCTTTTTCCAGGGCTCTTGATTCTGGTGAAACACGTCACCGCTCTCCCAGTGTTTAGTGTACAGGAACTATGCCTGACATCTCCCTTTCCATCACCCCCCCCCCCCGTTCCATCCTCACCATGCTCTGTCTATGCTGCTTCCTGGGCCCTCTAAACTACCCACACCTGTCCTCACACTCCCACTCCTCCAGCCACTCACTCTGCCCAGGACATCCACTCTTCTCCTCCTCCCACCTGCTCTTCCCATGCACCCAGGACGGTCTTTAAAAACTGAATCGCAGCTCATCATTGCCATGCTTAGAGGCCATTCTTCAGGGTGCACCACTGTCCTTGTGAAAAACATCCTCCTCAAGGTGCGGACGGCCCTGCAGGGCCTGGCTTCCTCTCCCTCTCTGTCCCACCACTCTCCTCCTTGCTCACTAGCACAACACCCTTCCTAGTCTCTGGAAAGCTCTTTCCTCCTCCCTCAGGCCCTTTACACATGCTCTTCTCTCTCTCTCTCTCTCTTCCCCCCCCCCCCCGCCCCACCCTCGCTTTCTTCTTCTTTACCTGGCTTGGCCCTATTCATTCACAGCTGAAATGCTACTTAATACCATGGCCTCCTTCTCCAGACAGGCAAGGGCCTGCACTTTCCTTCCTTGGCCTTGTGCATTACTGTCACCCAGTTATTGTTTTTGGTGATAATTTGTTTATTGTTGGGCTCTGTGACTCAACTACAAAAGAGGTGAAGATGCTGCTCACTTCTACCTCCAGGGTCAATTGCAATGTGGAAATAATTAAATGTCTCTGGGTAAATGATCAGGGAATAGAATGACAGCAATGAGCTCATTGTTGTGTTAATGTACTGCATGCAGGTTGGGCTGCTTCTGCAGGATGAGGCACAGAAAGGAATGGCACTACCCACTCCCTTTATTTCTGGTTATAAATAGCCTTCGTGTTGAAATCAGCTTCCTGATGTCAAGTCTGTAAAATGAAGATCCTCAGACACCATGAACCCAAAAGATGAACCTGGCCAATTCTGAAGGTCTTGTCAGCACTGAGACATTCAGCTATCTCCAAGACCTACAGGTAAAAAGTGGGCGTAGCCTGGTCATTATTTTAGAAGGTGTGAAGTTACTGGTGGGACTGCAAATTGGTGCAACCACTCTGGAAAGCAGTATGGAGATTTCTTAGAAAACTTGGAATGGAACCACCATTTGACCCAGCTATCCCAGTCCTCAGTCTATACTCAAAGGACTTAAAATCAGCATACTATAGTAATGCAGCTATATCAATGTTTATAGCAGCTCTATTCACAATAGCTAAACTGTGGAACCAACCTAGATGCCCTTCAATAGATCAATGGATAAAGAAACTGTGATATATATACACAATGGAATATTACTCAGCATTAAAAGAGAATAAAATTACAGCATTTGCAGGTGAATGGATGGAGTTGGATAATATCATGCTAAGCAAAGTAAGCCAATCCTAAAAAAACCAAAGGCCAAATGTGGGGCGAGGGTGTATGGGAAAAATAGAGGAACTTTGTGCAAAGGGGAGGGAGGGGTGGGGAGGGGAAACGAGGACAGGAAAGATGGTGGAATGAGATGGACATCATGACCCTAGGTACACGTATGACTGCACATATGGTGCAATGCTACATCATGTACAGCCAGAAAAATGAAAAGCTTTGCTACAATTGTGTACAATGAATCAAAATGCATTCTGCTATCATAGATACCTAATTAAAATAAATAAAATTAAAAAAAAATATCCTACCCCTAAGCCAGACATAGTGGTGTATGCCTATCAGCCCAAAATAAAATTAGAAAGGGCTGGGGATGTGGCTCAGTGGTTAAGTTCCCCTGGGTTCGATTTGTGTTACAAAATAAAATAAAATAAAAAGACCCTGACCCTGACCCTAGGGAGGAAAGGAAAGGAATGTCCAGGGGTGGCAACGAGAACACAGTCGGCCGTGGTTCTCAGTTCTCTCCAGTCCAGGGCCCACTGCACCATCCCACAGACATTTTGGTGGCTCTCACCTATCTCAGCAGCCACATTGTCTCCAGGGCTTTTACTGAGCTCTCAGGTCTCCTTCAAGAAATCACTAGCAAATATTTTCAGAACTTGAAACATACATTTATGTATGTATGTAGTATGTATGTTAACCCAAGCACAGGACTGCTTTATATCTATCCCACTAAATCTCATCTTGTTAGCTTTGGCCTGTTGATCCAAACTGCTGAAATCTCCATGATCCAGCTTGTGTCGCATGGAGCATAGTGATCCCCTAGCTTTGTGTTGCCAGGAAATGTTCAGGACACCTTTTTACATCTTCATAGAGCAGCTGACGAAACCGGGGGCCAGAGGAGGCCATGCACACAGCCCTGCACCAGCAGCATTAGCAGCAGCAGCCCAGCTGCCCGACACAGGTCCAGTCATTGTGAGTGATGGGCTAATATCCTCTGGACAGTCACTTAGCCAGCTCCTAATCCATCCAATGCCATCTCCATACTGGCCACGTCTCCCCATGCAGTACATGGTCATCTGAGATGATCTAAAACACATGCCCTACCAAACATTTATGTCCAACGTTTGTCAATTTTTAAATGTCCTTTCTACTATTGTTGTAGAATGTAGAGTAATTAAAGTTGCCCCTGAAGAGATGCCTGGTGTCATCATTCCAGACAGAACACAAGTCAGTGCTGAAGTTCTTCCAGCCCAGAGATACCCCGGAATATAAATCCAGGGGGCCGTGGCCTCCCCATGGCAACCGCCATCCACAGCGCCGGGAACCAGGCTCGAAGACCCAGTGCCCCCGGGCCTGAGAGACGCAGGCAGTGTGATGTACGGCCCTCACTTTTAATTACCCTAAACTGGAAATCGATGGCTGGGCTGGCCTGCCTGTCCAATAAAGCACCTGTGTGAGCAAGGGCCTGGGCATCCACAGGGATGGGGTGAGTTATGGAAGCGATAAACCAGCCTCCCTCCCTGGGCAGACGGCAGGAAGAAAAACGCTTCCCAGTGGGGGCGCGGGGAAGCTGTGTGTTCCTTTAAACATTCAATTATGCTATACGAACAGATCGTAAGTAAACAGCCGATCAGCACAAATTAGGGATGCCAGAAGGCAAATAAAACAGATTCCCTGAAACAACTATTATTAAAATTCGGCCCTGCTCCGTGGACTGCTTCACCATGGAAGAGTTTCCGGGCACGGATAATTAGGTGACTCTCTTTCAGCATTAGCTTCAGAGTATAGCTCCTATGACGTAAGGGACTCGGGCCACTTTTATTTAGGTTTTCATTTCTAAGTAGATTTTACATTAAAACAGATTCCTAGATATTCAAAGACAATCTTCAATAAGTAGGCCTATTTTGCCCTTTGGAAGTTTCTGGAAGTTTTTAAAGGCCTTGCAAAGTAGCCTTTCCCCTGTTTTCTCTTATGAACTGTGAATACTTCAACCTTCTTTTCAAGAATTTTCAAGCTTTTTATTTTCAAGTTTTTTCCCCTTCATAACAAAAGGATTTTTTTTCTAATCTTAAAGTAATATTTTCTTCTTATGAAACATTAAGACAATAAAAAAACTCTCACAATCGTACTACTCAGAGATCCATGTCATGTGTATGATTTTAAAATAAAAACTGACTACCTTGTAAACTATTTTCTAACATGATATTTATGTGGATTACACTATAAATTTCTTTGCAATGATTTAATTCTTCATCATTTTTAATTATTGAATAGTATTCTGCTCCAAAGCTGAGCTGTAATTTATTTAATTGAATTCCTATCAATGTACATCTAAGTAAAACATTCTGCAAAGAATATCCTTGAACCCAGGGCTGATTGCTGGCCCCAGGCACTGAAGCAGCACGTCAACCAGATTGGTCCATTGGATGACCTTCAGATTGGTCAGGGGCCGTTCAATTGGTCAGGCCTTTTTACTATACTGGTTGTTAAATATTTAAATAACCTCTGCTTATATTTTTTATCATTGGGTTCTTATAGCTTTATTTGAATAAGCTCTCTGAGTTGGTCCTATTGCACCAAAGGCTATGCAAATTAAAAATTATACTATAAACAAGTGATTTATACCTTTTATGTCTGATAGCATTAAAAGCTAGTAGCATAAAAGCATTCCATTTCACTTATAAAACTGTAAATTTTTTTTGGTATTCATTGCCTCAAAGGAATTTTCCATTTGTAATAACGAGTAGACTCTTTCAAAAACAATAGTCATACAGAAGTATTTTGGGAAATGCATTATTAAAATAGTAATATTGGCATGCTCTGACTATGAAAATATTACTTTTAACAGAATGCAATTCTTGAAATTGGTACAAGTACTATTACTAAATAAAGCTATAGGACATCATAGGAACATATTTAAACATGCTCCATGTGTGTGTGTTTTTTAAATGTCGGCTGACAAAGCAGTTGGGAAGAGAGAAATAAATTGAGAAGAGATGGTTTATGTTTTCAACTTTCCTAATGTCAAGATTATCTTATATGAAAGGCCCAGGATTGGAAGGAAGCACATTAACACACCTTTTAAAATAACATTTTATACTAATTAGTCCTTGTTCAATTGTCCACGTATATTTTACTATCTGCAGCTAACGGAAGATAAATCATTTTCTGAGGGAAGCATGAATGAGGCTATTAAGCCACTTTCCACACTCAGAGGACCCGAGGGGCTCTGAGAAATCATTTCTACCTGGAACAGCATGTCCTTCACGTAGCTAAATGAAGACGTAGGATATAAAATCACACAAAGTCTACAATCTCAGAAAGACAAAAGCAGCAGAGACTTATTTTTGAGAAAATCATCTGCATTAGCATGCGCCATGTCAACCAGGGTCATGCTCAGTCGAAGGAATATATATTTTTTTAATTCTTTGTTCCTTTTTTTCCCCTTATGGTGTTCAATTTTTTGCTGGTGTTCCTTTTATAGTAAAAACAAATAACTTCAGGATTTTATTAAGGCTATTTCCTCTCCTCTACCTGCAATACCACCTACAAAGTTTAGGATCAGCCTCCCCCATGCTGGGCACCATGTCCCTGCCTAAGAATAGGGTTGGTCACAATACAGCTGCCAATCATGGCAGTGCCTCTGAGGGCATGCAGCCCAGAGGGAAGCCCTCTCTCTGCTCTTTCAAGGAATACCTAGCTTCCTCCATGGAGATATTTTCAGAAACACATAAGAACAGTAATTTAAATTAGACAAAGAGGAATGAAGGGAAGGGACAGAGGATGGGAATAGGAAAGACAGTAGAATGAATAGGATACGACTTTTCTGTGTTCTTATATGGATACACAACCAATGTAACTCCACATCATGCACAACCACAAGAACGGGATCCTAAGTTACAACACATATAGGTAGAATATTTCAGAATACACTCTAACCTCTTGCTTATTTAAAATGAACAAATAAAAATAAGAAAATAGAAGCAACATTTATAAAAATTTAAATGCCCCATAATATTCTTACATGAAAGCCAAAAAAAGAAAGACCATGAAAGTATTGATTTTCCTAAGAGAGCCATCAGAAGCAGCACACAGTTCACATGTTCAGTATGTGTGCTGGAATCTCTATTTGAAGATCATGGGCACCAGAAATGCTAAAACACATCACTCATTTATTATTTACAAAGCTTTAGATACATCTAATGGCGAGGGGTGCACATGTAAGGTAAAATATAAAGAGGCATTTTTGCTCTATTTTCAAGTTCTGAATAAAGTTTAGTAAATATTGTCTCTACCACACAAATAAACAGTATCATTCTTCAAAAACATATACATTGAGAGAGAGGCAGGTTGTGGATCCCGAGGAGGAGGGTACATGATTTTATGTGACTCTAAGTACCCATGGCAAGAGATGCCAAATGCTAGGGTGGCCTTTGGTGGTCTCTTTCCTCTGACTTGCTCAGTACTCGCAAATCACAGTTCTGATGTCAATAAGTTGGTCTGACTTTTTACATAAAGATGCTAATTTGTGTTTGCATGATTCTCTCTCTCTCTCTCTCTCTCTCTCTCTCTCTCTCTCTCTCTCTGGAATGCCTTCCAGAGGATTCCCATCCACACTGCCATTTCAGCAAAAATGGGTGAGAAGAAACCCACACACTGAAAGGGTGAACGGCCATTTAGCATCAAGCACTGGGAAGTTGACCGACACCTCCACCTGCAGATGCTGTCCAGAAGGCCTTCCTAACTGGGTGCTGATCAAAGGGAATGTGAAGGGCCTCTCAGAGCTGAGGAATTTGTGGGGACAGCCAGAGCATAAGAACTGACACCAACAGCTTCTCTGGGAGGCCATGCAAAATATGAAGTGTTACCCATGTGCTCCGGAATAAAACAAAAGACCATTTATATAATTTTTCCAGGAAAGAGTAAAATTTGTAAGTAAATAAATAAAGTTAATACCTGAGGATACGAGCTTTGAAAGATAAAATAAATTCTTGGTATTTCCTAGGGACGAAAGAGTTTCTACCTGTTTGAAGCTGTCACACAACTTGGAAACTGACCTATGGACACTCTGAATGAGCAGGGGATGCTTAAATTCTTCCCTTGAAAAATCAGACTGAACCAAAGAAACATCTGAACAATGAGAAAACCTGCTGAGTTACCAAGTTCTTTCTTAGAGTGATAAAATTCTTTATTTTTCCTCTGGGTAACTGTTTAAAGTTAACTTCATCCTCAAATCTGAATCTGGATTACAGACCCATGCACAGAGTCCTGCTTCTCTAAACACCAACATAAATTACACAGCACTTCCCCGTCCACGCTGTCTTAACTTTGTCCTGTCATGCCATAAACAAGGATTAGCTTGACTTACTCATTTCTTTCCAGATTTATGACCAGTTCTCTGCTTTCCAATTGCATTCGAACATTCAACACTTCTGGATGATCCTGAAAGATAAACAAGAGGGGTTGGTTGAGAAACATTTGGCTCTGACTTACCAATATCAGGCTATGCGCCTCTGGCAGTCAGCAGAGGGAGAAAAATCCACGTTCCCCTTTGGAACATTTGGAGACTTCAAGTACAGAAGAGCAGAGGAGCAGCTGGAAATGTGACACCAGGCCCTGACATGGCCTCTCCACCCTTTCCTTCCATCACATACCCTAGGGCCCCTTCTGCATCGCACACGGCCCATGGATTCCTTCCCGGATCCTCCTTGTCTCTGTGAAGGGTACCTTCCTTTCCCCAGCTGCTCATAGGAGAAACTAGAAGGTAAACTTTTTAATTACCTTGTGGCCCCTTCACCCTCACCAACTCCATCTAATCCAAGAGGAAGTCCTGTTGAGCAGCTCCTGAAGTTCCAGTCCTAGGGACCAGCTCAACCACCATCGTCTCTCACCCTGGACTCCTGCAAAGCCTTCCAATTTCCTCCTTGTCCACCTGTGCTCTCTTCCTCTTCATTCCCAATAACAGTGGAGGGATACCTTTAAAATCACCACCTGATCAATCCACCCCTGCTTAAAACAAACCACACTGATAAGACACCCACGCTTTAGCACGGTCTGGAGCTCACCTGCCTCCACATCCACCTACATGGCATTCTCCTCGCTCACCTGGTGCTAGCCCAGGCCTTGCGAGGTCCTCTCCCAAGAATTGAGGTGCAGTCCGTTCCTAAGGATGAGGTCCACCTAAGAAAAGCCAAATGCCATCGCAGCCCTGTGCACAAATTAATGTTTCTTAGCACTTTAGGAAAAGTGTGGGGGAGGCACCCCTGGGACAGGCACCGCTGCCTTGTGGGCCTCTGGGTCTGATCATCAGCCCAGTATGAGCACCACAGGTGACCACTGCCTTGCGGAACACGGCCACCCTCCTCAAGTCAGAGCTGACTTCAGTGGCATTGGCTCTGCCTGCCTTTGCTTTGTGAATTCTTTGGGTTCTCTGCTTTTATGAGAGCTATGAGAATAAAACGTTTATATGTAATTTTCTAATATTCTGTATTTGAAAGGCAGTATTACTACAAGAGTCCAAGGGACATTTTAAAAATACCATGTTTCAACTAGATGACGAATTAACCACCCATATGTGACACTTAAGACAAAAGGAACTGCAAATTCCAAATAGCCAACATTAAAAAATTAGTTAAAAATGAAACAAAATGTGAAAAAACCCACAAGTGAAGATTCCATGAGTTTTGGAGAAATGACAAAGCCTACGTTAACTAGTACACATAACTAGGGTGGAATTATAAAGCCCCCATTGTTAGCGTGGCCCTCTGACATCTTCTTGTGGCCTTACTGTGTCTAACACGGTAGCCACCAGCCACATATGGCCATTTAAATTTAAACAAAATAACATTCAGTTCATTGGTCGCACCAGATGCATTTTAGAACTCAGCAGCTGCATGTAGTGAGCAGACAGCACAGATGTGGAACCCTTGCACCTGCACAGAAAGGTCTTTTATTTTATTATTTATATATGACAGCAGAATGCTTTACAATTCTCATTACACATGTAGAGCACAATTTTTCATATCTCTGGCTGTATACAAAGTATATTCACACCAATTCGTGTCAGACAGCCTGAATGAGGGAAAAGACCCTCACCTGCAGGGTCCATTTGCTTCCCGAGTGGGGTCTTCAGGGAGCATCAGCAGGTGCAAACCCAAGGTTAGGGTTTCATGAGCCTGGAGGTGGCTCTCCTACTTAACTATCATCATCCAAATAAATTATTATCTTCCACATCATATGGATCTACACATTGTAATGATTTAAAATAATATCCTTTTAGTTGATGGATGATATTATTTTAAATAATGACTTGAACTAGAGAGTTAAACAGGTGAATTCACATATATATGAAATATTTGTGCACTTTTCTGGGTTTTAGATAGTATTTTTAAAATGGATTTTTAATTTTTTTTTTTTACACAAACACAGTTCTCAGTTTTTGTATTTTTACACTGTCTGGTGTTTATAAGAACTGCATGGATTTCTGGTGTTTGCTGAACTTTTAAAAATTAATATTACTATTCAATCCCATGTAACATTAAACACACACCACATCCTTGTAACAGTTTGTAGAAATGTTTTTTGTTTTGTGTCAGGGATTTTTCCCTATATACTCACTGACCCTCAGATTTAATTACCAACACTTACACCATGCTTACCAACACTTCATGAGTAATACAAACTCATTAATCATATCTTAGAAAAACAAGATTATTAATTAGTTTATAATAAAATATTAAAACAAAAATGTCTCAACATTCTGTCAAGAGGTGCCCAAACACCATATGTATGTATCTTCATCTAACTGTTTTGCATGTGTGTATATATAAATATTACTTTAGTTACAAATTGCATTTGCCTAAGATATTGACACGCAAAGCACTGTCTTAAAGAGAAATCCTGACAATTGTATTTGTAAATAAAAATAAAGTGCTAGGGATATAACTCAGGGATAGAGCAAGTGCTTACCATATATAAAGGTCTGAATTTGATCCCCAACACTGCCAATAAATAATTTGCAGCACCCTTTAACCTGAAATAAGTGAGCTATTTAAATATCAATATTTGTGATAATTCTACATAAAGTACCTACATCAACGTCATGCCAACGTCAACATGTTTCGAAAAAATACATTCCCCCCCAGAAAGATGAGAAAATGTCTCTGTGTATATCTTAGTGGATGTATAGAGAGTAGAAGAGAAATCCAGTGGAGACAGGGAACAGAGAGCTACTTTATTTCAAAACCACTAATTGCATTAGACCTCTTAGCTTAAAAGCATGCATTCATTCCATTTTCTCTTGATTGTTAGCCACTGGAGATAATGAACTGGTGCTGGTGAAATACACCATTTCTATTTTTTAAAATGATATATTGATTATCCTAATGGAACTGTGTCTTGTGCTGAAGACCTAAAGAACTGCATTTGCTGAATAAATCCATTAAGTGCTAATCAATAGACTAGAGGCATTTGGGCAATAATTATAATTCTATCTTTTAAGTTTGGAAAAATAAATCTGAAGGAGTATATAAAATGTGTGTGGCTTTAGAAAACAACAATAAAATAATTGCCAGGGCACTTCCCACCTAGCTGAAAGCAAAATATAACCAAAATCTCAGAAGCCCTCTGGGTATGTCCGGGTGGGCCCTCTGGGGTGGGGGTGTGCTTATCTCTGCCTTATTAGTGGATAAATGTTCCATCACTCCATATCCTTCTGAATGTCTGGCAAAACGTTAACGTCCGTCAAGACCAATCTGCTGAGCATGATCTTGTGCCCATGGGTTTCAGCGTCTGCGTCCCTGGTTAGTAACATCTTGCGTTCCTGGGAGCCCTGGCTCTCCTCTTTGGGAAAGGCCAGCTCATGCTTTGACCCTGGCCCTTCCTCCAGTCTCTGTCCATTGTCTTGTCCTGTTAACTTGTATCTTCTGGATGCTACTCCCCCGTCTGTTACATGGGTCACAGATCCTCCTGGAGTGTCGTGTCCTTTCACCCCCTTTCCTGTGTGAAAGAGCGACGTCATCCCTTAGCCATGCTAACGAAGAGAAGAAGAGAGAGAACACAAATTACTAGCATACGGGATGAAAAAGGCAATATCACAACAGACACTTCAGAAATACAGAAGACAATTAGAAATTATTTTGAATCCTTATACTCCAATAAAATAGAAGATAGTGAAGGCATAGATAAATTTCTTAAGTCAGATGATCTGCCCAGATTGAGTCAGGAGGATATAGACAACCTAAACAGACCAATAACAATAGAGGAAATAGAAGAAACCATCAAAAGACTACCAACTAAGAAAAGCCCAGGACCGGATGGGTATACATCAGAGTTTTACAAAACCTTTAAAGAGGAACTAACACCAATACTTTTCAAGTTATTTCAGGAAATAGAAAAAGAGGGAGCTCTTCCAAATTCATTCTATGAGGCCAACATCACCCTGATGCCTAAACCAGACAAAGACACTTCAAAGAAAGAAAACTACAGACCAATATCTCTAATGAACCTAGATGCAAAAATCCTCAATAAAATTCTGGCGAATCGGATTAAAAAACATATCAAAAAAATTATACACCATGATCAAGTTGGATTCATCCCTGGGATGCAAGGATGGTTCAATATACGGAAATCAATAAATGTTATTCACCACATCAATAGACTTAAAAATAAGAACCATATGATCATCTCGATAGATGTGGAAAAAGCATTCGACAAAGTACAGCATCCCTTTATGTTCAAAACTCTAGAAAAATTAGGGATAACAGGATCATACCTCAACATTGTAAAAGCAATCTATGATAAGCCACAGGCCAGCATCATTCTGAATGGAGAAAAATTGAAGGCATTCCCTCTAAAGTCTGGAACAAGACAGGGATGCCCTCTCTCACCACTTCTGTTCAACATAGTCCTCGAAACACTGGCCAGAGCAATTAGACAGACGAAAGAAATTAAAGGCATAAAAATAGGAAAAGAAGAACTTAAATTATCACTATTTGCAGATGACATGATTCTATACCTAGCAGACCCAAAAGGGTCTACAAAGAAACTATTAGAGCTAATAAATGAATTCAGCAAAGTGGCAGGATATAAAATCAACACGCATGAATCAAATGCATTCCTGTATATCAGCGACAAATCCTCTGAAACGGAAATGAGGACAACTACTCCATTCACAATATCCCCCCCAAAAATAAAATACTTGGGAATCAACCTAACAAAAGAGGTGAAAGACTTATACAATGAAAACTACAGAACCCTAAAGAGAGATATAGAAGAAGACCTTAGAAGATGGAAAAATATACCCTGTTCATGGATAGGCAGAACTAACATCATCAAAATGGCGATATTACCAAAAGTCCTCTATAAGTTCAATGCAATGCCAATCAAAATCCCAACAGCATTTCTTATAGAAATAGATAAAACAATCATGAAATTTATATGGAATAATAAAAGACCCAGAATAGCAAAAACAATGCTAAGCAGGAAGTGTGAATCAGGCGGTATAGCGATACCAGACTTCAAACTATACTACAGAGCAATAGTAACAAAACCAGCATGGTACTGGTACCAAAACAGGCGGGTGGACCAAAGGTACAGACTAGAGGACACAGTAACCAATCCACAAAACTACAACTATCTTATATTTGATAAAGGGGCTAAAAGCATGCAATGGAGGAAGGATAGCATCTTCAACAAATGGTGCTGGGAAAATTGGAAATCCATTTGCGTCAAAATGAAACTGAATCCCTTTCTCTCGCCATGCACAAAATTAACTCAAAATGGATCAAGGAGCTTGATATTAAATCAGAGACATGGCGTCTGATAGAAGAAAAAGTTGGCTATGATCTACATACTGTGGGTCGGGCTCCAAATTCCTCAATAGGACACCCATAGCGCAAGAGTTAACAACTAGAATCAACAAATGGGACTTACTCAAACTAAAAAGTTTTTTCTCAGCAAAAGAAACAATAAGAGAGGTAAACAGGGAGCCTACATCCTGGGAACAAATCTTTACTCCACACACTTCAGATAGAGCCCTAATATCCAGAGTATACAAAGAACTCAAAAAATTAGACAATAAGATAATGAATAACCCAATCAACAAATGGGCCAAGGACCTGAACAGACACTTCTCAGAGGAGGACATACAATCAATCAATAAGTACATGAAAAAATGCTCACCATCGCTAGCAGTCAGAGAAATGCAAATCAAAACCACCCTAAGATACCATCTCACTCCAGTAAGATTGGCAGCCATTATGAAGTCCAACAACAACAAGTGCTGGAGAGGATGTGGGGAAAAGGGTACACTTGTTCATTGTTGGTGGGACTGCAAATTGGTGCAGCCAATTTGGAAAGCAGTGTGGAGATTTCTTGGAAAGCTGGGAATGGAACCACCATTTGACCCAGCTATTCCCCTTCTCAGTCTATTCCCTAAAGACCTAATAAGAGCATGCTACAGGGACACTGCTACATTGATGTTCATAGCAGCACAATTCACGATAGCAAGATTGTGGAACCAACCTAGATGCCCTTCAATAGATGAATGGATAAAAAAAAATGTGGCATTTATACACAATGGAGTATTACTCTGCATTAAGAAATGACAAAATCATAGAATTTGGAGGGAAATGGATGGCATTAGAGCAGATTATGCTTAGTGAAGCTAGCTAATCCTTAAAAAACAAATGCCAAATGACTTATTTGATATAAGGGGAGTAACCAAGGACAGGGTAGGGACGAAGAGCTTGAGAAGAAGATTAACATTAAACAGGGATGAGAGGTGGGAGGGAAAGGGAGAGAGAAGGGAAATTGCATGGAAATGGAAGGTGATCCTCAGGGTTATACAAAATTACATATAAGAGGAAATGAGGGGTAAGAGAATAATAATACAAGTGGAAGAAATGATTTACAGTAGAGGGGGTAGAGAGAGAAGAGGGGAGGGGAGGGAAGGGGAGGGGGGATAGTAGAGAATAGGATAGACAGCAGAATACATCAGACACCAGAATGGCAATATGTAAATCAATGGAAGTGTAACTGATGTGACTCTGCAATCTGTATACGGGGTAAAAATGGGAGTTCATAACCCACTTGAATCAAATTGTGAAATATGATATATTAAGAACTATGTAATGTTTTGAACGACCAACAATAAAAAAATAAATGAATAAAAAATAAAAAAATAAAAAAATAAAAAGAAAAGAAAGAGCGACATCATTTTAATAAGCCCCTTCACGATTTCAACATTTGTGCCTCATTGGAGAAACTCTTCCCTGCTCCGAGGTCAAAGAGCGGCCTGTGCTGCCCACCTGCCTCCTTCCCGTCACCCAGCTGTGCCTTGCCCACTGCGGCTCCCCCGGGGCCACTGGGCTGGGCGTAGAGCAGGACTCCACTTTCCGAGCAGATGGCCCCAGCACCACGTGGGAAAGCATCTGTCTGCCTCTCCCACCCCTCACGGCCTGTGTCCCCAGCTCTATCACGAGTCCTGGCATTTGGGAGGGTGGGTCTTCTCGCTGTCCCCTGCAGCACCCAGCCCCGGCCTCCAGTCTTCCAGCTGCCCTTCTTGGTGTGGAGAAGACAGCCCTTGGGCGGCTCGGCCAGACCGGTCTCTTCTCAACAACTGCTTTCACGACCTTCCTTCTCGTCCATGTCCGTGTTCCACGTCACCACAGGAAGTGTAAGCGCGGGCTTCTTTCATTTCTTCTCTTCTGCCTGTCCTCCTTGGGAGAAGGGAATCCCTCGCTCTCTCTTCCTCTTCCCCCGTGCACACCATCTTTCTCAGCAGTGCTCCGCCAAAGGCAGGTGGAGACAGCCGGCAGGGAGCAGCTCAGGACCAGGGACACACGGACAAGACGGGCTCAAGGCCAGGGCTGGGAGCAGGGCACCATCAAGAGCAGTCAGTGGCGGGGCTAGGGTTGTGGCTCTGTGGTAGAGCGCTTGCCTAGCATGTGTGAGGCATTGGGTTCGATTCTCAGCACCACATAAACAAAATAGAGTTATAAAAAAAAAAGAGCAGTCAGTGGGCCAGCAGGTGCTCCCCAAAAAGGGCGCACAGAGAGCTGGGACAGGGGTCTGTGGGGTGGACATCCCAGAGAACAGGTCCAGCTCCCATGGGATGCTGGGCAGCAGTGATGGAGAGAGCTGTGCAGAGAGAACCACTGGGCCTTGGGGCAAGTTCTCTTCAACACCAATGAAAAAAGTCACAGCAACACCAACAGCTTCCTCCAGAGGCTTAAGAAGATGGTCCTTAAGTTGTAAAGGGACAAGGGAATCTGGGTAGTTTCCCTATTGTACCGTCTCTTCAGCACATGCACGAATGTGCGAATGTGCTGTACGTGTGTGTGTGTCGTGTGTACACAGGTCATAATGCAGGCCTCTTCGACATCCCGATTCCTTTTTTTTTATTTTTTAAAAAATATGTGTGTGTGTGTGTGTGTGTGTGTGTGTGTGTGTGTATATATATATATATAGTAGATAAACACACAGCATATTTATTTTTATGTGGTGCTGAGGATCAAACTCAGTGCCTCACGCATGCGAGGTAAGCGCTTTACCGTTGAGCTACAGCCTCAGTCCCCCCGCCCCCGCCCCAATTTCTTACACAGTATTTTAGAGCTCTCACTGTTTTCACTTTCGCTCCACTCCCAATTCTGCCCTGGACTCAGCTCCAAGTCCCTTCTTGGAGCATGTGGGCAGGGAGACAAAGCCCAGGGGGACACAGCATTTTCCCAGGGTCTTCCTTTCCCCCCAGGACAAAAGCTTTGTCCCTGGGCCACACTTATCAGACACTCCACGTTGAAGGTCTGATCTCCTTCCTAGGCCCTCAGCTGCCTGGCTGCAGAGGTGCCCCACAGCACACTGGGCCAAGGTGGCCAACCGACTGCAATATTTACAGATGGGTAAAAAGTGATTTATTGGTCAGCCATAGTTTCTTCTTCCTCTTTGCATCTTGCATGTTGTCCTGCCCTTTAATTAGTGTAACTGGGAAATCACCCAAACTTGAGTTTCAATTATGTCACCCATAATGGCTGTAAAAATTTCTGGAGTCCATAAGTCTAGATCTATATAGATGCAGTGGTGCATATCCTCCTCCTTATTTCTGTCTGATGGACAGAATGATGCACAGGACCATCTCCTTGGTCTTTGTCCTTAGAGCATATCCAATTTTCAGTGACTTAGAAAAATCTGCCCCTGATCATGAAGTTGAAATCATGGGCACTGGAATGGCAGCAAGATTTGTGGGCAGGGGGGAGTCACCACTCAATGACCATGTCCACTCCTGTAGGTCATCCTTTCAAAGACGGTGGCCCATCCTGAGCCAAAGCCATTCATCTTAACTGTCGATACTGGAAGCTCAGAGGGCTTTAATTTTTCAGGCAGAACAACGATATTAAAATATTGCATCCAAGGGAACTCTGAAATAACCAGGTCCCTCTCTAGCACTAAATAAATGCTTCCAACGGCAGCCCTGGCATTCACGGGGCACAGGGGAGTCATTTATTGCTATGAATATTTAGAGGAAATCTTGATCACCACTTGAATATTAGTGCACGAGTTCCAGAGCCAGGAAGACAGGCACACAGTGGAGTTTAGAGAGGACACAGTTGAACTAACTGTGGCATAACCTGAGAAGGAGCCAGGGCCCTGCGGCATTGTCAAGGGATGTCCCTGGCTGGGCCCATTAGTTATCAACATAAGTGATGATGATTTTTATCTGTGAGTTGTTTTTTTTTTCCCCAATGGAAAATTGACATTAGCAAACAACTTGTCAAAACGTGCAGCATCACCCATTCTTAGGTAGAAACTGCTTTTGAAAAATATGTAATGCAGCTTCAGGGCATCTGTGGGTTGTGACTGGACATTTGTAGCATGGACGCTTCTCAGTCCTCTGCAGCATAACCACTCCACTGCACCAGCCGCTTCCCTCTTCCCACCAGGGAAAGACTCGCCACAGCCTCCTTTGGCCCAGGCACTGTTCCCAGCCCAGTTTCTGATCCTGCTGCCTCAGGTGTGATCCTTAAATCTGCAGCAAATGCTTTCAATTTTCCTTCAGATCTGTGTAGCTGTGGTTTGAGTATCTTAAGGCCTTGCACCGCCATCTGCCTGTTTCATCTTGCATCTCCCCCTGCCTCTGAGAGCTGCAGGATGACCGTCCACTGAGACATCCCGTGCACCTGGGAACCACAGCAATTCTGTCAGCCCTGCACTTTCTTCTAGGAGTTGCAAACTCTCTGGTATAATTCCAAGGTCTCTGATCCATTTTGAGTTGATTTTTGTGCAGGGTGAGAGATAAAGATCTAGTTTCATTCTTCTACATATAAATAACCAGTTGTCCCAGCACCGTTTGTTAAAAAGGCTGTATTTTTCTCCAGTGTATGTTTTGCCACCTTCGTCAAGGACCAGGTGACTGTGTCTGTGTGGGATGGTTTGTCTTCTATTCTGTATCATCGGTTGGGGGCCTGTTTTTATGCTAGGGCCATGCATTTTCTGTTACTATCGCTCTGTAATATAGTTTGAAATCAGGTATTGAGATGCCTCTGGCAGTGATTTTTGAGTTAGAATTGCCTTGGCTATTCTTTGGGTCTTCTATTCTTCCAAATGAACTTCAGGCCTCTCTTTTCTAGTTTTGTGAAGAATGTCATTGGTATATTAATGGGGATTGTATTGAACTATAGATTGCTTTTGGCAGTATGGCCATTTTAACACTTAGTTCTGCCTGTTCATGAACATGGGAAGTCTTTCCATCTTCTAGTGTATTCTTCAATTTCTTCTGTAGTTTTTATTGTAGAGGTCTTTTCACTTCGTTGATTAGATTTATTTCTAGTTTTTCTTTTTTTAGGCTGTTGGGAATGGGATTATTTTCCTAGTTTCTTTCTCAGCAGATTCATTATTGGTGTATACTAAAGCTATTGTTAATTTTGTAACCAGATACTTTGCTGAATTTGTTTATTTGCTCTAACTCTCTTCTGGTTAAGTGTTTTGGATATTCTGAGTATAGGATCATATCATCTATAAACAGTGATAAATTTGACTTCTTCCTTTCTTATTTTATCAGTTTTATTTCCTTCTCCTGCCTAATTGTTTTGGCTAAAATTTCTAGTACTGTGTTAAATAGAAGTAGTGAGAGTGGACATCTTTGTCTTTTTCCAAATTTAAAGGAAACAATTTCAGTTTTTCTCTATTCACTATGATGTCTGTTTAGGGTTTGGCATATAGAACCTTTATGATGTTGAGCTAGGTTCTTTCTATCCTTAGTTTTTTTTTTTTTTTTATCATGAATAGGTACTGAATTTTGTTACAGGCTTTTTCTGCATCTATTGAGATGACCAAGTGACTTCTGTCATTAATTCTATTTATGTGATGAATTGCATTTATTTATATGCATATTTTAAACCATCTTTGCATTTCTGGGGTAAAACCACCTTGGTCATGATGTATAACCATCTTAATATGCTGTTGAATATAATTTGCTAATGTTTTATTAAGGATTTTTTGCATCTAACTTTATTGGGGATATTGGTCTGCAATTTTCTTTCCTTGATGTGTCATGATTTAGTTTTTCTATGAGTGTGATACTGGCTTCATAGAATGAATTTGGACATGTTCCATTCCTTTATAGTTCATGGAATAATTTGAGAAGCATTAGTTCTCCTTTAAAGGTCTGATAGAATTCAGCTGAGAATCCATCTGATCTGGGCTTTTCTTTGTTTGAAGGCATTTTATTACTGCTTCTATCTCATTCCTTGTTATTGATCTTTTAAGGTTTTCTCTGTCCTTTTGCTTCAGTTTTAGCAGGTCATGTGTGTCTAGAAATGTATCCATTTCTTCTAGGTTTTCCAATTTATTGGAGTATACGTTTTCAAAAAAGTCCCTAATGATTCTCAGGATTTCTGTGATGTCTGTGGTGATTTCTCCTTTTTCTCTCTAATTTTATTAATTTGGGTCTTTTTTTATTTTGGTTAGTTTAGAGATTATCAATCTTGTTTTTCTTTTCAAAGAACCAACTCATTTCATTGATCCTTTGTATTTTTTTATTCTCTATTTCATTGATCTTGACTCTGATCATAAGTATTTCCTTCCTTCTGCTGGCTTTGGAATTGGTGTGTTCTTTTCCCAAGGGCCTTGAAATGCATCATTAGGCTGTTTATCTGGGGGGGGGGTTCTGATATTCGAACGTAGGCAGAGTTAGAAACTCTCCTCTGGGAGCTGCCTTTCACAGTGTCCCAAAGTTCTGGTATGTTGTGTCACTATGCTTGTTTGAGGCTAAGAATTTTTAAATTTCTCCCCTGATTTTTTTTCTGCCACTCATGTGTCATTCAAAAATGTATCATTCAATTTCCACATGTTGATATAGTTTCTGTAGGTTTTTCCCCCCTTTGGTGTTGATTTCTAATTTCATTCCATTCTGATCAAGTAAGATGCAAGGAAGTATATTGATCTTTAAAAATTTATTTAGTTGCTTTGTGAAACATGGTCTATCACACACTGATTCTGAAGCCAGCATCAGGAATCTGTTTCCTTCTTGAGTTCACAAGTTGGAAGGGGAAAGTGACGGTGTGACTTAACAAGGCAGTCTGGAAAGCAGGGGGATACAGATGCCTCAACCTCACCTGGAATTCAGCTTCTATCTGACCACTCCCTCCCTATCCATCACAAAGAGGAGGACTGGGAGAAATCCACTGGTGGTTTCCACCAGAATTCCCCAGCTTAGTGATGCTCTTTCTTAAGGCCAGTTGATGCTCTTAGTGATGCTCTTTGTTAAGGCCAGTTTGTACTTTTCTAGGCCATGGGCCTGGCACCCCCGGGCCTCTTGCTCAGCAGGAGCCCATTCCTAGCTTGCTCACTGTAGGACAGGCCAAGCCCAGGTCTCCAGTCCTGCTGAGCCTCCACTGAAGTGCCCTGTTGGGGTGCTTTGTGTGGCCTAACCACCAGCTGTGGACCTGGACCTACTGCCTCTGACAGGCCCTGACATCTAGTGGTGCTGTTTGCTCCTGCCCACCAGTCCTGCCTCTTCCTGGAGTATTTCATCATCTGCAGTAATTTTTTAGTTTTTATTTCACTAGTTCATGGTGTATTTTCGCCTGGAAAATAGAATCTTGCACAGTGGAACATTATTGTCCTTGTCCACACATGCTTTGAAGTCCAGAGCAGGATGCCCTGGGGACACCTGTGGGTAAAGGATATAGGGGGGACCCAGGCCTTTGAAAACAGCCTTAAGTTCTGTTCCGAGGAGAGGAGGCAGGGCTCCTTCCCTCTGTCCCCTTGCTGGGGACAGAACACAGCACATGCCACATGAGCATACTACTCTCCCCCAGAGCTATATCCCCATTCCTGAGACTGAAAGAAAAATGACCAATGTGCTCATTCCTAGGTTGGTCCCCAGCATCACTAGCGCTCTAGAGAATTCTGGGTCATCCTGCTCATCTTTAGACCTTAATAATGAAGAATCCAGAACAGGACAGAGAGAGAGAGAGAGAGAGAAAGGCAGAAGAACAAAAGGACTTTTGATAAAATGTGAATAATGTAAAATACAAGGCAAAGGGTGGAGGGGTGGAGCCAGAGAGCTCATCAGGGCTGTGAGGATGGTGGTGTTAAGGAGGCAGGCTAAGGAGAGTGCAGCTCTGTCTCCAGGGCTGACCCCCAGAGGCAGGAAATAGGTTATCTTACTTGGAAAAAGGGATGCGAAGGTGTGATTAAGTTCAAGGACCTTACGACAGGGACACTGTCCTGCAATATTTGGTAAACCCAATATAATCACAAAGGTCCTTAGAAGCAGCCAAACTTTCATAGTTGGGTCAGAAACATAGAATGAGAGAAGGAGCTGACCAGGCTGCCCACTTTGAAGATGTAGCAAGGTAATCAGAGCCTGGGAAGAGCGCCCCACCCCAGCCTACAGGAGACAGAGATCTGTCTGTCAGCCTGAAAGAGCGGAATTCTGCCAGCAGCTCAAGTGGGCAGGAAAGGGAGGGATCCTCCTTCCGGCCTCTGCCAAAGAAGACATCCTGCCTTCTTTCAACCCAGTGAGATTGGAAGCAGCAGCTCCGCCCCGCCAGACTGGACTTCTGACCCAGAGATCTGGGAGATAATGAATGGGTATTGTTTTAAGTCAGCTAAGTCCTGGCAATTTGTTACAGCAGCACTCAAATACCAAACATATCATCCAAATATAATTGGGATGATCAGTATGATATTCAAATGATAAATGTCTGGAAACTCTCATGCATGATAAGATGACAGCACATTCTTATCACAGAAACACAGTTCCAACGAGACGGCCGCCTCAGCCTGACAGTGATGAGACGCCATTCCACTTGTTATTTATTGCTATTTACCTGGATTGCACCCCTCTTATAAAAGCTTTTTGTATTCAGATCTAAATGGGCATAATAAATTAGTTTTTAAGATTTTCTGAAAGGCATGTTTATGAATTGAAGGTCTATTTGTAAGCCAGGTACTGAGCACTTGATGATGGGAAGCAAATTGGCTTTTCCCTCCTTCCACAGGAGAAGATGATCTTATGTAATATATATATATTTACATCTTTATCTATATCTCTATATCTACATCCAGTGTCATAGAAGGAGATAGAAGCTTCTAAAACCCCTGTGCAGATACAGAGCAAATATGTGAATATGCTTCATGTTGATGTGAAATGTTTTATAGGCAATAACTCCTAAGCTTGCTTACTGATATAATCAGGATATTAAAATCTTATAAACCAGCATTGCTTTTTGGAATGGCTTGCCTACCCTTACAAGACAGCCAGCCGTGAAATAGCACACGCTGTGTTTATTAACCAGAAAGCTTGGTTTCCAATTCAAAGTTCATTTATCTAACTAATTTGATGTCTGGAAACATTCATGTACCATTTTTTTTCCCCTACAAACATTTCAAAACTGTCAGTCAGGGGAAGTTAATAGCCTAAGTTTCTGGTTTGTTTGCATGGCAGCTCCAGAGAATACCCCATTCACATGTTGACTAAGCGCCATTTACAAAGCATCATTGTGATCTCTTTCAAATAAACATTAGCAGAATATAATAAGCCCTTTAAAGCATAATCCTGCTATTGATCACAGCAGCACTGCCAAGTGGCTGTGGACTAAGTGAAGCCAAGTGCAAACAAGTTTTTCTATTATAAACAGGGTCACAGCTAATTGCTAACTTTTTGTAAACCCATTCTAATTGCACCATGAAGATTCAGGTTCCAGGCCTCACAGAGACCTTGCAAAGAAAATCCACATTTCGCAACATTCAAACACTGAAGTAGGAGGATCACCTTGGCTTGCCTGTCCTCTGTTTCTTGGGGTGCTGGAGCCTCAGAATCTGGAGAGAGAGGAGCAGGAAGAAGAGCTGAGGGCTGCAGGTGGGGCTGGTGAAGGAACCCCATGGAGTTGGGAGAACAGAGCACGAAAGAGCAGGGTCAGGGGTGTGGTCCAAGCAGCCTGGTCCCAGTCTTAAGGACTCTAAGACAAGAAGAGCAAGGCAAGGACTCTGCTCCTTTTAAGTCACCTGGCTGTTTGTGTGGCCTCTGGGAGCCACCACGTGGACCCTCATGTCACTGGAGTATCACGAGGACACTGCACTCCTTGAGGATGTGGTTTTCCATCTCTAGCCCAGGCCTGTCTGGGACAGTGTGGTCCTCAGTCAGGATGATTTGCTAAGTGAAAACTGGGATTCAGATCATTTCCTGTTAAAATAGTTTAGTCATCAAGTCCAATGGCACTTATGGAAGCCTGGTCCTCCAGGTAGAAAACGCTCAATTCCAAACCTCTCCAGCCTCTCTCCGGAGCTCAGCACGTGTGCCACAAACACCCTGCAAGATGTGCCCAACAGGTTCTCAGCAGCAACTCAAAATCTGCTGTGTTGAAACTCACCAGCATGTCCTGCACCTACCCCAACATCCCCAAGCGATTCCTCGTCTTTGACCCTCTTCTTTTCCCATTGCCATCTTTACCCTTTGGGACCACTCTGGTACCATCTTCGGAAGCATGGCTTTCTCTTAGCTTTGTGCTGAGGGAGCAGTGGACCTCTGTACCTCCTCCTCTAGACTCTGCAATTCCGCCCTGCTGTATGGTCCTCATTCCACCTCTCCTCCTAACTGTGCTGTCAACCAGTCCCAGGAAGAGGCTCCTCATTGTGGGATGGAGTTAAGTCCCAATCAATGCACAGTAATTTGAAAGTACATTTACTAATCCTGACCTACTGAGGCTTATACCTCAGTGCAGCACATCCAAGAGAACTGTTGATCCCCCCATGTTGTCAAGGGGGACTGGAAGCCATGGCTCGCCATTGCTGCTTAGAGCCGATAATGTGCATAATGTAAGCCCAGGAAAGGAGCAAGATTCAAAATCCAAAGTCTGGTTTTCACTGAATGCACTATCATAAAGTTGAGAAACTAAGTCTTATGCTCATAGGTTGGGACCCTCTGTGCACTGTTCCCCAAGATGCTTAATGTGGGGCTCAATACTCACTGTCCCCTTCATCTTGGTTTCCTGAGCATCCCATACACCTCAGTCTGCAATCCCTTTGATTTATATGGTATAAAGACAACAGCTATAAGAGAGGAATGTCCTCATCTCTAGGAAATGATAAACGCTTGAAATGATGGATCATCTAATATCTCTAGTGGATCCTTACACAGTGGGTACTGGTACTAAAACATTGCACTGTACCTTATGAAGACATTCAATTACCTGTTGATCTTAACAAGTCAAAGAGCACCTAGACAATGGCATGGAGTACAGACATGAGTGGCATGAACGAGCACCCTGTTCCTTCCTTCACCCCCCCTACTTCCTGAATACCCCCCAACCTTAGGCACCCCCAGATGCCGCTGGCCCCCGTGTATCCCTGATGGCTCAGGTGGAGCTCCCCTCTCCAGTCTCTGCAGCTGCGCCCTCCCTGGGCCACCGACTCCTCGAGGCCCTGGGGGACTCTGGGAATCCATCAAGCTGCCATGGGCACTGCTGTCTTGTACACAGAAACACGGCATCAGTGCTTTTTATTGACCCTGTGGGTGCACTATGAAATGCCGTTCACTCTTCCTCCATTGAATTTTTAACATAGCAGTCCTGATAATGTGCTAAATACAGCCTGCCTTCCTTGGTAACCCGTCTCGGTCTCTCCTAGAAAGTTCAGTCATCATCTTCCTGTGCTGAACAAATGACTGTACCCGCTACTTGGCTGTTGATGTTGTGTTGACAACTTAGGTACTAGATGTGCCCTTAACACCGGCAATTTTCAGATCAAAGTGGACAATCCAGTCCTCATGGAGGTGGGGTCCGGAATGACCGCATGTATGCGGCTACCAAATCCTTGGCCCATTTTGGGCCTTACTGGATCCACCCACTTGAAAAGAAACCCGAGTGGAAATGTGGCAGCATTTAAGAAATGCAGGACCTCTGCCAGGACAGTACTGACGGGCTCAAGGGGGACGTGATAACGGAGATGACAGTAAGGGCTCTGCCCTCGCTTCATTTGCTTTGGGGAAGATCGGGAGGGCTACGGAGGGCGGCCCAAGGCTCCTTCCCGGTCCTTCAGGGAAGAGCAGAGATCTGTTCCCTTCCCAAGCATGACCTTTTAAAAGTAATGCAAAATCAGGCAAATCACCAACTGAACTGGAAGACAAAACTAAATAATGTTGAGTCAACCTAAGGAAAAACAGAGGAAGAGACGGGACAGCTAACAGATGCAGCCGATGGGTGTGAGCAGCATGTACCTGACCTCGACTTCCAACAGTGAAAACCAGAGTTCCCTTATTCTCTGGAGATAGAATGTCATACAGGGATTCTTGAAAATATCTTCTCTGCTGAAAAATCTTTTATTTACGATGATTTCAAAGAGAATAGTTGAGAATACCTTTCTGGTGAATCGCTAGCTAGAAGACAGGATTGCCCATGTGTGTTCCCCTTTTTGGGGCAGGAGGCTCTTGACCCAGGTGCCCTGGAACAGGACAGAGCTGCCTCAGTTGGAGGGAAAGGCTTCCCTGCTGAAGCCTTATCAAGAGAAAACCCACGTTTAGTGGAGGAGGAAAGTGGTCCATAAAACCCACCAGCAGTTTCACGTGAGATTAGAACTCATCTTTCCATGACCTCCTCTCCTTCCCCGCAAATGATTTAGGATCACGCAGACCTCGGGTCGAATCTGAGCTCCACCACGTACTCAGTGAAACCCAGTCATTGTTAGCCTCTCTGAGCTCCAGTTTCCTCATCTGTAAATCATGATATACACAGTTGATACCACTCTGTGGACAAGGCTGCACATAGGGAGCCCTTCACGTGGTTGACAGAAAGGTTATACCACTCTGCCGTTTGTACTGGTCAGACCCTGGTTGTCTTTGTGAACACTTCTTTGTCTGCCAATCCAGCACCACACACCTGTCCTTCCACTTGAGTTTTCGTTTTGCTGCAAGATATCATGCATACACAAACTTATTTCTGTTCTCCTATCAGAACTGGGGAAAAGAACCACTCGTATGAACCTCATCCAACCTGCCAATCACAGTTATCTGAACTGGAAAGCTTATGACCTCCCTTTTCAGTAGAGGGCTTTATCCCTTCACCACAACACACACACACACTCTTCGGCCCCCTTCCACCTGTACATTTTTTGACTTATCCCGGAAGAATGTTGTTCATAAAGAAAACCAAAATGAACTAAACCAAACCATGGGACATGGAGTAGCCAGAAGACCAGCCCATCTTTCTTCTCAAAGCTAAAAGTGAACTGCTATGTAGTATGGAACAACAGAGAAATGCACAGCCCAGAGGGAATCCTGCAGCTCCACCTCCTCTGCTACAACCCCTTCCGAGTCCTGGCAGGCGGGGGTCATGAGAGGCAGGGACTGGAGACAACAGCAGGCCCACAACCAACTCCAGCCCTTTGTGGGGACTAACGGGAGCGAGGTGCCAAAACAGTTTTCAAAATACAATATTTGGTAGGCAGCTTTCTAGTTCTTATTTTTAAATATTTCTAAATGCAGTTAAGAAGAAAAGTCATACAAAATCACCATGCTCTCCTCCAGGTGCAGCTTTTGTGGGGACTTACCACTCCTACTCCTTCCAGTGTTGTCCCCAGAGTAAACTGACTGACCAGTCATCATTCTGTACCTGCTAGAACTGCACAGGCGCATCAGGTCCTTAAAATGTAGCCATACTTAGAATAGTTCAGCTATGAGCCCCCTGGTTCACGGTTCACTGAGCCCCCTTGGATCTGCACCTTCACGGTGTGTGAATTCAGCCCAGAAGTGCATTATCTCACCTATGTGCTCCCAAGTTTTTGCATGTGAACTTCTATTATTCCAGACCTTTTCATGCTAGACATGCTATGCTGGCTTTTTACTGGACCTCAGGCCTTGTCGTCTTACCTGTTGATTTACTCTATGAGATTTGACCTATAGATCCAAAGTATTGAGAACTTTTAAAGCCATGATTATTGTAGCCAGCCTGGTAGCTGCCCAAGGCCATGCCAGGTTTATTGAAGTATGAAATGCTAGTGTTGGTGTGGGGCCAAGAAATGGGCACTTTCACGCAAAGCTGGTAAAAGTGTAAGTTGGTACCACCTTCCAGGAGGCAGTCTGGAAATGGTTATCATACGCCTCAAAAATGTGCATTAGCTTTGATTCAACAATTTTACTCTCAAGAATTCATCTAAAGGAAATAACCAGAAAAGTATGCACAGATATGAGTAGCAAGATGTTTATCATGGTTCACAGTGAAAAACCAGAAAACTCCTACACGCCCTTCCCAGGGTCAGGGTTGGAAAATGACACAAGGCACTGTGATTAAGCTGACAGTGCAAGAATGGAGGAGCTTTGCTTCTCCTAACAGTAGCCTATGTCATCTGCACCCACACCCCCACAGAAAGCAGCCACAGAAGCTGGGGAAGTATTTAGAAATGATATTTGAAAGCAATGTAGACTTTCCAAATCAGTGAAGACTTGTGGGACATAGCCCAGGTAGACAGGGAAAACCAAAGTGTCGTCCCAGAATTGAGGCATAGCTGTCCCACTTAGGGCTGCTGATGAGCTAGGAAACTTCAACAGAACCTTCACAGGGCAAGGGCACAAGATGGGAGAGCCTGTTAAGAGGTGGAGGTGGCACTATAAACCACACTCTGGGCTTGGGAGCTCAAAATGCTGTGCCCTGGGAGAGAGGCAAGGAGAAGTCGACCAGCCCTTATAGAGACTGAAGGCAGCTCAGTCCTCTTCACAAGGGCCCGAGCTTAGACACTGCACTGTACCATTAGCCAGTGCCTCCAGTTATCTTGAAGTTTGTCCTATGCCATGTCTGCCTCCCAGAAACTAGTCAGGTATATGTGGAAACCAAGATCAGACCTATCAGCAGGGGGAAAAAATAGGTCATAGAAATTGACATATAGAAGATCCATTCAAAAAAACCCAGACATAGAATTTAAAAAGCTTTGCTTAGTATGATCAAGGAAGCTAAAAAACAGGAATTCCAGCAGAGAACTAGACCATGTGGAAATTCTAAAGCTAAGAAATGTAACTCAACTGTGAATGGTTTCAACAGTATTTAGACATCACCGAAGAGAGAAACCATGCCGTGGAATACAAGCATGAAGGAAAGAGGCCGGATTACAGCCGAGGAGGCAAGAGGCCCAGAGGTTAGAAAAGCACTTCTGAGACACATGAGGCATGGTGGAAAGTAAACGTAATCAGAGGTCCATAGCAGGAGGCAAGAGGAAGCACACTAGGAGTATACTGGAGGAGAAGATAAGAATTTTCTAAAAATGGCAAAAAAAAAAAGCCACACATTTAAAAAAAAAAAAAAACACCATAAATACAAAGTATCATAAAGAAAAATAAAAGCCATACCTCAAGCAATCATAGCAAAATTGCTGAAAAACAGAGACAAAGACGTGATATCTTAATAGGAATGAAGATACATGACAAGATGTCAATATGGCATACTACAAGGCTTAAAGAAAATAACTGCCAGCTAGACTCCTGCATCCCGTGGAATAGTCTTCAAAACTAGGTGGGATAAAGATACCTAGACAAGGAATGTTGAATTTGGCAGCAGCGGGTCACAGCACAGGAGCTCTGAGGGCCTCGTCCAGGCGGGGGAAGGTCAGCTCCGACAGCAGCCGCAGACACAGGGAGACGTGCTCGACGGGAATCTCTAAATGACATTGAAGCCAGGACCCAACAGGGAAAAAGGTGGAAGTCAACGGAGGCCAGTGAGCCCTGCACAGCAGGCCAAGCAGCCAGGTGGCTTCCAACGCCCCATTCTGGGCCACGCTTTTCAGCTGGGGGAAGGCTCCAGTCCCCAGGCCTTGGCTGTCCTGCCTGGCGCTTCAGGTGCTGGAGCCACGGCCCAGGTCAGCTCCAGCTCTGCCGCTCGACCCCATGTTCAACCAGCCTGTGGGGCGCCTGCTGGGCACCAGCTCTGTGCAGCAGGTGGGGACCCCAGGAGTTACCTAACTTGCCCGTGGTCACCTGGCGTCCCTGTGGCAGAGCCGAAGGCAGAGTCTGTTTCCTTGCCATGGATTTTTCACTCAGCAACTGACCCCACTTACAAACAGCACGTGCACGGATGCTCGGCCAGCCTGTCCCCTTACTAACTTCCTGTGTCACTGCATCACCTCTCAGCTCTCCCTCTCCCCGCTCTGCATCACCAGCACCAGATCATTCCCTGTAACCCTCTCTCCTACTCTTATGCCTCTTTCAGATGCCAATGTCCTGAATCCACACTGAAACGTGAACCTTCCCTTCATGAGAGGCCAGCCCACAGCCTTCTGTGGCTGGGAGATCCCAGCTGGATTTAGTGATGAGGCTCAAGGCAAGCTCTGTCCTCTCGCTCTGGCCAAGAGGTGGGGTCAGGGTCAAAGCCGAGGCTCCAAAGTGGCCCGGGAAAGAAGGAAGGAGGCTGCTGCTTCCCCCACGTGCCAGAGCCCTCCCCCTGCCAGGGCGGGGTGCTGCGGCCCCAGCAGTAGGTGGGGAGAAGCCCAAGCCAACGCTATCGGTGGGGCCCCTTCATCCGGGCCACCCTCCTTCCTTCACCCACTGCCATTCCAGTCCCTCCAGATCCAAGCCCTGGCTCTGGCTTCTGCAGAGGCGTCTGTTACAATTTAACCCCCTGGAGGGCGAAAATATTTCTGCAGAGCAACAATCCTTCTCGTGTCTGTGCATAATGTATGGTCAGGGTCCATTTTTAAAACACCAAAATACCGTTTCAACATTTCTGCTCTTAGCATGAAAGAGCAATTGTATTTACTGCAGAATGTAAAAACATGGGCCTCAGGGGCTTTTATAGACAGAAAACACAAAAATCTGACTCTTCCGGAGATTAAAAGTCTACATGGAAAATTAAAATAAGCTTCCAAGGCCTGATAGGGAAGTCCACGTTTCCCCTTCCCACATGTCCACAGGTGAGTGCTGTGTGTATACACGGCCACCAGAGTACCCCGAGACTGCCCAGCCCCGTCACCATGAGAAGGCCTGATGTCCAGGGGCCCAAACACGCCTGCCTACAGGCCTTCTCAGTTTGGTCTACTAAATCAAAGAAAGTGCTTAAAACACGCAGCCATTTCAACTGGTAGGTTACAATCAGCGGCTTCCATCTGGGGTGACTTTGTCCCCCAGGTGTGGCAATGTCGGGACATTTTTTGAGTTGTCACTACAGGGTGAAGCTGCCACTGGAGTCTAGTGGGTAGAGCCTGGGGATGTGCTGGTGGACACCCTACAGGGCAGAGGACAGCACTCTCCAGAATGTCGACAGCACCCTGGTGGAGCAGCCTTGGCTTGAGTTTTCCTGCCCGAGTCGCTTGTAACCAGATGGTCTGTAACTCAGGAGGACTCTCAACCCACTGGCTCCACAGCTCCCAAGCCTGTTATTATTCTTACATGCTAACAGATGTCTTTTGTACTTTTGAATGAGAGAACACTGTCCAAAATGTAATGATACTTGACCAAGTCAGTGAGAGCCCAGGTCCATTCAGCCCCAGCCGGGAGCACTTGCTGAGAAACAGGTGGACGTGCGTTTACCTGGGAAGGCTTTCTGAAAAGGCTTTCTCCTACAGAGGGAGAAGAGGGGGCAGCTCCAGGTTCCAGGTTGAATGTGCAAAACCTGGGGCCAAAATGAACATGGGGGCAGGAGTGTGGTGGTCAGGGTGGCTGCATCTGTAGGTTCTTAAAGGGAAGGGGTGTGTTCATGTGAGCTCAAGGCTTGCAGGGTGCAACTAGCTGGCAAGAAGCTTTGGAGACTATCACCAAAGGTCGTGTTTAGTCCTGAGCCACAAAAAGGCAGGGACGAGTATGAGTCCCCTGAGAAATACTCAGAAAGCATGCCGGTCCACTCTCCTCCCGTCCAACCTGCAGGCGCCACCCTCTGCAAACACACGGGTGTCTTCCCTCATTTGAAGGCACAGTTAATACTCCTTAAATCATATTTATACTCTGTGACTGGGGTCCAACTACAAATCTTTTTCAAATTTTAAGGAACACACATGGGTAGTATGTATCACGACCATGGAACAGCTTGTGCCACTTAAGAAAGATTTTGAGTCCAAATAAGAGCACAAAAACATCCTGGTCTTATCTAAAATATTTTCTGGAGAAGCCACGACCTATAGTGTGCTCTCCAGAGGGATCCTGGGGTCATCTGATGCTGAAGCTTAAATCAAACAATTCCTGGGCTCAGTTTCCTGATTGTTGCTCAGATTCTGCCCCCCCGCCCCGCAGGGCTCCATCCCCATATGCTCCATCCTGCTCCACCAATGGAACTTCTTTGCCAAACTCTGCAAGTTCAACCTCTGGCCTCCACACCATCCTTCTGGGAGACAGGGGCACAGATGAAGTCTTCGCTGGCTTGCTCTGTGACTGCAAACGCGCCTCTGGATCTTGGGCCTCTTTTGCATGATCTCAAAGAGTTTGGGCCGAATGGGGAAAGTCAGCAATTTTTGGAAAGTAATTGGTCTTTTATGATATTTTGAACATGATAAACGAGTTTCAGCAAAACCAGAAACTAACAAGAGAAGAAAGAACACAGAGATGGAAAGAACTGACCCCTCGCGTAAGGACACTGAGATAATTGAATAAGGGTCCAAGTACAGATGGGTGAAAGGGAAAGGGGAATTAAGAGTTAGAAAGGATCTCTGTCGACTCTAAAGCACAGTTGTCTCCTGTCTAATGTCAGCTTGGACTCCGTTGTTAAGGGACACTGCACTCTGCTCCATTATAAATCACTATGGGGAGTGACACTCAGGAAGGAAAAGGTTTGGAAAATGGGCTGTACGTGCCATTACCTAAGAATGTGTCTCTGCAGAATGAGCCACCCCCGAGAGTGGTGCTTCTGAGTCTTAACACAGTGAAATCTCATTACTTTCAATTTCCCCTCCTTGAACACAATGGCGGGGACAGTAGAAGAGAAGGGAGTTCCCTGGCAGAGGAGGAGCTGGCATGGCTTTGCAAGGGCTGGACAGTAGGGTGGAGGGGCACAGTTCAGGAGAGGACATGGGGAAGCCGGGTATCTGCGGGCCCAGGGAGGGGGGATTAGAGAGGCCGAGTCGTCACTGTTTACATTTGATGTGTAAACATTTTTACAAATGTGAGATGGATGTGGCCCATGGCTGCCTTGGGAAGCAGGGACAGCTGTCGTCACACGTAGGTTGGTGAACCCCACCCCTGACAGCAGGCCACCCATCCTCCTGGCATGTCCAGCTGCTCTTGCTGACCTGCGTTGGTCACTAACGCTAACGTCTGCACAGCTGTCTCACTGCTGCTGAGATGGTGCTGGGAAATATGGATGTGCTGTGTGGCTTCTCTAGGCAGAGTTGTCACTTTCCCTTTTGTAGGTCTTTTGTGATTAGTGGGGGAGTTCAATAGCTGAGGAAATCCAGTGAGAAAGAGGAATGTAACCATGGCATGGTGGCCCCAGGATATTTGCCTAAATGGGTCATTAAACCACGTATTTTTAAGAAGAGAAGATCCAAATGGATGCTTCTTCCCGGGTGCTTCTTCCCCGAGATACTTAGTTGGAAGTTGCCTTGCCTGACTCTTGGGCATATTTGGTGGGGGGTACCTGGGATTGAACTCAGGGGCACTCGAACACTGAGCCACATCCCCATGCCTGTTGTGTATTTCATTTAGAAACAGAGTCTCACTGAGTTGCTTAGTGCCTCACCATTGCTGAGGCTGGCTTTGAACTTGCAATCCTTCTGTCTCAGCCTCCCCAAGCAACTGAGATTACAGTTGTACACCACTTCACCTGGCTCTTGAAGGAGAGGCATTATGCTTTAGGTGGGAAAAACAGGGAAAATGGTAACAAGGCATCCAGCCCTTAGAAGACAGCAGAGCAGGGAGAAGCAATATGCTCGAACCTGGCCTGACCGTGAGCCAGTTCTAAGGCAGATTCACCTCCTAGTTTACCCACGAGGGCTCCAGCACCCTTCATTCTTAGCAACATGATGCCCACCTGCATCTCCTGACAGTGCAGCACCATCATGCTATGCACCCTACTGACTGGGTTACAAAAGGGAGAAGACCCCAGGATAAAGATGTTTTAAGATTCTCCACCATGGTGTACTATTATTGGACAGTAGACTGAGGAACCTATTTTAAATCCCAAATCCTCTCTCCATCAGACCTCCCATGTGAGTACAGCATCATGCCTTAAAGCACCCATTGCACTTCATGAACTAACTTCTCTCCCATGCATGGAGAAGGATGGTAGGTATGTATAATTCTTGGGAGAAATTAGAAGATACTCAAATAATTTTTTTTGTGGTTCAGATGAGAAAATCAGGAAGATGCTATGGTTTATGCCTTTCACAAACACCAAAAGTAAACTAATTAGGATAAATAATAAATATAATGAAGACCAGTAACTAAGAAACCAACAGTATAGAAAAATTAAATGCTTAAAAATAAATCCAAACAAATGAATCCAAAACAAAGTAAAAAGAAGCAAAAAATTCAGTGGAAAAAGTGTTAAATAAATAACAATAACTTCAACAAAGTCAATGATATCAATAATTGTATTAAATATAAATGGTCTAAATACTTGGGATAAAAGGTAGAGATGGGCAGACAGTGAAAAAGCAAGCCTTAATTCTATGCAGTCAGCATAAAACTCACCTTATTTATAAAGATGCAGAAAGATTAATAGTGATAGGATAGAAAGTGATACACAATAGAAAGTGAAATATCTTATCATTTAGACTTTAAATTTTAATAATCTTGCTTATCAAAAGAAAACATTTATATATAATTGAGTCTTCCACACATAAACAGAGTGGGAGAAAATATTTGTGATTCAAGGAGATGGTATACAGAATATATAAATAACCATTAATGCTCAAGAAGAAGAGTATAAACAACTCACTAAAAAATGGGTAAAAAATTGGCCAGGCATGGTGGTGCATGCCTGTAATTCCAGTGTGACTGAGATAGGAGGATTGCAGGTTCAAAGCCAGGCTCAGCAAAAAAGGTGAGGTGCTAAGCAACTCAGTGAGACCCTGGCCCTGAATAAAATACAAAACAGGGGTGGGGATGTAGCTCAGTAATCGACTACTACTGAGTTTAATCGGAAGTACCTCCTCCACAAAATGGGAAAAAAATTGAATAAATATTCACAAAAACAAAAAGATACCAGAATGGCCAATGAATGTGTGTAAACACAGTTCCCCTCATTAGATATCAAGCAAATATGAACTCAAACTACAAAGAGATACTAATATTCATTTATTAGAATGACGAGGAAAAAAACTAAGCATCAAGTGCTGATGAGGGTAGGAGCAACTTCCCAGGAGAAGACACTGGGAAGCAATTAGCAGTTTCTTAGAAACTCAATAGTTGCTTAGCCTTTGAAACAACTGCTCCTGGGTATCTTCCCAAGAGAAATAAAAATGTATATTCACAAAACCACCAACACGGGGCTGATCACAACAGCTTCCATTCTAACAGCTCAACTCTTGACTTAAAAGTTCCTCAACAGGCGAATGTATGAGCTGTGGACTATCTAACAAGGGTCACTACTCAGCATTAGAAGGGACTAGACTGATTACCACAAGCACAAATGAATGTCAAAAGCATTATGCTAATCAAGAGGCCAGACACAAAAGAGTGTAGGTCATGTGATTCCATGTACATAAATATCTAAAAGAATGATTCCATGATCCTCAAAGATTTCTTTGTAGTCTTACAGTTTCTTTGTAGTATTCTTTGCAGTCAGTCCCTCCAATCACCCTGACCCCAGGTGACCACCAATCTGGTGTTTGTTTTTATCACTATAGATTAATTGAATATCTTTTCAGATATTGCTTCTGCTCCACTCTTCCTTATAGAAATCCAATTGCAGGGACCTGAGACCCCTCCCTGTCCCATGCCTTCTTTGCTCTGTTCTGTTCCTTTCTTTCTATTCATTTTCTCTCTGCATTTCATTTTTGTCTGTTGTCTATCTAGTTCACCATTCCTAACTTCTTCATCCACTCCAGTGATTACTTAACTTTAGACATTGCATTTCTCAGTTACAGAATGTCCATCTGATCCATTACTGTGGCTTCTAAGCTACTATTGAAATTCTGCATAATTTTCTCCAGTTCAAACTTTTTTTAACCATATGAATCCTAATTGTTTCTCTCTCTCTCCCTCCCTCCCTCCCTCCCTCCCCCCCCCCTCTCTCTCTCTCTCTCTCTCTCTCTCTCTCTTTTGGTGGTGCTGGGGATTGAACCCAGGGCTTTGTGCATGCAAGGCAAGCAGTCTACCAATTGAGCTATATGCCCAGCCCAGTAATCCTAATTATTTATAGATCCTTTGCAACTACTTCCAATAGCTATGGCATCTACTAGTCTGCTTCAATTTTTCTCTTGTCAATTAATTGCCCACCTTTTAAAGAAATGTGTTTAGTACTTTTTATTTCGTGGCAGACATTGTGCATGAACAGTCCACAAGGCTGCAGATGATACTTCCCACCAGAGGCAGTCCAGACTCTCATCCATACACGGATTAGACAGATGTGGTCGGTTTCTCACTTTTCAGGAATTGAGTCTGGCTGGGGCAGGGTTTCCCTTTTATAAGGTTGAGTCCACTTCTAGTTAATGCCTAGTCCTTGAGGGTGACCTTCCTAGGCTTTTGACTGACAGCCTGGAGGACGCTTGTCTTCCAGTCCCAAAAGATTACAGGAAAGGTTCTATTCCTGGAAGCTAGAATCTTAACTCTTTTGCTCCTTGACCATGCAACTTTAAAACAGGGCATGAGCAGAGCACCCATCCTGTGTCCTGCATTGTATCTCCCCAACACCATGAGGGTGTATGTGGAAAATCCCACGCCCTCCTCCCCTAGCACTCCAGCCTTCCAAATTCTGCCAGAACTCATGTGCACAAACTACGGATTCAAGGAAACTTTCAACAAGTCTTTTATTACTTTAAACATCACCACAGAAATCTTGCTTTTGCTGTTAATATTTTTTGATAGTATAAGAGAAAAATTCTATACAGTCACTGTTTAAAATTAGCTCAATTTTTGAGTAAATAGCGCTTTGACTATTTTTTTTATCTTGAGTTTTCTCAAACTATATCCTAGAAGTTTAAAAATATTCATTTGCAGATTGTTTGGTGCCTGACGTGTTTGTAGAAGAGGACATTTGAGCACCTCATCTTGGATGAGGAGCATTATTAACTCACAGTTAGCAGCCACAAACAGCAGCTGTGCGAAGTCAAGGTCCCTTCAGCTCTGTATCCTTTACAGAAGGTCAGATCTTATCATTTACTAGTCCAAGGATGATGACCCTGCCAGCTGTCACGGGGTCTCTGGGATGACTGAGAGATATGTTTATACAACAGAACAGAAGCGGGCTCTCCTGCCTGCTCACGTGCTGCACTGGAACACCAGACTCTTCTGTAGAGTCGCTGATTTCTAACTCAGTCCTTGAGATTTGGGTTTACCCCTTCCTCCTCCCAGTGCCAAGGGTGTATCTACAGCACAGGCTTGGACAGTCACTCTGTTCTACATCTTCAGGCCACATCAATCACTTGAAATGCGGACACATGACCTAAATTAGTCCTCAGAAGACCTTTATTTACACCACTGAGAGGCTTTGCAGGCTTTGCGGTTTTCATGTTGACCCATTCTCACGGAATGTGTGAGATGATATTAGAAGAGGCTACTACATCAGTAGCTACTACATCATTAGAAGAGGCGCTACATCAGTAGCGCCCTGGAGTCTCACATATAAAGCCGGAAGTATAGTCCAGCATTCTTCTGTTTTTAAATAGAGAACAGTTTCTGGTTGAACAGCAGCAGGCTTTATTGAGGCTTCCGTCATTGGTGACTAAGAGTGGGTTCCTTTATTAGATAATTCTCAATAATGGTTTATCATTCTTGGTCCGTTCCAAGAAAAAGACTAGAATGGTGAGTTTAGTAGAGAATGGAGATAAAATTAAAGTGCTCACATTGAATTTCAATGAATTAAAATTCATGGATCAGAGTTGGCCATGTCACAATGCAGATATAAACATCAATAAGCCACTCGGCTTTGGATGAGAAGCAGAGAAATTCAGTTTGGAGGCTAGTGGCTAGGGAGAGTGGTCCAGTAACCAGACGGAGATGGTCTGAGACAGCTGTCGGTGTGTACTTGAACCTCGTCAAAGACCAGGCCTGTATAAATGCCACATTTTTTTAATCCATTCATCTATTGAAGGGCTTCTAGGTTGGTTCCACAATCTTGCTATCGTGAATTGTGCTGCTATGAACATCGATATAGCAGTGTCCCTGTAGCATGCTCTTGTTAGGTCTTTAGGGAATAGACCGAGAAGGGGAATAGCTGGGTCAAATGGTGGTTCCATTCCCAGCTTTCCAAGAAATCTCCATACTGCTTTCCAAATTGGCTGCACCATTTTGCAGTCCCACCAACAATGAACAAGTGTACCCATTTCCCCGCATCCTCTCCAGCACTTGTTGTTGTTTGACTTCCTAATAGCTGCCAATCTTACTGGAGTGAGATGGTATCTTAGGGTGGTTTTGATTTGCATTTCTCTGACTGCTAGCGATGTTGAGCATTTTTTCATGTACTTGTTGATTGATTGTATGTCCTCCTCCGAGAAGTGTCTGTTCAGGTCCTTGGCCCATTTGTTGATTGGGTTATTTGTTATCTTATTATCTAATTTTTTGAGTTCTTTGTATACTCTGGATATTAGGGCTCTATCTGAAGTGTGTGGGGTAAAGATTTGTTCCCAGGATGTAGGCTCCCTGTTTATCTCTCTGAGTATTACTCTGCAATAAGAAATGACAAAATCATAGAATTTGGAGGGAAATGGATGGCATTAGAGCAGATTATGCTAAGCGAAGCTAGCCAATCCTTAAAAAACAAATGTCAAATGTCTTCTTTGATATAAGGGGAGTAACCAAGGACAGGGTAGAGACGAAGAGCTGGAGAAGAAGAATAACATTAAACAGGGATGATAGGCGGGAGGGAAAGTGAAAGTTAAGGGAAATTGCATGGAATTGGAAGGTGAGCCTCAGGGTTATACACAATTACATATAAGAGGAAAGGAGGAGTAGGAGAAAAATTATATAAGTGGAAGAAACGATTTATAGTAGAGGGGATGGAGAGAGAGAAGGGGAGGGGAGGGGAGGGGAGGGGTGAGGGGACAGTGGAGAATGGGATAGACAGTAGAATACATCAGTCACTAGAAAGGCAATTTGTAAATCAATGGAAATGTAACTGATGTGACACAGCAATCTGTATACGGGGTAAAAATGGGAGTTCATAACCCACTTGAATCAAATTGTGAAATATGGTATATTAAGAACTATGTAATGTTTTGAACAACCAACAATAAAATAAAATTTAAAAAAAGATCCTTATTATTAGTGATTAAAGTTTTTAAAAATGTAAAAAAAAAAAAAAAAAAAAAAAAAAAAAAAGACCAGGCCTGGAGGTGAGGACTAAATCTTGGAGTGTGCCAATAGGGGCCAGGGAGCAATGTGACAAAAGGAAACGGGCTGAAAACAGAGCCCAGGAAGTTGCATCCATTAAAAGTCTTGTGGGGGAGCAGGAGTGAAGGAGAAAGGAAAAACCGGAACTGCAGGAGCAAGGAGGAGAAAGACCATCCCCAGAAACCTCAAGGCATCGGAGCCCACAGAGCCCAGGCCAGGGGTTCACCACCGCCATTGCTGACTTTGCCAAAAGATGTTCTACGACATGGCAGGGCAGAGCCAGGTCGTGAAAGCTACCCAGCAAAACCGCGGTACAAAGCAGACACCAGGAGCCCTCGACCGCCTCTGAGATGCCTGGTGGCCAGGGCGGGCAGCAGGGTGGACAGGAGAGGAGGCGGCAGCATGGAAACTGGGTGTCCACCCAAATACATGCGCCCCGTCGGACTTAGGTGGCAAGTCACCATTCAGGATGGCATCATCATTATCAAGGGAGGTGAAAATCCTGGCAATTAAAGGAGTGAGCCTATAATGCAGAGTAGCACGTGCCCAGGAAAACCCCTGACACCACTCACACATTCAGGGAGAAAGGACAAAATACGAAAGTGTGCACCAGGGTGGGAGGGATCCATTTGTACCGACCATCTACTGAGTAAGTGGACAGGAGAGGCCCTAAGGTGGGAGACACGGACCTTGCATTTAGGGGACGCCAGTCTTCTCTCAGATTCAGTGTAAGGCTTGCTAAGACTAGCATTTTCTTCTCTGTAATTTTCATAACATTCTATTACTTATGTGTATAAATTAATTTGAAGAGAAGTCTCTTCAAATGAAAACGACATCTGAGCTGCTTTGCTTGTAACTTCTGTGGGGCTGCAATCTGAAGCTGCCTGGCTGAGAGGTTCTAGCTTGTGAGCCTCTCATGAAAGGTAAGCAGATGGCGGGGGCTGTGCTGGGGTTGGAGGATCCATTGTAAGTTGGAGCACTCACAGGTGGGCAGGTGGGGCTGGTTGTTGGCTGGAGGCCTCAGCTCTCCTCAGGGCCCTCCCCACCCAGCTGTTGAAGTAGTTGCCTGGCTTGGCGGCCGACTTTCCCACCCTAGAGGCCCAGTTGAAAATGGTTGTTTGTCAGGCTTAAACTCAAGGTCACAAGCTGCTGCTTTATGCTCTTAGAACACAAGAAAAGGGAAACCCCAAGAAGAGGCCAACCCTGGTTCAATGGAGAAGGAGACTTCAGAAGGACAAGACTCATTTTGGAAGCTGTTATCACAAAGGTCCTTGATTCAGTTTTGGAAATTCAAGGTATGCTAACTGGGGGCAACATTTTCCACATAGAAAACAGAAGGACATGTGAAGACTTTATGAGGAATAACCAAGGTAAAAAGAGACCAGATAAGAGGGAGGCAGAGAACACAGAAGCCACCTCAGCAATGTCTCCATCCACTGACACATCCATCCACCCTCTGACCATGGGTATTCATCATATAAGCTTCGATGGGGAACTCTGGTGAGCAAAAGAGGCGTTTTCCTCTCTCAGAGTGAAAAGCTCAGTTGAAAGAAGGAGACATTAAGCCAGAAAACAAGCAGATAAAGAAAATGGTGAGGCAGAGTGTAAATAACTGTAACAACCAAGAGAACGGGCACCAGCTTCAACTGGATATAGAGGGAAGGCAGGTCTCCCTAAGGAGCAATTTTAAGGGCAGAAATGAGAAGAGGCCCATCCATCACTGGCCACATGGGGTGTCAATGGATGCCAGTGTGCCCAGATACAACCCCACTGACCTGAGACCTGTGCACTCCAGAGAAGGCAACAGCCCCCGACATCCACCACAGGCATCCAGTGCCACATCAGATAGACTACAATACCTCTACCTCAGACCACCACACCCCCCACACACTGAAACCTACACAGGGAGCCCAAACTGATATTGAGAGTGCAGGGACACACACAGCTTTTCTTCAGTAGGGTACACAAGACTACCCCTCCTGACTGGGAATAACTGTGTTGCTAAGTCAGACAATTATGGACCAACTCCAAACCAGAAAGCTAGTGGGTACCTAGGCACACCAAAGATGGGAGGGGGGCCCTAGAATTGTATCAAAGGTGAGCTGGTGTGAACACTTAACTACACACTCAGGGAAACAGAGTTAAAGCTGAAGAATGTTGGACATCTCCCAAAGGGTTCCAAATTCCAATGGCATCCAAACCAGAGAGAGACTCAACTGGAAATCTCTTCACACTGGCATGGATTATTATAAATAGGTCAAATGTCAGCTTTTATCTCATTTATATTACTCTTCATTTTAAACTGACAGGTTTATCCATGCTCCTCTCAGTCCCCCTTTTCTCTCTTGCATTACTTGTTATTGCCTCAAAACCACCCATTCATCGTTTTCTTCTTTTTACCTTAATTTGTGTTATTCTTTTCTATATTATCTTTTCTCTTTTTTTTCCTTTGCCAATTTTTCAATTTTCCTCTTTTCAGCTCCAAAATAATGTAATAGAAATTTTACTACCTTTAATAACTAATTTTGCAACCTCAAGTTACTCCAGAACATTAATACAATTTTATACCCAGTTTAAAGGAACTATGGAGAATATTGTAGAAAAGATTTTTCCTCTAAGATTCATTAGGACATAGATTTGCTCTGAATTGGTTGTAGTTAGCAGGGTTCAAAATCTTCCCTCAAGGTGGTGCTGATACTGGGAAGAGGAGAGGATTCATGTTGAGTGGAAATATCAATACCTGGATATTGACTTAACTTGGGGCACTTAAGAGAAAGAAACTCACTAAATAGTCCCTTGCATGGAAGTTAAAGTGATAATCATCCCAGAAGATGGGTAATTAAACAAACAAAGTGAAAAATCAAGGGAACAAAACACTCCAAACAGCCTATAACACTTCAAAAACTGATCCCATTGACACCACAGTGGAGGAAGTGTCACAGAAAGGATTTAGATAGCTCCTACTTAAAATGTTCAACAAGCTGAAAGGAGATGAGAAGAATGAATTTAGAAAATACAAAAAGTGAAAGATCATTTCAATAAAGAGATGGGGATTCTGAAAAAGAATGAAACTGAAATCCTGGAAATGAAATAAGTTTTGTCACATTAAAAATTCAGTTGAAAGCATCAAAATAAACTAGACCACTTTGAAGATGTATAACAGTCCCTGAAGACAAAATATATAATCTTGAAAATAAAATAAATGATAAGGAAAAGATGTTAAGATATCATGACCACAATATTCAAGAAATCTGGGATAACATTACAAGACCAAATATAAGAATCATTGGCATAGACAAAGGCATCAAAATACAAAGAAAGGAATGCACATAGTCTTCAATGAAATAATATCAGAAATTTTTCCACACTTTAGGAACAAGATGGATATCCAAATATCAGAGGCATTTAGAACCTGGAATAGGCAAGATTAAAAAATATTCTCTCCAAGACACATTATACTTAAAGTGCCCAATATACAGAATAAGAATAGAATTTTGAGAACCACAAGAGAAAAATGGCAGATCACCTTTAGAAGTAAGTCAATTAGGATTTCAACTGGTTTCTTAGCCTAGACCCTAAATGCAAGGAGGGCTTGGATAATGTCTACTGAGACCTGAAAGAAAACAAGTGTCAACCAAAATTGTGATGTCAAGAAAAACTATCCGAACATGGCGGCGGGCACGGAGAGATCAAGTCTCTGACCTCTTCAGCTGTGTGGGCATAGGGAGTCGTAAACAGTCTAAATTCTGTTTGCTCAGGATCACTAGGCAATGCTGAGCTGACGTGGATCTGGGGCGAACATCTGGGCCTCTCAGAACACACACTGAGCCCAGATCGGCTGAATTCAAGCTCCCATTCGCCTGCTTCCCGCAGACAAACAGCTGTGACTCAGCACTAATCCATCTGGCTGAAACAACTGTTCGGCCCTTCTGTTCCTACGGAGGTAAATGCCAACCGAGCCTTCATAGGTAGTGGCCACAGGTTTGAAACAGGGTTTGGGAGAGACAGTAAAGACCCACCCGTTGCATTGGTCACCCGGCAAAGGGAAACGAACTGTCGCCATTTGCAAGAGGTACCACCATGGCAGAGAACTGACGTCACCAGACTGCGGCAGAGGAGATAACTTCATTGAAACCTGTGGCTACAGGTGTGCAATTCCCTAGCCTTCCCTCTCCACACATCGGGGAAACCTTAAGGGCCCCTCCCAGCTTTCCCGTAAGGGCCCCACCCAGCTCTCCCATGAGAGATAGCCAGACCAAGGGAATCAGACGTGGTGCGGGACCCGCCGGCTAGGAACTCCTGGCTACCGCTCCCACCAGGGCTGACAACTGAGGTCTCTTGCACCAGCTACCGGGGGCGTGGCTACCGGAGGGCAAGAAAATTCTCTGGGGGTTCTCAGCCCCAAACTCTACAAACTTAGGGTCTGAGGGAATGGCAAACAAGGAGAGTGGACCAGTCGTTCACACAGAGCAATAGTGACAAAAACAGCATGGTACTGGTACCAAAACAAGCGGGTGGACCAATGGTACAGAATAGAGGACACAGAAACCAATCCACAAAACTACAACTATCTTATATTTGATAAAGGGGCTAAAAGCATGCAATGGAGGAAGGATAGCATCTTCAACAAATGGTGTTGGGAAAACTGGAAATCCATATGCAACAAAATGAAACTGAATCCCTTTCTCTCACCATGCACAAAAGTTAACTCAAAATGGATCAAGGAGCTTGATATCAAATCAGAGACTCTGCATCTGATAGAAGAAAAAGTTGGCTCCGATCTACATATTGTGGGGTTGGGCTCCAAATTCCTTAATAGGACGCCCATAGCACAAGAGTTAATAACAAGAATCAACAAATGGGACTTACTTAAACTGAAAAGTTTTTTCTCAGCAAGAGAAACAATAAGAGAGGTAAATAGGGAGCCTACATCATGGGAACTAATTTTTACTCCTCACACTTCAGATAGAGCCCTAATATCCAGAGTATACAAAGAACTCAAAAAATTAGACAATAAGATAACAAATAACCCAATCAACAAATGGGCCAAGGACCTGAACAGACACTTCTCAGAGGAGGATATACAATCAATCAACAAGTACATGAAAAAATGCTCACCATCTCTAGCAGTCAGAGAAATGCAAATCAAAACCACCCTAAGATACCATCTCACTCCAGTAAGATTGGCAGCCACTATGAAGTCCAACAACAACAAGTGCTGTCGAGGATGTGGAGAAAAGGGTACTCTTGTACATTGCTGGTGGGACTGCAAATTGGTGCCGCCAATTTGGAAAGCAGTTTGGAGATTCCTGGGAAAGCTGGGAATGGAACCACCATTTGACCCTGCTATTGCCCTTCTCGGACTATTCTCTGAAGACCTTAAAAGAGCATGCTACAGGGATACTGCCACATCAATGTTCATAGCAGCACAATTCACAATAGCTAGACTGTGGAACCAACCCAGATGCCCTTCAATAGATGAATGGATAAAAAAATGTGGCATCTATACACAATGGAGTTCTATGCAGCAATAAAAAATGACAAAATCATGGAATTCGCAGGGAAATGGATGGCACTAGAGCAGATTATGCTTAGTGAAGCTAGCCAATCCCTAAAAAACAAATACCAAATGTCTTCTTTGATATAATGAGAGCAACTATGAACAGAGCAGGGAGGAAGAGCAGGAAGAAAAGATTAACATTAAACAGAGTCATGAGATGGGAGGGAAAGGGAGAGAAAAGGGAAATTGCATGGAAATGAAGGGAGACCCTCATTGCTATACAAAATTACATATAAGAGGTTGTGAGGGGAATGGGAAAATAAACAAGGAGAGAAATGAATTACAGTAGATGGGGTAGAGAGAGAAGATGTGAGTGAAGGGGAGGGGGGATAGTAGGGGATAGGAAAGGTAGCAGAATACAACAGTTACTAATAGGGCATTATGTAAAATTGTAGATGTGTAACCGACATGATTCTGCAATCTGCATTTGGGGTAAAAATTGGGAGTTCATAACCTACTTCAATCTAATGTATGAAATATGATATGTCAAGAGCTTTGTAATGTTGTGAACAACCAATAAAAAAATAAATAAATAAAATCAGCATACCTAAAAAAAAGAAAAAGTATCCTTCAGAATTGAATATGAAATAAAATATTCCATGATAAACAGAAAATAGAAGAATTCATAACCACTAAGTCTGCACTGCAAAATATACTTGATGAAATATCATGCAGAAGAAATAAAAAATAATGATGAGAGCCGTATAGGAATGACTCTCACTAGAACAATAATTAAAGGACAAATGAGTCTGAATTAAGCATTAGAAATAAAATGGCAAGAAATAAAAATCATCTCTCTTTTAACACTGAATGTAAACAGTCTACTCTCAAGTCAAAGACACAGTTTGGCAGAATGTATTTAAAAAACAAGACCCAACCACATGTTGTTTAAAAGAGATTCACCTTATAAGCAAATAATTCCGCAGACTGAAGGTAAAAGGGTGAAAACAGACATACCTTGCAAATGGAGACCAAAAACAAGTAGGAGCAGCAACCATCACATCTGACCATGTAGACTTCAAGCCAAAGTTGGTCAGAAGAGACAGAGAAGTTCACTTTATGCTGGTTAAGGGAATCATCCAACAATGACATATTATAATTGCAATTATTTATGCCCCAAATGACAATGCACTTATGTACATAAATACACTCTTCTCCACATAAATTATCAAAATACCCCAATAAAACTGGGCAATTTCAACAAATCTCTCTCACCATTAGACAGCTCATCCCAGCATAAAAATGTTAAGACCATTCAGAACTAAAATGTACTATTAATCAAATGGACCTAACAGACATCTACAGAATATTTCATCCACTGACAACTAAATTCTCTTTTTTCTTAGCCACATGTGGCATTTTATCTAAAGCAGATCATAATTTAAAGCATAAACAAATCTTAGCAAATTAATAAAAGCAGATAATTCCTTTCATCCTATCAGATCATAATGGAATAAAATTAGAAATAAACAACAAGATGAAAACAGAAAGCATTTTAATACCTAGTCATTAAATAATATATTTTTGAATGAGGAATGGATCATAGAAGAAATCAAGGGAGAAATAAAAATTCTTACAAACAAATGAGAACAGATACAACATCAAAATCTCTAGGACAATATGAAGAGAATTCTAAGAAAAAAGTTTATAACACTCAGTTCCTACATTTAAAAAAATAGAAAGATCACAAATAATGTTACACCTCATGTTCCTAAAAAAAAACTAATTTCAAAATCAGTAGAAGACAGGAAATAATTAAGATCAGAGACAAAATTAATAAAAATTGAGGATAAAATAACAATACAAAGAATCAATGCAAAAAAGAGTTGGTTCTTTGAACAAATAAGAATGATAAACTCTTAGACAAACTAATCAAAAGAAAGAGAGAAGACCCATATCACAAAATTAGAGAGGAAAAAGAAAAAAATCACCACAGGCACTTCTGAAATCATTAGAAATCATTGTGAAAATTATACTCCAATAACTGGAAAATCTAGAAGATACACACAAATTTCTAGCCACATATCATCTATCCAAATTGAACCATAAGGTTATAGAAACTTAAACAGACCAACATCAAGCAATGAGATTATTGAAGCTAGAAAAGCCTTTCAATTATGGAAATGTATGTTGAAAAAAACAAGCCTTTTAACAAAAAAAGTATAGGACCAGATATATTCTCAGTCAAGTTCTATCTGAATTTTAAAGAACAAATGCCAATCCTCCCCAAATTATTCCATGAAGTAGAAACAGAGGGAACATTGCCAAATTCATTCTATGAAGGCAATATCACTCTGATACTACAACCAGCTAAAAACACATCAAAGAAAAAAAAAAGCTTCAGACCGGTATCCCTGATGAACACGAATGTGAAATCCTTAATAAAACATTGGCAAAAACAAGCCTTTCAAACCACATTCAAAAACACATGAAGAAGATTATACACTATGATCAAGTGGATTTCGTCCCTGGGATGAAAATTTGGTTCAACAACACAAATCAATAAATGCGATTTAACAGAACTAAGAACAAGTTCATGTGATCACCTCAATAGATGAAGAAAAAGCATTAAAAAAATCCAGCACTGCTTCATGTTAAAAATGCAAGAAAAACTAGATAGAAGGAATTTACTTCCACATTATACAGGCTGTACACAACAAAACCAAGACAAGCATTATACAAAACAGAGAAAACTACAAGCATTTACTCTAAAATCAGGAACAAAACAACGATGTCCTCTCTTGCCACTCTGATTCAACATAGTTCTTGAAACTCTAGCCAGAACCTAAGGCAAGAAGTAAAAATTAAGAGGATATGAATAGGGAAAGAAGAAGTCAGATTGCTGCCGTTTGCTGTTGACATAATCCTGTATGTAGAAGACCCAAAAATCTCCACCAGAAGATTTCTAGAGCTGATACACAAATTCAGCAAAATAGCAGGATACAAGAAAAATATCCACAAGCCTATCATTTTCCTTTACCCCAATAATGAATCTGCTGAGAAAGAAATCAGGGAAACTATCCCATTTACAATAACCTAAAAACAAACAAACAAAACAATCGTGGAAATAAATGTAAGCAAGGAAGTAAGATTTCTACAGTGAAAACTATAGAACCCTGAAGAAATAAATTGAAGACGACCTGGGAAGATGGGAAGACCTCCCACATTCTTCAAGAGGCAAAATTGATATTGGCAGAACAGCCGTACTACCCAAAGTATTGTACAGATTCAGTGCAATCCTCATCAAAATACCAATAACATTCTTCACAGAACCAGAAAAAGCAGTCCTACAATTTATTTGGAAAAATAGAAAACCCAGAATACCCAAAACAATCCTGATCAAGAAGAGCAAATCTGGAACCATCAAAATACTAGATCTCAAATTATACTACAGAGCTATAGTAACCAAAACAGCACGGTACTGGCATCAAACAGACAGGAAGCCCCATGGAGTGGTATAGAGGGCACAGAGACAAATTCATATAGATTCAGTCATTTGATGTTTGACAAAAATGCTCCCCCCAAAAATATGTTGAAGAAAAGATAGGCTTTTTAACAAATGGGATGGGAAAAATTGGATGTAAATATGGAGAAGAATGAAGCTAGATCCCTATCTTTTACCCTGCATAAAAGTCAATTCAAAATAAGTGAAATAACTAAAAATTATATCAACAACTCTGCAACTTCTAGAAGAATACATAGGGTCAACACTGCAGCACATTGGTGCGGGTACCCAACTTCCTTAACAAGAATCCTAAAGATGCCATGAGATTACAAAGCTTCTGCAAAGCACAGGAGACAATGAAGAGCATGAAAAGGAAGCAAATGGGAGATGATCTTTACCAGCTATTCCTCTGAAAAGGGAGTTGATATCCAGAATATATAAAGAACTCAAACTACTCAACACCAGGAAAAATTAACAAACAGGCAAAAGAACTAAGCAGAATACAAATAGCCAACAAATAAATGGATTTAAAAAAAGTTCTACAACCCTAGAAATCAGGGAAATGCAAATCAAAACAACACCGAGATTTCATTTCACTCCAATTAGAATGGTAATCACCAATAATATAAATAATAAAATATGCTGGTGAAGATGTGAGAGAAAAGGTACACTCATTCACTGTTGGTTGGACTCCAAATTGCTGTACCCACTCTGGAAAGTAGCATTTGAGATTCCTTCAAAGTTTAGGAATTGAACCTCCATATGACCAAGCTAGCCCACTCCTCAGTATTCATCTAAAAGAACCAAAATCAAAATACTGTAGTGATGCAGTCACATTAATGTTTATAACAACCCAATTCACAATAGCCAAGTTATGGAACCAGCCCACATATCTGTAAATAGATGAGTGGATAAAGAAAATGTGGTATATATACACAATGGAGTGTCATTCATTCATAAAAAAAATAAAATAAAATCATGGCATTTACTGGTAAATGCATGGAAATGGAGAACATTATGCTGAGTGAAACAAGCCAGTCTCAGAAAGTCAAGGCCACATGGTTCCTCTCCTATGAGAAGCTAGACCAAAATACGGTTAAAACAGGGTGGGAACCCATGATAATAGAAGGGAGATCAGGGCGTAGAGGAAGGGTTCTGAGGGGGAGGGAGGAGGGACGGGAAGAGGGGAACAGTGGAATGAACTGGTCAAAGTGTACTATGTACATGTATGAATTCACCACAGTGAGTTTCACCTTTATGCATATCTATAAAGCACTAATTTAAAAAAAAACTTTAAATAAATATAAGGAAGACCAGACCAGGTAGAGTAGAGGAAGAGAACAGGGGGAGGGAGGGAGGGAGAGAAAGGGGAAGCGCTGGGGACTGAAGTGGAGCAGATGACATTCCATGCATGTATGATGATGGCAAACGAACCCCAATATTATGTATAGCCATAATACACTAATAAAACCTGACCCCCTGAAAAGGATGGGGTGGTGGAGGGACTCAGGCACCAGAGGAGGAGTGGGAATTCCTGGGAGGCTTTTCAGGGATCCTCTGGACAAACAGCGGGAGAAGAGCCCAGTCAGGAAGGAGGTGAGAAGCGGGCGTGGGTGGTAAGGGCACAGAGGAGGCCCTGGAGCAGCCTTAGGCTGTGAGTGTGGCTGTGTGTGGGAGGGAACCAAGCTGGGGAGAAAGATGGGGACAGCAGTCTCAAGATGTGGAGAAAGGAGTCCCTTTGGTTGCAAAACTGAGAGGAGACCAGATGTCACAGGTGAGGTCAGCAGACGGCAGCCAAGGGCCTGGGCAGGTCCCAAGGGAGGGGGTCTAAAGGGAGTTTCAACACAGGAGTGGAGCAGAGTGAGCTTCAGGGTGACCTCTCTCTGCTTGATGGGGCACACAAAGAGTCCTGATTCTCACTGGGGACAGATTATGGGAGTACTGTCCACCCTTCAACTGGGACAGGCTTGAATCAATCAAGAGGCAAGACCGGGACGTTTTCAAAGAAAAACACTTTATCTAAGGGCCCAGGGTTCATAATAACATTGGCATAATAAATAAAATTTATTTTTAAAGACCTCCTCTAAGACTACAGTCCCCAAATGTCACTTGACTCCTCTGTGTGACATCAAAGGCCCTGCTTAATCTGAAAACTCCTTGCCCCATATCAAAATCTTAAAGGTATCTCATGTAATAGGAACTTCAGTCATTTGTAAAAATAAACAGAGAACTACAACTGGTCACTTAGAGCGCAGCCTGCTGAGATCCTTTCTATGTGAGGAGGAGAGTAGGGTCCCAGTGGGCTGCTTCAGTCTACACAGGAGCTAAGACTTGTAAATGAACCCATGTCCTTCCCATGGGAGCCAAAAATACAGAACAAGGAAAGATTAAGAGTGGCTGCTCCCATCTTAGTTGCTTCAAATAAAGGAGTAAAATTAATTTGCTGTTGTGGCCATAGGAATTTCTTGCAAAGACTTGTCTCCAAGCTTAATGAGCATGATAGGCTACTGCTGTGCATGCTGAAATTCTTGGGATTTAAAAAATATGGGCAATTGTTGCTGGTAAGATTTCACTGAACAATGCACAGTGTTGTCTCTGGGCATAGTTACTCATCTAAAGCCTATAAGTTGCCACAGCTTTTTGTCATTTATTTTATAAGAAAAGATCTTTAAAATTTCTGCAGCTCATTTTCCTACTGGCCAGCTCCTTCCTCCTCAGGCCTTCTGGGAGTGAAGACGCGTCTCCACGTTCTGTCATAACCAGCACAGGTGCACTTGATGTTCCATGTGTGACTTAGAATACCTCTCCTCCTTCCCAGCTGACACTCCTCCTATCGATGTCGGGGCACTGGACAGATGTGCTATGAAAGAGAGCATGCGTTTTGCCCTGGGAACGCAGAGAATGAGCAGTCTGTGTGTCCACTGCAGGCATTTCCCACAATGGCTGCGTTCCCAGAAACTTCCAGCCTGCCCCAGATGAGGCTCAGCACCTGCCAATGAAACAGCAGGGTGAAGAGCCAGCTCCAGGTCTCCAAGACCGTCCTGGAGAAGGACCTTGAAAAGCTCCCTCCTCAGGCTGGACGAGTGGCTCAGAGGTACAGCCCTGGCCTAGCATGCCCGACGCCCTGGGTTCCACGCCAGCACCATGGGGGTGGGGGACAGCTCCTGTTTTCCTTAAGTCCACGAGGCAAGGGGGGCTCCAGAACTAGATTCTTGACTTCCAAAGCAGCCCCAGACTATGAAAATGGCACAACAGCAGCAATCCCAGCATGGTGCTCCCCGCATGGCACTCCCCATACACAGGGACAAGGGCAGGCTGGGCTCCTGTTGCCGCAGGGCCCACACCTGGTGCGTTCTCACTCAGAAATTTGCCTGTGTCAAAGAACGCTCAAACAGCAATCACTCCTGGTGATGCAAACACATCCCTCCCATCTGAGCAGCTGGGACCACAGAGTGGACGCCCCCGTGGTCTGGTTTGGAACTGTAAAAGAAGGGGCTGTGTTTCCAAGGAGCCAGGACAGAATCCTCACCCGCCCCCGGGGCGGGGAGGGGGGGCCTTACCTCCTCCTGTGTTGGCATCCTCCCAGGAGGAGCTGAGAATTCCAAGGGCTCTGTTTGAGCAAGTGCAAAGGCCTTCTGAGGCGCAATTGCCTATTTTTATGCACCTTTCAAAAGCACAAACTTCCTCCAGCACCTAGCAGAGGCTCGGCACATGCTAGATTCTCAATAAAAATTTGTTGATTAAATGAACATACAGAATGAACTCAATAGAGTTGAGATAATCTCCAATTAGTAATTATTCCTCTCAAAAGTTATTAAGACTCTTGGGTAAAATTCCATTGCATGGCACCCTAGTCCTAGATAGGACACCCCCCTCAGCAACAGAGCTGGTCCTATGCCACTCGACTTGGGATAAAACACCCTGACAGTCCCTGATTCACTCAGGGCTCTGTTTGCTTGGTGGTATGTGGGCACCCTGATGAGATATTCAATAAACATCTATTGCCAAGTAGACAAATACAACCTAAGAGAAATAGAGCTCACTTTATTTTAATCATTTATGTTCATTTTATGTGTTTAAGAAAACTATTATGTTTTAGAATCTGCTTCTATACTTAGGTTAAGACCATGCCATTGGGTGACTGAAGTTTGGGAAACAGATATAAAATATGTCACTTACATAGGAAGATATAACCTTGCTGATCCATCATGAGAAATACTGCGTGAACAATACTTCCAAATCTGGGTCATTCCAACCACACATATTCAAAGGTGTCCCCTGTGAGATATCTGTTTGGGAAGGACAAGGAGCTGAGCTGTGCCAATGGCTTCCCTGGGGATAAGGAATGCCAACAGAGACAGAATCCACCCTGGTCCTGGGGATAAGGAATGCCAACAGAGACAGAATCCACCCTGGTCCTGTTAGCTATGGGCTCTCACCAAGTCTGTTTGGGTTCATGACCAGTTCTTTAAATTATATGCTCAGAAAATTAGTAGGTTCACACAAAAAGAAGACCCTGAGTGCCTCTGCTGAGTAAAGATTGCATGAGAAAGAGGTTATGCCAGCTGAATACAATCTTTCTGTGTGCCACTTTAAGAAAAGGTCAAATTAATTTCAAGTCATTAGCAGAAAGGCAGCCTTGAGGCACAGATCAGCTCAGGGAATACAAATGCCAGAGTTAGGTCAGATGCAGCAGAGTCGGGAGCTGATTTTTAAGAGGAGAGAACTTCATGATTAAGTTTCTTAAGAATTGATTACTGAAAAGAGCCCTTCTTATTTTGACCTCCATAGGTATAGGCTCAAGAAGCCAGATTTCTGGTATATTTTCTTTTATGCCATTTCTATGATTAATTATGTGAAAGGATATAGTGTGCCTCAGCCATGACCCAGCATTTGAAATTGGTTTCTTTAAAATCTACTGAGTGTACACAAATGCACACGCACATGTGTGCACACACATGTCCTATGTTCTGACAGTGAACATGTCTAAGGCTACATCTTGGTTTCTAATACCATTCTCCAGTGAATCGGAACCCCTTGGAGAAATGGATAATTTTAGGACACAAACAGGAAATATATGAACCTGGTATATTTCAGGAAGAAAATGACATATACACGGTCACACACCAGCTAATGAGTGGATGTCAAAGGTACAGGGGAGTCTATTAAAAGAACTCCCAACCACCAAAGCAGGAGAAGTTTGATCAAAATACATTTTAAAAAGAGGATTGGATTGCAACCTAAGTATAAAAATCAATACCCACAGCACCTTACTGATATGAATCAATTATTAAATACATAAATAAATAGGAAGAGTTGACAAATATCACATGCCCAAGAATTCAGAGTCACTTATGCAGCTACTTGCTCCTCCAGGAGGGAAGCATCACTTTCCCCTCCTTAAGTGGGGGCTGTGCACTGACTAGCATTTAATGAACACCTCCTGAAAACCATCAGTCACCCAAAACAAGGAAAGCCTAGAAACGGTCACAAGCAAGAGGAACCTAAGGGGATGTGAGACTCAGTGGAGTGCAGAGTACTCGAAGGACTCCTAGGACAGAAGAAAGACGCCAGGAGAGAGCTTCGGAAATCGGATAAGCCTGGGTTTTAGGTAATAGCAATGCCTCAATATAGTTCATGAATTATAACGAACATAGTCATCATGTCAGATGTTAATACAAGGGAACTATCCACGGGAACTCTGCACTATCTTTGCAAATTTTTTTTTGAAAATTTAAAATTTCTCCTTTATAAAAACTGCTCTTACATAAAAGCTTATTTCTATCAGTCTAGCAAGAGGAGTCTCTGGGTGGGGTGAGAGGTGGAATCAACTTTTATACTATTTGCCCCAGATCTCCAGTGGGGGGGTTCCCAAAGAGGTAGTCTTTTACCCATTTATAGGGAGTCTGCACCGTGCATCTCAGTGGACTGGATATTGTCCCCCAAAGGGGTAAAACTTGGCACTCAGGAAGCGGGTGGGACTTCTCGGTATCACAGTCAATGTGTCCCTCCAACACTCAACGGGAGTCAAGGAAGCCTTATTCCTTAGTGTTCACTTCTCTTGTTAGGGAGAAATTAAATTTTAATTTTAAATAAGGTAATTTCTCTTCAGGCAGGCAACTGTGACAAATAGTTGTAAGACACTTGTTCCACCACCAGGACACATGCCTGATGCGTGCAGCACAAGACGCAGCAGCACCAGGAGCACAGCCAACCACACACCTCCCCACACACCCCTGCCCTGGCCTAAGTCACGTCTGCTGATGGCCCTGTACACAGCTGCTCTCTTTAACACCATGTTGCACACTTGGCTGCTCTCGTGAGAGGTCTGAAAATATTGTCTTATCTCTAAAGGAAAGAACTGGGGGACTTTAAAAAATATCTTGAAATTTTGGTTGAACAAAAACATCATCATCATCACGAGGTCACTGAGCAGCTGCGGGGGAACAGGGCCGGCTGATTACACTGCAACTTCGTGGCTTCATTGGCCTTCATGTGACATGAAGCTATGAAACACACAGTGACACATGTTAAATCTCTTTGGGGAAGATGAGCTCTTTAGTTGAAAGTCAAATTTTGGAATCAAAATCCTTTCTAGAAGTTCTATTTTCTTTGAGATGACCTCAATTCCCTAAATCTCTCTCTCCTACTAAAAGATGTCAGGCTGAAAAGGAAAATTTATATTCTAAAATCAAATATAATCTATATATCCTTGTGTGTGCGCCCGCGTGTAAAAAATCTGTTACAAATGTTGTGCAAATGTAAATGTGAATGGCATGGGAAATGGGGGGGGGGTTACATGGCAATGTTCTGCACATTCTCTGTAGCTTTTCAGAAAATCTGAATCTGTTCTAAAATAAGTGGCTCACGTTTTAAGATCACGTATCTCTCGGTGCTCATGGAAGTGCACTACAATCTGTGAGCTTCTCAAGCGTGAGACTAGGGCTCGCCCACCCCCGGGTCATGGGAACTTGACTCAGGCTCTGGGACAGAGCAGCATCCATGTGTCCTTGAACAAGGGAAATACAGAAAACAGGCTTCACACTGGTTCTTTTCTCCTGCCATCAAGAAACCATTCCCTACACGTCAGTCAAACATGCAAAGCGTTTCCCAAGGATGATTAAAAAAAAATAAATAAATAAAACTGTAATCTCCAAACAATGCAGGCTACTATATCACCTAATGTTGTCCAAATATGTTCAGGCATTTTAAAAAAAGACACAGTTCTGTTACGATATTAGAGGTTTATGCAGGAGTAGAAAAAGATGGAGCTGATTCAATAAAGAACACTTTTTAAAAATGGAAACAGCCCCGGCCCCCACAGGAAGACATGGAGAGCCTCCTGCCGTGGACCCCACTGTGACCAGCACAATTCCTTGGCCTGCTTCCCCCTCTCTGTGGGTTGGACAGAAAGGAAGAGGGAACAGGGCAGACCCTGGCAGGGAGCTGGGCTGGAGCAGTCAGGTCTTGAGGAAAGCCAGACCTCCCAGCTGGGGGGAGACGGGCAGGGAGCGCCCAGAGGAGAGCTCACAGTCTGTCCTCTGACCCCTGACCTGGTCGTCTGGAGTCAAGAGCTACATGCTAGTCCTGGCACCAGGCACAGGGAAAGAGAGCGAAGGGTTTGGGAGGCAGCAGAGCCACATGGGAAGAACAGGAGACTGTGGGGTCTGGCAAGCAGGGTGCTCACACAGCGTCCCCTCCCCACTTCAGGGTCCTCATCTGCAGCTGTGGCAACGGTGTCCACCTCCAGGGTGGCAGGGTGGATCCAGAGAGAGGGAGGGCTGGGGTGTGGCTCAGTGGGGGAGGCTTGCCTACATGCACGAATGGGGCCAGGGATCCATCCTCAGCACCAAGACAACAAAAGGGGGAGGGAGGGAGAAATGAGGGCACAGAGCTCCGGGCCACTGCCCTGGGGAGAACACCTCCTGGCGGGGGAGCAGAAATAGAAGCCAATAAGGACAGTGTTGAGCTGGAGGATCCTGCCAGAGTGCTGAGTCCCAAGCAGCCTGGGGGGCTAAGGCTCCATCAAAGGAAACTGATCTTCAAAATACCTGCCGTTGGCACCTTTTCTCCAAGTCCAACACAGCCATTGCTTTTCTCCTGAGCAGGGGAGCCTGTGTGCTGGGTCGAGCTGAGTCCAGCCTCTTTTTGAGGCTGTGTCTATCATGATACCCAACGGGAAGAGCCAGCGTTGCCCTGAGGAGTGAGCAGCTCATCTCGCGCAGGCAGGAGGACCCGGAGACGCCGTAGAGGCTGCTCTCCCCGGCACACACTCTGGTCCCGAGCTCCGGGGAGACCCCAGAGGTTGTGCTCACTTATACCATTTACATGGTCTCTCTGAGGCATCTATTTCCACACGTCTACAGGCTGAATGTGCGAGAGGTGAATGTGCACGTAGTAGGACTGTACATCACAGAGATGTGTCTGACTTGCTAAAGCAGGTACAGGAAGGACGGCCGGGCCACCAGGTCAGGAGGCAGGACGGAGTTCCCAAGACCAAGTGCTGTGTAAGCTGGGACTTCAGGAGTGAGTCAGACCTGGGGGTCAGAAGAACACAGGGACATGGTGTGTCTGGGCAGTATGGTGCCATTCACACGTGGCATGGCAGAGAGCTGGGAGGTGCTTGAGACCCAGGACAGCCAGGCCTGCGAAGCACCGTGTCCTCATGCTAAAGAACTGGCTGTGAGGGCAGACATTATGGTGGCTTCTGAAGGTTTCGAAAGCAGGAGCAGGACCTGCCACAGCAGTGTTCTAGACGATCCCCACCTCCACCTAGGAGGAATGGTGTGGGCAGCACGGAGCATGGAGTGCACGGGCCCGTTAGCCGAGCCAGGCCAGAGTCAGTTGCTGCCTCCAGCTGTGTGACTCCAGGACAGACTCAGGAAATGAGACAGAACGGGGTCTCCACTGGGGTGGTCCCACCAGCCATCACGCTTTGACACGTCTTCCTGGTTCTAGGCTTGAGGCTTTTCAAGATTGGAGGATGGTCCCTAAAGACACTTTAAACTTCCACTATCACTTCACATTCGGGTGGTAAGGTTCCACTCCCAGCGTGATTTTGAAGCCTTTGTTTCTTCTTGTTCTGACAATGACCCTTGGAAGAGGGAAGGCAGATAAGCTTATCACCAGGCTACAGGCCACAGCCGGTGCAGACAGGAGGTGGGGGCCTTCCTGTGGGCACAGGCCACGTCGCTCCCCTTCCCTTCCCTCCTCTCTTTCAACTCAGTTCTCAGTGGCAGTGACGGCTTGAGACCTAGTCTGGAAGGGACACACTGATATCCCACCCAGACGTGTTTCACAGACTTGAGAGGGGGCCGTGGCAGGGACAGCGCAGAGGCGGGAGGCCCAATAGCACCTTTGTCTAAATCCCTGGGTTAAGGGGCCAGCCCTCCAGGGCCAGAGGCAGGCTCACCTCCCCAAGTGCTTCTGGACCTGGTGTGCTCATTAAAACCACCTGGGGTGCTGGGGTTGGGGCTCAGTGGTAGAGTGCCCGTCTCGCACGTGTGAGACCCTGGGTTCAATCCTCAGCACCACATAAAAATAAATAAACAAAATAAAGATATTGTGCCCATGTATAACTAAAAAAAAAACCACCTGGGGCATTTTTTTTAAGGGAAGATACCTGGGTCCTGTCCAAAACTGATTTTTTTTTTTAAAGAGAGAGTGAGAGAGGGGAGGGGGAGAGAGAGAGAGAGAGAGAGAGAGAGAGAGAGAGAGAGAGAGAGAGAGAGAATTTTTAATATTTATTTTTTAGTTCTCGGCGGACACAACATCCTTGTTGGTATGTGGTGCTGAGGATCGAACCCGGGTCGCACGCATGCCAGGCGAGTGCGCTACCGCTTGAGCCACATCCCCAGCCCTCCAAAACTGATTAAATGAACTCTCACAGAACGGACAATGAACACTGATATTTATCAACATTTCCAGGTGATTCTAATGTGCAGCTAGATTGAGAGCCAGTGTGCATGGCAAATTAACAGGGTAGTGAGAACCAAATGAAACTAAGGGTTCTTTCCCTCTGAGGATATCTATGACAGCAGTCCCTCCCTCCCAGGTAGCCAGGGCCAAAACCCAGGGTTTGTCTTCAATGTCGCTACCATACTGGCAAATCTAATTGACCCTTCCTCCTAAATATATCCCCAGTCTGACTGATGACCACCCTCCTTATTTCCATTTAGGGACCCACGTGTGAGTCTTTGTGTACAGTCAGAGTCGGGACAAAGCCCCTTTGGACAAATGGTCAAAGTTCACAGACTATAAGGATGGCTCCTAGGATGATGGAAACCGTGGAAAGGGATGCAGACCAGAACCTGGGTTGGTGGGCACGTGGGGCAAGAGTTAGACCATGAAGTTAAGTCCCTTTACGCCAAGACTCGAGTTTGCTTCATGCAAAGTTCCCCTCTGAAGGGGAAGCAGATGGTGATGAGTTAGATCCTTGTAGGAAACTGTTCTGGCCATTTATCTGGAGGGAGCCCAAGCTGGAATCTGAATCTCCTTCTCTAGTGCCCAAGCTCTAGTGGCCTTCCCATGAGGCACCTGCTCTCTGCCCTGAATGCTGGATGGCCATGAGGACAGAAGAGATGCTAAGAGTTAGACGTGTCTAGCCGGAGGCTGGGGCAGGATGATCACAAGTTTGAAGCCAGTCTCTGCAACTCAGTAAGTCCCCGTCTCAAAATTTAAAAAAAATATATATATAAAGGGCTGGGGATGGAGCTTGGTGATAGGGCATTCCTGGGTTCCCTCCCCAGTACTACAGAGAGAGAGACAGAGAGAGAGAGAGAGAGAGAGAAAATGAACAGAAACTCCTCTTACTGTTATGAATTCTCCATGTGTCCCCTCCAGGGAAGAATAATTACAAAAAAATTAACGTCAAGGTTTGGTAAGTCCCATCAAATCATGATGCAAATATTTAACTGCCAGAGAAAGAGGGCTACGGTTTGTCACCTTCTCAGGACAAGTGTGTTTTGTCCAGGCAAGGTCACTGTAGAGCCCTGTAGGGCACAGCCCCGGGCTGTTCCTGCTTCTTCCCAGGCCTGTCTGCCTGTGGGCATGACGTTCATGTTGGCGACGTGCTCAGCTCCCCCAGCTCCTTGCACACCAGCCACTCACACAGATCCAAAGTCTGTTTACCATAGTTAGGCAGTTGTGCCGCAAAAATACTCATCAATATGAGTACACTTTGTCTCTATAAAGATACTCGGCGTTGATACAGTTGAAAACTGAAATCTTGACTGTTTGACAATAAGGACAGATGCATACACATACACCACTAGCCAGATCCTTAATCCCCCACTCACAGGCATCCTCTCCACGGAGAATCCTGGCAAACACACACGCACATGCTAACAGGCCACTTACACGCACCCCGACTCATGCAGGGTTTGGGCAGTTGTCCACCAAGTGTGAGTACACACAGTGATTACAGAGCCAGCACAGATGTCACAAACTGCCTGTTGAGCTGAGCCCGGTGGTATCACAACAAAAAGTTATTCCTGACTCTTCTAGGTCCCCCTTCTCTTAAATAATGCCAGCACCCTGGAACTGTTCCAGTGCATTTCTTTTACGACCTGCATGGTTCTAATTCTGGAGGAGAAGCCCAGAGGAGCTGGGGCATCTACCCAACAATAATGGCTTTCCTACTTTTCTACAAGATGGTGCTCCTGACCTGTGTTCATCAGCTAGGAAGGAAGCATGGCTGGCAGAGGATGTACCAACCCTGCTCCTGCTGCCGGGTGGGCGGGTCAGAAACCAGAGCAAAGCAGAACTGGTCCATGCCAGTGGCAACCTAGTCCTGATGCCCCTGAGATAGGGTTGCCAGATAAAAGACAGGACACCCAGTGCAATCCGCATTTCAGATGGACAATGCCCAGAAAAATTTCAACATAAGTATGTCCCAAATGTTACAGAGAATAGACTTATGCTAAAAAATTCATTGTTTATCTGAAATCCAAATTTATCCAGCATTCTGTGCTTTTATTCACAAAATCTAGCAACTCTACCCAGGGAAAGTCTCTGTGACAGCTTCTGCCACCCAAGAAACATTAGACCGTTCTTTATTTTCCTATTATTAGTACCTACAAATATTTCAAGTAGACATATGTTCTCTATCAAACGGGATACTCATCTTTTCTATCTATCACATTGTTTCTAATTTTGCTAACAGTAAGATGTTACTATCTTCACTATCTTGAGCTTTTCTCCCAGGAAACCAATACTACCATGATGGACTTGTCCTTTGCATATTCAGTTTGCAACAATCTCCATGAAACAGAAATGTTTAAAGAAAGTGCAGATTTGGCATTGAGATCCTTTAGTCAAACCACCCACTTTTATTAAGATCCTTTCTAATACAAGCTCTCTAGAAAGTGAATGAATGATTTAAATCATCCTATCTTAACTCAAGAGAGTGCTGGGCCTGCAACCACTCCAGAAAGCTACCTAGGATTTTCACACTCCTGACTGCTCTTTTAAAAAAATCTGTTTTCTATCATGAAAAATGATCTAAAAATAGTTCCAATAACACGAGGATAAAGCCATCTGTCTGATCTCTCCAAAAAGCTCATATTTCTATAGATTTTATCACTTTCCAACTGTTCCTACAAGTTCTGAAATGTAAGAAAGTCATGCCAATTTGGCAGATAATGCTCACTGAAATACTGAATTTAATCACTAATATTCCAATTATTTCATATTATTCTTTTGTATCATAGAAGGTGCAAATCAAACATGTCAAAATAAAAGAAAATGTAGACTCCATTAAAACTCATTACACATCTTGTAAGTTGCATGAAAACATTTGTACCAATAATCAATTGAAAAAGTGAGAAGCTGATTAAATAGACATGAATCTTAAAACACTTGTCAAGTAAACTAAACATGGAAGTTGTAATATCTAGTAATGTAATCCTTGATGTTTGCTTGAAAAATAAATTTCAGTAGATGTTGGGTCACTCATTGGAACTGTCACATCAAAATTGGGTTCCATTTTATCTTTTTGGAGACTCAAGCTTTCATTCTATATAGTGAGGATTGAAACAGGGAAAGGCAAACTTGAATCAAAGAACGTCAGTGCAGTTAATGTGATCTGAAAACTTCCGCAGTCTCAAAAATTGGGAAAAACCAAAGCAAAAGCAGCTGACCTTCACACCGTCACTCTTGACTGGGATCCCAAGGTCTCCGTTCAGAAGAAAGGCACTGGCGACTTCATAGGCTCCTTCCTGGTCCCACAGGCTCACCCCTGAATCAAAAGAAAAGCAGCCCATGTTTTATTCTCCCAGGAGCAGGCTGGCATCACAGACTTATTTCGTAAAAGACACAGTGGAAATATCTGGAAGTTGAGTAAGTCCAGGGAGACACCCTAATCCATTAAATCATGGTAGGTGTTAGAACTGATGAATTCTCTGTCCATCTAACCAAGAAAATACCATACCTTTAAAAAAACAAATTTCATGTTGTCCTTCCAGACCTACAACACGTGCTGGGCTGTTATCGAGGTCCAGTTTAGGTCAGTCCTTCAACAAACAACAAAACCGCGCGAGCAGTGACTTCTTCAGATGATGAATTAACGTCTTACCTAAGAGCAGCTCTCTATTAAAAGTCTCAGGCTTTAGCTGTATTAAGGCGAAATCCATTTACTTAAGTCCCAGTGAATCTGTTAAACACCATGCCAAAGCTCCTTTCCGTACTTACGAAGTCTAATTTTATAAGCTTCACTAAGTGACTCTATAGACAAAATTAATTTGCCAGTTCAGACTGACTAGACTGGTTTATGTTTTAAAAAAAATCAAGTCTTTCGATAAACTCTTAGGTGCTCTTTTTCTTGGGGTCCTGTCACATCAGTTAATAGACTGACACAGGTTCAATTCAACCCCGTTTCCATAAACAATCCTAATGGAAAGTATAACATTTTTCTCTTCTGGAGAGTATATCACTTTCCTAACAAGTACCGTCACTTCTCGGCCTGCTCCCCTATGAGGTCATGCTCCTGCTATGCAGTGCAGCCGCGGTATGGCCCCCAAGGTAAAGGATGGGACCAGAGCCCCTCACATGGTATTCCCATTTCTTCATCCAGGACTCATAATTTTCAGACCTGAGTCATAATAGCACAGTTTTAAGTTACTAAAGAGTTCACATTTATTGGGCACAAATGGTATTGAAATTTTAATCCTAGACATTTTACAATTCCCCCAATACTTTTAAATCCACACCATGTTATCATTCTCGAAGTGGAAGTCTGCAGCTACAATCAGGTTACAAAAGGATCGCCACCACAGTATTTACTGTCTGATGCAGCCTTTCCAGAAAATTCTTAAGCTGGTCAGTCAGAAGGCATTTCTAAACGCCTAGTCTTTGAGGGCAGAGGGAACAGGGATGAACTGAAAGTCAGGCACACAGCGGAGGCAGAGGAATGAGCTGGTCACTCAGCTACATGGGGAGGCTGAGGAGAGAGGACCATGGGTCTCGGATGGATACGGAGGGTGGTGAACGGTGTTCAGGACTGGGACAGTGGATCCTCAGGGATAACTGTGTGCAAGAGATGAGGATCTAAAGTGCCACCAGATGGGGCTGGCTCCAGCAGGTGACACCTGTAGACATCGTGGAGTGCTGCCTGGAGGAGGAGGAGTGGGCCCTCTGGGTGGAAGACATCAGAAGCCCTTCCTCTCAGGAGACCTGGAATCAAGGCACCTCCTCCCAAGCCTGAGCTGGAGCCTCAAAGCCCCCACCCCCGCTACCCGGCCAGCCTCTTCTGTCTGCTTAACCCACGGTGACCCTCATCTCCTAGCCATCCCTTCACCCCTGGATACTCAGCTTTCTCAGGCCTGTGCATCCAAGAAAGGAACACAGACAAGCTGTCCCCGTGACTGACATCCTTGTATCGGGTCAGAGACAACTAAATAAGCACAAATGGAGCATCCCTATACCAAAAATATGAAATCCAAAATGATCCAAAATATGATACTTTTTGAGCCTGAAATGACACAGGTGGAAGATTCCACACCTGACCTCATGTGACAGCTCATGGTCAAAATGTAGGTGCACTAAAAATGTTTGTAAGGTGTTTATACTAGGCCACCAACATAAAGTGTATATGAAGTATGTATTAATTCTGTGTTTAGGCTTCATTCCTATCCCCAAGATACTTCATTATGCAGATGCAAATATCCCCACATCCACAAAACTTCTAAAAAATCCAAAACCCAAATGCTTCTTGTCCCAGGGGACCAGAAAAAGGACACTCAACCTGCAAGACATTTCAGAGCAGCCAGGGTTATGGAAGGGCAGGATGGAGCGAGAGGCTCCATACTTGAGACTCTCCAGCAAATCTACATCATCTTAAGATAAAAAGATGGAGGGTGGTGGAGAGTGGTCCTCTTGGAGGAGAAACCAGGAAGACCGTTGCTTTTGGTTGAGGATGGGGAGCACGTGAACTAAGACCTGAGGAGAACCACCCGGCCCCCTGGAGCCATGGGAAGGGCCGTCAGCTGAAGGAGGTGGAGTTTTGCCTTCTCCTGCAACGAGGCAGAGTGTGTGTGGCGAGCCCTGGAGATGGCACACAGAGTACAGATCAGGCCCAAGGGCATTGATCTCAAGGCTTTGCCAGCACCTGGTCTCTTGCTTAGGACCCCATGGGATTCACGTGTGAGAGTGGTTCGGATGGGTTGTGCAGCTGCTGAAGAGTCACACCACAGAGTGCAAAGTACAACTAGCTGCACTCATCAGAAAGCTCCATGGAATTCAAACTGGGTTAAAGCTGCTTTGAAATAGCAGCAACCACAGAGTGAGAGGTGCAGATCCATCGGGACTCCCATCAAACACTGAGAAGCACACCCTGCACCCAGAGTGGCCATAGCATCTCACAAAGAAACCAGCTGAGTGACAAGCTACTCCTGGCAGTTCCGGGCTTGCAGCAGGAGTAAGTTGTTAGTTAACTGCTAATCCAGTGTCCAAGGATTTGTCAAATTGAGTGGAGGAAGAGATCTAAATGCAGCCAGGGTAGGACAGCAGGTTTCCAAGGACATCCCAGCCACTACACTGAAGGGTGACAGATGTCACCCCAGGACTCATTCTTAGAGGAAAGGTCTTTGCATCCTCCAGAACTCCCCTGGAAAGCTGCCGCAGGAGGAAGGACATGGAGCACGAACCCAGGGCGCCCGGGCAAGCCCCTGGTCTGCACCCTTGCTGTGAAGGAAATGGAGGCAGCAACCCCACAGCTTGACTTTGGGGACACTAGGGAAACTCGGTGGAGCTTGATTTGGTCAGGCTGAGGCTGCACAAACCCTAAGTAAAGAACATTCTGAATCCTCAGGACCCATTCCTTCAAGGCAAAATACTGCAACCACTGAGTATTTCCCTGTTCACCTACATATTCCAGCCTCTGAATCCCAAAGAAGCCCCTCTGGGCTCAAATGTGTTCCTCAAAGAGGCTTTATTTCTAAGTATTCCTAGGAGAATCTGAAGGCAGACTGGGCCAGCCCTTGTGGGACATTGTGCAACCCTTTTAAGAAATTGAGAAACTGCGCTATTTGCTGAGCACAGTACTTATTATCTATGAACATGGATAATGAAGCCATCTCTCAGCTTTTTAATTGGTTGTGCAACATCCCCCCAGCAGTGTCTGTAGTCAGAGACTGTATCTTAAGCGTTTTGCTTATGTATTTATACACTGGTATTTCTTTTAGATGATGCAAATAAAATTTTTATTTGTGCTGCATGGATAGACAGAATAAATTCTGCACAGCTGTGAGATATCAGAAAGTAGTTTATGGAGTGATCTTGTTGACAAACCATAAAAGCAGGTCTTGAATGACGTGCACATTCAAAAATACGACCTTATAAAATACTCAGTTTGTATACATTTTGTTTTTTATCATATGTATTTAGGCACCAATGAAACTCACGGTTATCTAAATAAGAAATGAGGACAGCTTATTCTGGGGAGGAACCTGCCGCTCTTGCTGCCGGGTTACCCAGGACTGCTCTCTGGTTGATAAGGTGGTCAGTCTGTACTAGCCTTGCAGGGGGAAGAGCATAGGAGATATTTGGATTTTAAATACAAGTATCTTCTGTGACCACCAGCTCCACTGTCCCACTGGGTGCTTTGCTCAACACTTCATCTGAGCTTGTCTGAGTCAAGACTTCAGGCTGATTGAGAGATAGTTACAGTCATAGTTGCTCAGGGCAGCAGCTTTTGGTGATGGCTCTGATGTTTATGGAAAATCTGACAAAGACTCCCCCACCCAAAGGAAGCCCCTCAAAGAGTCACTCAGAACCTGGATGCCCAATGGGTTCCCAGCTCCAGCCACTCTGCTCCAGCTAGATCATGAAGGGAAGCCTGGCAGGGAGGGGGGACAAGTCCACAGCACCCCGATGCCCACCTAAGGGCTTCAGTTCACCAGAGATGGAGACTGGCAGAGCGGTTCTAAGATATACATGGTGAACCAGGAACATCTTGGAGCCGTGAGACCCGGCCCTGGTCCCGACTCCTTCACTCTTGCCTTCCACCAATGTTTGATGGGAGGTTGAAAACTTCAGGATTCCATTCTCTCTACCCTTATGATTCTCGTTGAGTTAAACACACCCACATAAAGCCAGCGCACAAAGGGCCTTCCAAAGGCAGAGTACATGAAATCAGCCCAGGGTATCAGAATCCAGCCAAGCTCCTGCACTTGGAGGCATTGTGTATGGGACTATTGTTGGGAAAAACAGGAATTCCTGGGTTTAGATGCAACCCCATGGGCCATCAAGAAGACAAACTCCTGATGAGAATATTGTTGTGCTGTCAGGGGAAATCATTCCCAGCACCAACATAAACCTTAGAGAGAGAATTCATCAAAGATGCCAAAAGTGGACCGAGATGAATTTTTTTTTTTAATCTAATGGAAAAAAGTTTTGAAGCAGCCATTATGAGCTGCAAAAGAAGCCGGGGTCCAGGCCTCAGAAACTCATTTACCTAAACAAAACCACATAGAACTGACGGAACCACTCCGGTTTCAGGGTGACCCAGTGGCGATGCTCCCATAGAGGCAAAAATGTGCCTGGTTCCAAGTCACATCATCTGTTTCAACCTGTAGTGACATTCTCCCTTCTTACCTACACATCCCCTAAGTGGAAATTAGTGAAGCAATTTGGAAATAGCACAGCTCAGGAATTCCCCAAAAGAATCAAAGGCAAAAGTTAACCTGAAAAGAGTAATTGCACCCTGGAGAAACCTGGCCAGCCCAGCTTCAGCCAGGCGGTCAAGGCCATCAACCATGACGAAGCTCATGGAGGGCATATGCTATTGACGTGCGTGGTGAGAACGATACTTTAAGCCTCTGATCTTCCTCCATAGGACCTGTAACCCAGTCTAACCATGAGATAAGCCGCCCAAGGGATGCACCCCACAACACCTCCCTCCAGTCCTCTTCAAAACTGTCATTGTCATCAAAAACCTGGACAGTCTGAGATGCTGTCACAGCTGAGAGGAGCCAAAGGAGACGTGACAGCTAAATACAGTGTGGGACCCTGGATGGGACGGAGGAGCAGAAAAAGCACATTAGGTAAAATCAAGGAAACACGAATGGATTGTGACCCTGGCCGTGAGATAGGAGGCCACATTTGTTCATTAGCTGTAACAAATGTGAAGTGTGGAGAGAAGGGAAATGGGATATGCGGTATCTAGATAGCTCAGTGTCTCTGTAAATCAAAAACTGTTCTAAAAATATAGTCCATTAATTTTCCAAATCGAACAACCACGTCACTCAGGAGCAGTTTGGTGGCAACAGGCTTAGAGATGGCAGGTGGTCACTGGGCTCTGAGTGTCCTCACGCACGCCATGAGCTCCTCACCCCACCTCCACATTGCTGGGTTCAGTGGCCGCCGCCAGGCTCAGAGGCTCCACGACAGGTTTCCCAGTGGGTGGAAGGACAGAGGTGTAAGCACTGGAAGACCCTTCCCCGCACTCCAGTGCCCACTAGAGAACAGAGAAGCCACAAGCTGAGAGAGACAAGATCCAGGGCTCTGGGGCGGTAGAGAAGTGAACAGGAGAACTGCCACTTGGCTTGGGGAGGTGACACCAAGTGATTGTCATAGAACTATATTGGTAAAACTGTGTTGAAATAGAGCCCAGAATCTCCCAGAGCTAAGGCTGAAGCTTCTGCACAGGGCACCATCATGATATAGCTCGGGGGAGGAGAAATGGCCGTAAACTTCTGAGTCAAAGGCTACGTCCTGCACCCAGCGCACACTGAATGGTATGTGCCCTGGGGCAGGTGACTTGCATTTCTGAATGCTTTGATACTTAAGAGATTCTATGGACCACCACAGAGTGCCGGGCAAGAGGACCAAGTTAGACCATAGATGCAAATGTGTACCTATCATTTAGTTCAGCTTTATGCTTTGTTTTTTTAAGACCCCAGTCTGAAAAACCAACCAACAAACAAACCAAAATGCTATTGTTGGTTTTCTTTGAGCGTTGGGGCCGTGAATTCATTGTTTTCCTTCTCCATGTTTGTGTTTTTCTGATTTTTCTATAATCAGCACTTATTACTTTTATTATGGAAAAAATAAATTTTAAAAAATCATTCCTCTGGACTCATGACTACAAACCAGCATTTCAGCCACATAGCCATGGGCATGGCAAGGACAGAGCCCATTTGGAAATAAAAAGCAATCAAGTACCGTAGAACAATGACAATTTTGAAAAGATGTTTTATATGTCATTTGGAAATTCAAAGAAAGCTAGTTATAGCTTCCCATAAATGTTTCAAATGGATTCATAGCCCAAGCAAAAGTCGTCTCTAGCACACATAAACATCACTTTCCCTGCCTGTGGTGTCTCCCTGTGTGGGAGTGAGACCATTTACAACATTCGCTTACATTAACACACAATTGACTCCCCCTTTGCTGTCGGTGGAAGCAAATGCAAATCCTATTTTTCAAACTGTGAGACTAAAATATAGAGTTGTTCGAGTTTTTCTCAAAGTTGCTGATGATACATATCAGAATTGATGGCAAAACCTGAACCCTTTGCATTTCCAAAGGCACTATGGCTTTGTCCTTTGGAGGGACAGTTTGTTCATTTGTAACACTTTGGGGGTGTGGAGCCGGGGATATCAGAATTCTTCAAGGCTTACCTTGCAGGAAACGATGTAAAGAGAAAAACTGAACTGCTAAAATTTGTGCTCTATGAACAATTTGGGAATGAGAACAGCAAAAGAACAAGAATGAGACCTAGTTTATCCCATTCTAGCTTATATCCATACTTAGTGCATTAAACGAAACTCAGTAACAACAAGAAAGATGTCACTCTGCCTCTAAGCCCTGGCTCCACCTAAGAGCGCTGACATCCTTGCTGGGTGGTAGGACATCTTTGACCATATTTTCCAAAGCCCACGCCTGCTTCAGCAACACTCCGCCATTCTGGTTTTCTTTGATTCTCTGGCCAGATTTTACCTTCTCCACTTGAACATCCCCAGCCACAGCTCCCGGCCCTCTTCCCCTCTGTCCTCATAGTTCCCCAGGGAACTCATTAATCCTTGAGCTGATGTACTGTGAATCAGTATTTTTCCATCTGGCCCTCACCCCTGGCACGGTCTGAACTCTGGTCTCTACTGGACTGTTAATTTCAGGGTCTGCTCACCATCACCGCCTCCAATCAACATGTTCCAAGATCAAAGCTTCTCCTCTCCATCCTCCAGCCCCAATGCTGTCCACCCCACATCTCATCAGTGCCGCCACAGGTCAGTATCCTTTGTAAGCCACCTGGCTGGGTGACTTCTCTGACACAGTCTTCGTTTCACTGTTTCAAGTCCAAAACACTTGAATCGGGTGACCAGTGCTTTATTTTGCTCTTTTGTTTTCTAAAAACTCTTCCACTTCTTAAGTGAACCCTCTTAGAGAATCTCAACACCTGCCACTTCTCCCATGTGCAATCTTGGAGGAGGGGACAGTGTGAAGGGAATAAGGTCTGTGGCAGGGTCCTCAACCAGGAGAGCAGGCGCAGGAAGCACAGAGAATTCCAGAAGCAGAAAGGAGGCCCATGTGACCAACATGGGGCCAGCGAGAGGCTGGGTGCAGAGAGGCTGGTGCAGAAGCACAGGAGACACAGGCCCAGGTGGCTGCAGGCCTCCCAAGGCAGGGTTGGGATTTTGAGTGCCATGAAGCCCTCCTAAGGATGTGAGCAGGGTAACTCTGACTCATACTGGAAACATTCTCTGCTCACAAGGAGCACATGAAGCTTGGAGAAGAATGGAGGGAACTGCCCATGGCTCAGAAATTCAGTGCTGAGCAGATTGCAGAACCAATACTCATCAATTACAACGGTGAACGCTAAGGAAGCAATGGCCAAGCAGCAGGCCCCATTCTGATCCTTTATAAGCTCAGCTCGTCTAAGCCTGACAATAATTGCTATCATACTTGCCCTCCTCGGATAGATGGCAAAACTGAGGACCAAAGCAGTCAAGCTCCTTGCCTAGGGGCACACAGGCATGGCCAGGCGAGAGGCCAACCCACACATTCAAGTTCTAGACCTGAGTTCCTAGTCATGCTACTGCTCGCCCCGGCCAGGAGACACTGGGAATAAAACTCAGACTTCTCCCCGAGTCCTGCAAGTTCTGGAAACTTAGCTCCTGACAGTGCTCACTCTGCTGTGCTCATACTGACCACCTCCTGACCCCTCGATGTGCCCAGCTATCACCAACCTTCGGTCCTTCGTATTTGCTCTTCCCTCTGACCAGAAGACTCCATGCTCAAACCTTCCAGTGAGCTCCCCTGCCCTGTAGCCCTCTCTGGCCCAAGCTGCCACCCGCCCATCACCCTATTCTGTTCCTCCACACCTCTTCTCACCATCTGAGGTTTTCTTGTTTATCCCTGTCTGTCTCCACCACCTTCCAATCAAGATGGGCAATATCAAGGGGCAGGAGCCTGGACCCCGTGACCCAGGTACAGACAGGTACTTGTCCACTGAAACACTGTCCAACAAATTTCGTGATGATATGGACAGAAGCCCAGGACTCACTCCTCATCTTTGAAGTTCTGACGGGGGATTTTCAGCTCAGCCAGCAATGTCTGGTCTCTCGCAGGTTATCCTGCAGAACCGCATCCATGTGAGCCTTATTTACAATCCCGAATTCCAACTGACTTATTTCTAATGAGAACGAATTGCCATGTCAACCAGAGCCCTCATCTAAAACATTTTGCTCATTATCTACCCAGCAGGAAAGCTTCCTTGAGAAACCAAATTAGGATCAGAACAGGAAACTGAGCGACCATAACAGAAACTGCATCATGGTGGCCAGAGAGCTCCTTCTGTGCCCAAGAGTGGTCACCTGCCTCACTGGCCAGGGGAGAGCCAAACTCAGCAAGCAGGCCAGAAGTCGAGAACATGGGCGGATTATTTGAATTTTAAACTCATATTCAGTGAGTTCCTGAAGGCTAGCTTGCAATTTTTTTATTATTATTATTGTTTTGTCACTCAAACTGGCCTTGAAGTCAAGATCTTCCTGCCTCGGCCTCCTGTTAAAATGCTCATTAACTCATGATGTAGTGATTCTCATGCCATCATTTGGAACCTTTCATTTTCTTTATGAGAAAAATGCACTTAGACCTCTAACTCGGGTAATAGTTTTCTGGACATGGTCTTCTGGGGAAGTCAACCTAGAATTCCAAGAGACAGAGCAGGGTGGGTCCTCCTGTGCTCCAGCTACAAGCACCTTCCAGTCCCTGTTTTCCATCTGATGAACTCTCAGTAGGGATGCTGTGGCTCGGCTGGGATGGGTGGGGACCTGGATGAGGTGGAGAGTAAGGTGGGACTGGACGCAGAGAGAACAGGACGTGCCTGTCCCAGCAACCAGGCAGCGAGACTCTCTGGAGGTAGATGCTGATGTGACTTTAATCTTTAGTTTTCTAGTTGTTGACTTTGGTCATTGAATTTGGGAAACCCAAATGGGAAATCCTCATTTATATAACCAAATAGGATAGCCCCAACTATTATGGTATACAGTTAGAGTCCTGAGTTTAGAGAAGTTTTAATCCTGTTCCATTTGGCAGACATTCATCAGGCATACAGATTGATTTCTCAGCAGTTGTAAGAGTTTTATTAGAGATTCTCACACCCTCAGGTTTTGTGACTAAACAGTACGCTTCGAATCCTGCTTCATCTTACATGGGGAAAGCCAAAAAGAGGAAAAATAATGGTTCCATTTAGGAACTTTTAACAACTCCTCCCAAGGATACCCAGCTTTGTTGTAAACTACTCTCACAATCAGGGGATTCGGCCATCCTGTGGGATCAAGAGGATTTGCGGGCTGAAAGTCACTGCCTGGGTTAAACTGCACACTAATGGATGCGTTAATTGTTCTAAATGGGTTTTCAACTCTCTGTAAAATTAGCACTGATGTGTCAGCCAAGTGTCATGGGCTGTGAGTGGGGTGTTGGCAGTGCTGGGGACCGGCTCCGTTTTTCTCTTCCCTCGGCCTCTGATGGCGCAGTGCAGCCCAGTTAAGTCCACAGGAGGAGTTACGGTTCTCCATGGCCTCCCTTGAATGCTGCAGGGGTGGCGGGAGGCTCCATTCTCGTCTGTGGGATCTGAGGCGTGGCTGGACACAGGTAGGCTGACAGCTTAGTAGCCAACTGTGACGTAGAGAGAGCCCACATTTGAACATTATAAGGGAAACCCCCCTGTTTGTATGAATGAGCAGTTATTGATCTCTTAAGTGGAACTATTTCATATTTTATCATAACAGTCCTTTCTTATTTCTTAATTTGGGGATTACCTGCTCATATCTATTTACTATTTTCTTTTCTTTGGTGCTGGGCAATTGGTTTGCTCCTGAGCCAACTCCCCAGCACTTATTGACTTTTTTTAATTGGGCTATTTTTTCTGATTTTATGTGAAACTCTATGTGACAAGGATGTCCAACAGGCTAGCTCCGAAACAAAAACACTTGCTGGATCACCCTGAGCCCTCACCTGAGCCTCCCACCCACCCGGTGGTTCCCCCTCTGCTGTTCAGAGATGGGTTCAACTATTATCCACAGGCAGTAAAAGCTCTTCCAGATTCCCGGACAGCCCAGAACAGCTTCAGCCTCTGCCTTTCACCACAGGTGGGGCCCTTCTGATGCACGCAGTGGCACACAGCTTGGCTCCTGGAGGGGTGGGGAGTGGACGGGGACGGCTTGCAGAAGGGCTGTCTCAACACTGGTGCAGACAGTGCGCAGGTAGAGTCCGCATCTTGCAGAACAGACAGACACCTGGTCTGGGCCTCCCTTGCCTGCCAGCTTCTTGCCTGCTGGCTGCTGGGTGGACAGAATCAGCTTCAGGGAACAAAGTGTCTAGTGGGTAGATGGGGTGGAGGGCAACCTGCTGGCTCCATGCAGCCAAGGTTGTCCTGAAGGCTGCACAAAAGCTTGGGTCGCACCTGACTTTGAGCTGGTACTGTTCACATGCATGGGGGGCAGGGAGGGAGAGAAGGCTGCTGGATAGGGGGGTCACCTAAGGACATCCCCCCAGTCACCCATCCTGTCCACTCACTGCCTACCCAAGGCGGAAACATGACCAGAGGGGGAACATGAGAAAATGGATGTGCACGGAGAGAAGGGAAGTACCCAAGAGCAACCAACCAGAAGCACAGTGGAGGTGGCCCTGTCTGAGGCTGCCCCTGGTTCCTGGTTCCACAAGAGGCCCACGGAGGCTTCCTCTGCCTGCACACCCCAGGGCCCTCCAAACTCGCCTAGGCCATCATGAGGGATTTTGTGTGACAGGTACTGTTCAGGCTGTGGTGCACAAGCTGGGATCCAGCGGATGTCACCTGATTTAGAAAATAAGAACACAGCACTGCCAGTGAAGTCTGAATTTCAGATTAACACTGAATAATTCTTTGGTATAAATCTATCCCATGTGATATCCATTGTTTATCCCAAGTTCAGATTAAACTGGGAGTCCTCTGTTTTCTTGGGCAACCCTAGACTCCGGCTGCCTGGAAGAGTTCATGGGCTCAGGAAGCCAAAGAAAAGTCTCAATAATTCCTCAGAAAAATGTTCTAGTTTCCCATCTTATAGTTAGCACAGGGATACCTTACGCTTGATTATTCTCTGTCAATTCGGAGGACACGACAATTTCTATAACACAGAATTTGGAACCCAATAAACTGGTAATATTTGAAGGGGGAGGAAAAGGGATTCGCGCATAGTGATGAACACACCTCCCTGCAACCGGATCCGCTTAGTCTCCCAGCTTCTCCAGCCCAACAGCTGGAAGACAAGTCACACACAAAAGTGTTTCATTCAAGGCTCACATGACGCCATCCATCACCAAAGCACATGTCTGGCACGCACTGAAAGCCAAAAGCAGTCTAACAAATATTTCAAAACTGAATTTATATCTTTCTAACACATGGTTTATATACGGATGTAATACCTAGAGAGCTTTGCAGTTCTCAAATAATATCCTGGCTAAACTACAAATGATGTCTGCAGCAGACCACAATACCAAAATTATTTGCTTTTAAAACATGTTAAAGAAAGCTAAATTTCTGAGGGGCTGCTGCCAGAGATGCCTGCTTGAGTAATGCAATTGTTATAAAACAAGGGACAAGAGTCCACACAGACCCACTGGAAGCCAAATATTTGCATAATTCCCTGTACAGAGAGGAAGCTCCCCTTTAAAGATCCAGCTGTACAGTGGAGGCGTCAGGAGCGGCAACTGGCGTTGACCAACTTTAGAGGTCCCTCGCAGCGGCCGCAGCTCTGAGTACCTCTTCCATCCGGAAAACCAAACAGCCGTCTAACAGTGCAGATGACACCATGTTTATCTCTGCTACTTCAGAGTAGGAAGAGTCCCCACCATGGCTGCTTGGTGTGCAGGCACTCGTGGGCCAGCAGAAAGTCTCCGAAGTCCTTCCCCTGTCAGACGCGTTTCTAGATGAAAACTGAAAACACTGTAGCACAGGTACTTTGTCTTCAGTATCAACCAGCCACAACTGTACACTTCTTTCTCATTTTTCCTCCAACTGAGACAGTGCGCAGGCAGCTCCAGCCCACCAGGGGCAGGCCCTGCGCCGCTAGATGACCGGCGATGTTCGTGTGAATATTTTGATACCCGCCCTCTTCCCAGGGAGAAAGTGGGAACGTTGAAAGGACTAAGAGAGAGCAGGGTCCATGTGCTGGCACAGACGCTATTCCACTAACTCCTCCAGCAGATCCTGGAAATCACTCTTCACCAGAAGGGCGGGGTGGGGAGCAAGAAACTGTCTGCTGATTTCTGTGGAAATCATGCAATCGATATTTTTCAACTTGACGATATTGGTGTAAATCAGACCCACATGGAGGGAAACTCCCATCTAAGAACACCCCTACACGCAGCAGGACCCACCAAGCCCAGCCGTGTGGAGGTATGTTCTAGAAGGCCGCCCTTGAGGGAAGGAAGGAGAACTAGAGGAAGAGAGAGCCCCTGGGTGCCTCACCGCCAGGGGGCTCCCTTTGCCCTGCTGTGGTCATGTGGTCATGGCTGTGCCCAGAAGTTCCTGCACACAGGCCAAGGCCCCTGCTGGAGGACTCTGAGGTCACTGTGAGTGGGTGGCCTGCGTTGTTGATGGCAACCGTGTGCTGACGCTGCCCAGGCACTTCTCAGTTTGCAGAGCCCCTGCCACAGCACACAGGTGCACAGAGACGCCACTGGAGGGTTCCCCAGCCTGTTCTACACAGGGCAGGCAGTTGTGAGCAGCAAAACTCAGGAGGCCAGGTGCGTCTCCCTTGCCAGAGCCCACCCTCGGGCAGCAAGCATACATCCAGGGTGTCCGCTCACTTGCCCCCATCACCTCTGATCTGGAGTGGCTGTGGTCCCTACAGTTGGCTGGTCCCCGCAGCCCCGCCCTCATGTCCTACCTCTGTCAGGCTGGAACACCCCCATCCCAGCCCTCCAGGTGCATCCTCCACCATGGTTGAGGCTAGACCAAGCAGGACTTGGAGGAAGGCAAAGGTCAGACTTCAAGGGGAACTGGGCAGTGGTAGATGGTGCTGCGAACAGTAGCCCGGAGGTTCCCCTCCTCCACCTGGTGGCAGGGAATGTGGCTTCTGACCCCTTGCTCTGCCATGGGCTTGCCTTCAGTTTCAGTTTTCCTGCTGCAGTCTCACCCTCCTCAGATGTGCCTGGTCATAACTGGATCCTGCCAGCTCTGTCCTCTCCTGCCCTCCCCCAAATAAATAGGGTCCCCATTTTCACAGACAGGATGGTTCTTGGCCACTCTGGAAGTCACTCTGCATTCTTAAAATACAACAGACCCCTGTCTATGCCCTTCTCAGGAGCAACTCTGTCCTGCCTGGCCCTCTGAGCACTGGAGTCCCTTCCTGGTAGAGCTGGTGCCACTTGGCCACAGGGAAGCTGGCTCTTTGAGAGAGGGACCGTGGATCCTCTCCTCTGAGCCTATCACAGCACCGTGGACTGACCACACCATGTGACAGAGAGGATGCGGTAGCCAAGTTGTTGGGCATCGTGCATGGAAATGGGCCCTGGCTGATTGGCAGGTCCAGGGGTCAAGAAAAAAGCACCCCTCCTAACTTGCCAACACACCCACTGTGTGCTGCCTCCCCAGGCCTTTCCCAGCAAGGGGAAGGCCCCCCCACAGGCTTGGTTTGGTTCCAGGTGCTCTGCACATGCCTAGAGCACTGAGAAAGCACAATGAGGAGTGGACATGACATCCCTGGGTCCACCCGTCCACCTCAAGGCAAAGCTCCCGAGTCATTCTGCCTGGGTCATTCACTGAAGAGACTCAGACCCGCAATAGTGGGTACCTCTCAAAAGGCCAGGCCCTTCCAGCCAACTGGACGCTGGGTGCTCTCAGGTAGAACTGAAAACATAGGGTTGAGGGACACAGGTCATCCCTCTTCAGTTCCTCTAAGAAGAACAAAATCCACTTTGTCATACATGCCAGAACCTCCCCAGCTGTTGGCCATCGCCCTCTCTCCCGAAGGAAGCAGGCCCTGACTCAGGGCCATCAGCAGACAGGACTGTCTGGCTGGAATTTGGTAACATTGTTTTTCTTTCCTTCGATTTATTTTTGTGGTACTTACGTCAAGTGATACTGACCTGCTATTTATAATATGGAAGTACAATTTCCCTCTTAAATAAATTGAAATAAAATGTATAAGTTAACAAAGGAGAGTTTATGATAAAGTAAGAGAAATTATTTAATGATAGCACAGGTGTTGTATGTTATAGGAAAATGCATGAAGGTGGTTCTCAGGGGACACCAGGGCGTGAGGTGCTGAGAGGACTGCTGAGCAGGACCACACTGGACCTGCTGCTGTCATTACCTAAGGAGCTGGAGGAACTGGGGCTTCAAGTCCGCCACATGGTGGAGATGCCGTCCTGACCCAGGATGGGGTTCAAGAACGTGCTTTATAGCAAGCTGCCGGGGCATGGTTTCCATGCAGGCCATGAGGAAGACCAGTGGTCTCAGAGATCTGGTCTTTGAGCCCAAAGTCTGACCACCACCCCAAAATCAAAGCATAAAGGCTGCTCTAGCTGGGGACATGTCCTCCCTCCCTGGGTCCCCACTGCGATGAGAACAGGCTTCTCTGCACTGCTCCGGAACATTCATTATTCCATCTATGGGGCGTTTGAGCATCTTTCACATACCAAACACAGCACATCGACTTGAGGGGAACTACCACGCATTCCTTAACCCCAAAGGAACGCAGCGTCCTGTGCGTGGAGATGGGCAGGAACTTGATGTCCATGAGCTCTGTAAGGGCATCACAGAACATGCCAGCTTCCACGGAGCACCTGCTGTGTGCCGGCAGATCCTTGCTGTTGACAATCAGAAGTCACATGCACAGCTCTGAGGGATTTCACAGTCTCTGTGGGGAAGACAGCGGAGCACCTAGGGACAACGCCTTCTGCAACCTGGAGAAAGGAACAAGGACAGAGGTGGGGGGCAGAGGGCAGAAGGGTCCTGGGGATGGTGGTAGCAGGCACCAAGGGGGACCGCAAGAAGGCAGTCAGGGTAAGGAAGCAACCCGCACACAGAGGCGCTGGATGATAAAATGAGGCAGATGCTGCGTTTACATTAGCTTGACGTTGTTCCCATTTTATTTGCCAATTCCCTTGACCTGTTTACGGAAGAGCTGAATTATATGAAGGCTGCTGGTAGCAAAAGAAAAAAGAAAAAAAAAAAGATTTATGACTCCTCTAATGCTAATGCGAATGGTAAGCACTGTCTGTGAATAGACAGGCCTAATGGGATCCAGTCCTGCCGACTCCTGCTCAGATACCTGTGGGAGACTTGGTAGGGCATATCCCAGTCCTGAACCGACGGGCACTCCTGCAGCCCACGGAGCGCCCTGGAAACGGTCAGCTGGGGCTTCAGCTGTGCTGATGGGGCAGGACACTCCCTTTCACTGGTCTGCGAGATCATATTCTGACCAGCCAGAAGAGACATGTTCACAGCAAGTTCCACGTCTCCAGGGTCATGCCAAACAACGTCAGTGTCAATCTGAGAGGACAGGTTTAAAGTGTACTTCTACTGTCAACAGTTTCGTGTTCACGTTTAGCTTCCTGACTGATGTCTCCATTGTCGGGTCCCCTCGGTCCTTGGGAGGCCTGCGCGTTCACTAGTCTTCTAGCTGCCTTTGCTCCAGTCACGTGCCCTTTCCGGCCTGGCCTTCTTCACCTCAAAGACAACAGATTCATGGGCTGTCACGGGGCTTCTCGGGATTCCAAGAACACCACAGCACGGTCCCGGGAGTCATCTTTCTCACAGGACGAGTCCTGGGATGTACTCCAGGGTGAGGCCATTGAAGGCACTGGCTCCTGCCCTACACCAAGCCTCCCTCCCAGGTAACTCGATGCTGCGCTCTGACGAAGGCCACCGGGAGGCCTCGGCAGTGAGCACACCTGGTCTCTGCCATGCAGGTGCTCAGTGAGCCTCTGTGAGGGAACCAGGGATGGCTGGGGACCACGAGACTCAAAGAGGGTGGGGGGGGGGTGTTCTAGTTTCTGGTGTATTTCTAAAACTCTATCATTCCTGAGAGCTTACTGGTAATTAAATGTGCAGATGATATTTGAAAATTTTAACTAAAATATTAACCATTCCTTTTTTAAAAAAGTAGAGTTTTAATGGGAAAAAAATTTAATTCCAAGAGCTACTGACAATCTCTTCTTCAACAAGCAGCTCTGTGGGAGCAGACTTTAGGGAGGAAGAAGTATCAATGAAAGTCCAAGTCTTCTAGAGAATGCCATGGAACTTCTAGAGTTTAGGTAACTACTAAACATTTGTGAAAAATGAGCACTCACAAAAGATATTCAATCAATGAAACTCTAAACTGAGACTCATTTCATTTGAAGGAGTGGCAAAAAAGGGAGAGAGAAGTTTTTCACGTTTATATTGGTCGTGAGATGTGCAGTAGTTCACAGAAAAGCGGTCCCATAAAAGCTCTTATGTCAATTTTTAAACAGCTATTCATCACAGAAGCAAAAATTTTAAAGGTGGAAACCTTTAAAAATTATGTTTAAGGAATTTACACATCAATATCCCTGGAATGGAACCAAAAATTTACTAACAGAAAAGTGTACAGTTTAGAATGCTTTTATTATCAAGAAGTATGAACATTGATGAGCTAAGCGTCAACTAGAAAATCAAACAATGAAAATCAAGATGAAAGAGTCAATAAAAGCAGAAATTACTAAATCAGAATCCATAGAGGCATGCAATAGATTTGATTAGTAAATTCCAGATTTAATTCTCTACCAGAGAAAATCCATGACTAAATCTCTGACAAGTCTAAAGAAACAGATGAATTATACAGAGAAATGGGCAAAGGAGGCAGAAGGGGCTCCCAAGTTTTACTACCCCACAATAGAAAGTTCAACTACAACTATCCACAGACATGAATATTTTGAAGAAAACCTCAAAGCTCAGAATAGGTTTGAATATCTGCATGATCACAGAGGTGAGTAAACACTGCATTGAAAGGTTAGAAAAACAGTCTCACTTTGTCTCAGCACCTCTCCCCCTCCCCCAAGTCATCATGGCATTACACAGAGAGGATTCCCCAGGGTTCATGGTTCCTGTAGTTAAAGGGGGAACCACGGGCAGAATTCTTATATCTCTTGTATTTCAAGATGCTTCCCAAGAAGCCCACCTCAAGAGGAAGATGGGTGGGAGTTTCAGCAGGGATAGACCACCTGAGGTCAGGTAGAAACAAAGAAAGAAGACAAAACCCATAGCAACCAGCACACAGATCTTGGCAATAACCATGCACCTGTAACTGGCAATGCCTATCAGAGGTACCAGCTAACGGCATAACCTACCCACAATACCAAGCTGCTCGCTTCCAGAAGTGGCAGGAAATTCTACCTGGCATGGCTCCCTAGATGGATAACTTCCAGGTCTAGCCCCAAACCGTAAACCAAGAGCACATTGACTGTCTATTCAACAAGCCACCTCACATTTCAGAAAAGAACAGGAGTTAGTTCTGCCACACCCAGGAATTTAAACACTATTCAATGCATCTTGAAGCTTTCCCCAAGGCCCCACCTAGGAATGGAGGTGAATCTCAGCCATACATTTATAGTGGGAATAGCAGCTGGTCCTGTCCATCCCAAGTAGCAACTCCACCTAACCTTAGAGATACTGCAACCCTATATAACCACAGAGCTCAAATAGCAGTATTCCTGGCTAAGATATGCACCCTGGGCTCTGGCCCACTCAGAGACAACTGCAGAGCACCCAGCATCTTTGCTTAATCGCAGAACTCAAAAAGTGGTCTTGCCAGATGTCAGAGCACAGTCAGCTGCCCCATCTGAATTCAGAGCAAAGACAAAAGCCAAGCCATCTAAACAACCTAAAAGAATGTTCTGCCTGCCCATTCCCATTTGGCCCATCCAGAGTCACAGGCTAGACTAAATAGTGAAGGTCTATCCCTGCCAAAGAATATCTGAAGAGGCCAGAAGAGGTGGTTGCCTCTTCAAGTGTGCAAACACTAAAACATGAACATAAGGAATACAAAGACTCAGGAAATCATGACACGTACAAAACAAACCAGCAAAATTCTACCAATGGACCATAAAAAACATAGGTCTCTGAGGTGACAATGAATTTATAATAATCCCCTTAAAAAGTTTCAGTGAATGAAAAGAATATATGGGTAAAAAATAAATGTAATTTGGAAAATAACACATGAACAAAACAAAAAGTTGGACTAAGAAATACAAACATTTAAAACATAGACATCCTAGAGGTGAAGAACACAACAACTGAATTGAAGAGTACAATAGAAAGTTTCAACAATGGGTATAATCGAGCTGATGACTCTGTGAGCTAAAAGAGAGAACATATTAAATTATACAAACAGAAAAACAAAAGAAAATTTTAATTTAAAAGGAGGAGGAAAGCCTATGGGATTTATGAGATATCATCAAGTGACCTAATATTTGCATAATAGGAGTTACGGAAAGAGAAGAGAAAAGGGGTTAGAAAACATATGTTAAGACATATTTAACACTAAACATGTTAATATTTAACATATTAGCTGAAAACTTTCCTAATCTGGGGAAATATGCCAACATTCATGTACAGGAAACTCAGAGCTCTCAAATCAAATTCAACCCAAAGAGAATTTTGCCCAGACACATAATAATGTCAATGTCAAATACAAAGAAAAAAATTTGAGAGCAGGAAGAGATAAGAAATACATTACATACAAAGGAGGACTAATTCAACTATCAGTGGATTTTTTGGCAAAAGCCCTGCAGGCAGGAGAGAGTGAGATGATATATTCAAACTGCTGAAGGGGATAATATTGCCATCCAAGAAATTTTAACCAGCAAAGCTGACTTTCAAAAATGAAAGAGAAATAAAAGCTTTCTCAGTGAAGCAAGAGCTAAGTAAGGAGATTGAATCAGTAATAAAAAGGTGAACATCTGAAAGACATTCTGCTAAAATCTGGAGCCAGAGAAGGATGCCTGCTTTCACCACTTCTGTTAAACTGAATTTTGGAAATCCTTGCTAGAGGAATTATGCAAAAGAGAAGATAAAAGGCTTCCAAAGAAGAAAAGAAGTAGAACTGTCATGGTTTGTTGATGACATAATCTTAAATAGAAAAAGTCTAAAACTTCCACCCCAAAAAAACTAATAAACAAATACAGTGAATTTTCAGAATACAAAATCCACACATGAAAATCAGTAGCATTTCTATACACTGACAATGAATTATTTGAAAAAGAAATCAAGAGAACAAGTCCATTTCAATAACTACAAAAATATGTAGGAATAAACTTAACCAATGTGGTGGACAACCTGTACACTGACAACTATAAAATATTAATGAAAGAAATTAAACAAGTGACACATGAATAGAAAGATATCTCTTATTCATAGATTAGAAAAAATTAACATTGCTAAAAGGTCCATACCACCCAGAGTTATCTACAAATTCAACGTAATTCCTAGAAAAATTCCTATGTCATTTTAAATATAAAAATCCTAAAATTAATAAGAAAATACAAAATATTCCTGAGTAGCCAAGGCATTGTGAGCAAAAGAACAAAGCCAGAAGCACCATGCGGCTTGATTTCAAACTAAGTTACAAAGTGATCATGATTAAAATGGCATGGCATTGGCATTCGTCCATCACTGGAATAAAAAGGAGAGCCCAGAAATGAATTCATGCAGGCACAGACAATTTTAAACAAAGATGCCAAGAACACACAATGGGAAAAGAATCATCTCTTCAATGGATAGTGTTGGAAAAAACATATCAATGCACAAAAGAATGAAACTGGACCCTTATCTCATACCATATAAAAAGATCAACTAAAGTGGATTAAAAGTGTAAGCATGAGATCATAAACTGTAAAACACCTCAAAAACAAGTAGTGTAAAATCTACATAGAATTCGTGTAATGACAAAGGACAGGTAATAATAGCAAAAACAGATCAATGAGACAGTATTAAGCTGTAAAGTTTCTACACAATGAAGAAAACCATTAATACAATGAAGAAAACCATTAACAGACAACCTATAAACTGGGAGAAAATATTCCCAAGTTCTATATGCAATAAGGGGTTAACATTCAGAGTGAACAAGGAACTCTAACAATTCTGTAAAAATAAAAACAATCTGATTAAATGGGGCAAGGGATTCTCATAGACATTTCTCAAAAGAAGACATACAGATGGCCAATGGGTATATGGAAAGTGCCCAACCTCCCTAATCATGAGGGAAAAGCACATTAAAACTACACTGAGATTTCACCTCACACTGCCAGAATAGCTGTTCTCAAAAAGACAAAAGTTAACACAAGTTTGGGTGAGGCTGTGGAGAAGAGAGAACCCTGTACACTGTTGGGGGGAATGTAAGTTGGTACAGCCATTATGGAAAAATGCACAGAGACTACTTTAAAAACCAAAAATGGAATTATCATATCATCCAGCAATCTCATGGATGGGTATTTAACTCAAAGAGTTGGAGTCAGTATGTCAAAATCATCCTGAGTGTCCATCAACAAATCACTGGACAGAGAAAACATCATATATACACACAACAGAATACTACTCAGCCTTAAAAAATGAATTCTGTTGTTTGCAAACATAGGGATGAAGGTGGAGACCACCACACTAGGATGGACACAGAAAGCCAATCCCACACACTCCCAGTCCTGTGGAATCCAACACATTCATACCCAGGAACAGAGGATGAAAGGGCAGTGACTCGTGGCATGGAGGGGGATGAGGAAATAGACCCCAGGGATAAAAAGCCTCAAATAAGAGAATAAGAACATTCTGGTTTGTTTTGAGATCTATTGCAAGAGCATGGCAAATAAAGCTAATAATAGAGCATTGCACATTTCAAAATCTCCAAGAAAATAAATTTCAAATGTTCTCACTAGAAAACATTATAAATATTTGAGGCCATGGACATGTTAATTAGCATTATTTAATCATTCCACATCACATTCATAAATCATAACATCCCTTTGTATCTCATAAATATATATGCATGATTTGCAATGAAATAAATTTTAAAAGAGAAATGGATATAAATATAGCTATAAAAATTAAGTTATAATTAAGTATTACACATTCATTATTATACTGATGAATCTGAAAACATGGGTATAATAAAAGATTTTCCAGAAAATAGTGAGTTACCAAAATCAACTCAATAACTAAGAGGAAGTCACTGAACATGAAAGAAGGTGAAATTTTTGCAAAGAACTAATGTGTGTCCCACACAGACAGTGGGCCCTGAAAATGATAAGGGGGAGTTTTTAAAGCTTTCCAAACCAGATTGTTTTTTATTGTCCTAAACATACACAGACACACAGTCAAAGACAGGACAAAAGGAACTTTAGGACTCTGGCCCACAGCAAGCATAATTCACTTTCCCTCTGTGCCAGGCCGGTGCTGTTCCCAGGAGAGCATGCCCAGGCTGGACTCCAGGAGGACCCAGCGAGACACATGCAGAAGGGCTGGTCACCTTCTCAGTGGTTGGTGGTGCCCCCAAATGCCAGCGAGCCTCGCAGAAATCAGAATCGCCCACCTAAATCCCCTACACATATGCTAAAAACAGGCTGCATTGTTTTAAGCCACTGAATTTGTATAATACTTAATTTATGTAAGACTGCTTTGTCATCTTAATATAGATACAAAAACCTATAATTCAAACACTTGAAAATTAAATTCAGCAGCATATTAAGCACATAGTATACAATGACAACATTGGCTACATCTCAAAAATGTGAGGATAGTTTGACATACCCATTTCTATATCAATAAATATTTACATCAAAACATCAATAAATCTTTGAATCAGTAAGTCAAAGGATTAAAATAGAAGGAGAAATAAAGATGGCCCATGGTGTCTAAAAAGCAGTTAAGTCTATACCCAACACTGTTTTTTTTTTTCAAATTGTTTAGAAAACTAAAAAATAGATTCCTCCTTCAAATGATGTTCTCCCTCTCCTCTGCAGCACCTGCATTCTGCTGTGCCCTGCTGAGGGCCATTACCAAGTAGGAAATTTCCTTGCCAGCGTACCCCATGTTAATTTCGCTGTTGACATTGCATGTTAGGTGACCCTGCCCAAGGACAAGGGTGGATCCAGGATTAGGGTGTATCCTGCAGTTTGAGGAAGTATCCCAATCCTTGGGTTTAGGGCGTTCCCGGTTTAAGACAAGGCGTTCCCAGTTTAAGACCTTGGATTTTAGGGAAGTTCGATGTTGAGGATTATTGCTGCTGGAATTAGGGCGTTCCTGCTGCCTGAGCTCTCATTGAACTCTCGTGAGATTCAGAGAGCATTTTGGGAAAATAAGCCTCGTGGAGTAGGTGAATTGGGTGGCAGCAGAACTGGGATTGCCCCAGAACGTGTGTGGAGGCCGGTGTGAGTTCTGGAATAAAGAATTGCTGTTTGAATCTACAAAGCTGTGTGGTGGCTCGTGATTCTGTGCCCAGCCAAGACTGCGGCAGTGCCCTCTGCAACATGTTAAGGGATGGGGTCCTACCACACAGGACTCCAGCTGTCAATACTGCCAGCAGGTCTGGTGACTCTCCAACCTGGAAGTAAAGAAGTCACAGGCCAAAGACCTGAAGCCAAATTCTCTGATCAGCCTCTCAGTACAGCTGTCCCTCAGTGTCCACAGAGGACTGATTCCCGGACCCCCTGAGGATACTGAAATCCAGGGATGTTCAAATCCTTTAGGTACAATGGCACAGTATTTGCACATAACCGACAAAATCCTCCTGTGTACTTTCAGTCGTCTCTGGATTATTTACAATGCCTAATACCATATAGCTGCTGTGTATATAGTTACACTGTATCATTTAGCAAATGATGACATGGGAAAAAAATCTGTGTAAGTTTACTACAGTCACAGATTTTTTAAAAATATTTTTAATCTGCAGTTGATTGACTCTGCAGATGTGGAACCCCCAGACCCAGAGGGCCGACCCTAGTAAGTGACAGTGTCATCTCTAACACAGCCTCCTGAGCGTTGTTTGATCTCTAACACAGCCTCCAGGCGTTGTTTGATGACTCCTAAAACTCCAACAATCAATTTTAAATTCAAGTTGAAATATTTGAATCAAGAAAACTGGAAAATAAAATATGATAATAATTGATAACAAAAACACCGCTAGCTAGGGAGGAAGAACATAAATGAACATAACCTTTGGAAGACAAATTGCAATACCAAGACAAATTTTAAAAGGTGCCTATGCCTCTCGGAATTCACCCACAGTTTTGGTCCTGCCCACGGGGTTTATTTTAGACTCTAAACTTTATGTTGAAAGTAATCAAGAAGGTTCAGAAAGATTTTTGAAAGGATAAAATGTCTAGATGTGCTAGATAGTAGAATTATCAGGTAGCAATAAGTAAACCTGTAGTAGAGTACTAGTACATAAATAGATGGGTCGACCCAAGCCAGTGAAAGTGAGAAAATTGACCTACATATGTATGAAATTTAGTATATAATCAGGTATTAAATCCAACCAACTGAAATGCAATGGCTCTCACAGTTGGGTAGCCAGGTGAAAAAATAAATAAATTCCTGTTCTTATTCTTTATATTAAAAATAAATTCTAAAGGGATAAATAATTTAAATGTAAAATATAAAACTACAAAATTGCCAGATGAAAACACTGGCCCATATCAATTTCATGCAGCCTTTCTGGATCCCAGAGATGCATGTTCCTTCTATAACTTTGTAAGTTCAAGATACATATTCCCATCCCTATAGAAACCACTGAAATATAATAATAAAATTAAGCAATACAGCTAACACCCAGGGGATACTATTCAATGCAAAATAAAACAGGAAAAAAAACAAGGACATGTTGGGCAAATATCTAAGAAATAGCAAAACAGTGAACTTAACTCCTATTATGAGTAATTAAATTGGATTAAATACTCCAATTAAAAGGCAGATACCCTCAGAATGGATTAAAATACAAAGCCAACTTATACACTATTGACAAAATTGATGTCTATAAACATCAATATAGACATGTTGAAAGTAAAAAAAAAATGGAATAAGATACTCTGCATACATGTGCATAGGAAAGTCAGAGTGTATTAAGGTCAGTCGCAGCAGACTTCAGGACCAGTATTACTACCAAAGATAGAGGACTGTCCTAGTGATGTATGTGTAAACCTTCAAGAGTTTCAAATACATCAAGAAAACTGATAGAACAGAAAGGAGAAATAGATAAACTGACAATGTTTCTTTGGTAATCACTAGAAATGATAAAACAAAAATCAGTAAGCTCATGTAAGATTCAATAACACTGTCAACTAACTATGCCATTTGCAGAACACTATCCTGTCCAACAGCTGCTGAACATACCTTCTTTTCAAATGCCCGTGGGATATTCACCAATATAGGCTACAAACTGGGGTTGAAACCAGCCTCAACAAGTATAAAGATCACAATCATAAAGGATACGCTCTCTAATTGTAAGAAAATGAAACTAGAAATAACAAAAGAAAAATATTTCCAAAGAAGCCAAAGGTCAGAGAAAACATTACAAGGGGGATTTTTAGTGTTTTGAATTAACAATGATTAAAATACATCCCATAGAAATTTTTGACATGTGACAAAAGGAGTACTTTACAGGGAATTTGTATTTCCAAATGGATATACTAGAAAATGGGAATGGCTTTAATGTTAGTAGTCAAAGGACCCCCCCAAGAGCAGATAAAACAGGAGTCTGCCAAAGATAAAAGAGAAGGAAAGAAAGAATAAAGTTCAGAATTCAGTAAAAACAGCAAGAGACTCTTTGAAACTCAAGTCAGTTGTTTGAAAACATTGATAAAATTGTTACATTCCTGGCAAGATAAAAGAAGAGATGAGAGAATAACATGATTTAGCAATTTCAAAAGTTAAGGAGGGGACCTCATTACAGAAAATGTGGGCATGAAATGGTAAGAAAACAGTATGAAAAATATTACGCCAATAAATTTAACTCAGATGATAGGGACATTTTTTTCTGAAAGCTGCAAATGACCAAAACTAACTCAAGAATGAGAAATACCTGCTTGGCCTTAGATCTCTCAAAGAAATTGAATTAATAATGAACCCTTTCCCCAACTCACCCGCACACCTTCTGCCCCAGATGGCTACAGTAATGAATTCTATCCACATTTAAGAAGGAAATAACGGGCTGAGGATGTGGCTCAAGCGGTAGTGGGCTCGCCTGGCATGTGTGCGGCCCGGGTTTGATCCTCAGCACCACATACAAACAAAGATGTTGTGTCCACCGATAACTAAAAAATAAATATTAAAAATTCTCTCTCTCTCTCTCTCTCTCTCTCTCTCTCTCTCTCCCACTCTCTCTCTCTTTAAAAAAAAAAAAAAAGAAGGAAATAACAACAGTCTGTAATTCTTTCACAAAATACAGGAGGAGGGAAGCCTTCCTGACTGTTCTTATGAAGCCAGAGGAACACTGATACCAAAACCAGACAAGAATACAACAAGAAAAATGCCCCAGATCAATCTCTCTTGTGAACAGACACAAAACCCTTAGTGAAATATTAGGAAATCAAACCCAGATATGTGCGTAAATGCATTTGTATGTATATGTGCACACATACATGTACATTAAAAAGGATAAACAGAAAACTAAAGGGTTGCTAATTTGTGGAAACTAAATGGATCTGAAGTCCACATCCGCAGGCCTATAACTAATTAAGACATCCAGTTGTAGTCCATATTAAAACCCTTCCAAAAAAAGAATTTCTTTATTCCTTTGATGACCTCTTTGATATTGCATAATCCCAGCTTAGTTTTTTATGTTCTTACAAAATGATGGAAAGCACCAGGAGAAACATGTATTATAAAGATAAATAGGGTATAACCCTAAGAAACACAGAGTTTATCCACAATAATCTTCCCTGTTAAGTTTTCAAACTTTTGTAAATAAAAAATGTATTTTTCCCCAAACCATCGAAATCACCCGACATGTACATAAATGAAAGGAAAACCAAGGTCAATGTAAGGAAGCAACGTAAAACAGAGTAAAAATCCTGGTATGAGAATTGGCCTTTGTAGCTGCTGAGGTTGAGCTCTGTTTTAGAAAGCCATTTTATCTCCCAAATGAGTTTTTACTTATTTGCGTCAAAAATGACTTCTAAAGTTTAAAATGGGGGATGGGGAGATAAAAAGGAAACAAAAAATAAGTACAGTTAGTATTTACCATCAATTGATCATTGGATCCAAGCTATAGAAAAACCCAGTCCCAAATCAGCGCCTCGAGTCATTCCCAGGTGCCCTCCCACCTGACTGTTTCCCAGGGAGATCAGAGGAACCAGGTAAAATTCATAGCGACCCCTTCGGATTATCATTAAATCAGTGTTGTGGTGTCCACCCAGTTTAAAAGTGAGCATTCAAGAACACAGCATGGCAGGATCTCCTAAAAATGTTTTTTCAATCCTTACTGCCTTTTCACACAAACATTAGGACATGTGTTTTTTTTTTTAGAGGAACTTCACACTGTGCTTGTTCATTTACACGAGAGGTCGTACAAAGGCAAAAAGCTTAAGAACAGAGCTATAGTAAGCCACATCTGTCAAACAGAAAAGGAAACATGAGGTGGGATTATTCACTCACTGGGCCAGTGTGTACCGGGCAGCTGAGAGGTGCCAGGCACCAGGGACCCAGCAGGGAACAAGGTGGACCACTGTCTCAGTCACCGTGGAGCTGAAATTGCAACCAGGAAGACAGGTGCATGATTCGCCGTGGGCAGAACTCTGATGGAGAACCCCACGTGGAGAGTACTTGACAGGAGCCTGGCCTGGCCTGGGGATGGGTGGCCAGGACCAAGAACAGGAGGTCTTGGCAAGAGGCAAAATCTCCACCCAGTATTGGGGTGAGGGTGGGAAAGAGCTGTCGGGCACCGAAGACTCTGTGGCAAAACAGAAGCTGGGGCCGCTGGGAGACTCAAATGTAGCAAGGAACAGCTGCTACCAGCACAGGCAGCAGCTGCCAGGCCCACGCCCACAGGAACCCCTGCTATTGTCTCACTAATGCGCGTGGCTCCCCACGACCCTGCCTGCTGGCACTCCCTCCCTGGATCACCTGTTTCAGGTAAGAGGGGGTGCATACGGCAGCTTGCTTCTAACCAGCAAAAGGTGGCACTGGCTTCTGTGACTAGATTACAAACTTTGTGGATTTTATTTTGCTAGTAGACCTTCTTGGTGCCTTAGCTGGCATCCTCGATGGAGCAAACGGCCCTGCAGAGAGGGCACTTGTTTGGGACATGAGAGAGGACTCCAGCAACAGTATCTAGGAACTGAGATCCTCGGTCCAGCAGCAGATCCTTCCAAGCCAACCTCCGGATGAGACTCAGCCCTGGCTGGACCTTGTTCTCAGCCAGCAAGAGAAGCTGCATCAGAGGAGGTAGGTACCGCGTGGGCAGACTCCTGGCCCACAAATACTGGGACGGCCATTAGTGTTATCTAAGACTAGTTGTGGGAATTGGTCACACATGACAGGTAACTAATGCACTCATGTATGTGCATTTGAAATTTCCATAAATATTTTCTCCAGTTGTCAGAGGTAAACACTATCAGGCCGAGTCCTGGACTTAGCATACCTATGCGATGGAATACTCACCTATGAAATAGTAAGTTTCTCCTACAGAGAAAATGCAGTTGAGCTGATAAGTCTGCATGTCCCTTTAATCAGGAAAAAAGTCAACAGTGTTAGGCCCTGAGAACGGGGCCCACAGGACCCCACTGTGAGAGTCAAGTACTGTCCCACCTCAGAGGAGTCTTCCTGGAAAGCCGAGTTTTTTTCTGCAAATCCTGGGCCCTGGGAGCAGCACAGGCTGAGACAGCCGAGAAGCTCTGGGAGTCCAAAGGACACCTGGAAGTCGTGGCCTCATATGGCAGCCCACTGGCTTGTCACATGGGCTCTGAAGTCAACCACCACTTGGGTCCTGACTCGGGGGCTGTGTGTCTCATTTCTTCATCTGTATGATGGAGACCATAACGGACACACCTCGAGGGGCCACAGTGATGTTTTAATAGGATGATTCCCGCCGCAGGCTGAGCCCAGGTCCTGCCCAACGCCAGGTAAGTAGGTTAATGGCCAGTGGCAAGTCCCCTTCTCTGTACCCCTTGTTGGGAAAGGAATTCATAGGCACAGTGCCAGCCATGCTTCCTGCTAGATGGGTGGCCTTGCGACACTTGAACTGCTTGGCTTTCTGGTCTGCAAGCCACAGTGACCACCTGCCTGTCTCCCAGGTGTGTTGGGTGGACTGAGAGCACAGGTAAGGCTCTGGGAATGGGGCGGCCCACAAAAATCACACAAGCAAAACTTCTTTACCCTATTCCTTTTCCTCTTTTGGTGTGTGTTTATTTATATTTGAAATTTTTTGATAAGTTGGAAGATAGGACCAATATCAGTCCATATAAATACACAAAACAGAGAGCTACAAGATGCTTATCAATATAAAGGGACTAATAAATGGGATTTCTCTGGTTTTAAAACTAGCTTTAGCAACATAAATGCGTGCATATAAATTATAAATGTGTGGCATATAACTTGCTCTAGTTCAGCCCCCATTACGCCCCCTTTCCTCCCCTCCTCCTGCCCCCTGTACCCTTCCTCTACTGATGGTCCTTTTAGAGTATTGCTTAATCCTGTCCTTACATGAAGAGGGTCCCCCCAGGAGAGATGGCTGTTCCCCAGGCAGAGAAACTGATAGGAGCCCTTGGGTGTCACCTGGTTATATGTTGGACTAAGTGGACATTTTTGAAAACTCTTGGGCTTCTTTACAACTCTGAGAAGATGGCAGCTGGAACTAAGAGATAAATCATATTAGTGGGGGGGGCAGGGGAAGCAGGGGTCTTTACATTGTTTTTTTCTTCTATAAATTGGGAAAATAACACTAACACTAGGTCCTAGAGGAAACACTCCTGTCAGATTCTGGAATGTCTAAATTCGTAATGTTGAGAACCAGGAGGTTACAGGGCATCTCCCTAACTACGCTGCTGAAATCACTGTTCTGGTAGGTAAATAACACTGCAGTTAAGCCCTTCCTATACGCTTCCTCCACAACACTGAGATTCCTACTTCAAGGGCAGTCCTTAAGCACAGCTGCCCAGCACCCTTGGGCACTCTGAGTTTTATTTACCTTTCAGTTCCACTCCTCAGCCTCCCTGAAAGCCCTCCAGTGCAAACTGGAGACTGGGAAATCCATTGCCCTGGCCTGGGCCTCTGCCACCTCATTCTCTCCCTCCAACCCTTCCTCCCTGACCAGCCTGTGGCCCCTGGGGAAAGAGGAGACTAACAATTGCTGTTGGCTGTAAGTAGGAGATACAAAAGGGTCACCGTCATGCAGACAGTCTAAACAGTCCTGGTAACACAACAGCCCTAACCCAACTCAGCCCAAAGACTGAACCTGAGACCTAGGGTGGGAGAAGGAACAGGCCCTGCTCCCCCAAACCCCTGCCGCCCCCTGTGTTGGACTCTGGGGCCAACTGACACCAACCACCAAGAGCAGGAGGGGAGGTGGTTTGGGATGCTGAGAACCTGTGGCACGGAGTCCTCTGCACATCTAAAGAGAAGACCTTAGATGACAAAGCCTGTCCCCAGCATTTCCTCATACGGCATTCTCCATATCCCAGTCAGGAGGCTGCATCCTCACTACTCATTCACAAATAAAGAAACTGAATCTGAACAGACTTCATGGGTTCCTCAGGGTGACAGGGCCATAAGGAGGCAGAGCTCAAAGCCACTTCTCCCTCCAGTGCTGAATTCTGGCCCTGATGGATCACCACCTGTCAGCTTCATAACTAGTGGGAGAACCCAGCACCCTCCACCCAGCCCTGGAAGTGGTGTCGAGAGACGTAAAGGGAACCTCGTAACCGGATGTCACTGACGTCACAGGAGGGGCAGATGCCCTATTAGGGATCTTTCACGCTCGGGCACAGTTGTCTTGATTTGGCTTTCCAACTCTTTCCCGCCCTGTCCCTGCTCCCACGCTCTTTTGAAATCACTCTCTTATCAAGCCTCTGCCACCAATGGCTTAGTCCTCAGCTGTGCCGAGGAGAAAGGAGAATGAAGGCTCTTTCCAAAGGCAGCAGAGCCAAGATGCAAAGGGAAGAGACTGAAATGTATGAGCAAACTGGGAGAGGGCGCTTCGGGAGGACCGTCCACCCCAGCCAAGCAAATGATGCTCCAGGAACCGGCTCTAAGAGACTGAATGCAAAACTTAATCAGGTGGACGCCATCCAACACAACCAAATTTTGGTGGCAATCAGGCGTCTGTTTCCTAATCAATCGAGAGATCCCTCTACACAGAATCACAGCTCTCACTCCCCAAGTTGCAAAGACATCAGGCGAGGGCTCCGTCACTGGCTCACCCCCCTGTTCAGCTCCCTCTCCCTGTTAGATCTGTAAGCTTGGAATCAGCCGGTGCACATTCCTGGAAGGCTCATGGGTGGAATTCCACTGACACCTCTTCTGGCAGCCAGGCAGCCCCTGTTCTCCAGCTGTTCTCATTTTCCTCAGCCAGAGGGAGATGGGAACAGCTGACGGCTTCACCCCGAAGCTCTCTAGGCCTCATCATTAGCACATCTCGAATCTCGCCCGGGCAGCTGCCAAGCCAAGACTAACACGACAGCAGGAGGGCAGCTGACCGGCTTTATGACAGTGTTGGGAGCATTGGAAGCTGGGAATCACGCCACGGGGTTAAGTCGTCCCCTGCTCGTCGCTGGGATCCACTCACTCTCTATGCCAGAAGGTGGAGGTCTATGTCGGGTGTTCGTACCACCGTATCCCCAGCTCCTGACACAACTCTGGGATTACCATAGGCAAAAAATGAACGTGCAGACTAAAAGAATCAAGGCATCAATACTGCGGAGCTCTCGTTCTGAAAACATGGCGGACTACATATTCATTCCTATTAAAACATAAAAATATGAAAGGTGACAGCATTTTTAGAGAACCTATGTAACTGAATTAGAAAGAAAGGAAGGAAATTATAGGGAAAGAAAGAAATTTGCAGCGAGAACCCTGGACACTGCTGATGCCCTGGGCATAGGAGGCCAGTGGCTACCTCCTAAAGTCCAGGAGCTCTTGGTTCAGTGACAAGACATCTGACCTTGAAGACAGGAGATGGAGTACTGCAGCTGAGACCCTCGAGTAACACCGGGGCTTTGTAAGACTGTCCTTGCCAAGTTCCAGGACTAGAAGAATATACCAAATGCTCAAGGAAGCAGCAATGTGGCTTATCTCTACCCAGAAGTCTGGTGAGGGACGGGGAATTTCCCAAGAGAAACTGAGACTTCAAACCATTGCCACGTGGGTATCGGGACCAAAATTACAGTAACCATGTGGTGTAAAAGTCCCAAGACGAGAGAGTCACACAAAAACTGAGCTCAGACAAGTGTGAGTAAGCTCTACTTCACAGGAAAGTTCCTGGATTTGTACCATAATCCAGCATGCGGAGGACTCCCATGGAGGGGGCAGTGATGGAGGGGAAAATACAAAAAGTTTACAACACAAAATTGTAAAGCATTAGAAAAGATAATCCATGGTGATAAAGAATCTACATCCTAAGTACTTGAGATGATGAAATAATCTGAAAGGGTAACAATGTATCCTCTAAAATTATTAAATACACGAATAAATACAAAGAAACCATAATGAAAGTCATTGAAAGGACAATACTTTTAAAAAAGATCTAGCAAGTTTGAGAAAGAACAGAATAAAGCTTCCATAAGTGAAAAAATCATAGACATTGGAAATTTTCTTAAAAAATAAAAAATTCAATAGTTTAAAAGCAATTTAGACACAGATTAAGAGAGAATTGGTGAAATGGAATTTAAAGTTGTAGACGTCACCTAGAATATAAAGCAAAAGGTAATGAAGAGACAAAGAGAGATTAAAAACAGAATGACTAGTAAGTTCCAATCATAAATAATAACAGTTCCAAAGGAGGTAACCAAGAAGAAAGGGCAAGAAGGTCATTGAAGAGATAATGGCTAAGAATATTACCTAATTGACTGAATTTGAAAAGTACATCAAAGCCAGATATATATAATCCATATCAAAGCAGATGTTAATAAATGATAGAAGCATATGTGTGCACACACAGGCACATACATGCACGCACAAAAACAACAAAGAAATACCTTGATAGCCAGCAGAGAAAAAGGCAGTTGTATGGCAAAGGAATAATCATTAACACCACAGAGTTCTCAACTATCACAGAGGCCAGGACACAACACCTGTCATCTGCTCAAGGAAAACAGCCGCTGGCCTAGAACTCCACACAGAGCCAAGCTAACATGCATGAAAAAGACAAAAGGAACACTTCCCAGACCAACAAGGGCACAGGCTTCCTCTTACAGACTGCCCATGGAGGCTACTCATTGTAATAAGGAGCACACTGAGTCTGGAAGCAGAGTGGTGTAAGAAACCATGATGTAAGATCTGAACTGGTCACACTGGATAAGCCAGAATAACCTTCACTGCTAGACACCACAAGAGCCTCCTGGTGCCTCGTGGAATTACCTGATGAGTGGAGCGTTTCAAGAGGGTAGAACCGATACCAGACAAGAGTGATTAGGAAAGTGGGAGGAGCAACAAGAGAAGCATTAGAGCCTGCTCAGCCAGACTGCCTGCCTGGAGGAGGGGGAGGAACTTATTACCTCTATCCAGACTCTCAAGTGCAAATATTAAAATTTAACAGTACTACTGAACTGTGGCAACAGAATAGGTGACCTTCAATAGAACTAGGAGAAGGTGTAAATGACCCTTCAGCAACATAATAGGAGACAGAAAAGAAGAAAAAGGTGTCTAAAAATAGTAAAAGCTATTCTCACTATTATTGAAAAAATAATAGCAAGGACACTTGCAATCACTGCTTTCGTGCAGCACTGTCTCGGAAATGCTAGCCAGCAGTAGCAGCAAGACCCCCCAAAGTGCAGCGCTGAGCACTGCGCAGGAAGAAAGGCAATCTCACCAACTTCTTCACATGATAATTCTTATAATTTCTATGAATTCAATCTACAAACTAGAGTAAATAAACATTAAGTGAAAAATCCATTCACAAAAATAAGTAAGAAATGAACCATTAATCAAAACTTTTTAGAAAAATATATTCATGGAGAAACAAGAACAGCCATGGCTGGTGCATGCTGATGCGGAATAATAGGCAAGAGGTGTCAACTCCCATCTGCTCCTTTAATTCAAAATTTAATTTCAAAGTGCTTAAAGTTATCCACATTAAAGACCGAACATTTTAAAGCCCAGTGTGGTTCCATCCAGAATGATAACAATACAGTAGGTACTTAGGGTATCTAGATATATATTTTATGAAGATGTGTAAGAATTTTTGGAAGAAAATTATTTCGATCTTATTGAATAACATTAAAAAGAACAAATAGAGAAATGAGCACACTCGTGATGGCAGTCTTAATGCATTAAGGGTGCCAATTCTCCCACAAAATTAACCTTTAAGCCTGCATGGGGTATTTTGTAGAACTTAGAGGATTTCAAAATCTGCATGAAATACTGCACAGTTTGAAGCCTAATCAAGACAGCCTCCAAGGAGAAGAGGAGGGGAGACAGCCTTGTTGGGTAGTTAGCAGGTGCCAGGCACAGCTCAAAGCAATTTCCCTGCCTCTTCCCCTTGGTCCTCATGACACGACTGTGGGTAAACTCTGCTGTGGGCACCACTTCACAGAAGGCGAGCTGTCTGGGGAGGAAAGAGTGCGCATGGGTTGTCTGAGGCCTGGGATAACCAACCAGCCCATGTGCCCGGAGAGGTTTCCTGTGACACGGATTTTCAGTGCTGAACTTGGAATGCTGGGCACTCAAGCGTAGTCAATTACCTTCCCAGCAAATAGGCAGCAGAGCTGGTATGTAGACTCCACCAGCTGACCCCAGTTCCCCCTTGTGTACCACAATGTACCGACCGATCTAAACACATGACAAATATGAAGCACAGGACACTGAAAATGGTATGACATCAGAATCTGAATAAATAAATAGTCCAATAGAACCCAGAAGCCTATCTGTCTGTACCTGGTATTGATCAGAAGAGGAGAAGAATTCAACAAAAGTTACTAGGAGAAGTGGTTATCTGACAACAAAAAAGAAATAGAACCTGACCTCAAACAATAAATAGAAAATAAATTAGACTAAAAGTGAATGGCAGAAAGTTAAAATTTAGAAGAAATTATTTTAAAAATCTCTTTTGTAGCTCACAAAGAGAGAATTATTGAAACTAAATTTTAAAACCAACATGGGCAAGTGATAAGTACTTCAAAGACAAAAGAGAAAGAATGTGCAAACACATGAAAATAATCTGAGAATCTCCAGTAATCAGGAAAATGCCAGATAAAACAATGAAACAGCCAGCCTCTCAAATCTGAAAATACCAAGTACTGCCAGATTTTGGGTATCCAAAACTTTTTGTATAATGATTTGAGCCACCAAATTGGAAAGTAACTTAACAAACTATATTAAAGTAGGGAATGGGTTACTCTACGACTCAGCAATTCACTTTAGTAGACTCCCTAGAGCTCACACCTGTGCATACAACACAGGAAGCAGAAAGCACCATTCCAATATCAGAGTCGGAGAAAACAGGTATTTACCAGCAGACACGTGAGCATTCATTCTTTTTCACTTAGTGGAAAAAGAGCAAGAAAGCTGAACACATGTAGCAACGTGAGTGGCCTTAAATCCGTATTGATCTGGAGCTGGATTGTGGCTCATGGTAGAGCGCTTGCCTAGCGTGGGTGAGGCACGGGGTCCGATCCTCAGCACCAAGTAAAGATAAATAAAGGTATTGTGTCTTTCCACAAATAAAGAATCTATTTTTTTAATGTTGATTTTTTTTGGTAATTAGAACAAATTTTAAAAATTTTAAAAAAGAAAGAAATATATATATATATATATTGATTAAAGAAAAAACAAGTTGTAGAATTTTGTCAATACAGTAGGGGGCCATATGACTAACATTTAAATCCAAAACCAATATCGGATATTGATTAGAGAGAGAGAGTGTGTGTGTGTGTGTGTGTGAGAGAGAGTGTGTGTGTGTGTGTGTGTGTGTGTGTGTGTGTGTGTGTGAGAGAGAGAGAGAAGAGAAGAGAAGAGGATGGGCCAGGGGAGAGGAGGGGCCTCAACAGATCTTTAACATTTTACCTCATTAAATTTTAAAAATCCTGCACATAATAAAATCTAGTTGACAAAAATGTAAGTGTATAACTTATTGTACATGTTGTTTTTCAATTTTTTATATTTTATGAAAGAATGAACAATGAGGCCCAAATTCTTTTCCATTCATCATCTTCATGGTCATACATCAAATTATACTGAAATTGGCTGAAAAAAAAGTGATTTTAATTTAGAAAATTTACTTGGCAGGCTCCATTTCAGAAGTGTGCCTATCCCAGAACCCAGAGAGCAGGAGCACTTGCAGGTACAACCCAGACTAAGCCCAATGCAGGTTCCCAAGAACACGACAAACACCCAGGATTAACACCAAACAAAGCTCTTTGACAAAAGCTTGCCACCAGATCACAGGCCACGAGGACACTGCTAAAGCAACGTGGGAAAGGAAGAGTCTTCAACATCAGTGTCACTGGACCCATAGATCAGGCCCAGTCCACGGTACTGGCATCTGATCTACGGTGGGATCCAAAAAAGAACCATGGAAAAATCTGAGGAGGAGGCTGCTGAGCCGGGAGAGGCCCCTGACGAGTGCCTCAGTCTCAGATTCTGAAAGCTGGCGTGAGCACGGCGTCACCACTGCCATCTGTCCCCCTAGGACATGGGAGCCCAGGGAGCATCCTGTGACTACCACGGATGCACCAGGATGCAGAGACTTGATCAGAATCGTGATTCCGGGCTCACCCGAGGCTGAGTGCTGTGCTGACTTGCTGTCGGTGCTGGTGAATTGGTACTGGTTTCTCCGGGAACGGGCAGCCCACCAGCATGCCTCCTGGCCCTCGCACCGGGTGTGAGACAACTAACTGTCGACAGTAACGAATCGGATTCCATTGAGCCACCCTCCAGCCAGAAGGAACACGAGGAGATCACTAAGGAAATGGGCACCCACGTTAAGAAGACTGGCTAGAACCCTGACAGCACTCATGTCCCTTTCTGATTGGAATGGTGACAATGTGCTGTTGTCCAGGGCTAATATGCCTTGGATCGAGAGAGGGAAAGTCACATGAAGAGGGCAGTGCCAGTTGATCCACATTTTGGAAACTTTAGATTACACCCTACCACCACTCGTCCAAGGGGCAAGCCTCTGTGTCTGCCCCACAGGACATCTGTGACAGTGAACTGAGTGGCACTGTCCCATTGGGCCAAATAGAGACTGCCATTCTCAGCCCAGCATGGTGGCCACCTTTGCTCCAGTCAATGTCACAACTAAGGTAAAGTCTTGAAATGCACCATGAAGATTTAAGCAAAGCTCTTCCTGGGGAGAGTGTGGACTTCAGTGTCAAGGATGTGTTTGTCAGATGGTCACTATGGCAACATTGTAGGTGACAGAAAAACAGGGCACCAGTGGACTCAGCTGGCTTCACCGCTCAGTTGATTATCTTGAACCAGTCAAGCCCGTCAGCCGTGCCCCTGCACCACACAGCTCACACTGCTTGCAAGATTGCTGAGCTGAGGGGAAAGGCTGGTACCACTCTGGAAAGAAGCTGGAACATGACCCGAGAGTCTTAAACCTGGGAGGCCCCTGTCATTGATGGCAACTACAGTGCAGAGAGCTCTGCTCACTCTCCCCCTCTGTTCTTCTGCTGTCCATGAGACAGACAGTTGCCACCATGTCATCAAAGTATGACAAGAAGGCTGTTGGAGCTGGTGAGGTCATCCATTCTGCCCAGAAAGCTAAACAAATATCAAATCTAACCCTATCACCCTGTCTTAACCTTAGTAATAATCAACCACTCGGAGCCACATCTCAATGGTCATGTGAATTGCTACTAAAGGACAGGTTAGTGGCAACAAAGCATCACGACACCTTCAGAAGAAGAGGAGGATGTATTGTGAATCATTTGTGTATTTGTGTGTGTGTGTGTGTGTGTGTGTGTGTGTGTTTGCATGGACATTTTAAGCTATTTGTTTTTAAAATCAGTGCTTTTTAATGGAAACAGCTTGACCAAAAATCTGTCACAGAATGTTAAGACCCACTATAACAAAGTTTAATGAGGAAAAAAAATAATAAACAAATGAAAACAAACAAGCAGAACCTGGTTCTCAGATCACTCTCAGATTCAAGTGAGCAGAGATCCCAAGACAAAGGCTCAAATCCTATCCTGGCTTTAATTACAAACAGAAAACAAGGAAACATTTGGTTAAAGTGTGGGTCAGTGCTCACCATGCCCTGCTGGGGGGGAAGGAATGTGCAGGGACATAGGCGATCCAAGAATGGATCATCTGAACCGAAAGGGGAGGGCAGAGCTTCCCGCAGTTGCCTGATGAGGCTGCCCGATGGTTTTAAACAGTCCTGAGTAAGCTAAGCTCTTAATGTAGCCCTGGGATGACCTAAGAGCTTACAGGATAAAAAATACCAATATGAGGCTGGAATCTTTGGCTTCTCCACCTCGTCTGTCAACGGAAGGCAAGGTAACCGGGCATCGAGCAGAGCACAAGGAAACACAGGAAAAATGACCTGCAGAAAGTCCGAGATGGAATCGGCAGCCTGTCAGATGCAATATCTGAAGCACACATTTCAACTGGAAAACAGAGTTCATTTGAGCTGCAGTGTCATTCGCTCCGGAACCAAGCTAACTCTCCACCTCGTTGCCACAGGCGTTATTGTGATGCCAAAGAGAGGATGCAGCTGACAAAATGTTCACCATGGCCTTAGAGATGCCCTCACATCCGCCACGCTGCAGATGGGTCCTCTTCTGGAGCTGAGGGCAGTACTGGGAAAGTGGCAGGATTCTTGCACCAGGATCGTGTGAGACAAGCACAGCACCAATACAGTGCCTGGCACCAGTGCATTTCATCAGTGTCCTTGTAGGCGACCACAGGCGGATATGACAACTTCAGGGTAAATAAAATGCACAGAAACTGTCTTGTGAAACATTCTGTCTAGATGATGTTGATTTCCCTCCTCGACCCCTGAGGCCTGGAGATATAGCGCTGAACAACACTGCTCCCAGTGGGCATCCGCCACAAGGCAACAGGGCTGCCCAGTGGGTACAGAGAACCCAAAATGGCTGCTCACACCTGCCTTGTGAATCACGGTATTGCAGAACAGTGTAGCTTTAAAAGGCTCCAGGAACACACTCTGTACAAAAACACAGGGTTTTCTGCCACAGTAATGAGTTCGTTACAGCATCACGTACATCAGGAAGAAACGTGCTTCATTTCTTTAAATGATGTAGCATCCTTTCTTAATTTTTTTTTTTTACAGTTTCCACAGCTGCAACACTTATCTAATTAGGTATATGTTGACTTGGAGTTTTTAAAGATGTTGGAAAGAAAGCTTCAAAACATTTAAAAGTGGATTTAATTTTTGTTTCCACAGGAAGGAATAGAAAGAGCCAAAGGACAAGGGAGAGGAGGAAGCGGTCTCTATCTGCGGAGCATAATAATAAGAATGTGGGCTGGCTTCTGATGGGCAAGGCAAATTCACAGGTATTTATCTGTCACCACCTGAAATCCTACAACAAAGGAATACTCATCATGACAGCCAAGACCTGGGGAGAAGATAACATCAGGGAAGAGGAAGCAGAAAGGCTTTGAGAGACGGAAAGAGACAGAAGAGTAGAGAAGAAAAAGCTGGAACGGACTACTGGAGAGGAGAGGAGAGGAGAGGGGAGGAGAAGAGAGGAGAAGAGAGGAGAGGAGAGGAGAGGAAAGAGGGATAAAAACCCTGGAAAGGCTCAGGAAGAGGGCCCTGGACATCGCTAAGGGCCAGTAGGGGGGCTAAAACAGCAGCCGAGGAGACGTCACAGCCCTAGGTCCCTTGCAAAGCCAGCACCTCCAGGGGCCTGCCCTCCTTCTGAACAGATAGGTATGCCATAAGCAGGGAAGTTCAGAGCTTACGGACTCTCAGACACAGAGGAATGTCAGTAAGTGTCAAACTAAAGCAAAAGGATTAAAAACAAACAACAACAACAAAGCATTATGAGATGACATCATCTTTACCCTGTTCCCCTGCTCAGCTCACAAGCCGACAGACAGCCAGGCATAACTCTCTCTAGCCAGAGGCCAAAGGACTTTTTAGACAAACTTACCAGCCTAAGGGGTGGGGGCAGAAATCAGGGGCATTGGGGGTTTCCTGACAAGATAAAGGCCTACCAGTCAATAAATCCATCTGTGGAAGCACTGGCACCTCCAGTAGCTCATCAGCATCCCTTTATTAAATATTAAAAGAGCCAAAAGTTGCATTTGGGGAAAGTCAGAGATTATGGCAAATGGGGGAAAGAATCTCAAAACTAATAGTGAACATAAAGTGAACAAAGGATGCTTAGCAAGTAAAACTACACTCAGAGTTAACAGAAATCTGGTATCCACTATAAAAAAAGAATAAGACAGTATAATAAAAGAAAAAAAAACACTCAGCAAAAACATCACTTAGAAATTAAATATATGGTAGCAAAAATTTTAAAAGAACAACAAAAAAATTGAATTAAATAGAAGGGTTGGGAAATATAGCTAAACAACTATGCCAGAAAATAGAACAAAAATGCAGAATGAAAAATAGATGAGACAATTGAAGAATATTTTCAGGAGAATGAAGAAATAATACAAGAAAGTATACTAGAATTCTACAACATGAATTTTCAAGCTGAAATAGGTGACTGAGTTCCCAACACATTACTGGTAAGAATCTCACTAACATATATCATTGTGAAATGTAAAAACCACAGTGACAAAGGGAAGATAAAGCTTCTAGAAAAAAAAATACAACATTTAAAGGATTAACAATCAGAATGTTATTAATTTTTCAAGCAGTAATGGCCATAAAGACAACAAAGAAATACCTTATAAAATACTGAGGAGATATGGTTTTCACCTTGGTATTTTATACCCAATCAAACTAGCAAACAAGGATGGAATGACTGGAAACTGTACATATGTAGTTGTAAATGTATACACATACATGTATATAATATGTACACACACACATATGCATGCATGGTGTAACACATATGTTCCTATCTTTTCCTTACTCACAGAATGCTGTTTTGTTTGAATCACAAAATGTGTATAGCAAAAAATATTACTTTTCTACCATCCTATGCAGCAAAAGATGGCCTCGTCATAGACTGGCCAATGAGATCTAAGAGAAAATCTGCTAAAAGGCTTATGATGTGATTTTCCTGATAAAAATAAAATTGACTGGCTCTGGGTTTTTTGTTTGTTTGTTTTTTCCTCTTCTTCCCTTTTACTGCTTAGAATTCCAGCAGTCACCATGAAATCATGAGGTAGCACCATAGATTCAGAAGCTAACATCTAAGTATGGCAGAAAAAATGAAGGAGATTGCCTGATTATATCACTGACCTGCTGCTACCCAGTAATATCAGCTACTAACTGCTTACTTCACAACTGTTTGTCATGTAAAGAAAGAAAGAAAAAAACTTTGAAAAGTTACTGTGTCGGGTTTTCTGTTATTTGCAGCTAAAATCATCCTTGACACATTCACAAGTTCTCTCTCAAACGCTCTTCCTTAGGAAGTTACTGGAAGATGTGCTCCACAAAAATAAGGAACAACTTAAGAAAAAGTTATGGTGCTCAAAAAATGGGGGATCCAACATGGGAAGGGTGAGAGAAGAATGGAACGTGAGGGTAAAGGAGCCCAGGAAAGATAATACCAAGTAAAAATAAATGATTAGTAGTTCATGTGGTGTGTTTGCTTGTACTGAAAGGAGCATTATAGTACATTATAGTATTTCCAGAAAAGTTGGAGATAAAGCAGAGGTTGTGTGACAAGAAAAAACAAAAACAAAAATAGTTTTTCCTGTTCTCAATCTCAATAAAGAAGGCTTCACCTCTGATCACTGAAATATGTAGGGATTTCTTCCCATCAATAATCAGTTCTTCAGTGAACATTAACTGGGTGTCCTAAACTTTAACTCAGTTCTGACACTATCTACCCAGAGATATCTTCAAAGGATCTTAACTTATAATCAGAACTTCAGATGCTAATCATAGTCTTAGGTTATCACCTCTACTTCTAATCAACTGGATATAAGTAGTAAACAAACATACAAAAAGAAAAGGCAACTATTAACTCTAGGGAAAACAAGAAATTGCTATAAATAGGGGTCTCATGATCCCCTCCTCATGCCTGATTAATTTTCTGGGATGGTTCACAGAACTCAAGGAAACATGTATTATATTTGCTGGTTTATTATATTAATGAAGGCTACAATAAAGGATGTAGATGAACAGCTAATTGGAAGATACATAGGACAAAGGAAGGATGTAGGTGCCCTTCACATGTTCAGCAATCTGGAGACTCACAAACCCCATCATAGTGGGTTGAAATGGAGATTTCATGACATAGGGATGACTGATGACATCATTGGCCATTAATGATCACTGGACGTTGAGGTAAGGCTGAAAGACCCAACTCTCTTTCACTGGTATTTCTACTGGTCAGCCCCAATATCCTGAAGCTACTTGGAATCCACCCCTTCCAGAAGCCACTAGTCATCTTATTAAACATACAAAAGACACTTATCACTCCAGAGGTTCTGAGGAGCTATGTGCCAGGACAGAGTCCAAATATTTATTACTTATTATGTCGTAGTATCACAGTTTGGTACACAGAAAACAAAATGAAAGTAAAACAAACAAACATACAAAAAAAAAGAGAGGCAACTATTAACCCTAGTGAGAGCAAAACAGTTGCAAAAGGGATGAGATAAGAGTTATAGGACACTGCCTGGCTCAACTCTGAAAGATATTTGCAAAGTCTTCATGGAGAAAACGCTGAATTTTTAAAAATTATGGCAACATTATATTGAGAAGTTGGAAAGAAATATTGAGGTGTCTGTGGTAGAGTAAGCAGAGTGGAGAATAAGATTAGAAAGTGAAACAGTAAGTCATAAAGAGATTTTGATTTTCTTTCCCAAGAGTGAGAGAAAACCATTGATGAATTTTAAACAGGAGACTAACATGATCTAAATCATGATTGAAAATAGTGACTTTGGCTATGGCATTGAACACACCTCGTCAGGAAGAGAGGAAAAGTCAGTTGCTAGTGAGTAGGTTGCTACCATAGAGATAAGAGTTTCCTACAGAAGGAATTTTTAAAGCAGCCTGGATTGGGGGGGGGGGGAGCACATTTTAGTTTGAAGGATGTGGACAAATGGGAATATATGCTGGAGTTTGATTGCTTATGATGAGGAAGGGGAGACTCAGAGTGACTTCCTAAGTGAAGGGGAAGTAGCCCAGAGCTCGTGCCATCTGAGCCAGGCCTCTGGAGAAGGAAAAGGACATTACTACTGAATTGGGGAAGACTTGGAAGGGGAAGCCCTTGGCAGGAAGGTTTGGAGCCCAGAGTTCTGTTTTGGGGCCTGATAGGGTTTATTTGTCAAGAAGGTACCAAGAGGGCAACTGTGTGGAACTCAGGATAATGGACAAGGCTGGAGGAGGACCCAGAATGTGCTCTGCCTTCAACAAGTTTTCATTCCTTTTGCCATCATGAAGAAATATTTCATTATGTGTTTCTAAATCAATGACATGATTGGAAGGCACTGATTAATACTTGGTACTGAGAATCCAAGGGTAAAGAAGCAATGCATGGTTTCCATCTGGGGTCACATCTATTCTAAGGAAAACTCTCTTCACCAAAGCTGTAGTCATAAAATGATAAAAGCTCAACCCCATGAAATAATTTCCTATTGTTCACTTGATTCAATAGACATTTTCCTCTAACAAACACCTATGATCAGAAGACTTTTGTTTTTGTGAATGGAGCATGTTCCAAATTAAAGACCACCTTATGCACACTTTGGGACTGTTTCTATTTTTTTTTTGGGGGGGGGGGGAAGTTCCTTTACAATAAACATTCAAAAGGACCAATTTGTAAGACTTTCAAGACACTTTTGACTACTGTTATTTTCGTTTGCAGGTCATGGGGTTCCTCAAGAGTCAGCTGTGTTCTTTCTGGGCTTTCTCATTCCTTCTTCCTTTGTGCAATCCTTTTATTTGATCACTAATTCCCAATTTGGTCTTTATTGCTGTGTGGATTTTAACAAGAACCGTGTTTTAGCCACATTACAGTAGGCATGGTGGGGGTGGAGGGTAGCAGTGGCAATTGCGAAATAAAACGTACCATAAAGTGGTAACGGTTCGTGATTGAGGCCAGTTGTTGAAAAATAAATGCCTGTTATATAGAATCATAGAAATGTGGAGTTTGAGGCCAAGGCAAATCACTCTTTGGTGGGATGACAGCGCCTCTAGCGGCAGAAAGAAGGCGACGGAAGCGGGGACCAGAGGAAGCTCACGAATTTTTAAAAAGGCACCTGCTGAGTGAGTCCTCATTATGCAAACAAGATCCACAGGTGTCCGATTTTAAGGGGATTCAACTCGAGAAAATCTAAGTCTGTAAAACAGCTATAATATATGCACTTTGATTTAACTCTGAAATGAGGATCGCTTTACACGACGTTGATGTTAGCGAATACTATGGTCAAGAATCTGTGGATAGACAGATGAATTTGGCTGAAGTTTGGCCGCTGCCTACAGCTAGGAAGTGAGCTGAAAAGGGCGGAGAGGGATGTAGTAGGTAAGAGAGTCAATATAAAAAAAAGGGGAAAGAAAAGAAGGGAGACCACGGGGAATCCCAGCAGGCACCGCTGCGGAGGAGGGTCTGGTTCACCTGCGTGGCTACTGCCCGTCCCCCAAGTGCATCGGTGGGGGAGGCAGGGAGTGGAAAGAAAACCTCCTCCGAGAGGGTTGACCCAAAAGGTGGGGTGGGGGGCTCACCACGGGACAGGTTCAGTAAGATAGCCCCACGAGCATCATTCGGGGCGACACGTGTAACTGTCAAGATATTGAGACGTTCGAGCAAATGTCACCCAAGAGGGGAGGGGACGGGAAGTAGCCCAGAGCTTGTGCCATCCGAGCCAGGCGCTGCTGGCTGCTTCAGGGCCACGAGCCCAGTGTCCCCACCTTTCCCCTGGGAATTGGCACCTGGAAGGGGATCGCCTCGCGGCTCTGGGCACGCGAGCCCGGGGCTCCTCAGATGCGCCCCAGTGCGCCGCCTCTCGGGGTAGCCCGGGCACTCTGCAAGCCCCAAAGCCAGAGCAGCGCGCGGTGCCCCGGGCGGGGTGGCAGGCAGCCTCCTGGGCTCGGTGACTTACCTCGGGCTGCGCGGGGCGCGAACAGAACCGCGGCCAGGGCGAGCAGGAGGGCGCGGGCGGGGGACGCGAGCGGCGGGCGCGCTGCCATGGTCGCCAGCCTTCCGTGCAGCAGCTCTCGGGGCCCGGCAGCCAGCGCTGCACCATCCCACGCGGGCGGCGAGCCGGGGCCGGGCGTCGCGGCCGGAGGGATTTCCTGCTGCAGCGAGTCAGCTCCGACCCCCTCGCGCAGAGCCCGCGCGGCGAGGAGCGAGTCTAGCTTTTCATTTTTTTAAAAAAGTTTCCCCGTGTGTGCGTGCGCGCGCGCGCTGCTCTGGCACGAGCCAGCCTTGACCGTTGCAATAAATGAGCAACTGTCCGAGTTGGCCCGGGGACGAGGAAGATTGTTAGTGAGAGAAGGCAGGCCTGTGAAATGGATCCACGGCCAACAGTCACCGTTCTCATCACCACGGAACAAATTATCGTCTCCCCCGCGACCCCTCCCGCCGCCGGCGTCCCGCGGGTCCTAGAGACCGCTGCGGGGGCCCCGCCCGCCAGGGTCCCGCCCAGCGCCGCGGCTCGCCCACCCCAGGGGCGGCTGGTGCAGGGCGCCTCCCGGACCGCGCGAGCCGGCGGCACAGACGTGGCTCGGTGGCGGCTCGGGCCGGAGCGCACACATCCCCGCCCCGGGATGATGTGGCCGCGGGGCCCCGGGCGCCCGGCTGCCAAGAGCACACGCGGCGGCACGGTCCAGCTTTCCAGGCTGAGCCTGGAAATGATGACTCGGCCGCTCGCTGCCGGCTCGCCGAGAACCGGCGGGACCAGAGTAGCGGGTCTGAATGGCGATCCACAGCCCGGGCTGGCGCCGTGGCCCTAAGTCCCCAAACAGGCATCTCGCCCGGGAGGGATAGGTCTGGGACTCGCGGGCACGAGGCACCTGGGCATGGCGCTTTTCGTGTATTGCTTCCAATTCCACGTGGATCTCTGACCCACGTGTCCTTTCTTTGGCCTGGATTCCAAGAAGGGTAAACTGCGACTGTTCCCCAAACTTCCCTGACCTTAAGTATTTAGGTTGGCTGCTAAAAATAGAGATTCAGGACGCCCTCCTTTGTCTTCAGAAGGAGGCTCTCAGGCCATGGTACCTGGTAGCACCGGGGTTGGGAGAAACACCACCCCATGGCAGGAATGGACCACCTTGCCTTCTAATTCTAGTGTTGGGCTAGACAGCCTCCTGACCCTGGGTGTTAGCTCTGTCACAGGCATGTTGCCCTCACTCTGACCATGTGACCAGCAGAGAAGCCACAAGGACAAAATTGGCTGGGTCTATTAAGAATGGTGGGCACCCACCTTATGGTGCTACTGTGGTCCCAACCCTGGGGACTTCTGCCACCCTAGTCCAGGCCAATGAACTTAAAATCTCCGCAGATGGGCAAATGCCAGACAGTTTTCAAAACCACAAGTGATTCTACTGCTGCCAGGGCCAGATCCACCCAGGGAATCCACCCTGGTCCTGAGACCTCCCAAAGACTCCTGCCACCCTCTACTGTGCATGGTCCCTTCTCACTATCTCCCCCTAACCGCCACACCTCCAGGTGTTTGCAGTGTTCCCAAACAGCAAATCAACCCCCTAATCAGATGTAGAGCTTTTTAAAGGTGTGGGGGGAAAAGTCAGAAGTACTAGCTCATGGGCCCCTTCCCAGAACTCAGTTTCAGGCCTGGAGTAAGGCCCCAGCTGAAATCCAGCCCTGCTATCAACCAGCTTTGCATGTCCTTCTTTGTTTCACCCATTCATTCAATCAGAACGAGCAGTGCCATGTAGGGACCTAGGAAGCCAAGCTAAAAAGAAAGGCCTCTTGCCTTCAATTTTTTCTGTCTCATAATAAGACAATAAATCAGCATTATCAGACAGTGTGAGCTGGTTGCTTAATAATAAGGCTGTTCCTTAACTACTATGGTATTTATTATATGCTTTGTATGACCTGAGTACTGTGCTAAGGTGCTTCATTGCATTATTTCAATCCCATATCCAAATATCCAGATGAGAGAGTGTAGCATACAGAGTCAATAAGCTTTTCCACCACATAGGGAAGAAGTAGGTCAGAGCCCAGCCTCAGATCTGTTGGAGGTACAGCCTGTGTCTGTAACCCTGAGTTCCACCCTGTAGTTTTGGCATCTGGTAAGTGACATTAACATGCAAATCTCCTGGGGTGGTGAGCAGAGAAGGAGCTAATGCACAGCTTTCTCAACTACCTGGTCCTGGGCTGTTTGCTAAGGTTTCCAATCCCCAGCCTTTGGAGGGTGATGTGGGGGGGGGGGGTGTTGGTTCTGATTTTGAAGGATATGTTTAGGTGATTCTGTTACTACTGACTTCATAGAACTTCAGAATCAATGAGTAAGAAAATTGAAAATTGTTTCCTTTGTGGTTCATGGCAGACCTGCTTTAGGAGGAGCACAGCTGTTGGTCTGTTGACTCACTGTGACTACGGAAGTGCCCTTTCACAATGGCCCTGATGTGTGCTGTGCCTTGTGCCTTATTTTCTCTCCTAATGATCCATTTATTTTTTCTCTTAAATATTCAGCTGTTGCTCTTCACAGTAAAAGTTGTTGTTGTTGTGTGTGTGTGTGTGTGTGTTTTAATCCAGAAGTTGCAAAGCTTTCTCTAAAAGGTTAAATGTGCCCTAAGACTGTCCTTACTTTTCAACTGAAACAAAATAGCTGTTGTAGAAAAAGAAAATCCTAGCTGCAAGCCCTGGCTGGTCACCCCTCTAATCTGCCCTCTCTGTGAAGCAAGGAGCCTGGGCTGACACCCTATCCATAAAGACTTCATGCATGTCAACAGCAGCCAGCTAAGGCAAAGAGCAGAGCTTGTGTCCATCCGGCAGATGGTCTGCCTTTGGAAGGGAATTCTGCCTCCTCATTCATAGGAAATGGAAGCCGACATTACATTCAATACTGGATTGTTAGGTAATGGTGTAGGGTCAGAGGCCAGGATCTGCTCATTAAAATTTCAGATAGATGGCTTGTTGTCCCTTCCTTTCTAGAAGAATTGACCTTTGCAATACTGTTTCCTGTGTGCTATTTTTGTCTAATAGCCTGGGCACTCACAATGAACAGGGCACTTATTTCTTACTCAGGCTTACATTTAGCTTCATCCTCTTTGAGTACAAGCAGATGAAAAATGGAGGCAAAATTTCCTACCCCAGGATTTGACAGGCGGCCACTCATGATGGGGCAGTGAGTGAGTGATGGTCAGCTTCCTCACAGCTCAACCTCATGATGGAACTCCAGACACAAGCTTCCAGAACAGCTTTTATCTCTCCAAGCACAGTTCCCAAGGCTTGTTGCAAAAGTAAACAAACACAGTCGCCCCGTGGTTAAGATTCTTGGAAATCCTTTTATTTCCATCTCTTGAGGAGATTGAAAGTCCTGCTCCCATCGGCCCATAAGAACACAGAGTCTGTTTTTCTTTCCATGGATCTCACTTCAAGAACTCGAGCTTTCACCTCCTGGAAATCTGTCCCCCTATAAGCCTCCTGGGCAGAACCCACCCACCAGGTTCATTATCGCACAGAGTCAGTACTTAAGTAAGTAGCAGCCAGTCTATATGCTGAAGCCAGCCAGCTGATGCTCTGGGTCAGAAGGGGTGGGGTGGGGAAGATGAGCCCCTCTATATGCAATGTGTCACCTGCCAGTCGACCCTCAGCTTCCCCACCTCCATACACTGTGAGGGGAACTCATTACTTGCCCCCCATCTGCAGCGACTGAGCACCTAGGAGGAACCCCAGTGGCTGACATGTCACTCCTGGCTGCACACGGTGGTCTCTCCTGCTCTTGCTTGGGAGAAAGGAGTGCAAAGTCAGTACTCAAAGAAAGGCCAATGGAATGTCAAAAACCAACATAAGTTTAGTGAGGGCTGAGCCTGGTGACACAGCCCCAATGTGACACTGTGAGTTCTCAGTCTGACCCATGAAGGGCTTTCCCCCTTTACTCAGGTCCCTCACTCTGGGGGAAGCCAGCCACCACCCCATGCTCCAGCAGCCCATGAGAGACTGAGAGACCCTTCTCCTGCAGGTGCCATGGCAGCAAGTCATCGGGGAGGTGACTTTTCCCGTGGAGGTCACATTTCAGACAGGCAGCTCTGGGTACCCCACGGCAACTCCTGAGGGCCCCTGAGGTAGAGCTATCTGGCTAAGCTGCTTCCAGCTGCCCACCCCCAGCAACATCATGAGATCACAAATGTTGTTTTGAGGCGATAGATAATGTGTGTGTGGCGGGGGTTGTTGCACAGCAACACTAATGCACATTTCAATAAAGCAAACACTCTCCACGCTGTATCCCTCCAGCTTCCCGGATCCTGATCACCTCCATACCAAGGGCACCTCCCTTCCTGTTTTTGAGTTTTGAGCTTGGGTTTTAAATAAGGAGGCAGTGGGTTCCAATTTTGTCCTGCTGTAATTATCAACAGCACTGCGTCCCCTCTCACAAGCTGTGTTAGTCAGCTTTTTCACCACTGTGACTTAAAGACCCAACCAGAACAACTGTAGAGGAGGAAAAGTTTATTTGAGGGCTCCTGGTTTCGGAGGTCTAAGTCCATAGAAGGTCAGCTCCATTCCTCAGGGCTCCAAGTGAGGCAGAACATCATGGCAGAAGAGTGTGGAAGAGGGAGGAAGCTCACATGATGTCAAGAAGCAGAGAGAGAGATCTCCACTCACCAGAGACAAAATATATACTCCCAAACCAAGTCCCCAAAGCCCACCTCCTGCCGCCACACCCCGCCACTCAGTCACCACTCAGTCAATCCCATCAGGGATTCACAAACCCCATCAATTCTCCTCTGAACTTTCTCACACTGTCTCCCACGTGAGCTTTTGGGGGACACCTCACATCCAAACCATAACACGGTACCCTAATCTACAAGCAGTGGCGCAGTCCTTACAGGTGGTGTGTGGGGGCAGGAGGGGGAAGACACGTGCTTGGTGCCGTCTTGGCTCTCTGCTCCTTCTGTGAGGATGGATGGGTGAGTGGGGGTGGACTCTCAGTGATGGCAGGATGACTGTAAACCCAGGCGTGGCAGGAGCCTTTGGCCCCAAAGCAAAACCACATCAGGCAGGAAGTGGCACAGATTCTCTGAGCATCTTCACTGCATGCTTAGCCAGTCACGCAGTGATCTCATCTAAACCGCCAGTTCTGGAAGCTGCAAGCCATCTTCTTCCCAGCTGCTGAAGAAGCTGCAGGCTTCGCTGAGGGCCGTGTCTTGAATGCAGCAATGAGAAATGGTGATGGAAAGTTCCACTTGCTCTCCAGTAGGGAGACCCTCCAGAGGAGGCCAGGGCAACCCCCACTGGGGTTCCCTTTTTCAGAAAGACTGCATGGACTGGGGGAACTGGGCAGGGGAGGACTTGAAGGCTCTCTGGGGACAAGCCAGTTTCCATATCTGGTCTCCAGCTGGTTTCCTCTGGGAAAGGGGCAGGGCCTACTTTACAATAGCTGCAGGGAAGTCCATTCAAGAAATGCTCACATGAGGCCACTCCTTTACCTCATCTCTCGGGTGGCACGTTGGCCACCTGCCTATTATTCGGGGCTATTGAAATTAGAAAATAACTGGACACGGGCCTCTCTTCGTGTACTTGAATCCAGTTCCTGCTTTATCCTTACTGTTTTAGGCAAATCAACCCCAATTTCTTTAACGTGCCTCTCAGGTCCCATCACTCACGTTTGCTGCTCTCCTTTGGATCCACTCCAACTTTTTGATTTCTCTTAAATGGAGGCAGCTAAGGGAGGACTCAGAGCTCCAAGAAGGCTCTGTGTGAGGCCAAGGGAGGCCAAAGGAGCCCGAGGGCTGGTTTACAGCAGGTGGTGGGGTCTTTGTCATCAGGGGAGTCCTGGAGTGCTTCTGCTTCACCATGAAGGAGCAGTCCTGGGCAGCTCTGGGGACTCTGGCTACTAGACACGGTTGTGGCTGGCCCTCCATCCCCTCTGCTGCCCAGCCTCGATGTGGTCCACAGGGCTCCTTCTCTGCCATGGTTATTTCAGCCACTTCCTAGATTTCAGTCTTCTGTGATTCTGATTCTCTCAATTCTGCATCCTGGTGGGCACTTTTATCTGGACTCCTTTCTCCCATTAACCCCTGAATGAACTCAGAAAAAACGTACAAGTTCTAGGGCTTGGACTGATTGTCCTTTCTCCTACAGTAAGCTCTGGTTTGGCACCTAATGCAGCTTTAATTTTTAGCAGTTACCAAGCATTGAAATGCTCATCTCCACCAGCTCCTGGCACAGCCGGACCCTGCCCGTTGCCTCGAGCCTACAGACACCCATCAATAGGGTAAGTACAGAGCTGCCTCCCTTGATGTAAACTTGCCAGTGTTCTTTTCCCATAGTGTTCCCAAGCCATTCTCACAAGTGATTTTTCAGCTTGCTTTATCCCAGGCCAAATTGAAAAACCAAGAACCAAAAGTTGAGCAAACATGCCCAAATACTAAGGGCAGGGCAGTTCCTGTCCTCAAACACCTCTTAGTCTTATGATATAGAGAATGGCTTTGAGCCCACAGAAAATCACCCTGAGAGATGGCACCTGCCCTGCAGCTGCTCTGCCCCAGGCCCCAAGAGCTCATCACCCTTATGGAATCAAATGAGCCTCGGAGTCTCGCACAAAGGCAGAACACCTGGGACCGGAGGCTGAGTCTGTCTGGCTCCGAGGACCTTCTGTTTCATTTCCTCCCTGCTGATACTGGCCCAGAACTTCACGGTCCTATTTGGCTCCTTCCCTATTTTTTCCCTTAACCGCACCCTTCATCAAGTCCCCCTGCCTCTGTCCCCCAGCCCCAGGGCTAGACAATCATGGTGATTCCTCTTGAAGTCAGTCCCTGGCCCCCGGGGCTCCCTGTGCTATCCTAGCCACTGCCATGCAGAGGCCCTCCCAAAACGAACTCCCACAGAAGTTTAGTGGTCCCTGTTACCTTCAGAAATAGATCAAATCTGCTTCCTGGGATGTGCAAGGCTCATTGGGGAGAGCACAGCCAGGGCTCCTAGGCTTACCTCTCTCCCACCCCCAGCACAGCCCCTCCTGCAGCCCAACGGGCCCTCCGATGTCTACAAATGTTTAACACTTTGTGGTTTTTCCATATGCTCCTCCCAAAGTCAGAACGAGCATCCTTCAAGGCCCACAAGCGGCCACTTCCTCTGTCATGTCTTTTCTGTTGAATGAAGCCTTCCATTTTGCTTCCAGGTTCTGGGTAGCCATGCTGCTGGGTGCCGTGACCACTGCTGTGCACCCCTGTAACCGCTGCTGTCAGCAGGACAAGACAGGGATCCCTGCAGGAGGCTCCTGTCTTACTCACTATTGTACCTGAAATGCCTGTGCCTAGCCCAGAGCCAGGCAAAGAGAAGGGACAGTAATTAACGTGAGAAAGAGCCACTGTGCCAGCAAGTTCCCACTAGGGCCTTGACAAATTTTCCTCTTTTATGGTTCTTCAATCCAGGCTCAAGATCGGTGATTCCAACTATGTATATTTATTGCTGAGGTCCAAGAAGATAAGTGGACAATATTTTATTTCTCTTCAAAACCAATCCTCCAGTAACCTCCCTCCTTATTCCAGTTAAGGCCCCTGACCATTGTAAATCAAGTAAGAACTGATTTTTACAGAGCAGCAATCTGTATTGGGATACGCTTTATTGTCTAAAATCCTCGACTTTTTACTAAGTCTATTACTTCTGGTACTATTTTAAAATTTAATAGAAATAAAATGAAGCTCACTTAAGGTTCCAAACAACCTCAAACTATGTTTTGTTCTGGTAATCAGACAATGGATACGGAGTGCGGTTACTGAGAATATTGCCAACGATGGAAAAAACAAAGAAGAGCCTGAGTCAGAATAATTCGAAACCAGAAATGTGTGTGGGTAATAACTCAGAAATTTATGTTGAAGAGCCCTGGATATAAAATCAAATATGGTGGTTTTTTCCTTCTTTTTTAAAAATCACAATCTTATGTATTGGACAGCCCCTGGCTCTGGAGGAGTGCCAAGAAACCTTACAAAATCATGGGAAATCAAAATCCTGCACCATCAGGAAAGTGCTTTCTCTCCTGGGGTGAGATATAGATGTTGTGTGTGCCACGGGGAAGATGCCCCATGGTTGTGAGAAAGCAGTGGCACCATTAGAAAGGAGGCCAGGAAGTCAGGTAGGAGCCAGTTCCGAGAACTGACCCTTCCGGGCACATCCCCCAGCACCACGGCACCACCCTGGGTGGGGGTGTTGTGGAACTGGGTTCCACATCCAGCTCATTTGCACGGAAATACCAGAAGCATGATCTCATAATGTGGTTTTGCACTTCAGAACCAGCCACTTACTCACCTGTCCACAGAGAGAAGAAAGTGTGCTTCTCATTCACCCCCAAGCAGAGTGTGGCCCCAGCCCAGGCTGGGCTTCCTCAGGATCATCAGGCTTAAATCTGCTGGCGTGGTCATGAAGACCAGCACCAGCAATCTCTGTCCTGGGGAAAGAGAATGCATGTGACCGGTCCTGGTGTCACCTGGCCCTGACATGTCCCTTTAGGCCTCTGCAGAACAGGCATTAGGGTCTAAGCATGAAGGCCCAGGGAGCTATACCTGGAGCTGGACCTACTTCCTGTTGTTGGATTTATTGCAATTGGCCTACTTCATGGTTCTTTTGCTGACCTACTTTTAAGTTCTATTTTGGAAAGTGACACAAAAGTCTCTCATACCCCTGCAAAAGAAGAGGAATTAACTCAGCATCCAAGGACATACACACACCCGAAATCAGGGCTGCAGTAACTCTCCACAAAGGAGCATTTTTTTGTGTGTGTCACAAAAACACAAAGCAAAAAAAAACTTGTCGGAGAATACTTTAAAAACTGTTAACAGTCCTTTCAAAATTAGAAGCATATATGTGTTAATTTATCAGATGCTTGTTTTCTGGGAAGATTCCCACAGGACAATGTCAGTGTGTGTTGGTGGAAAGCCCCCTCTTACAGGCAGGGCCAGGCGACTCATTGGTGAGTCAAGTCAGAGTCAGACACAGATGCCCCCTGAAACTCCCCCTCTGCTCAGGGTCACTTGAATCAGAGGCTGAACATCTGAGTTGTTACCCCACATTCAGCTGGTGGAATAAAATCCTGTTTTATAAGACAGGTTTATGTTTTGGACCAGATATCAGGCATCCAGGTCCCAAATGCTCTTCACAGGCCTCCTGACAGTACTGCTATGACCATGGCAATCACTCTTCAATAAGCACTTACGGGGGTCCAACATTTCATTTGTTATGTATAAACTTCCCTATTGCCCTGTCGGGCACATTTTCTTTTCCTGTGTTACACATGAAACAGTAAGGCTCAGTGATATTAAATAAAGTATTCAAGATCTCACAACTAGTAACAGATGCCCGTGCCAGGACTCAAACCTGAGTGTGCCTAATTGCAGAATCTGCATTTTCTTCTCCTAAACCAGATCGCCTCTAATAAAATAGATTTTACCCAGATTTGTACTTCAACCCTGTGATCATCCTGCTAGCAGTAAACTGCTTGGTTTCCATCCCCTACTATTTATAAAGTGTGAGCACTCTTTAGCATATATAGATTTTTAGGTAAATTAAAAATCAAAAGATACTTAATGCAACATTGTGTCCTAGATTGAATCCTGGAACAGGAAAAGGACATGAGTGGAAAAGCTAGTGAGAGGGAACAAGACCTGGAATTTAGTTAACGCAGCAGAATAACATTGGTATCTTAGTTTTTGCAAATATTTTCATGTTGTTTCAGATGTGGACAATAGAGGACAATGGGTGAGGGAGATGGGAGAACTTCCTGTGCTACTTTTGTAACTTCTGTTAAATATGAAACCATTCCAGAATTTAAAAGGGAAAATAAAAATAGGAAAAACAGCAGATCTCTGTGGTTCCTGACTGGGCAACTCAAATCAACACTCAAATCAACACCAAGTAATATTTATCAAGGCCAAGCTGACATGTGGAATAACATTTTACAATTACAATGCACTGGGATTAATAATTCTGTTTAAAAGTGCTATTGAATGAATTGTTGATTTTTGTCTTTATATATTTTCTTAATCAATGAATGCCAAAAATGAAACTATAATATAGAGCATGTGGGGTTGTTATTATTTGTTCAAGAGGTTGTGATGTGAACATATATCTGTACCATTATACAATTATTGTATTGCTTTACAAAGAAAAAAGAAATCACAAATATTTTTAAAAGTTATTCCATATAAGTGGATAAAGGAATCAAGACAGGAAAGAAAGAGATTAGATTTCTCTGAGTATACTTTGGTACATAGATTTGGTTTTGAAACTGTGAAAATATTTTTATATTATTGTAAAACAAATTGACATAATAAAAAATTAGAACCTAGAAGTAAAAAAAAAAAAGAAATAAATTAACCTGGCAATATTTTGATTAACTACATGACCACAAATAAAGAAACTATTCCCTGTAACTTTAAAATATAAAAAGAACATAAGAAAAGAAACTATGTAAATAGTTTTTAACAATCATGATATTGGCTATAGGGTTAGGGTGGTTATTCTGAGATATAAGATTAATTAAATCCAAATTTAAAACCTAAATTCCAACTGAAAGTATTTGTGTAAACTCATGATATTCTTTATTTTCAGGAAAAAAAAACTTTTCCCAACACTTTATGCCCTGAAAAGTTCAAAACATAGTTCAAAACATTGACCGACCCACCAGTAATGAGTGCTTCTAAAGCCAACATGGCAACTTCCAAGTACCATTGTCCTTAAACGCAAGCAAGGCTTCCAGATCTAGGGTAAGCAACATATAAGGTGACCCTTTAATGTCTTGTCATAGCAGAAGAAAGAGGCTATTAAAGGTCACCACAGTCAAAAGAACCCCAGAGCCAACCTAGGCTTCCGTTGCTCAAAGGTGGGAACATTTGAGTAAAGATAATTTAGTGCATTGAAACACACCAAATAAATTTGTGTTCATGGATTCCTTACAAAGATTTTTTTAAAAAAGGATTTTCTCCAACTCTGTAGGTTCTAAGAGAGATTGTTTCCTTTGCTGTGAAGAAGCTTTTTAGTTTGATGCCATCTCATTTATTCATTATTGATTTTACTTTTTGTGCTTTAGGATTCTTATTAAGGAAGTCAGTTGGTGAGCTGACATATTGGAGGGTTGGGCCTATATTTTCTTCTAGCAGGTGCAGGAGTTCTAGTCTAATTCCTAGGTCTTTGATCCACTTTGAGTTTTGTACAGGAATAGCGATATGGGTTAAATTTCATTCTACTACACATAGATTTCCAGTTTTTCTAGGACCATTTGTTAAAAAGTTTATCTTTTCTTCAACATATATTTTGGGAACTTTTGTCTAATATCAAATAACTGTTTTTATGTGGGTTTGTCTCTTTATCTTCTATTCTATTCCACTGGTCTTTATTCCTGTTTGGGTGCTAGTGTCATGCTGTTTTGTTACTATAGCTCTATAGTATAATTTGAGGTCACTTTTGTCACTAAGGATTGCTTTGGCTATTCTGGGTCTCTTACTTTTCCAAATGAATTTCATAACTGCCTTTTCTATTTCTGGAGAGAATGTCATTGGAATTTTGAAGGGAATTACATTGAATTTCAGTAGCGCTTTTGGTTGTATGGCCGTTTTGACAATATTAGTTCTGCCTATCCAAAAAAACATGGAAGGTCGTTTCATGTTCTAAGGTCTTCAATTTTTACCTTCTTGTTAGATTAATTCCCAAGTATTGTGTGGGTGGCTATTGTGAATTTGATAGTTTTCCAAATTGCTTTTTCAGTAATTTCATTATGTGGGTAAAAGAATGGTACTTACAGGTGTTAATTTTGTATCCTGCTACTTTCTTGAATTCATTTGTGAATTCTAGAAGTCTTCTGGTGAAGGTGTTTTCTTTTTGGGGGGAGGGGTCTTCTAAATATATGATCTTGTCATCAGCAAACAGAGATAATTTGAGCTTTTCTTTTCTTATTGGTACCCCTTTAATTTCCTTCTCTTGCCTAATTGCTCTGGCTAGAGTTTCAAGGACTATGTTGAATAGGAGTGGTAAAAGTGGGCATCCTTGTCTTGTTCCTATTTTTAGAGTGAACGCTGTCAGTTTTTTTCCATTCAGAATAATGTTGGCCTTGGATTTATCATGTGTAGCCTTTACAATGTTGAGGTATGTTCCTTCTATCCCTAGTTTTTCTAGTGTTTTAATTTGAATGGGTGCTGTACTCTGTCAAGTGCTTTTTCTGCATCTATTGAAACAATCATGTGATCCTTGTCTTTTAAGTCTGTTGATGTGGTAACTTACACTTATTGATTTCCATATGTTGAACCAACCTTGCATCTCTGGGATGAAACCCACTTGATCATAGTGCTCTAACATTTTAATGTGTTTTGTATGCACTTTGCCAACATTTTATTAAGAATTTTTGCATGTATATCCACCAGGGGTATTGGTCTGAAGTTTTCTGTTCTTTAAAATGTCTTTATTTTTATTTACTTATTTTTATGTGGTGCTGAGGATTGAACCCTGAGCCTCATGCATGTGAGGCAAGAGCTCTACCACTGAGCCGCAACCCCAGCCCCTGAAGTTTTCTTTCCTTGATATGTCTTTGGTTTTGTTGTCAGGGTGATGCTAGCTTTGTAACTTGAAATTGATCTGTTTAAGTTGTCTGCATCTTCCTGGTTCAATCTGGGTAGATTATATGTCTCTAGGAATTTCATAAATGTACAAAGAACTAAAAAAAATACTGAACACCTAAAAACAAACAACCAAATCAATAAATGGGGAAAGGAACTGAACAGATACTTCTCAAAAGAAGAAATACAAATGGTCAACAAGTATATAAAAAAATGCTCAACATCTCTAGTAATTAGAGAAATGCAAATTAAAACTACACAGAGATTTCACCTCACTCCAGTCAGAATGGCAATGCTAAGTGAAATTGGACAATCCCACCCCCCACAAAAAAAAAAAACACCAAATGCCAAAAGTTTTCTTTGATATAAGGAGGCTGATTCATAGTGGGGAAAGCAGTGGAAGCATGGGAGGAATTGACAGACTCTGGATAAGGCAGAGAGGTGGGAGGGGAAGGGAGGGGACATTGGGTTAGAAATGATGGTGGAATGTGATGGACATTATTATCCAATATCTTCATACATGTAGGAAGACACGAATGGTGTGAATATACTTTGTATACAACCGGAGATATGAAAAATTGTGCTCTATATGTATACTAAGAATTGTAATGCATTCTGCTGTCATATATAAATTTTAAAAATATTTAAATTAAAAAAGAAAAAACAGGAGGAAGCAGAGAAGCATGTCCAAAGGGCCCTGAGATGCAATTGGCCCTGGGAAGGCTGTGGGAAGCTGCATGGTGCTCTTCCACGTGGGTTTGCAGACTGTCATCAGCACTCCTCTGGAACAGGTTGGAAACGCAAACTCTGCGACCCACTGTGGACCTACTGCCTCAGACCCTCTGGGGTGGGGCCCCGAGCTCTGTATTCTGACAAGCCGGTATCTTTAAAAAATGAACTGCAAGAGTGCGAGAAGGGGAACCCACGATTTAAAACAGAATTTATGCAAACCTTGTTGGAGTCCTGGGTTTGAACATCCTGTAAGGTCTTTTATGAAGGAAATCTGAACATGAACTTGGTATCAGATGTTAAGTTGTCAATTTTTAAAGGTCTGATACTGGTCTCATGGTGATGTTTTGTTGTTTTTTTGTGGTGCAGGGGATTGAACCCAGGCTGTGTGCACACTCATGGTTATGTTTTAAGACCTACTACTAGTGATATGCACTGAAGTATTTGTGATGAAAGGATGTCAGAATTGAAATTTGTTTCTAAGCAATTATTGGGCAGAAGGTGAAGGAGGGGCGGGGGACAACTAAAACAAGGTCAGCCCTGACATCACCATTTTGAGGCTGGGTGGTGGGTACATGGGGTTCAATATAATTCTGTACTTTTTTTTTCCAAATTTTTTTCAACTTTTCTTATTAGACATTTGAAAAAAATTCAGGAAATTAATACAGCAAATATAATAAAATGTTAACAACTGTTAAACTAGATTGATTAGGGTGGATATTAGAATTCTCTGTATTTTTATGTGCTTGAAAATTATGTTCATAATTAAAAATTTTAAAACTTCATAAAAAATAGAAATAGGCTCTCATGCTTTGAAACATGGTATCACTGTAGAAAACACTGACATATTCACTTGGGCAGTTGTTGATGAACTTTTTATGTGCAGAGACTATACTAAACAATTTTGGATGCTATTAGGTCACATGCCATTAACACCAATTTAAAGTGTTGCAGGAGGTGAGTCTGCGGAGGCACCTCCCGGGTCCACAGTGCTGGGAGTGGGGCCAGTGCCAGGTTGGTCTCTGTCCATCTCCCTGCTCTTCCTAGCCCTCTTTCTGCAAGGACACTTAAAAATAAGACCTTTTTATCTGGCATATTGTTCATGTTTCCTACAAACTTAGGGATCCTTCAAGTGCTCCAGAGCATTAAGTGATAGCATTCTGCTTGTTATTTCTTAGTTGGTTTTTGAATTTTAAAAATTTCATTGAGCTACAGTGTACGTACGGGAGGGGGCATGAATATGAAGTTTACAGCTTCAGGAGTCTTACCTCTGTAAACCTTCCACGCCAGCAGATCACGAAGGAGAGCACATGCAGCACCTCCACCCTTGGGCCCTTCCTTATCCCACCTTCCCCCACAGGTGACAACTAGGCTGACGTCTCCCCACACAGATCCAAATGGCACCACAGTGGGGGTCTCTTGTGTCTGCTTCTTTCACTCATGTTTAAGTATGTGAGGTTCATGCATAGTACTACGTGGGGCAGTAGTTTATTCTTTTTTGTTGTTACATAGTATTCCATTGTGTGAATAGGCCTCAATTTATTTATCCCATCCTCCTATTTGATGGGATTTTGGGTTGCTTCCCTTTTTAATCTATTATTCTTATACCTGTGATTAATACTCCTATCAACGCATTTCAGGGCACCTACACACTTTTCTTGGATGAGCCTGATAGGAGTGGCTCCCAGGAGCAGTCTGTACTCACCTTGATAGATGACTGCCGAAGAGTCTCCAATGGGGTAGTGTCAACTGTCACTCCTGCCAGAACAACACAAGAGTCTCAGTTGCTTCACTTTCACAGGGACACTTGGGGTGGCCAGTGTTTTAGCCATTCTGGGATCAGCCTCTCTTGGAAACCTCCAAGAAAGCCTGAGCTCTGCTGAATTTGTCGACCCTCTTGGCTCCCACAGCACTTTCTCCGTATCATGGCTAAACTCTTATCACTTCTAGCAGAAGAATTTGCTTCCTGTTTGTTTCTACTCATGAGAATCTAAGTCCCTGCTGGACAGGGTCAGTATCTTGCTCTTCTTGGGGTTTTTGTCGCAGGGCCTGACTCAAGCAATGTTTGAGTGAATGAGTGAACGAATAATCAACCTTCCGAAGAGCTAAAGCCTACTTACCCCATAGGACTTGAAAAACATTGTATAAACAACTAAATTCTTTGGACCATGCTTTCCTAGCTGTAATGAAGAGGGAGAATTTGGATGGAGATTCTGAGAGCCCTGGCACTGGGACCTGGTTTCTGCCTCCATGGCCTCATTTGCAGCAGGCCTGAAGGCCTACAGGAGCAGGATGGGCTGCCGGGGGAAGCCGAGCTGGTTGGCCCCTGGCAGACAGTGCGGATCTGGTCTGAAAAGTGACCTCTTCTCTTGGAGCCACCAAATTGCCATGATCACAGAAAACAGCATGGATACACTCTGTGTTTGCAATACTCACCGAGACCAGCCTTATTCTCTGTGCAGTACCTTGATGGGATGCAAATGCTGTGCTTGCCCAGCTCTGCCTCTGCCTCTCCAATCCCCAGCATCGACTTCAAGTCCAAGTGCACACGCCAAAAGAAGGATCCCAAGACACTCCTGGATTGCTCTAATAGACACGTCCACAGAAAGACTGACATTTGTATTATGTGGGATTGAGAATTCACCGCTAGGTTAAGACAACCTGGTGCCTACGTCTATCACTGTAACCAGCAGTTGAACCAAAAAGCCCTTCTTTCAAGCAAATATTTGACTTTCGTTGAACTTCTGCAAATGATCACACCAGTGGACTGACACCTGCTGCTTGGGCTGTGAGCGGTTCCTGGTCATTTCTAGATGCAGAGGCTGCTGCAGAAGGAAAACAGCAGCAAAGACCTGAGTGTGAAAGAGGAAGCCCTGAGGATGGGGCTGAGGGCTGGGAGAACGCACTGCAGTGCTGTGGGGCCTCTGCAGGTCACCTCGGCCTGGGGTGAAAGAGCTGTGTACTCACTGCATCCTGCTGGCTCTCCACCACCTTTTCTGTATGGCTCAGCGCTTTACTTCCAAGCTGTCCCTAGGACTGTCACTCGTGCTTTTGAGCAGGTGCCCTTGGCTTTCCAGCCCCTACCCCCACCTGCATGGCCCTCAGCTCCATGTCCTGGAGGAGATGCATCTGGAAACCTTGCAAGAGCCTGATGGTCAGTGTTGGGCTCTGACAGCGAGCTGGGACACACAACCCTAGTGGGACTGCCTTCTTTCCAGAGGATTCCTTGGAGTCTTAGTGAAAACAGCACCGGTCTGTTTGGGCTGAAGACAGTGATTCCCAGGGGAGCCTTCTCAGTGTTCCCGCGCCCACCTCCCTCCTCCCTAGGAGAAAGGAGGCCTGTAGACAGACCTCATCTTTCTAGGGGTAACTGATTTCTGCCACGCTAGCTCCTGGGCTTTGTGCTATAGGATGAGGGTTGGCCAGAGGGGGAAGGCCAGCAAGGGGGCGGAAGACTCCAACTATAAGCCCGGGAAAAGCCTCCATGAGGCAGTGCCTCTGTAAGAGAGGCTGGAATGGGGAGGGGCGTGGTGGGGGAGGGTGGAGTACAGGTGCCTGCTTAGTGGGTGGAAGAAGTTGTGGGGAGAACTGAAAATGAAGGACTTCAAAGAATGGCATGTTAGTTCCTGAGCATTGATTTTGTGGACTTTCAAGACATGCTTCTTGAAGTACCACCATCTGTAACCTGAGTAGGCCTCACTCACTGACCCCTCTTCCCCAGGACATGAATGAATCCGTTCAGGCAGCAGCCTGCAGCACACAGGTTCTCAGATGGCCCGTCTTCCCAGTAGACCTGCAACCTTGGGTGAGGCAGGAAGTGGCCTGTGGTCTGCCCAGCCCGCTCCATGTTCCCAGAGCCAGCAAGGCCAGAGTCCAGCTGGTATGGGCATACCGGAAAGGAATAAATGCCTGGGCAGGGGCTGTGTTCAGCCACCGTGATGATCCACTGCTCTTCCTGTCCCGTCAGCCACTTCCTGTCCTGGACCAAAAGAAACCTGCCTTCATAGGAAGCCCCAGTCGCAGGTCAGCTTCCTGCTCCCAAGGCGAAGGACCAACCCACCCTCCAGCTCTTTCAACTGTTCAGAAAAATGTGAACAATGTAAGATAGTCAATAAGAGCTTTTTTTTTTTCATTTTAAATCAATTAGACTGAATAAAAATTTTGGTGCTTGGATTCATAGGCTTAGAAATTGACAAAGGACCTCATATAGGTGACATTACTTAATAAAGTGACTATTAGGGAAATCATGATGTTGAAAGACGCTACAAAGTCAAGGAAAATTGTATTTTCCAGAAATAGTAAACGACATGAAATATTGCTAGTTAGATGAGGGGAAAGCAAGCTTTAAAGAAAAGAATTTATGCATTCTGGATGGGTTTGCATTTTGATTCCATTTATCATTCTCTCTCTCTTTCTCTCTCTCTCTCCCTCTCCAATCTCCAGCTATGTCACTAACTAAATATAAAAATGCACAAAAATATACACCAAAACATCTCCACTGGTTATTTTGGGTTGATGGAATTATGAGTGACTTATGTTTCTTATTAAAATTTTCTACAATTACAATTTTTAAAAAATATATTTTGGTTAGCCTTTGCTGTGTCACAGACTACTTTAAAAATTAAGTGGTTAAAAAAAGACACATTTCTCATGATTCTGCAGGCTACTGGAGTTGTTCTTGAGGTCCAGGCTGGCTTGGTGGGGTCTAGTGGTCAGCTGAGAGCAGGACGGGTCAGGATGCCCTAGCGTGGCTGGTACTCCTGTATAAGATGTGAGGCCAGCCAGGTGTCCCTACGCCCTGTTGTGTCTTGTTTTCCCATGGGTCAGCCCAGGACCCATCATGTGGTGGCCTCAGAGGTTCAAGAGTGGAGAAAAGGCCGACCTCTCAGATAGCTGCTCTTTCCATGCCTCTGCCTGTACCTGTTTGTTCATCGATGTTGGTAAGAGCAAGTCACATGCCAAAACTGGACTGATGGGGTAGAGAGGCGGTCACTGCCCGGTGCATCCTGGGATGGGCAAGCTGTGGCCATGTGCGAAAACACGACATTTGGAAAGAGAAAAACAAAATTAATTTTTAAAAAATGAAAATAGAAGCAACTTTCTGCCAACAGATCTGGAACTTTGGTTGAGAGTCACCAGAGCCGGAGTATCTAAGAAAATCAGACAATCACAGAAGTGACGAGCCACTTTTAGCCACAATTGACTATTGAATTATTTTTTTTAAAACGTCAAGAGTTGGTGGATACTCCTTGACCTCACTTAAGTTAGCTCCTTTTTCAATGACATTTTTTTTCATTAATTCTAAGGAAATGCTTGGGGTAGGCAGGGGTCAGGTCCCATGACCTTCACCCCAGTGTTAACGCCTGCAGATGTGTCATGCACATGGCAAGAGAAAACCCAGGGGGGCAGAGAGTTAAGGTTGCCAATATCTGCTGCCCTGAAAGCAGGGGACATCCTGGATTATCCAGGGGGCTGAGGTCCTTAAAAAAAGAACAGAAGTCAGAGAAGTGAGCAGGGACTTTGGAGATTTCAGAGGGACTCCACTGCCATTTCTGGCTTTGAAGGGTGAGAGCAGGAGCCACCATCCACGGCTGGGAGTGGCCTCTGGGAGGTGGGCGTGGCTTATGGCACATCCAACAGGGAGCAGGGATCCAGGGGTCCTGCCACTCAGCAGATTCTGCTGACAACCTGGATGAGCTCAGAAGTAGAGCCTGCCCCACAGACATCTGAATTTTTTCCCACTGAGGCTCCACCAGACCTTGAGCCTACAGAACTAAAACTTCCCAACACTGTGTGGTTTTAAGTTGTGCCCCTTTGAGAGCACAACAACAAACAAGTATAATCTTCATGATAAATACTATAAGAAACTGTAGAACAGCACAAGGAAGGAAGCAAGACCCTCGTAGGCCACTTAGCCTGGGTAGCATGATTTAGTTCACATACATCCTCATCTCCTCAGCCACCCTAACTGGATTGGGATCATTCTGGACATATTTCTTACAATGGACATTTTTTGTTTTTACAGAACAGATATGGACCATTTCCCATGCCAATAAATTGTCTTTCCTGTTTCTGAAAACAGGATTTTAATCAGATGGTACAAGTGTTTATGTGGAGGTCACATGGGGCATGGGAACTTGGTGGCAGGGGCCAGGACCGCTCCCTGGAAGAGAAGAGGGCTTGAAGAAAGTGGGTGTCCAGAGGTGCGGATGCCACATGGCTCTCCTGGCAGAGCAAGGAGGGTGGGCAAAAGCACCAGGACACCCCAGAGCGTGGTTTCTGTGCAGGTCTTGCTCCAGGACTGAGCGGGGAGGGGCTCTGGGCCCCGCACTGAGGCATTTGGAAGGTGACTTCCGGAAGATCGTCCTCTTTCCTTTAGGAGAGTCCTTCTTAAAATGACTTACAACTTCCCTCTAAAGGGCCACCGTCTCCACTCCAGGAAGAACTGCACAAACCAGAAGACCATGTCCCAACACCACCATCCAGCCAGGACCTGGGAGCCTTCTGCGGAAGTGGGGTCACCCCAACTTTCTGATGACAACCTGCGGCAGAGCAGGAATTGGCAGACGCAACTTACACACATCTAACTACTGCCAAGTTATAAGCAAGGCTTGGCAGCAGACGTCATCGTCATCGGTTGGGACGTGCCAGCCTTACACACTGTGGGGCTGTGAGCTGAAGGCTGGTCTCTGCTCTGCGTTTTCTTTAAACTTGAATTTCAAGTGGCTACTTAAATGGGCACCAATCGGGGGACGGGGAGTAGGGGAGAGTTCATCTTTAGCCCCTGGGACACAGACAAGACAGATGTCATCAGTGTGAGCTCTCCTCCAGGTCCCCCTTCAGCCACCTTTTTAAAAATGTTTTAAGCTTTTTCCAGGGCAAGAGATATACGCGGCTGGGTCTCTCTCTGCTTACATCCATTCTAAGCCTGTGCGTCCTGGAATAACTAAGTAGCTTTCACTTTGCCTCCAGACCCGGGAGGAGTTAGCGGGGTCGGCCCGCGTTCTCTGGGGCCGCGCTGTCTGCAGTTCTGACGTGGCCGGGCCCTTTCTCCCAGCCTCTAGCCTGAACGCCTCCTAATCCAACCTAATTCCACCTGGGCACTCTGTCTGCTGCCCTTTAAGACATCAAAGTGCAGCTGCTCTCTCCAGCATAAGGGTTGTCTTTGTTATTCCCGCATGACTGGAACCTTTAAAATGTCACTTCCTAGCAGACCTCATTTGCTGTAAGTGAAACAGATTTTAAAGTCGAAGCTTGCATTGGAGGTTTGTTCCTGGGGATTGTGTCCATGTGTCTCTTGCTGCCTTCTGCTGGCTCCCCTCTTGGACACAGGGGGCTCTTTTGCAGATCCTGGCGGCTGGCCGTTTCTGAATCTCTCCTAGCTGAGCTGACAGCAAGGCGTCCCCGAGGACTCCCTCCTGACGCAGCTGCACATTTGGCCTGGTCTTTCTCTTCAAGCAGCAGTTGTGGCTGTGTCCATCTTGGAAGGGATTTCTCTGTGTGTGTGCAAAGCTTGACACATGATCAGAGACGACCAGTTTCGTCATGTCCTGGACCGGCCTCCACTACAGCCACGTGACCAACTCCGACTCTGCTCCCTGGGGACCATGGGCTGGTCTCCTGCCTGCTGAGGAGTGAGGGCCTGAATCCTGGCACCACCCTGGCCCTGGCAAGAAGGTCGGCAAACATGGAATCCTACCTTTCAAGGCCACTGCCGCGTCAGGCTGCGTCCCCATCACAGCTGACTTCCCCTGAACCCACCGCGGGTCTTCTGCTCAGGACTTGGGGGACAGTCACCACCCCCACCCAGGAAAGGTCCTAAACCTTTGGATCATTCACTCAGCCTAAAGCAGCAACTTGGGAGCCATCAATGGGGGCCACACAGCCCTGAGTGAAATGAGAGTGAATCTGTGACCAGCCGTTGCAATGGCAAACCAGACGCTCTGTCAAGGGCAGCACCGTTATTCCTGGAGGTGGGTCTTCATGGTCACTGCCAGCTGGCCCCCGGTGGCCCTCCACCCTGTCCCCCCCACCCTCCCCCCCTGCAGGTATCATGGCCCATGCGCCTCCCCTGGTGCTCTTACCTCAGGCTCAGTGGGTTTGTGTCACAAAGTCACTTCATCCATGCGGTGGCTTCTGGGGATGCCATGCCCAGAGCCATTCTGAGGCTCCCTCTGGGCGTGGTGGGAAGAAGGCAGCCACTGGCCTCGAGCTCTGCCATGGGCATAGGCTGGGTCCCTGCTCAGCTCCCGAGGAGCCCCCTTGGTTCCCTGTCCCTGCTAGAGGGGCTCCGGGCAGGGGATGCTTGGGACCCTAGGACTCTCTGTGGACTCAGCTTCCTGATGGGGGAGGTGAGCCTGGTTCAAAGAGCAGACAGTCTCACGTGTAGGGGTTTCCTTCCCATGGGCTCTTTTCAGGACTTTTCAGGACCACCCTGCACATGCACCCTCTGCCCAGACCTCCACCGGTGCCACCTGTGACCAGAGTTCTGCTGTGTATTTCCAGCAGTAAGGAGTGTCTCATAAGTGCTGTGTTCTTGGCTGTGTACTAGTTCTTCCTCTGGATATACTAGTTTTCATAACAGTTAAACCATTTCATAAGCCCTTTGCCTTATTCAGTTTTTCTCTTAAAAATGATAGTCAGTGCATTTTACATATAATGCCCCTTTAAGATTGTAGAACAGATTTCCAGATAGTGTGTTAATTCGAAAGAAATGTAAAATTTTAGACCTGACATATATATTTCTAAGTTGACTTTAAAAGATTTGTACCAACTCATTGTCCAGCCTATAATTTCAAAATTACTTTAAAAACAGACGTTGATCAGTTAAGACTTGCTTCCTAAGGTAACATAAGAGATTATTTTTGTCTGATGACAATTTGAAAACTATAAACAAGAGAAGAAGATAACGTGATGTCACTAAGAGTAAAAAGACATGTTTTCTGCAAATTATTATCAAATGGTTCAGAAAAAAAGACATGTATAATTTTACATAACACATATAGTGTTACAAACTCAACACCAAATGTCATAATATATAAGTATGCGTGTTATATAGGTTTCATAAAATTTAATGCTATACAATATTAGTGTGCATATATTATGTAGAATTGTGTTACTCTAGATGGTCCCATAAGATGTGTCGCGTATGCGTCTCTCTATGTCTGCATGGAGAGAACCGTGCAGCACATGGAGCAGCATGTCAGTGGCTGAGCTAGGTGATAACGTCCCCCAGCCCAGCAGGTGATTCTTTGTACTGGTCTTTTAAACTAACCCCAAAATGTGATATTATTGCAAAAGAAAAGATTCAAGATGTTGGTGACATCTTTTCAGGGTTTTCTCTCTTTGCATAAAACCACCACTTTCTGCTGACCTAGGGTCCATATCCCTCTGCTTTCTGGGCAGCAGGCATTGCCCTGTGAGTCCACTGTCAATGAACAACCATGACCTCTGTAGACCCTCCTGTGATGTAAACATCTGCCTCTGGAACTTGAGCCGTTTCCAGTTTTTCACTGATAAAAGCAACATCTCCACAAGTGTCCTTGGACATGGGTCTGTGATGCAGTCCCTGCCTAGCAGCTGTGGGCTGAGAGGCACTCTCATCTGAAAGGTTGCTAACAGTTGCCAAGGGCTCACAGGGGTCTGCCATTCGCTTTGTCCCCCGACTTTCTGTGACGCAGCAGCCCTGTTTTTCCAATTTCCAAACACAGAGCCCAGCTCCAAGCAGCTTGGATGAGGCTCAGTGGGCTGCAGGCTCAGGGGACGAAGCACAGCCTGGCCATGGGAGAGTCCAGGGCTGCCACCGTGAACTGTCTCTGCAGGGACGTCCCTGCTCCTCTCCCTCTCCCAGGCCCTGAGTCCAGCTCCTCCTTCAGCTCTGTTCAGGGACCTCTGCTTTGCTGTGGCCTGCACACCCCACTCCAGGCCCCAGAGTGCAGGTCAGAGAAGTGCAGGACTGGTTAGGAAGGGCTGCAGAGGGACGGAGACCTTACAGGGCAGGAAATAGAGGCAAAGGGCCACACCTCCATGTCAGTGTTCCCTGGATTTTTCATAAGTTTCCTTTGAATATTAAAAAAAAAGGTGAAGGAAATTTGATAGATTTAAATGTCTCCTTATTATTTTAATTGCAGTTCTTCCAACACCAGCCAGGCTTAGAGTTTCTGTGTTTGTCATGCACTTATTTATTTATTTATTTCTGTGAAGGGCTTATTTTTCTTCTACTTTTCATTCTTGAGCTATATGAAGCCTTTACAAAGGATCTGGCCCTTTGTCATGTAGCTTCAAATATTTGCCCTAGTTTTCTACTTGCCCTTTTAATTCTGTTGACAGTGTCCTTTGATGTTCAGTGGGGTAAGTCCATTTAGGCTTCTAAGTTAAACAGCTCAGACTGGTGATTTATACAAGAAACCCACCTCTCACAGTTCAGGAGGCTAGAAGTCCAAGGTCAAGCAGATCTGGTGTGTGTGGTAAGGGCTGTGTGCTGCTGGCCTTCGCTGGTGGATGACGGGAGTGCTCCCCGGGCGGTCAGGATCACTGACCCCATCCACGAGGACTCCCGTGACTTACCTGCACCTGAAGGCCTCAGGGTACAAGATTTGGGGTGTGTGTGCGGGGTAGGGGGAGCCCATTCATACCACAGCAAGTGGTTTCTCATTTTCTACAATCAAATCTAGTTTATTCACTTGTAAATTCTTTTCTTCTGTCCTTCTGTTTTGTTTTTTTCTACTACCATTCTCTTATAGAAACGCTTTTTTCATTCATCAGGATGGTTTTGCCTTCCATGTGCCTATACGTGGTTATCTCTGTATTTTCTTCCACCACTTCAGTCTTGTACCCTGCACCTTCTCCATGTCCTCGGTGGCACTAGCACAGTGCACTAAGCAGGAACTCAGTTCAAATATGTCACTGCTGATTTAAATGAAGGGTAATGAAAACCCTTTATGGCCTAATGACTTTTGAAAATTATCTGCAAAAGGACAATTTGAGCAGCAGCATCCTAAACGCCTTCAATCCTTATGTGGGAGCTGCCGCCGCAGTGCACGTTTTCCAGGCAAATACTTTCTAATTTTTCCTTGAAGTTCTGAGGCACAGCATTCCCTGGCCGCTGGTGTTGGGGAGCTTTTTCTAGAGCCTGGGAGTCTGGTGACAGGACCAAAGGGCAACTAGAGTCCACGCCTTCCTTCCTGCTTTTCAGAGGTTGGGCCATCACCTTCTGGTGGATGACTTCTGAAATTCCTCCCACTGGCAGTTAGGGCTGTGGCAAGCAGCAGAGCCAGACCTGTTTTAAGGAAAAGGAGGTGGGCGCAAGCTCGCAGCAATGGGGCGGTGTCACGCAGGTACCTTCTGGTGTCTCTAAGCACTACATGTTGGGGACAACGTGGTCTGTGGGGGGCCTCCTGTGGCTCCTGGACTTGAGATTCCCGTTTTAAGTTAAGTGCCCACAAACAACTAAACAGCCTCGTACATTCCCAAAACCACAGAAGCCGTACCCCTGTGTTCTCTCCACTCCAGGAAACAATCTTTGATTTGAAATCTTGCTTTCTGGGAGGAATCATCGATTCTGAGCTGACTCCTTGACTACCTGATTATGAACTTTCTGGATCAATACAGAGCTACCTTGGTAGACCTGTCTCACATCAAGAAAAAGCAGCGAGGATTCTAAATACGGTGTCTAGAGAAAACCAGTGGGTGTATTGCACAGATTAAGTTGTTAATACATTTTTAGATGAAGTTAATGTTTTATGGGTTATTATTAATTCATGTGTTTAGGGAAATGTATGTATCCTACAGAAGGAAGACAAAGTTGTAGACTTTCACCTTTGTATCACAGTGCACTTGTGGTCTGTGTTTGATAGAACCTTGTCTTGGAAGGTCCTTCACTGATGTGACCTGCATGGCAGCTGCTGACAGCACCTCCCCTTTCCTTACCATTCACAGCCCTGCACAGAGTCGGCACCCAAACTTCTACTGTGAAGCACTGACTTGGGCATATGAATAGCACATGCTTACACATACATACAAAAAGCCTTTCGTGGCCAAACATAGTGGTGCACACGGGTAATCCCAGTGGCTCAGCTGGCTGAGTCAGGAGGATCACAAGATCAAGAATTTATCAAGGTCCTGTCTCAAAATAAAAGTAAAATGGGCTAGGGATGGAGCTCAGGGGTAAAGCACCCTTGAGTTCCATCTCCAGGACCAAAGGATGGAAGGAAGGGAGGGATGAATGGATGGATGAATGGATGGACGGATGGATGGAGGAAGGGAAGGAGGGAGGGAGGGAGGGAGGGAGGGGAGAAGGGAAATAAAGGGAGGGAATGAAGAAAGGAAAGGAAGAAGGAAAGGGAAGGAAGGAAGGAAGGACCTTTCTCATCTCCCAGATGCAATTCAAACTTGGCATTTTCAGAGTTTGAAGAACAAAGTCCGCTGCCTTTGGGGACAGGCCTCGAGTGGCACATGCTCTCTCAAATGGATGGACAGATATAAGAAAGAGTAGCCACAGCAGCTGGTACTGGCACAGGCCATCTAAGCCAGATGGCTAATGACGCTGAGGTGAGGGCCTCCTGACACTCATGGAACCAGGTGGTGCCCCAGGGTGCTGCAGCCTGGTTGAAATACTGCACTGCTTCCTCATCCCGGGCATGACACCCCTGCTGACTCCCTTACTCTGTAGTACCTGACCTGTCTGCTAAGGGTGAGCGTTTCCCAGGCAAATATTTTCTAATTTTTTCCTTGAAGCTCTGACGTATCTTGTTACATAATTCAAGACACTTGAGGGTCAATGATTTTATACTTGAAAGTTTTAGTGAAATCCAAAATACGTCCCCACTTCCACTCCTGCACACAATTCTGCCTCTGCAGCCTGCAGTCCACAGGAATGCTCTTGGTTCTGGAGAGAGCCCGATGAGCTTCCGGTCACAGCCCAGCTCCAGGATGAAGTCGCCTGGTGAGTCACAGTGTCCTCTGCCAACTCCTCCCGGGTATGAGGGAAAGTGTTCAGTGGGAGCACTGGTACCCCTGCACCTCTCTGGTCCAGAGACGAGAGCAGCATCTGCCCAGCATTCCCATGGCGGCTCACACCCCGGGCAGGTCCAGCTGGGAGGCCTGGGCTGGTGCTTCCCTTGCTCCTGGGCATGACCATCTCATCATGCCGAACAGATTCTGGTATTTTAAGGGAAATGGTTTTTGCCCATTATGTTGCCTAAACATGCCAACATCTTCACCGGGTGGTCAGTTTGTTTCAGAGCTGGAAAGACACTGCCTGGGTGAGATGACCTGATGCTGTCAGCACCAAAGGGCATTTTAGGAGTGGTCTTGGCATTCTAGCCTTCCACTTGTCTCTGACTTTAGAAACAGTTACCACCTTGTTCTGCAGCCCTGATGAAAAGGAAGCCAATTCAGAGCCTGCCTCCCAGGGTCTTCTGAGGATAGTGAACATGAACTGGCCACGTTTATAAATACGTAGGGAATATCAGCGTCAGGCTTACTCAGCTCAGGCATCCTGCCCTGTGCTAGTCAGAAGCTAGACAGCTATGGCAGAAGTTACTGCAGCTTTCAAGAGACACATACCGGGCACCCTGACCTCAGTGGTGCAAAGCCCACATGGGTAGAGGGCGGCACATGCCAAGCCTCCTGGGCTACAAGCCCAGACTCAGAAGTGCATTTACAAAAACCATTTCCCTGGGGTGGTTCTGAATCAAGTGGCATGTGGTAAGCACACAACCAAGATGTTTTCTAAGCTCTTATTGTTAAAAACATTTGGAGTGCACTCTGGGTTCCTCTCTGTTCAGGCTCTATCTTCTGTTTAGAGGTGGCTCACCTCTGAAGCCACTTCATGCACTGGGGCCCTGGGCAGGAGCAGAGTCCTCCTCCACTGCTAATTGAGAATCAGGCTGAAACACCTACATCTGAAACAAATGCCTTAACACAAACACATTTTACCCATCTAAATCAATTCCACCATCCTATGAATATTGACATTCACACAGCTCAATTTAATCCATGCAAAATACTTAATATCCATTGTAAAGAGCCAGGCTCAGCCTTGACAATGAAATATCACAGGCTACCAACACAAACAAAAAAATCCTAGAGAAACAGCCTAAAGTTATTTTGTCATTTTTTATTTAATAAACATTTCCGCTAAGAAAGCAAGACCTAGTACTATAATTATGTCAGCAGATAATAACTAAACCTGGTCTCATTAGCCTTCTGGTATATTTTTAAACAAAAACAAAGACTGTGTATATTCGGAAGCTTTAATGTGAAGCATACACTTGGCCGGGCAGACCTGTCAAGAGGGCTGTCACCATGGATCCGTTTGGTGTCCGTTTGGTGTCCGTGTAGTACCATCAGGCTGGAGGAGCCACAGAGGCTCTAACACGGGAGCGTGGGTTTACTGGTGCACAAGTCAGCAGTGTGAACAGACATGTCATTTCCCTCTCTCTGGTTACTGGGCAGGTTGGCCTGTGGCCTGCTGATTTCCATGAAAGGACAACCCTCACCATGTGTGGTGAGCATGGGTGACAGCTGTGGCCTTTCCCCATGTCCATTTCAGCTGTGCCCCCCTTGCAGGCATGTTGGGAAGATGCTGAGACAGAAGAATGCCCCAAAGCCATCAAAGGGGCACTTTCTCTGTGTTTACTCTTGGTGCCATTTACTAAAAACCACCTAGAGAAATTCATTTTGTTCCCTTGATGCTGTTTGGACCCTCAGCTTCTCTGACTTCCCTTTCAAGCACTGATAAGAATTACCGGCACTCTTTCCAGATGCCAGACCTCGGACAGGGTCTCTCCTTCCCTCCCTTCTCCTGCTCCCTGATGCGCAAAGACCCCAGAGAAGGCCATGGCTGGAAGTCAGCTTTCCAGCAGCTCCGGCAGGTCAGGCGCGTGCAGCACGTGTGTGTGTGTGTGTGTGTGTGTGTGTGTGTGTGTGTGTGTGAAAGGAGAGGCAAGGAAAAAGTGGAAGGATTTGAATGTCCGGCCTGCCCCTCCACGCACACCCCAGACAGCTTCGTCAGGCAGTCTCCTGGGGTCTGAGGCTCAGATCTGTGCCTGAGAACAACTTGAGAGAAGGCCCTGGATTCTCGGGGAGCCCTGCCAAAGCTGTTGCTCCATGTGGCTAAAACATCTGAGTGAAGGAGCTGCCACTCCCCGGCGAGCCGCTGGGCCTGGGAGAAGGGGGGCGGGAACCTCCAGGAGCTTTCCGACAGCCCGGAAACAGTGTGGGACAGACAAGAGTGGCCTGGAGGGACTTCCCAGACGATTCAGTTCCTGCAGCAGACTGCTTCAGCCAGTGACAGCCAACTCTGAGAGGTGCAGTGCGGCAGAGCTGGACACTCACGGGCAAGTACTGATGAAAGCGGAGTCGAGGACCGTCCTGTACACCATCTGCTGCTGCTGCGCTCATCTCAGCTGAACAGCCCGATTCCTGCGCTGTCAGTGCGCACACTAACGTCCCCCACGCAAACCCACGGCAGATCACGTTTCTGACTCTTTCTTACTCTCTAACTCAGAACTCTCACGTACCGATGGTCAGAGCACCCCCCTCCACCCCTCCACGCTGGGCAGCCACATCCCGTCCCCGGCTCCCCGGCTCCTGTTGGCCTCTATCTAATGCGCCTCATACTCAGACTCTTGGTCATCTGATGCGCTCAGAGGCCAGCTCCACTGCCGCGATTTTTCACCAAGTGCTGAAACGGGAGAACTGCATGAGACATGGACTTTCCAAGCACTCTCCCACGACTGCCTGTTTCACAAATAGCTCCTCCAAAGAGCCTTGTTGCGTCTGAGCCGGCATCTGCTGACTCACCCAGGCGCACACAACTTCCAGGAAGTTTGGCTGGCAGTGGACGCTGGCTGCAAAACCAAAGTGATTGTTTTTCCATTATTCCATTACCAGCTGGCAGAGAGGACACATAACCAAAACAGGAATTTCTGCTTCAACCTGAAGTCATGGCGACCACATGGAGACAGCCTGGTGCTGTCACCACTGGGACATCCCTGTGATTCCAATCTTACCTTGTCTAAGCTCAGCTGAAGGTCTTTAGCCCCAGCTACCTGCTGAATTGTTGAGGACCTCTTTCCATGCCAGAACCAAATATCCTCAGATGCAGATAAATCAATTCCAGAACAGAATTTGTTTATTGAAGTTAAAGTGGTAAATTCCATTAAAATTTTACAAGTCTTTCCCGAAGTCTTTTAAGAATCCAGCAAATGGTGACCAATTCCTAAGAGAGATATAAGGGATGGCTGTTTTGACTCCTCAGGCCTTTACTTCCATATTATTACATGATTATATTCTTGTTATAACCTAATTACAACAGAGAAGAAATGCTGGCACTAAAATTCACTTGTCAGCATTAAAAGCAATTTCTACAACAATGGGAAAAGTCAGTTCAATAGGAAACCAAACTTTAACATCTCGCCTGCCCTAAGCTGGCTGTCCAGAGGCAAGACCAGCTCAAACCAGACTGTGTGTCTTCCTGGTGAACACGCCACCTCAGGCACTTGGTTAGGGGCTGTCCCCAGAAGCACATTTTTCAATGTATTTAATCTCAGGTTGACTTGTATCATTCTTGACTTTAGGACTCTGCAACAGGTTTGCAAAGGAGGACAAGCTCTTTCGGGACTCTGTTTCAAAGTTGGTTCCCTCTAGGTATTTTTCTTTTAAAAATGTTAGTGGACATAAATTTATTTCTTGAAAAGTGTCACACGAGAGTCTGTAAGTGGTTGGGTCCTGAGTTTAAATGGTTAGGAAAAGCTTCTCTGAAGGTACTCAATAAAAGCAAGAAAAGGTGAGTCTGCCACATTAGCTAGGAAAAACTGTCCTTAAATGTCATGGACTTAAAATGTTTTTTTAAAAAAGCACTTAAGAGGCAAACTTGAGTGTAGCATCCTGGGAGAGTCTAATAGTTCAAGGAAACAGAACTGACCTTACCGAGAGCTAGCTGTGTGGCTGAAATGATCCCCATGGTGAGACGAGCACCAGCAGGGTGAGGTACCTTTGCCAAGCACCCGCTAGTACACTGGCTGCAGCTGCAGCCAGGCTGTGAGCTCTGTGGCCTCCAAGGCTCCTCACCCCGAGGGGTTCCGGGATGAAGAGCCAGCGGCCTCTTGCTCCTCCTCCCAACTTTGCCCATGACGGACAAATACTCCCAGGTGTGCTCTGGGGCCAGGGTCCTGCCACACACTCCACTCAGGTTTATTCACTCTGTTTCCATAGCAACCCTGGGAAGGAGGCACTATAATTCTCTGCATCTGGCAGTTGAGGAAACTGAAGCAAGGTTAAATGTCTTACTGTGCCAGCTCTTGATTGTATTCTGTCACCTCCAAATTCACCCTTTTTGCCTGCTCTTTTAAAATGCATCCAGGCCCTCTGAATGATCTCGCTTTGCCTGCTAGCACAGTGGTCAGCCTTTTGGTAGGAAGCGCGAGAGAGAGACTGCAGGATAGGAAGGCACTGCTTTCTGGGTTCTGCTTAGCTCAGCCAGGCCCCTGCAGTGCACACTCACTGGCCTTCCTGAGCTGGTGGTAGAGCAGATGGCCACAGAGAAGACTGCTCCTTGTGCAGGTTTCTGGCAAGTTCCACAAGGTGGGTTTTCAACAAGTTCCATGTCTACAGCAGCACAGAGACTTCTGTTATCTGCTGAACCACACCATTACCGTCGCCCGGGGCGGGGGGGGACTTTCTAGAGGTAGTACTACTCCTTTCACCTGGTGTCCTACCTGTGTTCTTTGGAGGTGTCTCAACTTCTCATGGTGCCCGTCCTCTGTGTGGTTAATAAGTGCATTAAACTTTCTCAAACTGCCCTGTGGGTTCCTTCCTGGATCTTGGCTGATGCCCCTGACGAAGGCTGCAGACCGGGTGCCGGGCTCCCGAGCCTTGCTCCTGCTATCATTGTTAGCCTCTCATGGATGGGAGGGAGGTCAAGCAGAGTGAGTATGGGCAGAGCAGAGCAGGAGGGTGTCGGGGAGAACCCTGTGGTGCAGTTCCGAAGGCAGTTGGCTAGTGAACAGGGAATGGACAGGCATCCTATGTGCCATAGAGGGTCGGACAGGGAGGCTGACACCATGGGAAAGGGACAGAGGGGTCCTGCTGCATCCTCAAAACTTCTCTCTCATTCCTGGGGGTACTCCTGGCGAGTCTGGGGGGCTTTAGGATCCTAAATCTTGCTCCCAGCAGTTTTCTCTTTTCTCTTGTACAAGGTCTCTGGAAGGGATTTTCTCCCATGGGGCATCTGGAAGCCAAGGACTTCCATGGTAGCCAGAGGGGGCAGAGGAGGAGGGTGTCACCCTGGGGTCCCAACAAAGACATTTCACACATTGTTAACCTGTCGCCACTGTTCAATCCAGATCAGCATACGTAAGAGAGAAACACTTGAATTTTTGAATAATTGCATTTATTTCCTTTTTGCTGTAAAAACTAGCTTTTCTTAACTTCCTGAATACATTTATAAATACTGGACATTGTGTTTGGAAAAACAAATAGCAGAGTTGGAGCTGTTAGGCCACTTTAACAAAACAGCTTTTGAGGAAGGGGTGCGTGTGCAGAAAACACTGATGTTCCTACAGAGTTATCAGCTGATTCTGCCTCAGCTTCCGGTGAAACAGACTCTAGCTAAGCCAGGTCAGGCGCTGTGGGGGGCTGGGGAGAGAGAGGGCAGCTGAGGGAGGCAGTCTGCTCTCTCTGCAGTCTCTGGAATTAAGGGTGCATGTTTTAAAACATGCTGTGAGGACCCCCATTTTGGATTTTGCAAGAATTGGCAGATGTTGGGATTTGTATATAAAAAGTGATGGATTTTGGTCCTAGAAATTTTGTTTGAAAAAAAAAAATCCCCCAGAAACCAAAACACACTTGAGTGTATAAGGCCCATCTGCTTGGTGAAAATGGCCGGAAGAAGCCCTAGACACAAAGATAAAATTCGGAAGTAAAAAAAAAAAAAAAGAAGGGGACAAAGACTAGCGGGTTCCATGGAGTCAATATCCCTGCAAGACTGCTGACCTAGCTCCTCAGGCTGTCTGTTTGGGTCATTCAGGAAGTGATTCTTTCCTTTATGGAAAAAAAAATCAAAAGTAAAATACGTGTTTTCATGTTGTGAAGGTAATGCTAAGTTTAATGGCTTATCCAGTGTTTGAAGTCTTCCCAGGTCCAGGTTGTGGTCAGCAGGGCAGCCCAGGTCAGACTGCGTTCCTTTGAAGGAGCTGGTCCAGTAATTGCTGGAGAGATGGGGAAACAGAGATGTCAAGTGCATGTTCACGGCTCTGGGCCACACGCCTCATACCTGCTGGCACGAGCCGTTACCTTTTTGAAGACTTCAGCTCGGAGTCTGTTGCTCTGCAAGATAACCCTTTTCTTTTGCTCTTCTTTCTTCTTTTTAACTTCTGGCAAGTTATTATAGATTCTGAAACAGACACAGAGAACATTCTGGATGGTAGCAGAGCTTGTGTCTGGGCATAGAGCATCCTGCCTTGTCAGAGCCTCTGACACTTCAAAAAAAGACTAGGCACATGGGCTTCCTTCCCATGGGGAGATGCCAACATGAAGGCTTCCCCACCGTCCCCAGAACAGCTCCACACCGGGGACAGCAGCTCGTCTCTGTACTTGTAGGGCCAGTGCAACAGCCAAGCTGGAGGGGCCAGGTCTTCCCTTGTCCCTCCACCCTCAGGGATAATTAAGTAACTTGTAAATCGGGGGATTCTAAACCTTCTGCTTTGCATTCTGAGTGTTATTCAACCTTGCCCCCAAAAACCTTTTTTTTTTAAATTTTTTGCCACCCAATGATTGCCTTCTAGAGACTTGGAAGGCAGAACAGATAGAAGTGGCAGGAATCACAATGCTGGAACAAACATGCCAAAAGGTGTGTGTGCCTCCTCTTACGAGACTGCACGTCTAATTAAGCTGCTTCCAAATACATCCTGGGCACAGTCATTATGGCCTTCTCCTATGTTAAAGTGGGAGTTCCCAAGTTACAGGCAGGGCCCGAGGGACACCACTTCTTTCCTCTTTCCTAACAGAAACTCTTTCCGTGCCCATGTCAACCAGTATTGCTTCTAGAACCCGCCGACTAGCAGGGCCACTGCAGCCAGAGCTGCTGGTTGCCATGCACTTGGCACTCAGCTAACATATCTTTTTTCTCTCATGTTTGAAAGCCCAATGCAATCTGCTCCATTATCAAAACTATAGAACAAAGTACAAAGATAATGATGATAACAGTGTCAGCAGGTGACATCTTAGTTACCAGGCACCAGGCTGACCCCTTGACATGAGTAAACTCAACCCACATGACCACTGGAGGAGGCAGGTGGCGTCTCACTGTTAGAAAAATGAGGAACCCAGGCCCTCATTTACCAGGAGATTTGGTGAAGCCCTGCTGCGGGCTCACAGGGAGCTGGCACTCAGACCTCAGTCTCTGATCTGACCCTCTACATAGCGCTCACCCAACTAGACAGAATGAAGCTGCTGGTGGGTGGGGAAATGTTGGGAACACACATCCTTCATGTATTCCTGAATACTCCAAACATGATTCCAGAAAGGAGCCCTTCGGGGATCAGAAGGAAGAGCTATCATGTCCCAAATCTCCCTGGTGGAAAGTCCTACAGATCCACGGACATCGCTTCCTGACTCTGGCCATCCAAATCAACTGAGGAGTTTAAAACTCACAGACCCCTCCTGGGTTGTTTCTTATCTAGTAGTTTCTTAAAAGAGATACCCCAAATACATCATGGTCTTACCCATCCCATGGGCCATACTCTGCCTAGAGTCAAAGCCGCAAGGAAGACAATCTGTGTCCTCTGACATATTACACTGTGAGAAAAGCAAGCTGTGGAGACAACATGGTATGACACCATTGTGGTCAAACACCATGTAACTGTTCGTGAACAAACAGAAGTCTACTTCAAGGTAGAGAGAAGGGAGATACAACTGAGGTCTTTGTAGCAGATGGGCTGGGGCTGGGGAGGAGGCTGCGAGGGGAGCAGGAGTTGTGGGGGACTTGAGCTTTATCTCCATTGTCTCATTTTTTTCCAACTGAAAATATAATTTAACAGTAAAATTAATAACAGAGAATGCAAAAAAAAAAAAAAAAAAAAAGAAAAGAAAAGCTCCAGGTGAGCCAGGGCCAGCATCCAGCCAGGGCATGTCTCACAGAGCAGAGAGAAACAAGATTGCTGAATCCTTCAGAGACCAGCTGGGAGAGCAGCGACCCGGGTGCAGCGTCACCAGCTCTCCTGTCTGCTTTGAGCCTCAGTTTCCTCCTAATGAAAGGATGGAGCAAGACTCTGCTACTGACGCTGCTTTAAGATCTATTATTTTAGTTGCTTGATTTGCAAAGCTCCATAGTAGTGGGTCTGGGGTTGAGGATTGTGTGTGTGTGTGTGTGTGTGCGCGCGCGCGCGCGCGCGCGCGCGCACATGCGCACACATGGGGAGGAATCTGGCTATACTTTTCCCCTGCTAAATTGAAAACTAGATGCTTTTGGCAGAAGGAACACACAACTTTGTTCTTGTGAAACAGCATGACTTCAAACCCAGCAGCCTTTATAAACCCTGGATAGAATGCTGTGAACCAGGCCTCTGATACAAAGGTCCACCTTCTTGTCGCTTTCATTTCCTTATTGACAGAGGTGTTCCCTCGGGACAATCAAAGTGGTCTAATTATCATGGGAAACAACAAAATCACAGTAAAAGCAGAGATTTGGGGCCGGAGTGTATGTGGGGTTATTCTTTCTATCTCAGTGGTGTCTCTAAGTGCACTATCAGTTTGATTTAATTATTATAATCCCTCCTCGTGCCAGATGCTTTATTGTGCCCTGACGACTGTCCTTGCATGAATGTGGCCAACACTGCTGAGCTTTAGCATTTTGGTTAAGCGGCCAGGTCTCTAGAAGAATGGCAGCTTTTGTGTGCACCAGGTTGGTGAGAATTAGTGGGAGTCTTGGCAAACGTCCAGCCGAGCAGAACAGGGAGAATTCGCTGAACGGGGGCCGCCAAGCCTGCCAGAGCCAGAGCGCCAGGAAAGCCGGCTGGTGGCCCCTCCAAGGCCCCACTGGCTCCCACGCTCCAGCGGCTTCCAGCTTGGATCCTGTCTTTCAGGCTCTGGTGCTGTCAAACCCTGGGAGAAACAGCGTCTGGCCTCCATGAAATCGCCTTCAGAGGTGCAGCAACACGGCTCCAGCCCATAGCGATGATTCCAGCTCGGAGCAGGGGATCTCTCAGAGACCAGTACTGGATTGGTCCAGAGTCAAAGACCACTCCTTTCTATGTTTCTCCAAGAGCAGATGAGCATTCAGAGGCACACTCCTGCCGCTGTGCTCAGTTAAATCAGTGTTTTCAGATTTGCAGCCAAGAGGACCTCAGACCTTAAACATGGACCTAGAAAGTGACCTTACTGGTCAGCACTGTCATGTCACCCCAAGTCCCTCCCCAAATTCCTCCCATGTCACATAATAACCAGGTACCTTTTAGATCTCATATGCATCTCCTTCTCTGAAATGCACCTTTCTTTGGGTTTGAACAAGTTATCTGGAAAAAAAAAGGCGGGGGGAAAGATGATTAATTACAGAAGGTACAGAGTTATCACACAGCTCTGGAGTGGTGGAGTTGGCACTCTCCCTGGAACTCTCCTCCTCTTAGCCACAGCCTGTGACAAACCCTGCAGGGCTCACACCCATAGATGGCTGTGCTGACCACTGAGTGGCCAGTGAAGGCCTGAGGTGCAGTGTTAACCGCTCCTCTGGGTGCTTCCTGCAGCCACAGTCCTGGGTCCATGGCCATTCCACTCATTCCACTAGATTTTCAAGGCCCCTGAGGACAAGGAAATCATCCAGCTGCCCTAGACATTTTGAGAGCAGGAGACCTCATCACACCTGCAGTCTTCCATCCGGGCTGCTCAGCCTCTGCCAGATGAAAACCACCGACCCACTTTTCTAATGTCAGAAGAGTCATGGACAACACCGTAGCCCTGTATCTTAGTGGCCTTTGATTAAGTGCAGAGTGGCAAAACAACAACAACAACAACAACAACACTGTGGTACTTCAATGTTCTTCAGTGTGAGAATACATCACGATCATCGTGAGGTTTACATACGGCACACTGAAAAATGATTTTTTTTTTTAATGGCATGTACTCTTTTGCAGTAACAGAAAACAAGTCTGAAATGCCCAAGAGAGACTCAGCCCTACAGATTAGCCAAGGGCGGGGCACACGAGCCTGGGGTGCTTGTGGCCTGGGGTAACCTGGGCAGCTGCCATGCTTCCTAGAACACCCAGATGGACAAGCTCACTGCATCATTTGGCAGAAGCAGACAGGTGGCCCAGGATCCTTGCTAAGCTGCAGAGTAGGCGTGCCCTGGAGCCACCCAAGGAGCCCTGGGCTGTATTTCCGTTCATTTCTCCCCATGCCCAGGACTTTCTCCCTTGCTCATCTGACCAGTGGAGCCACCAAAGACAGCTCCAGGACATACAGAATTTTCCCAGACTATGAAAGAAGGTGAGACAGGGCGACTAGGGAACGCCTTCCCCTCTGAGCACAACAACTATGTACAGTATGGAAAAAAGCACAGTGGCTGAGCTCACATCCTGCCCAGTGGTTTGAACATACGTTATGACCCCACTCCTCAAAGGAGAGATGGGAGAAAAAAGAAAGAGGAATAGTCACAACCAGAGGAAACGTCACCCGTGTTTAGAAAGGCGGGAGACTCTCAGAGAAGGAGGGAGGTGACATTGCCACAGACTCCCACCCTAGCCTCCACTCTGGACAGGACCAGGCAGAGACAGGTGCTCTGGAAAATCCCAGGAAGGAGTGTCATCTAAGTCAGCTGGGGTCTTGGGTAAACAAATATGTGAGAATTTAGGACTCCCATTGAGGGACAAGAAACCTCGAAGGAAGACAGGTAGGTGGGATTGGGGTTCCCCAAGAACTACTCAAGATTAGGGTGAATTCAATGTAGACAGACAGGAAGAGATTAAAAAGACACACAAATTTCATTTGATTTCACAACTCAGCCTATTCTGGAAATTGAAATTTTCTTTTTTCTTTTCAGTTTGTTCTTTACAGTATCGATACCACAATTACGTTTTGGTTTTATTTCTAAGAAACAACAACAACAACAAAAAAAACATGAGCCCCCTGCCCCCTGCCGAGTTTGATGCATCTGTTAAGGAGCGTGTCTTAGGAGTAAGGGAGATGAACAGCCGCCTGTGGTGTTAAAGCAGATCTGCTTGTTACCGCTTGTGGATGATCACAGGCTCTCTTCAGAACAGGAACTGAGCGGCGCACACTCAGAAGTGGCCGAGGGAGCCCGGGCCAGCAATCGCAGCCCTGTGGTGGGTGAAAGATGGCAGTACTTGGCACAGAGTGCAGCCACAGGACTCATCTACCTTGGACAGGCAGAGAGAGAGCCGTAGGGCCTGGAGACATGAGTGGAGATGACTCCAGGCTTGGGGTGAGCGACACATTCATTTGACAATTGCTGAGTTTTTATCTCCTTGGTGCTAGGCAGTAGGGACACAAAGATGAATAAGACCGAGAGCTCAGAGCCTGGGTTGAAAGTCAGATTAACAGGGGCTTTCAGAGCCAGGGCCAAAGACGCAGCCTCAGGGAGGAGTGGCCAGGTCCACCAGGCAGCAGGGGAGCTGGGGAGACTCCAGAGCACAAGACAGCTAGAGCCAAAAAGAGGGGTCCCCCAGCAGCCTGAGGGGTTGGGTGTGGGAGGAAGGTGGCCGGGACCACTCCACCTGCCCCAGCCCCAGAGGTCTCATTTCATGGCATGGAAACCCACCCTGTGTGGTGTGCTCTGTTCAACCTTTCAGTGAAATCTCATCAACCCCCCCCCCCCTTTTTTAGAGAGAGAGAGAGAGAGAGAGTGTTTTGTAATATTTATTTTTTAGTTTTCGGTGGACACAACATCTTTATTTTATTTGTATGTGGTGCTGAGGATCGAACTCAGTGCCCCGCACATGCCAGGCGAGCGCGCTACCGCTTGAGCCACATCCCCAGCCCCAATTCCCTTTTAATCTAAATTCTGCCTTAATAAAATGAAAGTAACTGGAGAGAATAATTTTCAGCCTGCTTTAGGGGTCTTTTAGAGATCATCCTTAAAGCTTCCCACGTGAGACTATAGTCACACTTACCTCCTACTGTTGTTCAAATGGAGGGTGATTTTTATTTTTTTCCCTGAGAGAAGCCCTAAGTCACCTATTTATACATTTCAGGGAACTTTTTCTCCTGAAAAAGAAAAAATCCTTGCACCTGGCTCCTCACTGGACCCAAACCACAGGGCCTGCGGTCAGCGGACTCTGGTGAGGCCAGGCTTCCTTAAGCCTCTGCCTGCTTCCAGGTCAACAGACAACCAGGTTCTGAGGGGACTCGGAGCCTCCACGAGAGACTGCTGCTGAACAATCAAAGGCCCGACAGCCGTCAATCTCCAGAAACACATGTGGTATGCATGACATGTGGCATGTGGGTCTGCGAAGCACGTGCACAGACAGGGACAGGTGGCCTTCACATTCAAACAGCTGTCAGAGTCACCAGGAAGCAGCCAGCATCCTCTGACAGCAGCTCTTCCTCCCTTGGAAACCAGTGTCCACACTCCACTGCAAAGCTTTGCTCTCCCCTGGGGCAATGACCTCGACGATAATGGAGTTCACAGTAGGCTTTAGGAGGTCACCCCCCCAGGAGCTTTGTTTTCTGTAGTCACTCCGAGCTCTCAGAGACACTTCTTCCCCTACCTTAGACACTCCAAAACCAAGACACACCGACTCAGCAGCTCCTGCAATGGCTTGGAGTCTACACCTCCCCCAAAAGAAAAGAAATGGGGGTGTTTTAGGGGGAACTGGGGTGTGTTTCTAGGACGGCTAGGCTGCTCATTACACTGATTTCACAGCAATAAGCAGCTGACTGTGCGGCTGCTAGGGTGACATTCGAATGTCAAGATTCAAATTCTGTTCTGTGCACTTGGTTTTGGTTCAGCTCTCTGCGTTGGAACCTCCAACAAGTCCGATGCGAGCAACAGCAGAGTGGTCTACCTGGGACTGAGGAGCCCCGAGGAACCTGAACAGGCACTCCACCACACACAGGCACCTCAAAGACGCACAGGTTGCTTCCCTCTGATGGGCTCTTGTGCTGGATAAACACTCTCCTTTCTCGAAAATCACGTCCAGCTTCAGCAGAATCCTGTCCCTGCTTGATGGTCGCACGAAGTGAGCAGCTTGCTCCACGGGTCAGGAAGGCCAGTGCTGACATTTACATGAAAACAATGGCGCGTGCCAGTTGCCATCCAGTCACAGGAGAGAGATGGGGAGGTCATGGTGTGGAAATGCATGGAGACTCTGACCCTTCTGGTGAAGGAATACAGACTTCAGAAATGAAAACTAACCCAGAGGGTCTCCAGAAATGGCCATTTCTTTTGCTTACTCAGGTTAAGAAGCAAGGTATATGTGTACAGTGGTGATGGTGGCGGGGGTGTCGGGTAGGAAAGGGTGACCCATTCTCCTTGCACAGAGCTCACCTCCTGCACACAGAGACCCGTCCTTGGGCTTAGAGCCGAAAATGGTCATTGGAGATACATGGCTGCATCCCCTGATCTCTCCTGCCCTGACTCTTGGACCAATGAGCACTGTCAGTGGCCCCCTTCTCTCTCCAGCTCCCCTAGGTCTAGGCTTGGTTTATAGCTGCCTGTCTACCGACCGCTCTCCCCAAGTGGAAGGAGCTCCCAGAGGATGGGAGTCTCTTCTCTGTCCCTCCCCTGCCCAGCTCCCTACTCCTTCCACTCACACTCTGTCCTGTGGCTGAGAGCACGAGGTGCTTCTCATTTGTGTCTGTTGACTGGCTACTCCTCAAGAGACCCAGTGAGGGTCAGAAAGGTCCAAGGATCTCCATGGGTACCCTACACACACCCTGGGTACTGCTGGGAAGGCAGCCTGCGCCTAGGTCAGACTGACCACGAGTTCCATTCACGCTGGGGTCAGCAGGATCCGAGACTCTACACTAAACCAGATCCCTATTTAGGACCAAGTCTCTCAAAGTAAACCCCACTGAAGGGCTTCAATTCGTTATCAAAAAGACACAAGTCCCCAGGAAGCCCTGCAGTGGTCAGCAAAGCACTACAGAGTATTTTCTACACAGAGAACACTGTTTTCTCAAAGGAAATCCAGCTGTGAAATGGTCAGCTTCATCCAGCCCTTAGGATTTACGGACCGCTCCCCCCCACCACCCCCGCCAATTCTTAATGACCTCACTCATTACGGCAGGAACTTCAGTTTCTTCCTGCTTACATAAGACAACTGAGAGCTAGTAAGCTAACATTAAGCGTGTATGATGTACCTAGGTGATTCTTTGGGCTTGCCTGGTGTTGTGCCCCTGGTGCAAGCTACTCGAGCTCTCTGAAGTCCTGGTCCTCCTCTACTTAGCTGGGGCACAGGATCTGCCTTAAAGGTTCTTGGAAGAATTTATAAAATGGGCCATTTGGGAGCACTCTATAAACTGGAAAGAAGCGGATGGCATTGACAAACAACCCGGTGTCACCCACAAGGGCACTGAACACAACATTCCCACAGGGATGACACTAACCAGCACCACTCACCATGGGGACACTAATCAGAGCCACTACCTGAGTGCCCTGTCAATGAGGCAGCAGCATTCAGCATCACCTGCAACCTTGTGACACAGGTAGGTCTGCCCCACCCAGGCCTTCTGCACCAGGCATTCTGGGTGTAGGCGAGCTGATTCTGATGTTTGCCCACAGCTGAGGACCACTGTGGCTTTGATAGAAGGAAATAAGAGAAGCTGGGAGATAGCCCAGGTCTTCCTGGGTCACATAGCCTTGAGGTTAAATTTGCATTTCAGATTAACAATGAAACTTTTTATAGTATCATCATGTCTCAACTATTGCATGAAACACATTTATGCAAAAATTATTTCTTGTTGGTCTGAAATGCGAATTTAACCTGGCATCCAAAATTTTCACTTGATAAATCTGGAAACCCTGTTTTGAGAGAGCCTCTCCATGCCACTGTCTCAGAGCATCAGGCCCCGGCCTTAGGCCTCCCATGTCACAGTGTGAGCGGCTGCACGGGAAGGCAAAGCTGGGGACAGCAGTGCTCTACCACTGCCGTGAAGTTATCAGACTGGCAGCTTCTTGCTCCTTCCCTTCGTTTTGTCAGCTGAGAGGTAGGGCCAGGCTTTCCCCCACCTGATAGGATTCTCTCCTTTCTGTAGTCATTTCACATGGTGACATTTGTGATGCACTTTCCAAAAGGAACGTGACTGCCACTTCTTTTTCAGAAGACTAGGCACCAGCACAGTGGCACTGTCATAAGTTTCGGGGGTCAACAAGGAGACTGCTCGGGGCAGGACCAGTTGCTGGGTGAGCTTCCAGCCACAGATGGAAATAGGTACCACACCACACCTCCCGGGGGCTCCTGGGTCCCTCAAGCCATCACTTTATGGCATTGCTAGAACAAAGCACAACAGGTAAAGAGAAAGACCACTTTCCCACAGTCCCAGATTTCTAGGGGAAAATGACAAATTAAAACTCCAGCTGGATTTTCTTTAGCAAAGCCTGGTAGATATGTAAACAAAGAATCCTATAACAATGTCACAAAACAGGCTTTTAAGAATTAGATTAAAGCATTCCAAGGTAAAAGAAGCTTAGGGAAAACAAGGTTAAATGAATTTAAGCAATTTACTTAGCTGCAGGACTCCTACGGAAGTATAAAACTCACTGGAAAAAGTATATACATAGTCAAAATCAGAATGTTCTTAATACTGTCATGGTAGTATGTAAACAGCTTACATCTTCAGTAGAAAGGTTAAAAGACAAACTATTAAAAATAACCAACCAAAACAATTTAAAGGACCCACAATATAAAATATGTACATTGTGACATCAAAAACAAAAAAAAGAACATGAGAGGTAGGAGGAGAAAAACTAGAGTTTTTGTATGCAATAAAGTTGAATTGTTATGAGCCGTTTTAGTTGTTTCATGAAAGACTCATGGTAACCCCAATCCAAATCCTCTAGTGGATATAAAAGATAAAGTAATCAATGCATTCCACTGAAAAATAATCATCACATCACAAAGGTAGGTATCAAGAGAAGAAGAATGAAACAAAGGGGTTACAAAAACAAAAGAGGAAAAGAAAATAATAAAAAAAACAGCAGTAGTAAGTCTTTACTTTTTAATAACTAACTTGAAATTAAACAGATTAAATCCTTCAAAAGATATGGGGTAGATTTTAAAAGATCTATATGCTACTTATAAGAGGTTTGCTGCAGCCTTAAGGACACATGTAAGCTGAAAGTAAAGGCACCAGAAAGATAATCCATGTAATTGGAACCCAAAGAAAGCAGGAGGAGCTATACCTACATAAGAGAAAAGAGACTTTCAGTCAAAAACTGGAATAAGACAAAGTAGGTCATCATATAATGAAAAGAGGGTCAATTCATCAATAGGATGGGACAATTATAAATATATATCTATCCAATATCAGAACACCTAAATATATCAGGTAAATAACAGCTTTGAAGGAAGATATAAAGAGCAATTCAGTAGTAGTAGGGGACTTCAATACCTCACTATCAACAATGGATAGATCATCCAGACAGAAATTCAAGATGGAAACATTGGACCTGAACTGCATTTTAGACCAAGTGGACCTAACAGACATACATAGAACATTCCATCCAAAAGCATCAAATGCAGGTTCTTAAGGACACACAGAACATTCTCCAGAATATATTATATGTTGGCCCACAAAACAAGTCTAGCAAATTTAAGAAGGTTAAAATTTATCAAATATCTTTTTTAGCCACAATGGTATTAAACTAAAAATTACTAACAGGAGGCATTTTGGGAAATTTCACAAATATGTAGCTATCAAACAACATACTCTGGAACAACCAATGGCTCAAAGAATAAATCAAAAGGAAAATTTAAAAATCCCCAAGATCATCTGGGTGTGGTGGTGCACATCTGTAATATTAGTAGCTTGAGAAGCTGAGGCAGGAGAATTGCAAGTTCAAAGTCAGCCTCAGTAACTTAACAAGGCCCTAAACAACTTAGTAAGACCATGTCTCAAAATAAAAATAAAAAAAGTACTGGAGATATGGCTCAGTGATAAAGCACATTTTGGTTCATTCGCCAGTACCAAAAGAAAAAAAAATCCCAACATAATAAAAAAAATAGAAACAGCATGCTAAAACTTATAGGATGCATCAAAAGCAGTTCTGAGAGAGAAGTTTATAGCAATAAAATAAGTTTATTGCACTAAACTAAAAAAAGAAGAAAGATCTCAATCAATATAACACTATGACTCAAGCAAGCAGAAAAATAAGGACAAACTAAAGTCAAAGTTAATAGAAAGAAGGAAATAACAAAGAATAGAGAAGAAATTAATGAAAGACAATAAAAAGATCAAATAAACTTGGAGTTCATTCATGAAAAGAAAATTGACAAAAATTTAGACTTAAGAAAAAAATCAAAATAATAAAATAAGAAATGATTGGAGACATATAACTTATACTATAGAAATACAAAGGATTATAATAGACTACTATGAATATATGTCTACAAATTGCATAACCTAGAAGAAACGGATAAGTTCTTACAAAAAAAAAAGACCTACTAAGAGTGAGTCAAAAATAGAAAATCAGAACAGACCAATAACAAGTAAGGGTATTGGATCAGAAATTTAAAAAATTTCTCATTTGAAGAAAAGCTGAAGACCTCAGGTCTTCATGACTAAATTCTATCAAACGTCCGAGGAAGAACTAATACAATCCTTTTCAAACTGATCCCAAAATATTGAAGAGAAGGAAGTACTTCCAACCCATTTTATGAGGCCAGTATTACACTGATATCAAATCTAGACAAGGTCACTACAAGCAAAGAAAATTACAGGACAATGTCCATGAGGAACGTAAATGTAAACTCCTCAACAAAATACTGGCAAACTGAGTTCAATAGCACATTAAAAGATTATTCACCATGATCAAGTGGGATTTGTCTCTGAGAAATGAGAATGGGGAGAAGATGGCCGCTGTGTAAGGGGGTGGCTGAAGTGCTGAGCCTGGTGCTCAGAACAGCGGCTTTAATAGAGACTTCGCCCAGCTTGCTAGAGCTCCTTTCACCATTAATCTGTAGTGGACCACCCGGCCAAGCAGCAGAAAAAACAAAGAGATTGAAAAAGAGACGCTTGGCTCCCAGACGCTTTCCTGCTCAAAACCGCGGGCACTTTGCGCCCATCTGCTTCCTCTTTCACTTCGCTCCCGGCAGAGAAGCTGAATGGGCAATCAGCAGTGGATTGTAAGTACCTGAGGCAAAGAAAGCTCAGTACACCCCGCCCTTTTTTTTTTTTTTTTTTTTTAATATTGTCTATACAGGGAGAGTTAGTGGATTGGAATTGTTGGCGGGGCTGTAGTTTCGGGGCCGAAAATCCACTCCGCGGGAGCCGCCATTTGCTTTCTGCATGCTGTCTTGATGGCCCTGTCTACATGGTCCAGCTACCGCAGCTAGAGACTGGAACTGGGCTGCGTGCCGAACCCTGTCCTCCGAAGGCAGGTCCACGGCCTCAAGTGCCTCGGTCGCCTGTTCCCTGCTGCACCTTGGGGCATAGCATGCTCTGGGGTCATTCGGCATCCCTCTGCGAGGGGACAGGCGCGGCGGCAGCCGCTTGGGCCCCCCGCGGCGCCAGCCGCTTGGGCCCTCCGCGGCAGCGCTGCTAAGGTCGCAGACAAGCGTGGCGCCAAAGAGCGTGGACCAGAGGTGGAGGCGAAGGCAGCAGGATATCAGTTCTAGAAAACTGGACTGGAAACAGAAGCAGCAGTTTGTATAACCCCAAGATCTTGCTTATGCCAGGAAACTGTAAGGGTAACATGAATATCGTTGAGGAGGTCTAACATGACGGCAGACGCGGAGGGATCAAGTCTCTGACCTCTTCAACTGCGCGGGCATAGGGAGCTGTAAATTATCTAAAGCCTATTTGCTCAGGATTACTAGGCAATGCTGAGCCGACGTGGAGCTAGGGCGTACACTTTGGGCCCCTCAGAAAACACACTGAGCACAAATCTGCTGCATTTAAGCCCCGGATCGCCTGCTTCTCGTGACTCAGCACTAACAATCCTGCTGAAATAACTAGTCGGCCCACCTGATCTCACAGAGGTAAAAGCCAACTGAGCACCATAGCCAGACCCAGGGAATCAGGAGTGACGTGGGACTAGCGGAGCAGAACCCCGGCTATCGCTCCCACCAGGGCTGACAACACAGGTCCCTTGCACCAGCTACCAGGGGAGTTGCTACCTAAGGGCAAACAAATTTGCTGGGGGTCCTCAGCCCCAAGCCCTACAAACTTAGGGTCCGAGGGAGGCAAACAGAAAGGGTGTGCCCAGGCATCCGTGAAAACAGGGCTCCCAGGAGCAGCAGACCCGGCGTGTAGCCAGTAATGTGGTAAGCGTCACAGGTGAGTGGCGCCTGGATTGAGGAACCACAAGAGAAGGACCTAGACACTCAGGACTGGAGACTCGCACAGTCTGGGAAGAAGAGCTGAGGCACAGTGATTGGTTCCCACCTATCACGAGGAGAAGCCTGGCCCAGTGGGTATAGCTCCACCTACTGGAAGAGAAGTTAATCGAGCTCTATGACTGCATTTATTATTATTACTAATTTTTTTTTAACGATTATTATTAGTATTTTTTTTATTCTCACTTTTTGTAGTTGATGTTGTTGTTCTTTAACTTTCTTATTAATGGTTTCAATTTTTTAAATTCTTTTTATTCTATTATTATTATTATTTTTTAAACTCCAATTTCCATTTTTCTATTATCATTATAATTTTGTTTGTTTGTTTTAAAATTTTTATTTTTTCGTTTTTTCTTTCTTTCTTTTCACTTTCTTTTCTTTTGTCTTTTCATTTCTTTTCAATTTTCTTATTCCCCCTCTCTTGAATTCCACCTGCCTACACTCACTCTATTTAGTCACTTCTTCCCTTCCCTTCTAATACCTCTCCTCCCAAGCATCAAATAAATTTATAAGAGTAAACAGTAACTCAGCAGTCAAACAGAACAAGAAGTATCATGAGCATAAAAAAGCAAGGAAGAAAAGGAGTACAAACAATGAAAGACAGCCTAAATATTCAGGAGGACCTGGAGTCATCAGAAAAATGGCCATATAAAGAACTCAAGGAACACCTTAGACAGATGGAAAGGAACCTTAAAGAGCACATTGAAAAGGAATTACATAAACAGATAAAAGAGGAAGTTAAGCATCTTTATCAGGAGATAGAGATTATAAAAAAAATCAAACAATAATTCTAGAAATGAAGGAAACGATAAACCAAATTAAAAACTCAATCGAGAGTATCACTAACAGAGTGGAGCAAGTAGAAGCCAGAACATCAGATAATGAAGACAAAATATATCATCTTGAAAAGAGTCTAGCCAACTCAGATAGACTGGTAAAAAATCACGAGAAAAACATCCAAGAGATTTGGGATAATTTTAAAAAATCAAACTTACGAGTCATCGGGATAGAGGAAGGCACAGAGATTCATGCCAAGGGAATGAGTAACATGCTGAATGAAATAATTACAGAAAACTTCCCAGAAATAAAAAAGGAAACAGATATACAAATTGTAGATGCATACAGGACACCGAGCACACAAAATCACAGTAGACCAACGCCAAGACACATTGTTATGAAGCTATCCAATATACAGAACAAAGAGATAATATTAAAAGCTACAAGAGAAAAGAGGCAGATTACATTTAGGGGTAAACCAATAAGGTTGACAACGGATTTTTCATCACAGACGCTGAAAGCGAGAAGATCCTGGAACTACGTATTTCAAACACTGAAAGACAATGGATACCAACCAAGAATTCTGTATCCAGCAAAATTAAGCTTCAGATACGACAACGAAATAAAAATCTTTCATGACAAACAAAAGCTAAAAGAATTTGTAGCCAGAAAACCAGCATTGCAAGGCGTCTTGAGCAAAACTCTACATGAGGAAGAAATGGAAAACGATAACCAAAACCATCAGCGGGAAATGCCTCGGTAAAGACAGAGGACGGGGGGAAAGCTAATCATGGAGAAACAATCTAAATTAGGGGAAAAAAAGAGATAATTAATCAAACATGGCTGAAAGTACAAACCATATATCAATAGTAACTCTAAACGTTAATGGCTTAAACTCTCCAACAAAGCGACATAGGCTGGTAACATGGATTAAAAAAACAAATCCAACAATATGCTGCCTCCAGGAGACACATCTGATTGGAAAAGACATACACAGGCTCAAGGTAAAAGGTTGGGAAAAAATATACCACGCACACGCTCCTCGTAAGCAAGCAGGGGTGGCCATTCTCATATCGAATAAAATCGACTTCAAGACTAAGTTAATCAAAAGGGATAAGGAAGGACATTATATACTGTTAAAAGGAACCATTGACCAACAAGACATAACAATTATCAATATTTATGCACCAAATAATGGCGCTGCGATGTTCATAAAACAAACTCTCCTCAAGTTCAAGAATCGAATAGACCACAACACAATAATCATGGGTGACTTCAACACACCTCTCTCACCATTGGACAGATCCTCCAAACAAAAGTTGAATAAAGACACTATTGAACTCAATATCACAATCAATAACCTAGACTTAACTGACATATATAGAATATATCAACCATCATCAAGTGGATATACTTTTTTCTCAGCAGCACATGGAACCTTCTCAAAAATAGATCATATATTATGCCATAGGGCAACCCTCAGTAAATATAAAGGGGTGGAGATAATACCATGCATTTTATCTGATCATAATGGAATGAAACTGGAAACCAATGATAAAAGAAGGAAGGAAAAATCCTACATCACATGGACAATGAACAATACGTTACTGAATGATCAATGGGTTACAGAAGACATAAAGGAGGAAATCAAAAAATTCTTAGAGATAAATGAAAATACAGACACAGCATATCAGAATCTATGGGACACAATGAAAGCAATTTTGAGAGGGAAATTCATCGCCTGGAGGTTATTCCTCAAAAAAAGGAAAAAGCAACAAATAAATGAGCTCACACTTCATCTCAAAGCCCTAGAAAAGGAAGAGCAAAACAATAGCAAATGTAGCAGAAGGCAAGAATTAATTAAAATCAGAGCGGAAATCAATGAAAATGAAACAAAAGAAACTATTGAAAAAATTAACAAAACAAAAAGTTGGTTCTTTGAAAAAATAAATAAGATCGACAGACCCCTAGCCATACTAACGAAGAGAAGAAGAGAGAGAACTCAGATTACTAATATACGGGATGAAAAAGGCAATATTACAACCGACGCTTCAGAAATACAGAAAACAATTAGAAATTATTTTGAAAACCTATATTCCAATAAAATAGAAGATAGTGAAGACATCGATAAATTCCTTAAGTCATATGATTTGCCCAGACTGAGTCAGGAGGAAACTCACAACTTAAACAGACCAATATCAATAGATGAAATAGAAGAAGCAATCAAAAGACTTCCAACCAAGAAAAGCCCAGGACCGGATGGGTATACAGCGGAGTTCTACAAAACCTTTAAAGAAGCATTAATACCAATACTTTTCAAATTATTTCAGGAAATAGAAAAAGAGGGAGCTCTTCCAAATTCATTCTATGAGGCCAATATCACCCTGATTCCGAAACCAGACAAAGACACCTCAAAGATAGAAAACTACAGACCAATATCTCTAATGAACCTAGATGCAAAAATCCTCAATAAAATTCTGGCGAATCGGATACAAAGGCACATCAAAAAAATTGTGCACCATGATCAAGTAGGATTCATCCCTGGGATGCAAGGATGGTTCAATATACGGAAATCAATAAATGTTATTCACCACATCAATAGACTTAAAGATAAGAACCATATGATCATCTCGATAGATGCAGAGAAAGCATTCGACAAAGTACAGCATCCCTTTATGTTCAAAACATTAGAAAAACTAGGGATAACAGGAACTTACCTCGACATTGTAAAAGCTATCTATGCTAAGCCTCAGGTTAGCATCATTCTGAATGGAGAAAAATTGAAGGCATTCCCTCTAAAATCTGGAACAAGACAGGGATGCCCCCTATCACCACTTCTATTCAATATAGTTCTCGAAACACTGGCCAGAGCAATTAGACAGAGGAAAGAAATTAAAGGCATAAAAATAGGAAAAGAAGAACTTAAATTATCACTATTTGCAGATGACATGATTCTATACCTAGAAGACCCAAAAGGGTCTACAAAAAAACTACTAGAACTAATAAATGAATTCAGCAAAGTGGCAGGATATAAAATCAACACACATAAATCAAAGGCATTTCTGTATATCAGCGACAAAACTTCTGAAATGGAAATGAGGAAAAACACTCCATTCACAATATCCTCAAAAAAAATAAAATACTTGGGAATCAACCTAACAAAAGAGGTGAAAGACCTATACAATGAAAACTACAGAACCCTAAAGAAAGAAATAGAAGAGGATCTTAGAAGATGGAAAAATATACCTTGTTCATGGATAGGCAGAACTAACATCATCAAAATGGCGATATTACCAAAAGTTCTCTATAGGTTCAATGCAATGCCAATCAAAATCCCAACAGCATTTCTTGTAGAAATAGAAAGAGCAATCATGAAATTCATATGGAAAAATAAAAGACCCAGAATAGCAAAAACAATTCTAAGCAGGAAGTGTGAATCAGGCGGTATAGCGATACCAGATTTCAAACTATACTACAGAGCAATAGTGACAAAAACAGCATGGTACTGGTACCAGAACAGGCGGGTGGACCAATGGTACAGAATAGAGGACACAGAGACTAATCCACAAAGCTACAACTATCTTATATTTGATAAAGGAGCTAAAAACATGCAATGGAGAAAGGATAGCATCTTCAACAAATGGTGTTGGGAAAACTGGAAATCCATGTGCAACAAAATGAAACTGAATCCCCTCCTCTCGCCATGCACAAAAGTTAACTCAAAGTGGATAAAGGAGCTAGATATCAAATCAGAGACTCTCCGTCTGATAGAAGAAAAAGTTGGCTCCGATCTACAGATTGTGGGGACGGGCTCAAAATTCCTTAACAGGACACCCATAGCACAAGAGTTAATAACAAGAATCAACAAATGGGACTTTCTTAAACTAAAAAGTTTTTTCTCAGCAAGAGAAACAATAAGAGAGGTAAATAGGAAGCCCACATCATGGGAACAAATTTTTACTCCTCACACTTCAGATAGAGCCCTAATATCCAGAGTATACAAAGAACTCAAAAAATTAGACAATAAGAAAACAAACAACCCAATCAACAAATGGGCCAAGGACATGAACAAACACTTCACAGAGGAGGACATACAATCAATCAACAAGTACATGAAAAAATGCTCACCATCTCTAGCAGTCAAGGAAATGCAAATCAAAACCACCCTAAGATACCACCTCACCCCAGTAAGATTGGCAGCCATGACGAAGTCAAACAACAACGAGTGCTGGTGAGGATGTGGGGACAAGGGTACTCTTGTACACTGCTGGTGGGACTGCAAACGGGTGCGGCCAATTTGGAAAGCAGTATGGAGATTCCTGGGAAAGCTGGGAATGGAACCACCATTTGACCCAGCTATTGCCCTTCTTGGACTATTTCCTGAAAACCTTAAAAGAGCACACTACAGGGATACTGCCACATCGATGTTCATAGCAGCACAATTCACAATTGCTAGACTGTGGAATCAACCCAGATGCCCTTCAATAGATGAATGGATAAAAAAAAAGTGGCATTTATACACCATGGAGTACTACGCAGCACTAAAAAATGACAAAATCACGGAATTTGCAGGAAAATGGATGGCACTAGAGCAGATTATGCTTAGTGAAGCTAGCCAATCCCTAAAAAACAAATACCAAATGTCTTCTTTGATATAATGAGAGCAACTAAGAACAGAACAGGGAGGAAGAGCAGGAAGAAAAGTTTAACATTAAACAGAGACATGAGGCGGGAGGGAAAGGGAGAAAAAAAAGGAAATCACATGGAAATGGAGGGAGACCCTCATTGCTATACAAAATTACATATAAGAGGTTGTGAGGGGAATGGGAAAATAAACAAGGAGAGAAATGAATTACAGTAGATGGGGTAGAGAGAGAAGATGGGAGGGGAGGGGAGGGGGGATAGTAGAGGATAGGAAAGGTAGCAGAATACAACAGTCACTAATATGGCAGTATGTAAAAATGTGATGTGTAACCGATGTGATTCTGCAATCTGCATTTGGGGCAAAATTGGGGGTTCATAACCCACTTGATTCTAATGTATGAAATATGATTTGTTAAGAGCTTTGTAATGTTGTGAACATCCAATAAATAAAAAAAAATTAAAAAAAAATAAATCCCCCCCCCAAAAAAAAAGAAATGATAAACATTTAAGGAGATACATATGATATGAACAATAGACCTAAATTAATATTCTAAAAGAATTACCTGATTGAAGCATTACCCAATGTGTAAATGTATTGAAATATCATATGTACATATAAATATTTACCATAGAATATAAATATTCTTGTGTTTTCATGTACCAGTTGAAATAAAATTTAAATGAAAATAGAAAAAAAAAAGAAATGAGAATGGTTCAACATATACAAACTAACAAATGTAATACACAACAAAGATCAAAACCCATAATCTGACAAATTTCAACACCCTTTTATGATTCAAGAAATTTAACAAATTAGGTATAGAAAAGATGAATCTCAACACACAAAGGTCAGATATGACAAGCCCAAGTTAACATCACACTCAACATTGAAAAGTTGAGAATTTTTTCCTCTGAAATCAGGACGAGGACAAGGATGACAATTGTGCTAATAAACTTTTCATAACTATGACCCAAATTCCTGCCATAAACAAATTAAAGGAGGAAAGATTTATTTTGGCTCATGGTTTCAGAGGTTTCAGTCCGTGGTTGGCTGGCTCTATTCCTCTGACCTGAGATGAAGCAAAACATCACGGTAAAGAGTGCAGCAGAGGAAAGTTGTTTGCTCTGTGGCCGCCAGGAAGTGAACTACTTCTTCCAACTAGGCCCCAGAGACTACAGTTTCCACCACCTCCCAATCATGCCATCAAATATGAATCATCCCTCTATGGATTAATCCACTGATGCAGTCAAAGCCCTCATGATCCAATTTCTTCACAGAGGTTCCACCTCTGAACATTGCTGCATTGGAGACCAAGTCTTCACCACATGTGCCTTCGGGGGATATTTCAGATCCAGACTATAACATCTGCATTCTCACTACTTCCGTTCACCGTGATACTAGCCAGAGCAATTAGGTAAGAAAAATAAATTCAAAGCATCTGAGTCAAAAAGACAAGTAATTTTTTCTCTGTGTGCAGATGTCATGATCTCATATCTAGAAATCCTCTAGAGATGTCACCAAAAAACCCCCGCTAGATTAAAAAACAAATCCAGTGCAGTCATAGAATTTAAAATGAACATATAAAAATTAGTGTTTAAAAGTGCTAATAATAAAATATCTGAAAAAGAAACCAAGAAAATAACCTCATTCTAACAGTTTCAAAAAACAAAATAATTAGGAATAAATTTAACAAGGACATGAATGATATGCACTATTAAACACTGATGAAAGAAAATTTCAATGATTTTTTTTCACAGAAATAGGAAAAAAAAAAAAAAGCTAAATTCACAGGGAGTCACAAGAGACCCTGACTAGCCAAGGCCATCTTGAGCAAAATAATAAGGCTGGAGGCATCACACTGCCTGATTTCAAAATCTACTATAAAGCTACAGTAATCCAAACAGCATGATATTGGCATAAAAAGAGACATAAACCAACGGGACAGAATAGACAGCTCAGGAATAAACCCACGCATTTATGAGCTTTGGCAAAAAACATCAAGGACACACCATGGGAAAGGACAGTCTCTTCAATAAACAGTGTCAGCACAGTCACATGCAGAAGAATAAAATGTAAAACTGCTAGAAGAAAACAGTGGGGAAGCTCCATGACATTGGTCTGGGCCGTGTGACCCCAAAAGCACAGGCCACAAAAGTAAACATTAGTAAAGGAGTTTTATCACATGAAAAACCTACAGACAAGAAAATGGCCAAGAGGACAAAGTGACCAACCGTGGGACGGGAGGAAAAGTTTGCAGATCATACAACTGACCATGAGTTGATATTCAAACTATAGGAAGAAGGAAAAAAAAAACCCCACAGTAGCAAGAAAACCACCTAATTAAAAAATGGGCAAAGGACCTGAGTAGACATTTCTCAAAAGACATACAAGTGGATAGCAGTTACAAGAAGAAAGGTTAATGTTACTCAACTATAGAGAAATACAAATTGAAACCACAATACCAATTCACACCTGTCAGGGCGGCCATAGAAAAGTGTGGGCAAGAGAGTGGAGGAACCTAGGGACCCTGTCACTGTGCATCTGCACAGCACAGCCATCATGGAAAACGTGATGGGGGTCCCTCAAAAAATCAAATTAGAACTGCTGTACGACACAGCAGCCCCACTGCAGACACAAAGGAAATGAAGTCAGTATGTCAAAGAGGTATCTGTGTCTCTGTGTTCATCGCAGCAGTGTTCACAACACCCAAGTGTTATTCATAATACCCAAGTGTCCACTGACAAATAAATGGGTGATGGAATGTTATAGGTGCCCCCCCCTGCCCCCTCCCCCCCACATACGGCAATACTATTTTGCTTTAAAGAAAGAAAGAAATCCATGACACCATGGATGAATCTAGAGAACATCAGGTTTCAGTCAGAAGTCAGTTCTGAAGATCTATCACTCAGCATGGGGACGATGATTGATAATAAAGGATTATACTTGCACATTGCAAAGAGAGGAGATCACCTCAAAAAATTAGTGAACAACTTCATGAAAGTCCTGTTTGCTCCAAGTCTAGGGCTTACCAGCATCTTAAAGAACTCCAAACTATAATAATTTATGATGACTAATAACCTTCATGCTCTTGGCCAAGTGGATTTATATCCTCAGAGTACTGCAAGGCTTAGTACTTAACTGCTTTATGAAATACAAAACAAAACCATTTGGAAAATAAAATCAAAGCAATTGGGAAAAGCAATCTCTTACAGGCAATTTCCTTACCACTCTGCAGTTTGGCTTTTGCACCTTCTGCTACTTTAATAGGAAGTAACACTTTTCTTTGTTCTTTATTCTAATTCTAACCAATAGGCATAAATCAGTCTTTTGTTCCCATGTTTCTTTTAAAGATGCAGCACGTTGTTGCACAGTCACAGTGTCTGAAGGGCACTAGTGATAGTGTGCATGGGAAACAGTTTTTAAGTAACTCAGGCTTCCTGTTTTCTCTGTGGATGGATAAAGTAAAAAAAAAATACTTTCATCTGATAAGTACATTTTGAAATTCCTTTGTGATTAATAATGGGAGTACTAACCACAAATATTTATTTAAATGTTTTATGGAAAAACATTCATGAGATGGGTTCAGGCGATCAGAAGGATGTGGCGGCCCCTGCTCAGCTGCTGCGTGATGAACGGCACATTTTTGTTACCATGATGACTTCTGCTGCCATCTCCTATCTGCTGGGTCACATTTCCAGCTAGATGCTCTGGGAATGCAAATTAATGTTAATACAGGCTCCAGCCAGGAATCATCAGTGAAGGCAGCTCTCCTGGAGAAGGAAATTTGCAGCGCCTTCTGGAAAATTCCATTCCTCTACTGGTCCGTGATTTGAATGGCTCTGACTTGGCTCCCTTTGGGAAGTGTGGATAATGCAACTCAGATTAACTCAGTGTGATGTGAGAGGTGCAGTGGGGAGTCTCGGGGCCACTAGTGCGCGCTCACTAGTGCTTCCAGTTTGGGGAGGTCTCCCCAGCACACCCACAGGACCCTAATTCAAAGTGAAGGAGGAAAAGGCGACTTACAAGAACATGAGCCACGAGTGAGCAAATGGCAGTGGGGTCGGGGTCAGGGAGGATGGGGACACGGAGGGCTTCAGGGAGGAAGGGGATGCCCCTCAGGGGTTTTCTGCTCACCAGAGAGCCATGAAAAGCACCCGACGGGCAGATAGGAAAGTGGCCAGGCCACACGGACTGTGTCTGGGCACTGTTTGGCTTTCCATGTTGCTGCAGCATTGAGCACAGGTAGAAGCAAAAAAAATTCATCCCTAGCAAAAGCTCTCAGCTGAGAAGTGAAAGCCAGCGCAGGCCAGGTCACATGTCATAGGGAGCAGAGGAAATGGCCTGGGGTAGGAGTCCAACGGAGAGGGGCTGGACTGGAGCAGGCCTGTGAGGTCAGGCAGGATGGTGGGATTCAGAGTGGATTGGTTCCCTGAGTGTGAACGCTCCTGGGTTAAGGAAGAATAGCAAACGGGACCAACCAGGTGGGGCTGGGGTGGCAGGGTCAGGTGGGGAGGGGCCTGGGCTCCAGGGAGGCTCTGAAGCCGGGTACCCATCTCAGTGGGAGATGGTTAGGGACAAGTTTGAGGAGTTGCGGTGGGTGTAGGGTGAAGCCATAAACATGCCAATGGGATGGTGAGGGCTGTCACCCACTGGCTACAGGTACTGAACCCTGCTGCCTGCAGGTGTTGTACCCCTTCTGTCTACAGGTGCTGATGCTTCCCACTTGCTTTCACACTGTCCTACTTTGGATTTCATCTGCAAGGCTGGCCTCTGAACATGACCCAATCCCCGGGCACTGTGTGGCAATGATGGAAGAGCCTTTTTATGGCCCCTAGGTAACTCTAGTGGACTGACCCGGTGGAGCCCAGGCTTGGGCAAGAGAGGGGCCCTCATGTCGGAGACTTGGTCTTGTGAGAGGCTGAAAGCAAAGCCCTCCGCCACCTTCCTCCTGTCCTCCATCTCAGCTCCCCTCCTCCAGGTCTCAGCCTCTGCGCCTTCTCCTGATGACCCCCTCACCCACCCTCAGCTGCACCTGACCACATCTTGCCTCAGTTCCGAGTGAGGCAGTGGCACACCACTCAGAAGTGGTGTATGTAGTGTCCACTAGCCTCCTGGGCCTCACGTCCCTGGAGCTCTTTGTCCTCTGCATCTCCTCCCCCCGCCCCACAGATGAACTGAGCACCTCTGGGACCTCTCACACTGTGCTTTCACCTCCTCACCCAGCTGCACCATGACCCGCCTCATCCTTTCTACTCACCCGACTGCATGGAGGTCTCCTACATCAGGAGCCGGCAACTATGGCCAGGCCCTTCATAATGCTGCCTCCTGGTCCCTCTGTCACCCCCAATCATCCATGAACATTCCCCTGCCCCACATAGGGACTTCTCACCCTCATCAACACACACTCTCTCTCTCTCTCTCTCTCTCACACACACACACACACACACAGCACTTGACCCTGAACCTGAGAGCTGCTCAGAATTCATCTGTAAACCTGAAACACCTGCCCCCTGGACTTGCCTGAATCATTCCTGCAAACTCAGGGACTTGCATCTCCTGGCTTTGGCAGTGGCTCGAGCTCCCACCTGAACCTCCGGATCTGTCCCTGAGCCAATTCTGCTGTAAGCCCTGATCAAAGGCAGGGAGCCCAGCACCAAAAGCAAGCCTGAGTCTTCTTAGCAGACGCCTTGACACGGCAGCCAGCACGCGCTCACGCTATGATTTATTAACTAATTTAGCATGTAAGAAAAACATCTGCATCTCGCTTTTATCATCCTGCCAGCAGACAGGCTGAAGACGAGATATGCACTGCAGACTTGTTTAACGGGTCCTTAAACGTCCCCTCTCACTTGCCTGAGCTCACACGAGGCTCTGATTTCAGAAGATGTCTGATTTAACTGACCTGACGCAAGCAAACATGAAAGCAAAGCTCTCATCACACCTAAGTACCTTGAGGATGACAGGCAGGAGTGGCCACAAACCCATGCTGGCCACGTCCCCTTGAGCACATTCCAGTCGCCAGGGCTGTCTTGGAATTTGGGGTGTAAAAAGGTGCCTCAGTTAGTTAACGCCACTGATGGGGCTGGATCCCCTTTTTACTATACACAGCTTTAAGATTTTCATTTATAAGAAGGTGAACTTGTGAGGATAATTGTTTTAGGGGAAACATCAAAGTTAATTGATGCTGAATTGTGATCCTCCCCCGCCCCCAAGAATACATCAGAGTCCAACCCCCACCCCCTGCGTCTCAATGTGAACTAGCTGAGACTAGATCTTGTTGTGACCTTCTTAGAAATATGGTCCTTGCAGATAGAGTCAAATTGAGATGAGGTCCTGCTGGGTTAGGTGGACCCCAGGCCCATGAATGAGAAGAGGAAATCAGGACACAGGAGGAGGCTGCAAGAAGACAGAGGCAGAGAGGGGAGGGAGGGAGGCGCTCCCAGCCAAGGTCGCCAGGACAGCCAGGAGCGATGGATGCTGAGAGGGGGCCATGGGATGCTTCCCTGAGTCTCCAGAAGGAGGCAACTCTCTAGACACTGGCCCCAGAATGAGTGTACATTTCTGTGGTCGTAAGCCATAGCAAATACTCCTGATGACCAAGGTCACATCACCTGGGACACTCAGGACACTTGAAAGCCCCAGCCCAGGAGAGAAGGAACCCATCCTGGTTTGGGTCTGAAATGTGCCCCTGCTGGAGCTCTTGGAAGGTAATGGGAACTTTAATAAGCAGGCCTAGCAGGAGGGGTCAGGTCCCAAAGACGGTGCCTTCAAAAGGGTAGAGTCCTAGTGATTCTTTTTCCCTTATGCTTCCTGGCTGCTGGGCAGTGAGCAACTTTTCCCGCCACACACAATTCCACCATGATGTGCCACCTATCACAGGGCCAAAAGCACAGGGGCCAACCAACCATGGACTGAAATCTCCCAAACTGTGAGAAAACATAGACCTTTTCTGTTTTTAAGTTGACTTATCTTGGGTATTTGTTACAGTGATGGAAAGCTACCAAACACCACCACACTACACGAGTTTCCTTCTGCCCCGGCTCTCCGTTCCTTCCTACACAGAGTGAAGACACTTGGCTGAAAAGGAAGACCCTTAGATCCATTAGGTCCGTGAATGTGAGTAGGGCACACTCTAAAGTGATCTCATATTGTGTTTGTTGACATTAGCTTTGGTTGCATGACCATTTTTATCAAGCAGCAGCATCAGAACTGGAGAGAGTTAGTGGCCATTCAGCATGGACACCACCACCCAGCCTGCCCAGAGCAAGCCCAGAACTGCAAGACAGGACACACCCACTTGTGGCTGGCTTTCAGACCTTGCAGCACCTTGAGAAGTCTATGCCTGAACCCGTTGCTCTTTGTGAAGCTGAGGCTAGACAGTCCTCTGCCAAGGACCATGGGAGCAGCAGGAATTCTATGATAACACCCTTTTCCCCCTGTTCCCCCAATGCCCCTTATGGGACCTTGGTAATGTTTGCTAAGCTGTACTTTATTGAATATGGTCATTTCCCCAGAGGGATTTTATTTAGAATTTTATTCATGATTTCATCTCCTGGGGTCCAAAACATTTTCCTAAGAAGAGAGAACTCATTCCTTTGTCCAAAGGAATAAAACTGAGGTTTCCTCAGGCCTCTTGAGTCTAACATTTGGGTTGGCAGGCTGTGAAGTGTGCACTCTAGTGTCCCCCACTCTCGCCTCATCTTTTCTTGTGATTCTTGCTAGTTTAATAGTCTGTTTATAAGGTCCATGAGAGAAGGACTGAGGTCAGTCTTGCTCACTGTGGTGTTCGGATCTGTCCCTGAGCCAAATCTGCAGGATGCTCGCCTAGAGAAGGTTCCTGATAACTCCTTCTCCCATGAGAGTGAGTGCCCTTTCTCCCAGGGCAGCTTGGCCCTGGCCTCACAGTGCCCCACGAGCTGGCCACCCCTTGTCTGAGCTCGCAGCAGGGAAGGGGTTTCAAGATGACGAATGTTGATGTAGACAAGCTGCAGTCGACCTCTGGCCCTGAGACGTGTTTTGCCATCTATAAAGGGCAAAGGGGATCTCCTGCAAACATGAGTTAGGAGCCAGGAAAGTAAACTTGCTGTCCTGGCTGCTGGGGTGGTGTGGCTTCGTTCCCAGCTAGAGTGGTAAGCTGTGTCCCATGATTTTTCTGAGGAGTGAGATGCCCATGTGGAATGTCTCAAAATGGGCTGGTCCCAGAACAGGCTCCATGACACCCAGGGTTGTTTCTGCACGTGTCAATGGCATTGTTCGGAACCACCCTCCCAGGAGAAGGCTCCGGCCCCAGGGTCCCCTCCCTGCCTCCTCCACCTCCCAGCCACCTGTGGCTCACCACTGAGAGGATGGGGCACGGTGAACTGCTTCTTGTTGGCGTGCACGGGGACCCAGCTCTGCTTCTGCTCTGGGCGCTCCGTCTGCTGGGCCTTCCTCTGCTGCACCCTGCGCTCCAGCTTTCTCAGCCGCTCTTGAGAGCGAGAAATGAACTGAGGCCTGTGGGCCTCCAGCGCTTCCTGGTGGGACACGGGAAAAGTTTTATTTTTAGGATAAGTGACATCAAAAGGCAACACGTCCAGCGATTTGGCCCAGAGAAGCCAATCAAAAGTGTGACGTTCAGAGACAATTTTCTGCCATGACCTCAAGGGTACAGTTGTTGTGTGGACAACACAGGTCCTGATGGTCAGTTCTGGCCAGCACCCAGAGCCCCGGTGCAGTGGCACACAGCAGAAACTAGCACCCAGATCATGAGAACAGCTGCCCCTTTTACTTCCACCACTCAAACCGCTCGTGGCCAACAGACCAAAATCTGAGTGCCCGGTGTCCCCCATTCCAGAGAGACATGGGTGGGGACAGAATGCAAGCTCTGAGTCACTTGCTCCTGGTGGGGGTTGAAACCTTTAAGGCCACAAACATACATCACCCATCCAACCAGGTGGAAACGGGCCTTTCGGGAGAGGCCGTGACCGTGGCTGGGGGAAAGCAGCTCTCCCCCGGGGGGAAGCGCTGGGAGCGAGTCTCTGCCTGTGCAGAATGGTCTCTGGGCTCCAGGACAGGTCAGAAGTCCCACCACGCCACGTGAGCCCTGTGCCCCCACCTCCCTACGCTAAGCCACTCACACAGGTCTGCTGAAGAGACTGAGGGCCACCATGCCAGACCTGGCTAGGTGCTCTCTGGGGACTTGTCCCTGGGAATCCCCACATTCCTTCTGGAAGGTAGGTGTGTTTATTCCCACTGGAAAGATGCAAACACAGAGGTAGCTGGTAGCTTAGAAGATGGCATGGTGGCCCTCAGCTGTGCCAGTCCTGTGCCTTTTCCTGTGCCACCTTTCCTGATGTAACTCCTGGTCTCTGAATGTCTCTGCTCAAGCCGTGCCCCTGCCTGAGCTACCATGCACAGCCATGCCGCCGGCTGAGTTCTGTCCCTGCTAGTAAGCCCTGTTGGATCTTCCTGTTTAGCCCGAGCATCCCAGGGCCTCACAGGCCACCTGTGCAATGATGAATCACACCTGCTTTTCTCCATGTGAGGCTGTGAGCCCTGGGAGGCCCGGGCATGTCCCACTGACAACATCTCTCTCACAGGCCCTGCCCGGAGCTCTGCAAAGGCTCTCTGGGCATGCTGCTCTGATCCATCCTCCCCCGCCCCACTGGAACTCAGGGCTCCCTGGGACAGGGCATGGTGGCTTCCATCTGTGTCACATATGTGTCCCTGGCAGCTGTGGCAGAAAAGGTGTCTCCTTGCCATATGCCAGCTGTGGCTGCTGGTGGGACAAGGCACCTGTCCCTGGATGTACTAATGTCAGAGGAGGTCCCTGTGGACACCTTGCTGGCCCAAGAGTGGCTGCTATGCATCTGTTGTCCCACCTGAGGATAGCCCTGGAGCCTCAGAAGCTTCGGGGCACCATGAACACTTCACAGGGCCCACTGAGGCCCCAGGGTGCAGGAGCTGACCAGTGGAGCCATCTCTGCCTCTGCAGGGACATTCACAGCAGACCCAGTGCCTGCTGTGGGGTGTGGCTGGCCATCAATACACCATGGCAGGTCTGAGTTCATTTGCCCTCCTAATTTTTATAACTTTAAAAAATGTGCACATACCATTTTTATAATTAGGAAACATCCAATTACATCGTCTCTATCCTCCATGTCATGGCCACCTGTTTTTGGAAGCTTCCTTAATCTTTCAAAGTCTCATATGAAGATGGGGTATTTAGGGACTCCTGCCTGCTAAGGGTCATTTGAGGATCAAAGGTGCTGAGGCCTATAAAGCGTCCTGTGTAAACTTTGAGCCCCTCTGTCATCGCTATGATCACTGTCACTGTGGATAGCATTTGATCCTGATTCTAACCTGGAGTCAGTGTCTCTGGAGCCATTAATCAAACAGTGAAGCAGAGGCTCAGAAAGGTTAGGGAAACTGCCCAGTGTCCCACAGCCTCTAGGAAGGGGGATCAGCTTCCAGCCTCAGAGGCCAGGGAAGGCCTTCCCCCCTGGCAGGAATCTGGCTGGACACACAGAGGCCTTACCTGCAAGGTCAAGGAGTTGGCAGGCGTTTGCTCAAGCTCAGAACCCTCTTGTGACAGGTCAAGGGTCTCTGCTCCCTGGGGTGCTGCTGGTGAAGGTGGCGCTGGTGAGGGCTCAGGCACAGTGGGGTCCTCACTCTTCTTACATTCTTTTATTTTTACAACCAGGTCACAGCACGTGTAATCTCCTAGGAGAAATTTAGAATTCCATTTAGAGGGCACCGAAGGATTCTCGCCTGGCTCCTCAACACTATTAGACACACAAGACAATTTTGAAAACAGAAACGCCGGTGGGTTATTAATGGTCCTCGTTAAGCCAACAAGATGAGGCCTCGTCACAGACCCTCCAGGCAGCAATGGTCCTGAGGAAGGACATTCAGTCATCTCCACTTCACGACTGGCTGATTAGGTCACGGAGGTATCTCCTGCTCCTGGTGCTTAGAAGGCCTTGCTCAAATTGAGAAGAAACTTTCCCCTTCTGTGCTTCCTATTAAGTGTGCCCTGTGCGTGGCCACAGTTGGGTTGTTTCAGGACAGCGTGTTAATCTGTCTCGTGTTTGCCGCGGTGATGATACGAGGACGGGGGACGGTGCTCGGTCACTCGTCCTCCCCTTCGTTTTCCACGGTCTGCTGCCGGCTTTACAGAAGTAACTGGAACGATTGCTCTCTCAGGGCTGGGTCCAGTCCCTTCCTGGGGCCATTTTGATTTTCCTTTGTGGAAACAGTCAGGAAATGAGTAGATTCCTCAGCACCTCAGGTAGGGCAGCCTCTGAGGAGGTAGGAGGGAGATTCACGGCATCCACTGGCCCCTTCCTGACCGGCACTCGGCCTGGGACACATGAGGGATCTCTGTCCTTAGCCCACCCTTCCCAGGCTCCCTCTGCTGCTCCACCTGCACCCTCCCCACCCGACCACAGCCACACCACCCCTCGCCCTGGGCTTGGCAGCACCTTCCTAATCTCCCACCTCCGCACACCCCTTTGACTCCACTGCCCCGTGATGTCCAGCCTGCAGCCCCAGCTCCAAGCTTCCAAAGTTCAGGGAGCCTCCTCCCTCTCCAGGGCAGAGCCCATGCCTGACTCTGCTGTGTTTCTGCAGAGGAGCACCTTACGCCCACCCAGCAGCATGTGCCATGAGGTGGGGTCAGAAGATGCGGTTTAACCCCATCCGCCTGAGGCTCTCCAGGGGCTGGACCACGTCCTACTCAGTCTCCATCTGCCCAGAGCTCCACACCAGGTGCTTAAAAGAAGTTAGCCCTTCTAGGAGAGGTGAGGTGGCCTCAGGAGTCTCACGGGCCACCAGATACAGCTCATACAAACCAGGCTGTCACTGTCACTTTATCCTCTGTGGCAGGACTAGCTGTACTGTCCACTCAAAATCCATCAACATTCCCTACTCCCTACAGCCCAAGCTAACTAGACCTTCGGGCCTTCATCTTGTGAGTGTCCACCTCCCTGAGATTCTCTCCCAACACCACTCCAGTAGAGGCTCCCACACCATCTGTCCTTTGCTCTCGTCCCACTGGAGGACTTCCCCATGGCCCCTCCACTTTAGGAGTGACCACTAGGCCCAGTTGGCTGAGAGCTACCACTCAGCCGCGAGGCTGGCCCCGTCCCACATGACCCCAGGCCTTGCTGTGAGGGTGTTCTCCAGCTCATGGGGAAGCCACAGGCCTCTGGCTCCCTCTCCACTGTTGTCCCCACCAGCATAACCAGCTGCCCGAGGGCCAGTCTTAACAATCCTGTCTTCCTCGCTGCTCATCGTAAGACCTGTCTGTCAGATGCAGAAGGTCTCCACCACAGTGCCCCTTCCACCCAGTGACCCTCTGCTGTCCTTTCCTATTGGGTCTCTGCTCAGCCTTGCCCTGCTCCTGTCCGCCCACTCTGCTCCTGAGACAGTACCTTTAGAGCGAATCTCGCCATGTCTTCCCCCTGCAGGGCCTCAGTCCTACCTTCAGTCCAGACCCCCTTGGGGGGTTCAGAAGAGTCTTCTGACCTGACCCAGGGGACCCTTGATGACCACACCAGGCCCCGGCCCTGCACATGGCACCAGCGCATGCCCCTTGCCACTCCGTTGTTAGCCCTTGCCTTTCCTGAGCTCCGAGGGTGTGAGCCTCCCCTGCCTGCGGTGCCCTCTGCCCTCAGGTCTGATTTTTAAATCTCTAAGGTTTCAGGGAAGGCTTAACCTTCTCTTCAAAACCATTTTTGAGGGGAAGACGCTTCTGCCCAGACTGTCCCTGAGTGCCAGGGCCGTCCTCGGCTTCCTCTGGGCACCCCTCAGACGCAGCCCTGCTGCCGACCCTTCCGCACAGGACTGAGAGCCTGGAGTGGACGCACCGACCCCAGAGCCACATGCAGTGGCTGTTTAATAATTGCTTCTGTGATGGGCTAATGAGGGAGGAGTTAGGGATTCATTTAGGTTCCGAGTGACATAATTTTTTATTAATTATCATCAAGCCTCTTTCTTTCTGCCCCTTCTGTAGTTGTTTGAGAACATCTTTAGAGTAACAGGAAACCCTGTTCTAATGCTGACGTAACAGGGCACCGCAGACCATCCCATCACACGCTCGTGTCTCTTTATACATCGTCGTTCTCTGCACATTCAGGTGGCCAGCAGCTCGACCGCCCGAGAGAGTGTACCTGTGTCCTACTGGGTTCCCTCCTCTGAGAGGGACCTGCCTGGAGGGCATGGAGGTCCATGTGCTCATACTGTTAAGTGTCACATGGCCACACCCCTACACCGGGGTCCCTGCCCATGAATCACAGGGCCTGGGTCAGTCTGGTGGGTAGGCTGTCTCCCCAGCAGCCATTTCTGAGCAAAGCCAGGGAGCCTGCTGTGCACCTGCGGGTGGCCTTTCAGCCTCAGTCTGTACCAGCTTTGTTCCAGGTAGGGTGGGGACCCATGGCCCATGTGGGGCTGCCTCTGGCTACGCACAAGGTAGAGCTCGGCCACCATGAAGCCTGATGCTAGGCTCCCTCTCTGCTCTCCTGCCTCCGTAAGGCCAGCAGGTGAGCCGCAGCGGGGAAGGCTCTGCGCTGCCTCCCACGAGCATCAAGAAGGGACCCCCTGGACCGCCCCTGCTCCTTACCTTCGGGAAGCCCTCTTTCTATCTGAGCACCATTGTCTTCCTGCAGAGATGGCCTTGCCTCTTGCAAGGGGCACAGAAACCCAGGCATAGGGACTTTGGGACTCAGGAGGCTTGGATGTTGTCTCTCTCTGGGCTCAAAAAGGTCGCTAGACTCACAGTCATCGCTTGGTGGCCTGTCCCCATCGGGAGGGAAAGGTTTAATGGGCTTCTGTTCCTCTGGGGGAGCAGACAATGACACACACGCTGCTCCTTGCTGCTCCTTGGTGCTTCCAGAATGTACTTTTGTTTCTACTAAAAATAAAATGAAAGTTGTGCTCAAAATATCGGCCAAGACCACATCTGAAGTACTGAAGTCTACTGCCTCCTGCTCTGGAAACGGTGGAGAGCTTTGCAGTCAGGGTCCCATGGGAGGTTTAGCACCTCAACTATGGGGCCAAAGTACCTGGGTTCACATCCCATGTCTGCACTACCCAGCCTCCACTATAATGTAGATGATAATATAGTAAATTAATAATATTAAATGGCATTCATTTAATTCTTTACATCACTCACTTTATATAATAAAATGTAATATATTTCATATAATTTACTTGATTATATATATATCAAAAATATCAACTATTAAAGTGGAGGTACTAATGTAATAATCATGCACATGAAGTGTTTGGTTCAGTACCAGCATTTAATAAGCACTGTTATTGTTATCAGGCAAGGTCCTGGGGCCAGCACAGAGGTCGACCTGCCTCATCAGGTCACTGCACAGTCCGCAGGCAGTGGGCCCACAGGCGTGTCCAGCGTGCTGCCTGCCTCCGCGCCGCGGCAGCAGAGCTGGACACTGCCTCGCACCCACCAGCAGTGGACGGGGTCAGTAAATCATGTGTGACATGCTTCACAGCAGTTAAAAAGAATGAGTCCATGCGGAATGATCTCTGTGACAAAAGTCGTTAGGGGACTCTCGCTCTGTTCCCTCCAGTCCCTTCTCCACAGTAAAGAAAGGGGCATGACCTCCCACTCTGGCAACAGCCCCGAGCACCCAGCAAGGCCTTGGTGCAGCGGAGCCTCCCGGCCCGTCCGCCTGAGCCCCTGGGTCCCAGCCGAGGGAATGCACTTCTGGTGAGGCCAGGCCCTAGCCTGTGAGAAGCACAAAGACTTTGGGACCAAGCCCCCACCCCCAGCACCCTCCTGGCTCTGGGATCCAGCTCAGGAGAGTCAACTTGGCAGCTCAAGGTCTGATTCACCCGGGGGTAAACTGAGTTTTCCATGTTCTTCTGAACAAACAAAATGTAGTGACGTTCCAACCAGGTTCCAGGGGGGGTTGACACATTGAAAGGATTAAAAAGTACATAATAAAATAAATAAACAAAAAAGGCAATTGTAGTTAGATCTTGTCATTTGGAGAGGAGATTGATCCACTAGTGGCAAAGTTGCACTTTGCTAAATTGTACAGAAATAGCTTTCCAAACTTTTACCTCAAAAATCATCAATTCTATTTAAGTAAAAAACAAGTAGGCAGAAAAAAGCCCTAAAATAGTCACTCCTTTCTACGTGGCCTCTTTTGATTCGAAACTCTCTTAAAGAATCCAGAAACAAATTAGTTATCAGTGATGAGAGACTCAGTCTGGCTGATGGCATAGATCCATCCTGGTTTGGTTCTTTAAGCTGGTGGATTTATTTACAGATTCATGGACATAAATCAATCAACATTTTCATCTGTGTATTACCTATTGACCTTTTCATCTATCATCTGTCTGTCTGTTGGAGTTTGGATCCTAAATGGCCCCCAAAGTCCTTGTACTAAAGCCTCAGTTGGTGCCACTGGAAGTGGTGGAACCTCAAGCAGTGGCCTGGTGGAGGATGGAGGTGGGAGGGGGATTTGGGCGGCTGGCCACTCCTCCGCTCTCCTCTACCTCAGCCAGGAGGTGAATGGTCTGCTCCCCGATGAGCTCTCATCAGGATGCACTGCCCACCCCGCACTCAGGGCCCCAACACCAGGGATCCACCCAACTGTGGCCTCCCACACTGGGATCCAGACCAGCTTTCCCCCGGGTGCTGACTGCTGGGGTCTCTGCACTGACGGAGAGCTGCCGCTGCGGTAGGTCCATGCACATTCTCCTGGGAGTGGCCCTGTGTGCGGCAGAAGTTCCACTAGTGGCTCGAGAGTGCTAAACCAATGGCAGAAAGTAGAACGGAATTAGCTTACTGGAGAAAAGAAAAACATGTGGCCAAGGAAGAGCTTTTCCACAGCTTTTTGATGGGGCCTCTTTTTGTGGACTCTGAAATGCAGAGCGGACGGTGTCGCAGGCAGGCCTTCGCAGGGTGAGCATGTGCCCCATCTCCGCCCGCACACTATGCAGACAGACTGGAATTAAGAGCTCTTTAGTCGTGCCCTACGTTTTAAACCACCTCACCCCAGGGAAGACCCGCGGCCACTGTGGGCTCTGAAGTGGCCTGTGACCGGCATTTCTATTTCTCCACTAAAGCTTTGTGCCTCCTTCCTGGGTCTGGCGTGTGGCAGAGCTGCGGTAGCACAAATTTCCTTTAGAGTAACGTTCTCATATTCCTTTTCCTAAAGTCAGTTGAGAGTCCACAGCTCAACCATCCAGCAACCCTGCCTATCCCAGAATTGAGCTGTGGACCAGGGTGAAAGAAAACCAATGAAAAGGTTCTGTCTGACAGTTATGAATGGCTTCGACCAATTTCATATCCTTGACTCACAGAAGAGACCCTTGGACCATAATGTGGGGCCTGTCTATGCTCTCCTCAAGCTCATTGTCAGTGAAAAATGCACTGTATTTCCAATGTCAAGTTATCAGGGCACCCACCGAGCCACCTCCTAGGCGAAACGTTACCGAGGCTTTGGACATGACCTCTGAGCCCCTCCTGGGTGGTGCCCACGTTTTTCCCAAACACAACCTCACACTGAATCAAACATTACTTTATTAATTTCTTTTGTCTTCAGGACTCCTTAATCAATATGCTCTTCATACTAAAATCCTGAATAGCCAGCACAAAGCCAGTTGTTTTCAGGGAAGGATGTCATTGTGTCTATTAGACACAAGCTTCCAGCAGAGAGTTCAACAGATTGGCTGAGCCATAGTGTCATTGGGAACATATGGATATGATTCTGGGGAAGGTATTGTAAGTCATGTCCTGAACATGCGGGCTGACCCAGGTGGGCATCAGGAAGGCAGGTTCATGCACATTCTCCCGGGAGTGGCTCTGTGTGTGACACTCAATGGCCCAAGGCAGGTAATTGTCACATAGAATTCACTTTAGAATCATGTGTACACAAATCATGTGTGGTAGGTATGCTGGCTGGCAGGAAGAGGATCAGGAGAGTGGGCCACTCAAGATTGTCTGCTCTTGACCTTGACCTATTCAACTGAGGGCCTTGGGGACAGGTTTTAATGCAGGACATTCTCCACAGTCAAAACCACATCCTAAGCCGACCCAAGCAGCAGGGCAGGTGTGGGAGAGCAAGCCCCTCAGCAATCCATCATCCAAACCAGCTGAGACCAGGCATGAACCTGGGGTAGACGAGGCCCAGCAGCCCGTGCAGGCCTTTGCAGCAGTGGAGAATGAATGGCCCTTCCTCAGCACTCTACCTGCCCCACCAGAAAGTGTCTCTGGGATAAACGAATTTTATAGAACAGGCACTCTCCTGCTTCTTTCCTGGAATGAAGGAGACCCACAGATCTTTGGTGGCCTTCAAGGAGCCCTTCTTGAGCCACTGGCCCACCATGGGCACAGTTCTAACAACGTGGTACTTCAGTTCACATTAAGCCAGAATGTGCTGAATGGTTGCCAAGAAGGACCAGCACAGCTGCAGGACTCTGTCACCCAAATTGCAAAAGAAGAGCAAGAAAACCACGAATAGTAGACACACAAGCCCAGAGAGGACAGCTGACCGGGACACTCAATGGCCCAAGGCAAGTAAATGTCATATAGAACTCACTTTAGAATCATGTGTACACAAATCAGTTTAAATTTTGTTAAAGGTGTTGAAGATGAAATGACATCTCCATAGAACATTCATCCTGGTAGAGAAAGATCGTCTCTTGAGGTTTTAGGGGCTCAGCTTTGTGAAGATTCCTGCCTTCTTGAAACAGATTTCAACCATCCAACTAACCAAAGAGGCACTTCTGAACAAAGCCTCCTTGAATCTAAGACATATTCCTCCCTCCCCAAGTTCAATGCTGCTGGTGGTGATTTTCCCCTTTGAAAGCTGAATCGCCTTACAACTAACTGCCTGTTTCTTAGTCATGCAGTAATTGAAGCTTGTGTGGTGTCTCTGGGCATTAACATAAACACTGATTCCTGAACTTAACTGCATGTGGGCCTCAGGATTTCCTAAAAGTTCCAGTGCTATCTGCCTCTACCCTGTGTAGCCCTAGGCTGCTCTCCACCCCCACAGCCTTTTAAAGCGCGCTGTCTGCATTATATAGAGCTAACCATCTCACCTTCCTTCTTCACCTTCTGAGTCAGCAAACCCCAGAACTGTAGCATCAAACTGGAAACCAAAAAGTGGGCTTGATGGAGTGGGTGTCAATCAGACAGAAGCCTGCTCTGAGGGACACCTGTGGGTGAATGGAGGATTCTCTCTTTCAGTAGGACTTTGCTGTCCCTTCTTTTGGCACTGGGACATGAGAGTGCTGCAGTGGCAGGCTGGGAAGTCTACTGCATGGTGCATGTGCATCGAAGGACACAGAAGTCACCAAAGAGGAAGGAAGATGGGAACAACGGGAGCTCAATAAGCACATATCATGGTTTGGATCTCAAATGTCCTTAAAGGCCATGTGTTGAAGTCTTGGTCACCACCTTTAAAAGGTGGGGCTACGTGGAAGGAAGTCAGGTCACAGGTCCATGCCTAGAAGGAGGTTTCGTGACCCGGCCTCTTCCACTCTCTCTCTTTCTTCCTGGCTGACACGATGGTAGCAGCTTCGCCCCTCCACATGCTCCACTGTGACGTGCTCTCTCACCCTCAGACCAGCAGCCAATCAACCACGGACTGAAGCCTCTGAAACCATGAGCCAAAATAAATCTTTCCCCCTTTGAAGTCATTTTTATCGCAGGTATTTTGTTACAGTGAAAGACAGTTGACTAACACAATGCGCAGCTTCCTAGCAAGTTTATTATTCTTCTCCTTTCAAAGGAGAGAGACAACCTGAAACACCTTCAGTTCCAACACATGGAAAACGAAATGAGAGAAAGCAGAGTTAGCTGGTGGCCTCTGGAGAGACAAGTCAGGGAAAACAGAACATGGTGCTATGTGCAAGGCTGGTTACATCTTCTCTGCTTTCTTTCTTTTTTTAACTGGTGAAGGCATCCTCTTTTGGCTGCAGGTTAAAACAATTCCTCGTGTGAATGCGGGTCTCCCTTTGGTACCAAAACACAGCACTCCACCCAGCCTTCAGTTCAAAGTCAACATAATCGTTTCAGCATACTTCTGTTCAGCTCCTCCGGAGTAGCCCTGCAGCCGGGCAGGAAGGAAGGAGCGGGAGGAGGCGGACAGGGGTAAACAGCTCCGGCAGAGGCACCGAGCAGCAAGCTGCCAGCCTCAGGGTCCCAGAGACCATCCACACGGCAAGGCAGAGCTGGGGCTGGCGCCACTGGGAAAAGGAAAGATGAACAAAACGGGACCCCGAAGGCCCACCTGGAAGTCAGCCGGGAAGGACGAAGGGCGTCCAGAGACAAAGCGCACCATGAGCGAGTCCTCCCGTGGCAGGAAACAAGACTTCCTGCAGACGCCAGCCCTTCCTAGACAGCAAAGACTGTTTCTGCTATCGACATCAGCCACTGGAAGCCTCACTTCCTGAAGAGCAGGCCTGACGGGGAGAGGGGCAATGACCAGGAAGATGGACTTGTAGAAAGCAGTAGCCGTCACTGGTGGTCTATGAAAGAGCTCCCCCCCTGGAAGCCAGGGAAGACGGCTGGGAAGGGGAGCTGTGTCCAGATGGCCACAGGGCATTAGGACACAAATGTGCAAGGCCAGTGGGCAGTCAGAGAAGGGGGGAACCCAGTGTACTCGTGGAGGTTGTTCTGAGGTTGAGTTTCAAGATACCACGTGGGGAACTAACTGCAACTCTCACAGTAAGATTCATGCATGCAGTTGCTGCAAAGTAGGAACACATGTTTCCCCCAACCAGAGAATATCCAGAAAGGATGCTGGGTAACTGTCGAGGGCTGATTTTCCAATTATGTCTTTAGAGGTTTCAGCTTGAGGAACAAAAGTCTCAAAGCAAACATATGTAGATAGTAGAAATAACACAACACAACACAACACAACACACACACACACACACACACACACACATCTGTTTTCTAGCAACAGGATGACATCCACTACATTGCAAAAGATGATCAAGAGACACATTCCAGGTAACTGTTAGCTTGCCTCTTTCAACCTTCCACTTTGGACATAATTCCAGGCTATCAATTTTCCCACTATCCTTTTTCTCAAAGCATGACTCAGATCCTGAAGCATGAGAAGTGTTCTAAGCATTTCTCAAAACTTGATCACATTTGAAGTGATCATTAGATTTTTCATCAAGACATATCTCTATTGAAGAGATAAATCTTTAATAAATTTATTAGGGTTTGGATGTGAGGTATCCTGCAAAAGCTCACATGTAAGACAATGCAAGAAGTTTCCGAGGATAAATGATTGGGTTATAAGAGTCTTGACCCAATCAGGATTTAATCCTCTGATAGGGATTAACTGAGTGGTAACTGAAGTGATGGGGTGTGGCTGGAGGGCGTGGGAGTGGGGGCGTGGCCTTGGGTAGATATTTGTATCTGGAGAATGGAGTCTCTCCCTGCTTCCTGAACACAGGACGTGAGCTGCTTCCCTCTGCCACACACCCCGCCATGATATTTGAGCCATGAGGAATGGAGCCGGCTGTCTATGGACTACCTCTGAAGCTGTGAGCCCCCTAGTAAACTTTTCCTCCTCTAGAGTTGTTCTGGTCAGATCCTTTAGTCACAGTATCAAACAAACAAACAAACAAACCCACTAGAACAAAACTGTAAAAGGAATAAATGATTGCTGTAAAAAATATTTGAACTACAGAAAAGTATGCAAAAATTAAAACACCGGGCTTTGGGTTTGGATCAGTGGTCATGCACGTGCCCAGCATCACAGACACAACAAAGATTTAAAATGCTGACTGCGTGACACTGTCCAAATGCCCTAGGGCACATTTCTAGTGAATTCACGTGTGGCCTTCTGCACTTCTTAATTTCCACTTTGGAGGCAGCTGGCTACAGAACAGGACTGCCCTCCTCATGCCCAGGGCACAGGCACATGTCCACCAAGGTGTGGCTACTGGGAGGGAGGAGGGTGGCTTACTGCTGCTGACAGCCACTCTTTCCCTCTTGCCTGAGGATTTCAGAGCTTTCATCTCTCCTCTGCTTTTGTTTTCCCGGATTCTCTGCACAACTACCAAGCAGGAAATGCTGCACGTTAAAGCCGATCAAAATAAGCTGATCTCCCAGGTGTCAGAGGGAGGAGTAGAGGAGAATGTTGGTCAGGATCCTACAGAGTGATTGTCTGATCAGGGCTAGAGTCGCATCCCTGAATCACTGTGTGTGTGTGTGTGTGTGTGTACACGCACATGCATGGTGTGTGTGGTGTGTGTGTGCACATGCATCGTGTGTGTGTGTGTGCACAGGCATGGTGTGTGTGTGTGTGCACAGGCATGGTGTGTGTGTGTGTGTGTGTACACGCACATGCATGGTGTGTGTGGTGTGTGTGCACATGCATGGTGTGTGTGGTGTGTGTGTGCACAGGCATGGGGTGTGTGTGTGTGCACAGGCATGGTGTGTGTGGTGTGTGTGTGCACATGCATGGTGTGTGTGTGTGCACATGCATGGTGTGTGTGGTGTGTGTGCACATGCTGTGTGTGGTGTGTGTGTGCACATGCATGGTGTGTGTGTGTGTGTGTGTGTGTGTGTGTGTGTGGACGTGCTGAAGAAGGTGGGTCTTCCATTTCAGACTTTCACTGTGCTACCTGGAAACTCAGAGTTTTCAGTATTTCAGGGAAGAGAAAGAGGGTTGGATATTGGTCTCTGTGGTTCTCTTGAGGAAACATCAACATCTTTATCCTCAATTTGACAACTCTTTGTTGAGTACCTACTATATGCCAGGCTCAATTATGGGGCACTTAGGATGCAGCAGTGAAAACTCAACGTTCTTGTCCTCATGAATTCTACAACCAATAACTGTCACCTCCATAGTTAGAGTCTCACCTCCACTCCGACGATTCCACAGATATCCAGTGTCCACCACCTCCAACCCATCTCAGCTGGAATGTATCTACACCTAGTACTGCATCATCTTGAACTAGTAAATTAAACCTCCTACCCGCTGATTACAATTACGAAATCTCCTACCTCACACACTGTAACTCTGTCTTTTACTCAGCATCATGGAGACTTCAAGTCCCACCACCTCTGTGGCAGACACAGATGATTGCCTACTCTATAAACATCCTAGTTTTCTTTCCTTTGACTTAGAAAATCCTCCTTTGGTTCAAGATGGCAACGTAGGTCTGCCATGCCTGCCCACCTCTAGATTTCTTCCATTCTCTCTTGTAGTTCCAAGCTACTTACTGTTGAGTGTCTAGTTGCTCAGCACAAAACACAGTCCTAACTGGTGAGGGACAGGCCTGGATAGCTACAGCAATGGTAACATAATCAGGTTCACATGGGCTGTTTGTTAAACCCTGACCCCTGAGCTCACCCCAGGTTTCCAGTTCAGCAGATTTAGAGTGGAGCCTAGAACGTGTGCTTGAGTCCCTGGTACTGCTGATGCTACTGTTCTAGTAACCACACCTGAGAATCACAAGTGTAACTCATATAGCAGGTAAGAAATAAAAGAACAAAAGCAAATGAATACCAGTGGCTTGGCACTGCTAATAAAAATGTATAAACTAGCAGCTCTAACAGCACCTGGGAACTTGTGAGAGCTGCAGAATCCCAGCCCCACCTCCTACCACCAGGGTCAGGATCTGCATCGAAGCCCATCCCCGGGTGGCTCCCAGGCATGTCTGAGTCTGAGGTGCAGCACAAGCTACCTGACCTGGGTGGGCCCCAAAGCAGGAGGCTCTCTGCTCATCAGTCACTTGGGATGGTGACACCTGTCCCCAGCCACAGGGGCTGGGAGAAGGAACACAGGCTGCACTGGCCCACCAACACGACACTCATACGTGGCTCTTGTTGCTCAGAACTTCCTCGGCCAAAGACGTGATGTCAGAGATGGAGGCGTGCAATCCACCCCGGTGCCCATGAGAGAGCACAATGTTGGGCACATCCAGTCTCCACAGTCCTCCCAGTTCCCCTTCCTTTCCTCCCCGCCCCCAACTACATGCAGGCCAGGGACCAAGAAAATGTAGAAAGGTTTAAGTATCAGTGTAATCACTAGAACAAAACCACAAAGCTGTAAAATACATGTGTGTGTAGAAATACAGATACAGGAAAGCTGAAAATATATACCTTAGAGAGAAAATAGAGTAAATATGACAAAATACAAATATTGCAATTAAAGCATTAGAGGGGATCAACACCAGTCATGCCAATAAATGAAAAAGGACCAACCTCACTTTTTAAAAGAAAAAGACTGAACATGACAGTCAGCAGGAGGGCTTTGACTGTGGCTGACAAAACCACACAAACTTCCTGTGGGGCTCCACTGGTGAGAACATGGTCCAGCAGACGTAGAAAAGAGCATCTAGAAAGTCACAAGACACCTTGAGTGAGGCCGAAGCTTGCGGGCAGCCTGGGAGTCTCCAGCTAAGCAGTGGTGGTGGCCCAGCAAGATGGACTGAGGCCTTGCCCACCCCACAGTGGGCAGACACCTGGATGGTCCACAGGCGGCCAGCCTTGACCTATAGACAACATCTACCCTCTGCACGTCAGCTCAGCATCACAAGCCTGCACACCACGCACCTCCAGCTGCCTGGGCTGCCTCCAGCTCAGCTCCGTCCTTGTTCTGTCTGGACAGATGTTTTCTAGTAATAATCTGAGCATATGATCTGCCTCTCCCTTTCATGCACAGCGTCACATGGGTGTCCTGGGTAAACTGAAGAATCATCACTAAATGGGGACGGAACTTACCCTCAACTCACAGTCACAGGGCTTAAGCCAGAAACCGGTGGACTGTGCTGAGTTAAGGAGGAAATGAAAATTTGAAATGTTCAATATACATGACCAAGGACGAAGCCAAGAAGTGTGCACTGTAACAGGGGACTGTGAGCGCTGTAATGGCTCTGGCAGCAGAGTCCCCTTCCTGATACCATGTTTAATACAGATTCAACTAACAGCATTTTCAGGAAATGGACTGTGGGGGATCTGGGTTGGTGCTCTGTAGGGCTGGGGCTGGAAGGACACACACCTGCCCGACAGTGTCCCCTCCCTGCCCCTCTGGTCAGTCAGTTCCCCCCCCCCATCATCTAGACCTTTTCCATTACAAGATCTGGAAACCTCATTTGGGGAAGACAGAAATACCTCAGAGGGAAAGGAAGTGAATTCCAAGGCCCTGGAGCCCCATGGAGAAGGCCCCGGCTCCCCGGCTCAGGCTGCCGGCCGCTGGACGCACTTCCCAGCCAGGCCCACAGCATTTTCTGGTTCTCTCTGACACTTCTAATAAACTTCAGTCCCGTCAGGCCCGACTCAGCAGGAAACTCGGGGCCTGTGTGCGTTCCCCCCTAGGAATGCCGTGCCCTCCCAAGGGCTATTTTTGAGAATCAGAACTGGAGATGCTCCCGGGGCCTCTGAAGAGGAGCACATGCCCCATGGAAATAGAACCAGGAATAAATCAAGTGAGAGAGGAGGCTGACTCAGCTCGGGCTGCAGTCAGGAAGCAAAGAGAGACACGGAGCAGGCTGGTCTTCCCTGCCTCCCTCTCCAGGGACATCAGGCTTACACACTTGATGTCCTTTTTCCTGTTCCCTCCCCAAATGACCATCATTTCCCAATGAAATAAACAGGTGGCAAAACAACAAACGCCCGGCTTCCTAATCACTCCCATTCAACGCAGACTTCCCGCGTTACTTATTTCTCTTCACTGAGAGCGATTCTTAAGCAACAAAGCGTGTTTCTTTTATGGTCTTGCCTCATGAGACCACTTAGGGTATGGAAAAATGGAAATGTTTAACTGTTTTTAAAAAGCTACTGTAGAAGCATTTCCCTTATGCCCTGAAGAAGGAGAGATTTCTTTGTGAAAACAAATGTCACCATCTTATTGAAAAAAAAAAAATCATCATTTTGGAATAAGGTGGAGAAGACAGAAACCACTGGTGAGGAAAGGCCTTCTCTAAGCAGATGGTTGCAGAGGAGGGTGGGGAGAGGCACAGGTGGCTTGAGCTCTACCCTGGCTAGCTGTAACAACTGCTAGGAGAAGAAACGGAACATGGCTGAGTGTCATCTTATGTAGACAGCACTACTACTGGCATCCAGTGACTCGGAATGACTGAAGGACGTGACTTCTATCTTCGTACCTCAGCACCATCCCCCACCCTACCCACTTATGTGTATCAGAATATTCTAGAAGTTCACATCATTAGGGAAGAGTGAATCGACTTCTAGCTCCCTGACCACCCTGGTCAAGTTGTCCAGAGCTTCTCTTGGGATAGCAAGTGTGCTGCGTTTCACACCGATGAGCCTACTTGGTCTCTGCTGTCTGGGAGCCCTCTTTGTGTCCTCTCTTGATACCTTTCAAAGGACTGCTGGGTCAGGCTGTAGAATTATTGCAGCCTCCTGTAAAATATGAGTTTTTAGGTCGCAGGCCCTTAGGCTGCACTGGTGCTTGTTGTCTTAAGAAAAAACTTTAAAGGTCACACTAACAGCTTATGTGTGGGCATTAGGGGAAGCAGGGCTGGGGTACAAGGGAGCTCTTGGTACTATTTTTTGCCCCATTTCTGTAAATGTAAACTTACTTCAAATGGTCATCTTGATAGGTTTTTAAAAGCCCCCCACAAAAGCAGCAAGCAGTATTGTGTACAGTGAAAGCTGTTTCTCAGCAGCTCTATAAAATGACTATGTGTCCATACACCAGGAACAGCACAAGCACATTCCTAACGCCACATTCGTAAGACACCAGGTGATGCAAGTGTGGTCCACAGTGCCCATTAATCTGCTAAGGAGCAGAGAGGGTGTGCCAGCTGCTCAGAGCCCCGCAAGCACAGCCTCTGGCCCCTCCTGCATATCCCCACCTAGAACCTTGACCCACACCCTCCAGGGGGGTTCACATCCTGCAGTCACAGCTGGCTGAATGTGCAACATGACATCATTCCAGCAAGACAGAAGGTGCTAGAAAGAAGGTGGAATACAGGCCTAGAGACTTGGTACCCACACCCACCTGGTCCTGCCACCCACCAGCTATGTGACCATAGGGCCACCCAACCCATGCAGTTTCAAGTGACTCATTCACACTGAGATAACACCGCCTGCTCTGGGAGGAGGAAATGGAACCACGTGAAACTCAAAAACGATGATGCGCTAAGCAAAGATGAAGCTTCACTATAATCCACAGCCCTGGGGTGGCCTGTATCTAATGCCTAATTTTAAATCTGTGACCCATAAGTGATTTGGATAAATTTTGTCCTTGACTTCAAATTTTAGGGAAAAAAAAAAAAAACCCCATGCACACAATAAGCCCAGAGAGGCAGAAAGGCAGTTTGCTAAACCCTTGACCAATGTCTCCACCCCCCCTTGCCCCAAACTTTCCACTTTGCCAAATTTACTGGACGAAAGCCAGCTGAAGGTCAATGTAAGGTAGGGGTGTGACCCTCTTATGTGGTGTCACGAGAGTTGTCTTTTGGGTAGAGCAAACCAAACCATCTTCTGGGTCTGAGAGGCTCTTGGGGAGAGAGCTGTGCTATTCAAGCCACTGACAGTGTTTTTGCCCCTTGAAATGCCAGCTCTCTCCGTGAGTCATGTCACCTGGGGAGCAGGTGAGCGAGAAGGATATGGAGTTAGAAAGAACTAAAGAAGACCTGCAAACTCACGGCTGGAGAGTGTGCAACAAAAGCCTCTGCCCCTGCCTGCTCCCGGGGATGGGCTCCTTTTGGTAAACTACTCTAAAGTTTCCCACCTTCAAAGATGCCCCTGAGATCTTTACAATGGGGGTGGGCTGTTAGATAGACTGGGGCCAAACTTCTGCCTCACCCAGCTCCCAAGGAATGACAGACGTGGTGTCCACGGTCAAGGTGTGAGTAGAGATCTTTGGACCTTCTATTATAAGGCTGCAAGCACTCAGGAAGGGCCCGCCTTACTCCAAGAAGCAACATCCTGCTATGCCCCCATGGACCCTACTCAGGTGTGGACTGGTGAAACTGAAATGAAAGTCCCCTCAATGGCCAAGTCCTGCACCCCCCAGCTTCGCCCTGGATTTGGGCAGGAGAATGCACTAAGAGGGGCCGTGGGTCTGAAATGCATGAGATCTCTCCACAAGCACTGCAGAGCTTGCCCTGTCCAGACCTAGAGGGCTCAGAGCTGGACCAGGGAAGGCACCGCCGAGCTCCCATGAGTCCCTGGTCCTCAGGACCACTCACGAGTGTGGGAGCCCAACTCACCCCAACCAGGGACCCAGGCCGTAATGTGCACAGCAGCCTGCTCTTGGGGGTTACTCTTTTCCTCCACAAAGATGCTGTTCTTCCATTAAGGCTGATGGCAGTCATGTGGCCTAACTGAAGGCACTTCATTTTCCAGATTTTCTAAAAATAAATCCCAGAGAAGGAAAACATATGTATCATCTCTATTTGGGACTGCAAAAACACAAGCAAATGGGACTGGAGAGACTCGCTGCCCTGGAGATCCAGTTCCATCCTGACGAAGGGGTCAGGTCCGGCCCTTGTCATTAGACGGTGTGGATACGGGACAAGGAAATCAGACTCGACTTGTGATAGGAACACGGTTCAGCAATGCCCTTTGCATCCCCGAATAAACTCATCCCGTCCTGTCTTGGGTGGCCAGGACACTGAAGGTGTGCTCTGGCAACTCAGCTACAGAACCGCTCTGCATTAAGGGTCCAAAGAAGAGATGCATTCCTGAAAAGCTCACGCTACAGAAAGTCTCTAAAATGAGAATTTTTAAAATGACTCTCATTATTCACTTGTGATGATGTATGCCAAGGGTAAGAAGAAAGTGCCTCTTGGCTATAGTAATATCAAACACAAACATCCTTCCCTAGTGACATGTGTAAGGAAAAGGTGGTGACAGCACCAACACCAACTGCTGGGGGGCAACTCAGGTGTCACAAAATGGCAACGCTGAAAATGAGTTGTTGGGCTGCATAAGTAATTTCTGAATTTGGCTTTAACATGGCAATTTTCCAGGTGGGACCCTCTCCCTGTTTGGGGTCCTCTTTCCCATCCTTGAACTTTCAGGCCCCTTTGGTCTTGGCTTCACCTCTGCACCCAACTTGGTCAAGTGCTGGGGAACATTCAGGCACATTAGTCTCTGCCTGGCAGTGAAGGTTGTCCCCAGGGACTGGAGAGCAGTTAGCTCAGAGTTTTTGAAAATAAGCAGTGAAGGATCAGGCAGGGCCTGGGCTAACCCCCACATCCCTTAGTTTAATGACTTGTTTTCCTCCAAATCCAGGCATTTCCTCAACTCCGGCCTTCCCCAGCTCTCCATGGAATTGACCAGCGAGTGCTGCCCATGGCACCTAAGACACCTGGGGCCACCACGCACCAGCTACGTGCATCACACTCACCTGGTCACCCTCTGGCCCTGCTGGCTTTACTGCCCCACCTGAGATCTGGAAAAAATGAAGTCACATCACAGAGTCACAAACTCCTCCCTCCATGATCTGGCCTCTGCCAGCTGCCTGGGCCTGGAGGGCTCCTCCCCAGCCCCTCTGTGCTCCAGCCCCCTGGCCCTGGTCCTGAGCCCTGAATGCTCCAGGTCCTTTCTTGCCTCATATCAGGACTTTGCCCCAGCTGTACCTCCTATCTAAAAATGTTCCTCCTCTCTAAGGCAGGCTCCCTCTTGCCACGAAGACTTTGGCTGGAATATCACTTATTTAGAGGAGCCTTCCTGGGCCACCCCATTCACAGAAGCCAGCAAGGAGTCACCCAATGCCATGGGCCAATTCAGGGGTCTGCAGAAATTCCTGTCACCACTTGAGACTCCTCAGGTGGAAGCGAGTGTCTGTCTGTTGTCCCCATCTCTAGCTCAGTAGCAAGCTCCATGGGAATGGGGACCTTGATTGCTCACTGCAGTGCTGAGCACCTGAATGACACCTGGCACTCAGTCAGCACCTGTCAAGTGACTGGCATCATCACCGAAGTGACAGCTGGTGATTGTGGCAAGGGCGTTTAGCCCCTGAGGAGCCACGCAAGTCCTGAAGACTCACTCGCCTATTGCAGAGCAGATAGTGAGGGGACCCGGAATCCTCATCCAGAAGCATCAGCAGGGGAACCTTGACAGTCTCCACAGGATAAAAATCAACTCAGTAATTCAAAAGTGTCTTTGAGGTACTCCTCTGTTCAGGTCTCCCTCGAGGAGGTGGGGAGGTGGTAGTAGGCAGACGGACGTGGCTGCTGCCCCTGAATGGGCAAGTTGACAGAAGCAAAGGTGCTTCAACCTGGAGCCTGTCCCTCCCCAGAGGGTTCAGCTGTGAAGTGTCCTCCAAGAGCTCACACAGGAAACAGTGCAAAACAGTTGAGAGGTCAAGCGATGGATTAGGAGAGTTAACACAATCAGTGCTGACTTCCTGATAGGGTTAACTGGGAGGTGACTGCACGCAGGTGGGGTGTGGCTAGCGGAACTGTTCCTTGGGGGTGTGACTTTGGGACACATATTTCATCCTTGTTGAGCAGGGCACTTTCTCCCTGCTTCCTGGGGCCACGCCCTGAGCTGCTTGCCTCTGCCACACTCTCTGCCATGACCTCGAGCTCCAGAGAGGTGGAGGGAGTGGGCTGTCTATGGACTGAGACGTCTGAAACCGGGAGCCCCCCCAATACACTTTTCCTTCTCTAGTCGTCTTTGTCGGGTCTTTTGGTCACAGCGGTGAGAAAGTTGACTCAAACACTGCCCCACCCTCAGGAGAACAAAGCCTGTTATTCTCAAGAAGCTGGGTTCTCTGTTTCCATGGCCTCCAGGGAGGGAAAATATTGTTTTGAGACCAAGTCCACATCCCCAACAGCAGAGGCACTTGTGCACCCTGTGGGCCTTCTTTCCTGATCATTCACTCAGTGCTCAGGAAGGTGGCGGAAACTGTGACAGGAGGAAAGAAATGTAAAAGAGGCAGAAAGAAGGAGAAGCAAGGTGTAGTTCACTCTGCAAGCTGGTGCTGAGGTTCCTCTTCCCTTCACCTGTGAGCCAAGAGCCTGCTCACTCCAGGGGCCTGTTGCTCCCAAATTTCTGGAAAATCTACAAATCCTCACTCAGAATCTTAAAATGTTGGTAGAAATTCAGCCACTTATGGAAATGGCCTGTGTACCACTAATTGGCATAGTAACACATGTATTTTTTTGAACAGAGGAGCAAAGAGATATCCAGGATACTTTCTAATGCAACCTATTGATCAGATATTGGAGGAGATGTCAACCTAAGGATCCCGAGCAGCCAGACCACCGTGAACTGTCCTGAGATCACCAGACTGACGTCATCCTTGCACACCTTCCCATGCCACCCCATTAAGTTTACTTTAAAAAAAAAAAAGAGCCCGAGGACCCCCAGAGAGCCCCTGGCTTTCACGATGGCTCGCAGTCTCCCTTGCTTTCTAAGTAAACCTCTGTGCCTCAATATCTTTTACATCTAGAAAGTCTTTTCTGGGAGTTGGTCAAGGACCCTGTCATCCTGAGTTGAGGTCCCCCTCTCTAGGAGCTCCTCAATCCCCTCCAGGGATAGGAGAAATGGGGTCCCAAGAAACCTGGCCCAATGGGCGCTTGACATGAGCAGCAATTCAACCATGCAGGCGTCATTACAGCCATTTGTCACGGACATCAGTTCCCACCCATTTCCACTCTGAAACTTTTATCAAGCAGGTGGCAAGTTGGACCCGTTCCCACTTGGCCCCCCCTCTCTGGACGCTGCCTTAGCAGAAGCACTGACGAGTGGAGGGTTAGACAACAGCCAGGTGCAGCATGAGCACAGAGAAGCCGGGACCCCGAAGGCTCGGCGGTGGAGACCACTGCCTGCCTAACTCGCTAGTGGCTGTCAGTGGCTTCTCCCTGGATTTGAAATTGCACATTTTCCCTTTCTGACAAGGCCACCAGCCCAGCCCCGTGAGGGCAATTTTCAAAGGAAGGAGCAGCAGCTTCACAGGCCAGCCGACCAGACGGCAAGCCCGGGTGTCCTCAGGGAAACGGCGTCTCAGCCTCATCTGTGTGAGAAGGACTTCCTACCAGGAAAAAAACACTCCAAACTTCAGGGGGATTTTTTCCTGCTGGAAAAGGAGTTAAGCCACAAGTCTGTTTGGGGGACACTTCACTTTAGGGTCCTGCACCCAGTGGCATTAGGTGCTTCCTGAATATGATGTAACATTTAGGAATCCGATGCATTTTTAAGTAATTAATTTCTGAGAGAGATTGCTGATTGAAGTAACAGTGCGAGACAGTTATGGAATGTGAATTATGTCTCCACGAATTAGAGTGTTTTAAACATATAAAAGCTGTAAGTTATAAATAAGTTATATATAAACTCATATATACTCATTTATAAGTTATAAATACATCTTTAAGAAAGCAAGACTGCTCACCACAGCAATAGGCATGTGGCCGGCAGGTCCTGCGGGAGACAGGGACAGCTGGGAGTCATGTGGTACCAAGCTGAAAGCGTTTCGTGTTTCGCAGGTGGCGCCTGAGTGAATCCTGCTCTGCACTTGGCATTCCGGTCTTTGCTAGTCTTTGGACTTGTGCTCTAATTTCTTTTGGTTGAGAAACTAATTCAACTCAGCTGCAGAGACGCCAGTCTGTGTGCTTTAAGTTTCATAATGTAATTAACGATTCACATCCAATTACATCATGTTAAAAAGGCTCTCCCAATCCTTTCTCCACTAATCCCGGTCTCAGTGCCTCCTGTGCGGACTTGATGAATGCTCGGGAGGAAAGCAGAAAGCTCATTTGCAAGCACCGAGAGCTGAGCTTGAAATCATCAGTGGTATTTTAGCCTCCCCAAGGTTGTGTGAAAATGCATGCACACTTTTGGGTTGTGACTGGCGATCACAGGATGTAGTTTTATAAGGGAATAGTAAGAAAGGAGGAGTACAACTTCAGAATAAGACACCAGCATTCACTCTACAAACACACATACCAATCGGATGGCAGGTATTGTACTCCTCTGTCCTGGAGAAACTGAGTGAGGCCTGAAATCTTTGGTGTGGAAGTGCCCCCTCCCCCCGCAGGGGTCCTGAACTTCCTTCCCATTAGAACATCTTCTTCACAACCAGTGGGCCCTCAGGGACCCAAGAACAGGTTCTGTTTATGAATCTCCAAGACCTTTTGCCTTTCTACATCTCCTGGGATGGCTCAGCATAGGGGTTGGATACCCCAGGGAACATTCTTTGGCTCATTTTGCTAATGTGGTTGCTGTTGACCCCTCTTCCTCTCTCCTTTTCTCCTTGTTCTCTCCTCTCTCTCCTCTGAATATCTCAGAACAGAGAAAGTTATCTTATTCTTCACTGTTTCACCAAGCCACCCAGTAGCTCATATGTACACTGTACTCAATAAAACCATAAAAGAAGTTATTTTTCCATTCCCGGTTTCTTCATGCTTGTGTCAATTTCCTCTAAATCCATCCTTATTTTAAATTGTCACAACTTCCCCATTCTCTAAAGACAAGTCAGAATGCAATAGTGGAAATGTAAGGCAAAAGTTCATGGTGATTTGGAGTTCACCGTACATTGGCCCAAGTGGTGCAGGCTAACCACCCTGGTTCTTAGTGTCCTGAGAGTGAGGACATTAAAGTTTCCTTTTCTTAGGAGGAAAATCCTAACTCTCAAATAGCTGAAGGGGATGTGAGATAGAAGACAATTTCAATAGGAGGAAATAAATGAGGTCAATAAGCAAATGGGAAGTCCTGTCTTGCTTGAGATTTGAAAATGCACAAAAATAAGGTGCTAATTTCAGCTATGAAATTAGCAAAATGTAAAAATGTATATACTCAATTACAGAGGTTGCAGGGAGATATAAATTTGACAGACCAATGGTGTGCACACTAATCAATGTTTTGCAAGTGCAGGAAATTCAGGCTTACCCCTGAAGGCTAGGGTCTGACTCTCCTGACCCAAACTGAACCTTGGAGATCAACTCACTTCAGTGGGTCAAAGCATTGGAGTATGTTTTATGAGCCCCCTAAAAGCCAATGGTAATATAACATTCAAAGTCTAAACAATGCGCAAACCATTACCCAACCACTCTCCTTCCAGGAATATAGCTTAAGAACATGAGTAGGCATGGTCAAAATTTTATACGTACAGATATGCAGTCAGTATTACTTAAGGAGGTGAAAAATTAAAGTTAACTGCTCAACATCAGGGAGATAGTTAAAAAGTTGACATTTTTAAATGATGTGAACTTTAACTATGTCACATGTTTATGGAGAACTTAGGCCACTGATTTAGGACTTGATAAAAACTGTGAACAATGTTAGAAAAATCCTAACTGGGTCAGAGACACTTCTTAAACAAAGAATAGACACTGCACAATGAACTGGATATTCATATCTGCTCCCAGCCTGACCCAAAAGCTTGGATCCCAGTGTGGTGACACCAAAGAGCAGGTCCTGGGGGAGGTGACAGAGCCACAAGGGTGGAGGCCTCATGAAGAGGCACTGCATGCACCTCTACAGAAAATTAATAGTGTAAGACAATGCATCAAGCAATTTAATTAAAAAAATTCAAATGTACTAACTTAAAAAAAATGGCTGGCCAATGTTCAAAACTCTAATAGAAAATAAATTCATGAGATCAATTGTTTCCTGCAATATGGTGAGCCAGATAGCCCACTCTCTTGTGCTATGAAGCAATTAAAAACCTTGGAAATAAGCATCAAAACATTTTAAATATATGGCTCAGCTTGTAAGGAAGTAAGGAAGCCCTCAGAGGTTAAGAAGAAAACTGGAGAAGAATCCGGCTGCTGTGGGGGGCTACTGCTGATTTATGGGCACCTGGAGTTTGAGATTTAAGGTCAAACAGATGCTAAGAGACAAAGTCTGGGACTTGAAAATGTGGAAAGTCACACTGGAACCTTGTGCACACAGGCACAACTCACCCTCGGTTGGTCCTCCATCAGCTCCATGCCACAGCTTGCACAATCTGCAGACTATGCTCAACCCCAAGCTGAAAATTCAACCACAATGTGAGCACAGGAGACCCTTCTGTAGGCCCTGATCCTCAATCTAGAGAATATCCAGTGAGCATGGTCTGGGAATCACAGTGATGTACACATATTTTATGTGTGTGCATGTGTGTGTGCATGTGTGTGTGTGTGTGCATGTGTAAATTTTTATTGAGCTCATCATAGTCAAAGAATTGAAAAATGTGAAAGGTTAAGAGAAAGGAAAATAGAACGAGGAAGTATAAACATATCTACTTAGAGTCCTGGAGGGAGAAAACAGGAAATGAGGAAAGGAAAGAAAGAAATGTATAGGAAGTGTGCAGAGCGAATAGACACAGTAACCACTGTGTTCCAGAAACACAACAGACCTTGAACACAATAGAAAGAAACCCACATTTAACTACATCACAATGCCAAACACAAGGAACTCACACACTGCCCAAACAAAAGTATGAGGGTTAGCAACTAAGAGTTGCCTTCTCCATAGCAACAATGGAGGCCAAAGTCACCAGGATAAGATTTTCAAAGGACGGAGGGGAAATAACTCTCCACATAGAACAGCACACCGTGTCAGGGCCCCTTTCAAGAATGTGGAGAAATAAACGTGTTTTTAGAATCTCTATCTTCCCTCAGCCCTAAACCAATCGGAGATAGTTTATCACCCAAAGTCCCTCCATTTCATGAACCATGGAAAATCATCAAAAATGACATGTGAAATACATACTTCAGGGACATGGAAATCAGTAACTGATACTAGGAAATGAGACCTGTGTGCATAAAGGAGAAGAGAGCAAAGGTAATGGCAAGACGAGGTCACTCTACAGACCTGTGAAAGTGACCTTCAAATTGCAGGACTAAAAACAGAGAGGCAGGAAGGACGAAAGCACAAGAGGGCAGTAGTGCATCTGCTCCAGGGGACGAGAGTGACCGAGTTCCAAGACCAAACCACTGGAAGGATGAGCAGAAACGCTCAGGAACCTTGGGCTTTGCTAAGTTCACAAGTTCCAATTCCTGGCTGGTCACTCCAGTAATAGAAGAGCACAACTTCCAACGACCAGAGACAGAGAGTAGGATGAGGACAAACTGACTGGACACAAGGTGATTAGAGGGTGAGAAGACAAAGGGGCAAGACAACACAAACCTGACTAGCCCGACAGGAGCACGTTAGAATAACTAGGAAGGGCCTACATTTTCTACCTAAATAAGAATTGTTCATGAAAATTTCCCTCAAATAGTGGTGATCATCATCTTGCCCTATCAGATATTAAAGCTCATCATGAATATACAACAAAATGAAGTGATATGGATGAGTATATGCAGAAAATATTTCAAACTGAAGGAAAATTAAAATAATACATATCCAAAGTAGAAGGAAATTGAGCTTAAAATGATTATGTGAAAACACTTGCTGTGAGCATTTGATCCAAGCTTTTTCCCGAGAGGCTAAAAAAAATAAAATGTGGGGTCAGGACAAAGTAAATACAATGTAAATAAAATGCAAATTAAAAATTTAAAAGCAGAAATCAATATACAGGTTCAGTAGCCAAACACCAGACAGATCTTGGACCTTTATGGATTTTGGAATGTTTGCATATACAAAATAAAAAATATTAGAGAGGAGATCCGAGTCTAAACTCAAAATTCATTTATGTTTCACATATACCTTATAGGTACATAGTTGGAAGATAATTTTATACAGTATTTTAAATTTTTGCCAAAACAAAGGTTCACAGTGTGAGATTTTCCTCTTGCGTGTCATATTAATACTAAAAAATTTTCAGATTTGGAAAATTCTAGATTTTTAGTTTTTTTACTAAGGGATGATCAACCTCATGGTAAATTGACAAGATTAGAAAATATCAGTAAAACAAACTTGGGTTTGGGGGAAAATAATATCAATAAAATGGATAACCCACTAGTTAGAATGATAAGAATTAAAGAAAAGGCACTAACTACCAATAAATCAGAGGATATCACTGGAAATCCAAGGATCATAAGAAAATAGTGAAACAACTTTATGCCAACAATTCAAACAACTTTGATGAAATGGCAAATTCCTTGAAAGACACAAATTGTCAAAACAGACTTAAGAAATAGAAACCCTTACTGGTCACACTGCAAGAAAGGAGATTGAATTCATCATTAAAAACTTCCCCACAAAGAAAACTTCAGCCGAGAAACCTTCACTGTTGATTTCAACCAAATACTTTAGAAGCAAAACCACAAAATCTCTTTCAGAGTAAAAGGAGAAAATACTCCCCAATTCATTTTATAAAGCTGGTGTTTTCCTGGTACTCAAACCAAAAACATTTCAAAAGAAAACTGTAGACCAATATTTCTAACAGATAAAATGAAAAACAGATTTCTGGAAAATATTACTAAAGATGATCCAGTGATATATTTATTTTTTAAAAGTATAATATATTCTGATCATTTAACATAAAAATCAATGTAACTCCCTGTGTTCATAAAACAAACTAGAAAAAAAAACCCCTATTATTATCCCAATGGATGAATAAAAGGATTTGTCAATATTCAACACTCATGCACAACAAAAGCTCTCATCCAATTAGCAACAGAAACAATAACTATACAAAATGCAAACAACCTGCATAAAAACTGGACAAAGGACTTGAACAGATATTTCTCCAAAGATTTCAATGGCCAATAGGCACGTGAAAATGTTCAACATCTCTAGGGAATCACTAGGGAAATGGAAATCAAAACCACAATGAGACACCACTTCATACCAATTAGAATGGATATTATCAAAATACAAAATAAAGTGCTAGCGATGATGTGTGGAAAATGGGAACCTTTGTGGATTGCCAGTAAGGGTGTATGATCGTGCAGCTGCTGCGGAAAACAGCTTGACAGCTCCTCAAATCACTACCAACAAAATTAACCTGATTCACAATCCTGCCTCTGGGTATACAGCCCGGGAACTGAAAGCAATGATGTAAGGGTGTTGGTACACCGTGCAGACTGAGGATTCTTCACGATAGTCTAAGGTAAGAGCAAACCAGGTGTCAGCAGATGATGCAGAAATGCAACATGCAAGATACGTGGGACAGAGCATTGCCAGCCTACAAGGAAGGGAGTTGTGTCCTACTACAGTATGGACGAGCCTCGAGGGCAACATGCTAAGGTGGACTGCACGTGTCCAAAGGCCAGATGTTGTGTGATTCCACTTACATGAGGCACCTGGAGCAGGTGAATCCACAGGGACAGAAGGGGGAATGCTGGCTGACGGGGAATGGAAGCTAGTGTCTAAAGAGGACAGAGTTTCAGTTTTGAATCTACCTGCCTACATGTTTTTAGAATCTCCGTGGCCACTAAGAGGTAAGACAAAGGTGTTCCCTCTCATTACTTCTACTCATAGTCCACTGAGGTCTTACCTCATGCAAAAGGCAAGGGAAAAAGGTGGACATTATCAGGTGGAGAAAGAATAAATAAAACCCTAATCATGCATAATATTGTTATATCTAGACAATCCTAAGGAATCCACAAAAACACTGCTCTATTTAAGTGATTTTTAACAAAGTGGCAGAATTCAGGGTCACTATACAGAAATGGATTATATATACTATATATTGATTATATATGTATATAAATATTCAATCATAACATTGGAAATAAAATTTTTAAAAAGTTAATACCATTCATTCATAGTAACATTCAGAATGTAAATAAGGATAAATATTACAAAATGCATAAATGATCTCTACACTGAGAATCACAAAACATTTCTGAGAAACTGAATGTACACGCAATGATGCAAAAGAATTTCAAAAGCATTTGTCCAAGTGAAAGAAACCTTACAAAAGGGCGTGCCCACCTGGCTTCAATGTACAGGGATTCTTGAATAGTGACAGAAGGAAGTACCCCGGGGCTGGGAGAAGACTGACAGCAAAAGCGCCCCAAGTTTTTGGGGTGATTCTGTATCTCCCTGTGGTGTTGGTCACGTGACTATATGTATACAATCTGTGCACTTCAATGTAAGTAAATGATGTCTCCAAATAGCCTATACAAAAAGAGTACAGGACCAGACTGAGAGGGTATTTCAATATAAAATCAAAATTTGAGCAAGCGTAATGGCAGCCAGAGACTGTCCTTGCCTATCTCCTGCAGTGAAAAGACATGTCAAATGCCAAAAGCTCACAGATAAGGGAAGTTAAAGAGTCCCCCTAACTTTCAAATCACAGATGGGGAGCAGAGCAACTGTTTTTGATTCATATAATATTTAAATTGCATGAAAATTTCTACAAGGAAACGAATATGAGTCAGGGCAATCCTTAGGTAAGCAAGATTCAGTGGCACTGCCAGCCAGCACTGTCGCATTTCAGTGAGAGATGCTCTCACCAACGGTCCCACTGGCGAACCATTTAGGGACACTGACTCCAGCCATGCACCACGGATCTCAGCAAGAGCACTAGCAACAGGGTAGGCTAGCCAAGTCCTTCCCAGGGCTGTCAGGGGAGAGGCCACAGGAAAAAGACCAAGGCCATAAAGAATCTGAATGCCAGAAATTGCCTATGACTAAGGGCGAGGTGGCACCCTGGGCTGAATCCTGGCACGGAGGGCATCAGTGGGAACAGGGGTAAAATCTGAGCAGCGTCTGCAGTCACTGCAGAACCGGTTTCCCAGTTTAGATCAGTGGCTCTCAACGGGGCCCATGTTACTCCTAGAGCATCTGGCAATGTCTGGAGACCCTTCTGGCTGTACACCTCATGGGCTGGGAAAGTACGGCCAGCATCTACAGGTGGAGATGCCCTACAACCACAGGACAGCCCCATGCCAGGACCCAGCCGGCCCGAGTCTGCACAGTGCCCAGGGTGAGAGCATCTCAGTAGATGGACCATGGTTTAAAGGAGGTTCACAGGAGGGGGATCAGCGAGGCTGCTATGGGGACTCTCCGGGCTACCTTGGTGACTCTTCTGTTCATCCAAAAATTACTTCAAAATTTGAGGTTTTAAAACTTACCATGAACAACTTAAAAATGTAAATACAAAAAGAAATTGTTACATAAGTAAAAATACAAATAAAAAAGCTAAAGAAAAGTGGACAAAGAAAATAAAGGCAACTCACAAGAGAAGAAATGCAGATGTGAAATAAACACAGGAAGTTGAACCTCTGTGAAGAAGTGCAGACTAACATATCATAAATGCCGACTTTTACTCATCAGAATTGTCCAGAAATGTAAGCAAGGCCAGTACCCAGTGTTTGTGTATGTTTAGGGAAGCTGGTGTCTAGGTACAGACAGTACAACTCAGTGTCACTTGAAAATCTTCATTAAAAGGCCTGAAAGTTGTGCCTATCTTTTGATGAGAAATTCTAGGAATCTAGTTTTTAAAAATCAGATGAAATGCCCATATTTCTCCCCAAGGATGTTTATTAACACTCTGTTATAAAAATGTAAAAATGGAAATGATCTGTTTTAACAAGTAGTTTTAAAAAACATGTTTAGGAGACTGTGTGATGGGAACCTCTGTCACCACTAAATGACAAAGAGGGAAAGAGACACAGAGCAAACCAGGATGGTTTCCATGACCCCTTTTTTTGAAGAAAAAGAAAGGCACCAGGCATGGTAGCGCATGCCTGTTATAGCTTAGGAGGCTGAGGCAGGAGGATCACAAGCCAGCCTCGGCAATTTAGCAAGGCCTAAGCACTTAGTGAGACCCTGTCTCTAAAGAAAATATAAATTTTTATATTTCTTAGTGATTAAGAGCCCCTGGGTTCAATCTGAAGAAAGAAAAGAAAGAAAGAAATAAAGAAAGAAAGAGAGAGAGAGAGAGAGAGAGAGAGAGAGAGAGAGAGAGAGAAAGAGAGAAGGGAGGGAGGGAGGGAAGGAAGGAAGTAGGTAGGTAGGTAGGTGGCAGGCTTACGGGCAGGGAGGGAGGGGGGAAGGGAGGGGAAGGGAGGAAGGGAAAATATAAGAAGCCAACTGGTGAAGGTATAGTAAATATTAGTGACATTTCCCTGAGAGTTATAGTTAATTATCACTTTTATCTTTTTACTTAATTATATTTTAATTTCTACAAAGCACATGGTTTACTTTTTCAATAAGGAAAAACAAAGAATGATAAAAGTGAAGAAATTAAGGAAGAAACCGATTCCATTTAAACCTGCTTCTTCAGGGGTGACGTTGAGCTTGACAGCCCAGCAGGCTTTGGGGCTGAGACGCTCCTGATGGGTTTTGACAGAGTTAAACCCGCAGCAGGAATTCTCCCTGATACCTAGGCAGCCAGAGCGGCCCTCCCAGACCTCACACTCGGGGTCTGCTCCACTGTTCACAGTGGCTCTATTTCTGCACTGAAATGGTCACTTGGTCTCGGGTGGCCCAGGAGAGGACGCCAGAGAAACTCGAAGCCTCTTTTCACCGTCTACATAGGCCACCTGATCAAACCTAAATACATTCCACCACAGGCAAAAGCGAGTGAGCTTCTATCTCCCTCACACTCCAGAGCATCAGTGTTGAACACACCCCTGAGGCGCCGTCCACTTTACCTGCAGTGACACACGCGTGTATCTACAACCGACAGGAGAAACAGACCCATCAGTGGTCACAACACGAAAAATGTTTCTGCATTTAACAAACTACTCTGAAAACCCAGTTTAAGATGAATTCACGAGCCCCTCTGCCATCTCCATTCTTCGCTTGTTCTCCACAGACATTAACACAAAAGAAAGTCATTTAAGATTATTGAGGGGGAAGAAAAAAAAAAGCAAGCCAAAGGAATCAAACACACCATCCACATCTCGCATGCTTTCCTAGTTCCTGAGTCATCTGTGCCTTGAATACTTTCCCTTACAGAATTCATCACGTACCACCACTTCCTCTTCCCAAGACTGTGTCTGAACTGACTTCCTGTAGACAGGGAGAGGATCCTCTGGAGAAATGCTGATTACAAAACAGTATTGGGTCTCCATTAAAAGCTCCAGCTGGGGCTGGGGTTGTGGCTCAATGGTAGAGCACTCACCTAGAACATGCAAGGCCCTCGGTTCGAGCCTGAGCACCACATAAAAATAAAATAAAGGTACTGTGTCCACTACAAAAATATATATATATATTAAGAAGAAGCAGCAGCAGCAGCAGCAGCAGCTCAAACTGCCCATGGCTGCTCGTGGGAATTGCCTGGTAAAGGACACGGTGGATTGAAACTCACATGGGCCCCAAACCTATGGTGCTTCCTCTAGGCTACCCTGATTTCCACTGACTCTGTATAAATGGTCGCTCTGCAGTTACCTATATTAACAGATCAAACTGTTGAATCAGGACTTGAATTTACTTCTCTTCATCTATCTCGCCAACAATGGCTTTCTCCAAACCACTGGAGAGACACAGAGAGGGTTACTCAGAAAAAAAGGGGGAGGCCCTGTCTCCAGAGAGCTCATTGGGATGGTTTTAAGTCTTTATGTACTTTAGACTCTAGGGAAGGATCTAAAAGCATATTTATGATCCTGGGGGAAATGCCCCAATGTCATTAAGACTTAGCATGAGTTAAATAAATAAAATTTTCAAAAAAAAAAAACCTTTCAAAATATTTTTGCAACATTGCGCACATGTTTTTTTTTCTTCTCTATTATTACAGTTGGCCACCTGCAGGATAATAAAGTTGTTTCATGACAATCCTTGATTATTCTGGTTGAGTTTCTGAGGGGAAACAATATTTTGAGAGTTTGGCCTTTGGCTTTCAAACCCAGTGAGGCATCTCCAGTTCCCCCTTGACTTCACAGCCGCCCTCTTCAGGGGGACTCTCACACGGCTCCCACCTCCCTTGCCAGAGAGGCTGTGGGTGTGAGCACCAAGACAGGTGGTCTGACGAAGAAGAGACGGAGAGCTCAGGTGTCCCCAGTGTCACATCAGGGACTCTGTTGGGTCATCAGTGTGACCTGTCATCTGGCACCCACGTCCTAAGCACCTTCTCCGAGCTCTGTGGCACTCGTCAGGGTGTGAAGAGGCCATTGCCAATGACTCCAACCTGCCTCTGCCCTCTGGGAACACAGAGCCTGGAGAGGAGAAAGGACTTCACGGAACAGCAACTGCAACTCAGGAAGGGGCTGTGACCCACCAGTGGGCACGTCTGGGGTTCGCCTCGGCACTGCGGCACTGCAGCACCAGAGGCCAGCCCGACGCCTGGTAACACGGCTGACCCAACAAATGTCAGGTGAGCGAGGAAAGGTTGTCCAGGTGGGACTCTGGACTGGAGCTAGCAGTAGGTGCCAGGCGGAGCATGGGCCCCATCCTTTTAGTGACAATGACAAGTGGCATTAGTAGCAGCAGTGGCTGATCTTGTGGCTGTCAGGAAGAGGCAGGAGACTGGATGCCAAGGTGGAAACAGGAGGCATCTACATTTAGGAGACAGGAAAAGAATCAGAGAGAACCAGGAAGGCGCTGGCCAGAAGTGGTGGGAGACCCTGGGGTAAAAGGGATGGGAGGCTCAGGACAGAGAGTTCCCCCTTCAACTTGAGCTTGGCTCCTTCACCACATCCTGAGAATCACCCTAAAAATCTGGCTCATCTGACAGCTACCATGGCAGAAAAATCACAGCCCCTCGCCACCGTGTGTGTGTGTGTGTGTGTGTGTGTGTGTGTGTGTGTGTAAACAGACTACAAGAGAAGAATCTAAGACGTAAGAGGTCAACTGGCCCACCTCTCTTACTCCACAGAGGAACAAACAGAGGCTTCACAGGCAAGTGGCTGCCCAGCAGTGCCTGGAGAAGTGGCCTTCAGCAGGGGTGCATGCTTTTTCTGAAAAAGCCCATGCAGTAAATGTTTGGGGCTTTGTGGGCAGACCATCTGGGTCAGTATTGCTTATCCCCTAGAGCAGTCAGAGAACAGAATTCCAGCTGGGAAGGATTTCTAAGTGGATAAATCTTGACTGCTTCAAAGGACTTATTACATTTTATAAAAAATTCACTTGTAGCTCACTGGCCACCAAATACTGGTACTCCATGTGTCCCTGAGCACTCTTCAAACACCCCCTTCCATGGTGACAGTGGCGCTGGGCCCACCCTCTGGAGTCACCAACATCCTGACCACTCTGTGCAGGGTTCCCAAAGACAGGGCCCGGTAGGGGCCAGACACACACAGCTCAGCACTTGACAGACATGTGGATTTGGGCAAATCATCTGCTCTTTGAGGCTCATTTGTCTCTTCTGCAAAATAGGGATGATTATCCTCCCTTTACAGAATGGTTTGAATGAGTCAAAGCCACGGATGGAGCCCAGGGCTGGCACCTAGGGTTGTCACAACATATGCTGTGCTTATGCCTAAGATGGTGATGATGCAGCAGTGACAATAATGATGATAAGATGTTCCCTTACTTTCAAGGCAGAGATTGCACAAGGCCCACCTCCACGTGCCAGCAGGATGCTCATAGCACCTAGGGGATGAGCAGAGAGAACTAATTCCTAAACCTCAGGGCCAGAAGAGAACGGTCCCCAGGTGTCCAGTGGAACCACAGGGCTGTCTGCATGGCACAAACCCTGGGGAGTGTCTCAGTCCCCCTAATCATGGCAGTCTTCTGGGTGCATGTCCTGGAGACTCATCAAGACACACTCTGCAAGACTTTCTGCCCAGTGCCATGATGATGAGAAATAAAATTGCCCAGCCTGTTGGTAGAATCTCCCAGGTGGTACCAATGAAGCAGCTGAATGCCAATTACCAGGGTCGAGAAAAGGCCCTGCTCAGGGGATGTTTTCAATCCTTCAGATAAAAAGAATCAGATTCAGTGACTATGAAGTACGAAGATGGCTAATAACATGTGTCACCACGGGAGGCCGTCAAGGATGCCTGGGACGAAATTCTGGTTTCAGGAAGGAAAATACAAATAGTTCCTCTGAGCTTTAATGAGCTTGGCCAGGGTCCGAAAGCACTTGCATCAAGGCTAAAAAGCGTTAAGACTTAAGGTCAGCACACTAGCCCAGGAAACACTGTGTAGGTCAGGCCGGACAGACGGTGGTCTTCAGAGTCACAAGTTGTGCTGGTAACTTTCAAGCAAGAATTCTACAGTGTGGACCAAGTTCTTTTTTTGTCCTCTGAGAAAATAAGTTTCTGAGTGAGAACATTCTCAAACTCAAGGGTGCCTATGTGGGTGTGTGCACACTTTTGTTAGGTGTTGGGGGCACGTGTCCCAGTGGAGGGCCCCAAGACTCTGTAGCTTTGGACATTATGAAGGAGGGGCCCGGAGGCACATGGGGTCTCTTCCCCTCAGAGTTGCCACCTCCAGCAAATAGAACAGAGATTCTTTAAGCTCAAAGATCTTCAAGAACACACAGCCCACCTCCTGCTCTTGTTACCCAGGGAGTAAGTACTGCTGGTCCAGCCCACTGAGCCAGGAAACGGGAGACTGACAACTCTCAAAGAAGGAACCCACGGCTCCCCTGGCCTCTGTGAATCTTTCCTTACATGGCAGAATGAGGCCACACAATTTAGAGCCATTCAAGTGCCCCCAGAAGTGAATCTTCAGAATATGCAGTTATTCTGAGAGATGTCGGTCCACAGGAAACAGAGTTAACTCACACGATTTGCTAAGAAAACCTCCTGGAGAAACAGCCATTTCACAAAGTCACGATCAAAACCTCTGCACCAAAGCCAGAAATAAGTGGGGGATTGTCTCTGCTCTTGTTCCACTGCCCTGAGATGAATGCTGGAGATCTGGCTCTGGTTATTTTTAAAGATCCTTTGGTGAAAAGTGCTATAAATCTAAATTATTATTTCCCATCATGAGACACACTACCGAGACAAGGATGTGCTTCCACCGGGGCAGCATGTGACGGTGCAGGTTGTCTATTTCTGGAATCTTCATCAATAAGGAAGATGAAGTGCTTAGCACGAGCAATTTCTTTAAATACTAAAGTGGGTTTATCTTTGGAACATGGACGGTGGCATGTGTTCTCCTTCTTGTGGTAAGTCTGTAAGACTCAGAGGCATTTCAACGGTTTAATCGATCTGAAAGCCATGTCAAAATTGCTTTTAAAAATCTCTGAGCATTCAATATATACACACTTGTTAAAATTAATTACATCATTTAACATTTCTACACACATTATAGTTCTAAATGTTTTACAGTCTTTTTTTATTAATTAATAAAGCTTTAATGGACAGAATTTGCACCATAAAATTATTATGCATATGCTGCGTTTTTAATTTTACTATCTTTAAATAGTTCCCCAAGTGGAAAGTCACTAATTCATAAACCAGTCTCTCTCTCTCTCAAGAAGTAAAGCTGAAAATCAGAAGTTTGCATACAGAGAGAAAGAAATCTGGCCAATTTCCTTCAAAATAGACTTGCTTCTTCCCTTGATCTCCCAAAGAAAGGGGAAGGGTCTCAGGGAAGTTCGCCTCAAGCATCCTGCCTGGCCTTGGAAACAGCAATGAATCCAGCCAAGTTACCCAGAAGATGCACCTGGGACTGAAATTGCTTTTGCTGCTGTTTGGCAAGGAGATTCTCTGGCTTCCTCATTTAGAAAATGTCCCATAGTTAACACACACACATACAAACACACTCCATCATGGGGCTTTGTGGTCTGGGTTTTTATGATATTTATGAAGTTAATTCATAAATATCAACTATGTAATGGAACAGTAAAAAGTGCAGAATTCTAGACACTCCCAAATATGCAGGTGTTTAACTCCAGAGAATAAAACATCTGGGCGTGGATGGTATTTTATTCTTTTCTCCTTACTTTGGAAGGTGGAGCAGGCATGGTCTGAATTAGCTTCCTTTGGGGGCCCTCCCTATTCTTTGCATGTATCCTGGCACTATTGTTAGCAACAAGAATTTGAGGAGAGGTGTCTCATATCTATAAAAGTCTCATCTAAAAAAAACCCTATACTCTTAGATGTCAAAGATGAGCTGTATCAGTTGCCACCTTGGTGCAGAGCGGTCAAAGCCAATCCTACTGCAAAACACAAAAAAGACAAGGGCGTTCATACCCCAGGCTCTCCTGCAGAGGGCAGCACCACTCACCTGCCTTGTAACTCCAGCCAGGAATGTGAATGGCCAGTTGCTCCGCGTGACTGCTGGTGCAAGGAGCTGCGTGGTCCTCTTTCCCTTTTCTCACAGTGTCCAGGTTAGTCCCAACATCCGCAAGTTCTATATTTTCCGAGAGAGGAGAGCTACTCCAAGGACATGCGCCAGTCCCCAGGTGCACCGGCCCCAACGATAGATTTTCCTTGGAGTGACTTTCTTGTAAAGCTGGGCTCCAGTGTGGGCTTTGGAGGTTTCCCTCTGCGAGCTCCTGCCTCAGGCCGCTGCTCATTGGCTCTCCGTTAGCTGGGCCGTCTACTCCATCTGCTGTTAACCCGTGGGAACTACAACGTAGGTTGAGTGACAGGACGGATCTGTGCACTTTGGGGCTTGCAATTTGAGGTTGCTCAACAGGGACAGACAGAGACTTGTCCAGGTAGTAGATGGAATTCTGACACTGCCGAGACATCTGGAGGTGGACACAGGAACTGAATGCCAGGGGGGTCTTTCCCGATGGCGGAGGGTCGGCAGAAAACCCGCTCTCTTTGTGGTCTACGTGGGTGACCCAGTACTCGTTTCCCGCACACAGCCCGGCACGGGCCTCGGGAACCTTCAGCCTCATCACCGAGCCGTTTCTGGGGCACTCTGCGCAGTCAAAAGGTCCGTGGTGCTGATGTGGCTGGGCACCGTCAGTCACCGCCGATGGGACCCCGAGCAGAGCATCCTCGGCCCTGCACCTGGGACACGGCGACTCCCCAACAGTGCCCCACACCAGGGCACTGGCTGCTGGGCGAACACGCCGGGCGGTGATGGTGATGGATGCAAACCCCTTGCGGAGGCCTGGGTCGGCAGTGGGCAGCAGTTCAGCTTCGGATCCTCGCTCGTCTGACCGTCTATGGACCCCCAGCTTGCCGGGCAGTAACGCTAAGGCCCTGTGGATGCTGACTCTGCTGCGGTTCGTGGACGCTGGCTTGGTGGGACATGCTTGAGGTTGAGCGATCGCACATGGCAGGGGTAAGGCGGCCCTGGGTTCTCTTGGTTTATTCTCATCAATCAGCTGCGAAATTACTATGGATGAAATCATTCTTGAGTTTTGCGATGTCAGAGCCTCCTGCAAATAGAAAAAGACCCCAATTGTTCAAGTAGTTCATTGTAATTCAGACAGGACTCTCCAGGGCCACGGCTCCGGTTCTCACCCACAGAATCTCACTGCACACTGTGCCCTGTCTGAGCGCTTGGGAGGGTGGGAAACCCAGATCTGTTTACAAAAAAGCTACATATTCTGCCAACACTAGCCTGATGTGGCTTGGTTTTCTCAGAGGGGTGTCTTAGTTTATTTAAGCGTGAACTCTGTCAGTGGAGATGGTGAGATTTTGAGAGTCAACTCTACCAGACCCAAGAATCTCCAGATCGGAATTAACAGATTCAGTGAGGAGGGAAGACCAAATTCTGGAGTTGGGCTGTGTGGGACTTGGGGTGCGGGTTTTGAGGGTGATGGGTCAGCACTGAGGCATGGAAACTGCAAGAGAGGTTACAGGGAGCTCCTGCCCACCTCCATCTCTCGCACTGTCTTCCACCTTTGCTGGTTTAGACACTAACAGTCTCTCCCTGCTGCTTGGAATCACAGGTGCCTGAATGCAGACAGAAGATGGAAAGCAAATGACCAAGCCCTGACAACTGCCCAGACCAACACTGTGATAATCAGGTGATTTCACTTATCAGAGAGAGGAGAGCTACTCCAAGGACATGTGCCAGTCCCCAGGTACACCCGCCCCAACGATAGATTTTCCTTGGAGTGACTTTCTTGTAAAGATGGGTTCCAGTGTGGGCTTTGGAGGTCCGGATTTCCCTTTGCGAGCTCCGGCCTCAGACCTCTGCTCATTGGCTCTCTGTTTACTGACGTTTTGCATTTCAACATAAGCATGGGTTTTTGTCCACTGTTTTAAAATGATCACGGCATTTCATGCTTTCTACTCAGCACATTGGAAGTCCTAACAATAAGTCACTGTTGTGTACAAAACTAGGTGCTGTGATTTTGTGTGTGTGTGCATGCGTATGCATGCCATGATTTTTTTAAAAGAGAGTGAGAGAGAGAGAGAGAATTTTTTAAAATATTTATTTATTTTTTTAGTTTTCAGCAGACACAACATCTCTGTTTGTGGCGCTGAGGATCGAACCCGGGCCGCACACATGCCAGGCAAGTGCGCTACCGCTTGAGCCACATCCCCAGCCCAACATGCCATGATTTTTAACAAAGCACCTAAGCAGGCTGAGATCAGGAAGAAGCATCTCTTCTGTCCTCATTTGGTTTCTATCATGTTTATTTATAAAGCACTGCAAAAAATGGCATGGCAGTCTGACCATACCCTAGCATTTAGTGAATGCACACAGAGTCCTGAGCAACTTGACATTGTTACATGTGCTTAAAATGAACCCTTGAAAGAAACTGCATGAGGCCAGAACTACTGGTAACTACTAAGTTCCCACTGCTTGTAGAGAATCTTTTTTGCCTTGGAGCCTGAAGGCATAACTGTGGTGCTTAGTACATAAAGCAGCAGTTTCCAAGATTCTAACATGCATGAGAATCCCCAGCAGTCTTATTTATAATTGCAGGTTCCCCAGCTCAGAGATTCTGATTTGTAGGTTGTGGCATCTTCATCGCAACCCAAGTCTTGAAGATTCTTATATAGAGTAATCTGGGGAGCACAGAGTGAATGGTGAGGCTGCTAATCATGTCAAGAGATCACTTTTGGGAGGGGAAGGACCCGCTTCTGTGAGAGGAGGGGACCTCTTTGCCCAGGATGTGGTAAGTCATCAGGGTAGCAGTGTTGTTCAGGGCAGGATTAATTTTCTCAAATAAGTGACAGTTCTCCTCTAGTTGGACATTGGATCCTGCATGTCCACACATCTACCAGAGGTCCCTCATGTGTGATCTTGGCAACCCCAGGGGTAAGGGAAGACAGTCATCAGCTTGCTCTTCATGGCATCTTGACCACCTTATGAACACTTACATTTTTAAAGATGTGTGAGAAGTTGCAAATTCAAAAGACAGGAAATGGGCAAATAAAGACTAGGCAGAAAAGTCATTTAGAATCTTCATTATTTAAAAAATAAAAAAAAAATATCTCTGGCTCTAAGACAAGAAGGAGGATATCTAACTCTCTCTTTGAGTCTCACTGCTACTCCCTGCTTCAAGGCTGCACCTTGTGGGTCCCTTGAGGGGGGTCTCTAAGGCCTGGCTCCTGGGAGCCGTTATAGGCAGGGCCTCTCCCCAGCACTTCTGAAACCACATTGCAAGACCCCAATGGCTAGCCTCATCCCCAAGTACAGTAGAGTCCCTGAGAGAGGGGGCTTTAGGAGAAGAGCAAGAATCAGTATTTCTTTAAGCCCTCAACATGATTCCAGCTTCTGATTCTGCAGCACTCCCACCCCCTCTCCAGAGCACGTTTCCTGGGGCCGTGGTTTACATGCAGAAAACTGAAACGCACCTGGGCTGACTTGACAGTACACAGTCCCTCCCATTTTAGTTAAATTTAGCTCTGATAATAATTGTTCCTGTGCACCCCACGAAGTGTATAATCATACCCAGTGGGAACTCCTTTGACATTGGTCTTTAGAGAAAAAGCAAATACTGATCTTAGAAACTACAGCATTGATCTTAAGTTTCCCAAAGTTTAGACCAGTGATTACCTGCAAGGGGGCTGCAGATTTGGGGGTGCCAACATCCCTAGCCTAGGTTGAATCAGGGCCTGTAAGGATAAGGGCCGTAATGTAATGTGTATTCTTATCCGTTCTCAGGTGGTTCTTCCACGTGAATCTGGGGAAAAGAGGCTGAAATTACTTAGGCCACCTGTCACCCAACCAGAGCCAAGGGCCCTCAGACAGACTACCTTGCTTTCCATAGCTCTAGAGTAAGGGGGGGGGGGGACACTGTGCAACGCCTATGGACAGAGCCCTCCTCGCACTGCAGTCTCCTCCCATATCAAGGTGTGTTGCTAAGGATGTGCAGATGTCATCTCAGCTTGGTTGCTAAGGATAAACAGACGTCATCTCAGCTTGGAGCCAGGACAGAAAAGACCCTGATTGTTGATGCCAGCCTGTCCCCACTCTTGGGCTGAGTCAGAGAGCTCCCCAGGGGTGCACTGCTGAAGGCTTCCCTGGGGCTGCCTGAAGCTCAGGCCTGAGGGTTACCCTGGAGGACCCGGGAGGACTGAATCAGGAGTGAGCCACATTTCATTCTCTGGGACCTGGCAAATGTGACTGTGATTTTTACTCTATCAAAAGAAAGAGGTGAAAGCCATAATGAACAGTGTGAATTTGAACCAATTTTTGAAGCTCTAAAATCCTTCACTATGTCAGGGTGACACTGATGACAGCCCAATTTCAAAGAAAAAAAAAACTATTTGCCCTCTCTTCTCACAGGGAAGGTGTGGATAGCAGAAAAGACCCCAGGTAGAAAGGAAGTTCCTCTTACAATCCAGGGAATTTCCTTTCCCATGACTCAGCAGAAGCCAGTGGCTGATCTGCAAACCTAGCAGAGGGAGGTGGCAGCTCCACTGAACTATGCTGTATCCCAGAGAGGGGCCCTATGGGTACGTTGGGGTTCATCTGAATTGCACAAATGGCACTACTTCAGCACATATCCAATACACGGAAATGTTATTACTGGGAATGTTGAGTTAGTCTGCTTTTAGGTGCCAAATCTGTTATCCATAGCGTATAGTCATGGTTAGACCATTTGTTTAATTACTCCTCTGAAAAATACTTAGAGCACCTACTACATGCCGGGTGCCATGCTGGGCCCTGGGGAGACTCCTGGTCTCATGGAGTTAACAGCCTGGAGGTGACATGGAACAAGAGATCAAATATCAGGGCAGAGTATTTCCAGGATTTAGACTTCACTTTGTTTGACAAGAGCCCCAGAAAATAAATTGAGAGAAATTAAAAAGGAAACATTGGACTCTTTGCTCTTAAATATATATGCTCCTCTTATAACTCTTAGTCATCACATTCCTATTTTCTTATTGAGATGCATTAAATAATCAAAGATAATATCCAACCACCTAAAACCTTTATTGGTTTGCTAGGGGTGCTATAACAACACTCCCAGTCTTGTGGTCTAAATGGCAGCAATTTATTGTCTCACAGTCTGGTGGGAGTCCAACACCGAGGTGCCTGCAGGGCTCTTCCGAGGCCTGTTTCTTTGGCTTGCCGATGCTGTCCCCTCCCAGTGCCTCATGCTATCTTCCCCCTGTACTTGGGTCCCATTCTTCCTCTATCTATCTATCTATCTATCTATCTATCTATCTATCTATCTCTCGGCAATACCAAGAATTGAACCCAGGTCCTTGCACAGGTTAGGCAAGTGCTCTACCACTGAGCTACCCCAACTCTTTTCTTTAAGGACCATCAGTCATATTGGGTTCAGGCCCATCCAAATGGCCTCATTTTAACTTAACTATCCCTTCAAAAACTCCAATCACCAAATACAATCACTTTCTGAGTTGCTGGGGGTAGGACCAGGAGAACTGGGAGGAGGGGTCTGATTCAGCCCATCATAGAATATAACACATCATTTTGAGTCTGGGAAATTAAAGAGACGAGAAAGAGTGGTTGACATTCCTAAGTCACCTGCTACTTTGAAAACTGGGCAAATTTAAAAAGTAGTCCCATCTTTTATAGCAAGCACCTTCCCAAATCAAGCTATTTCAGGGTGACACTCCATCTGCTTTTTAGATTGGGTTAACTAAACGTGGCTTTGTAGAGAGATTTCTTTCATCTAGAATAAAGTTAACTGATGTAAGGTTTGATTTGAAAGGACGAAGAAAATCATCTCATATTTAAAGTAGCACATTCAAGGTTGGAGACAGGTCAGATGAATAGTCGGGTTTAATGTCTTGCTTCCTCAGCAAACCATCCATTGCCTGACCATTACTGACCAACACAGCTCTACATTTTCTTTCTCATAGATGCTGTTTTAAGTATTGATTTTTTTTAATGTCTCAAACATGATTTTGTAGAGCTGGTAACTGCTTTCATAGTTTTATGCTTTTTATTGACCGCTTTTAACTTCGTATTTATGCCATAAGGCATATTACTAAGAAGGGCAACATTTCATAAATTGAAATAAGAAAGAGATAAGAGGTGGGTGATCAGAGAAATCAGATCCTGAGGCACTGGAGTGAGGATGCCTCTATTCCTGTAGCAATTTATTTCTCCAAAAGATAAGCATCTAAATCCGATCTGTACCTTTGAAATCTGTATTTTTCTCCATGACACAATTCTTTCCTTTTCACTGCTGTTCTGCAACCTACAATGTCTTTCCCATACAGATTCTCTGGATACATCTCCCCACAGGTACTCTACAGCAGTTACCCCCACACCTGCTGCAAACTGGCTCGGCCCTGCAGGGCGGACCTAGAATCAACTAGGTAATTCAGCAACCTAGCAGCATTTCATCCAGAATGTAAGAGCATTTCAGATGAGTGTGTCCACTCTGGTAAGAAGCAATGGGGAAACACAACTTTGAGATGAATGGAAAAATCCAAGCTCTCCTCACTCCTCACGGTGAACATCGTCTTTCCATGCAGTTACTACAGACTAAAAACTGCATGATAGACAGCAATGGAAAGCTGGTGAGAATTCTCCACCCCAATATTTTCACTGTGGTACAAACACAGTTTTCCATGTTTAAGTGTGCATTTATTTTGGTGGCAGCCATCACTACACTCATGTCCAGAAATCTTTTTATCTTACAAAACTAAAACTTGTATGTGTTAAACAAAAACTCTCCATTCCCTCCACATCACAGGTCCTGGAAAGCATCAAGAATAATCCTCTTAAAAGGTAAATCCTGGTACACACAACTGCAACTTACAGCTAGCGTCAATTAAAAATAAAAATTATCAATAATTTAAATGCCATGGAAAATTGCTTTGCAATAAAAGACAGCTATGGAAATCGATATATATTATAGTCTCAGACTTTTGTCAAAACAGACATGGGGAAAATAAGGAAATGTCATACACACATATATTTCCTTATTTATGTATGTCTGTATTTTCCTAAGTTTGCAGAGTTGTCATTTTATTACCAGGAAAAGTTAAAAAATTTTTAGAAGACGACTGGTCTCCATATTTCACTCCTTTTAAATAAGCACTTGGCAGAAGAGGTGCCTTCCTATCATTGCCGTGGCTCCGATGCGTTGTGGAAGGGAAAGCCATCAATCTTGCGCAGGCTCTGGAGAGAGGCAGAGATTGATGGCACTTGCCCAGGCAGGGCATCTGCTGGCGTGTTCTACCATCCCACAGCCGCCTTCTGACACGCACAGGCATAAGCTTTAAAGGCTCAAAGTTAGGAGGGAAACTTGAAAGTCACACTACCTATCAAATTAGATGATCCAGGTCATTCCAGGGTAGGCGTTTAGAAGGCATGGTTTCCGGGACCCAGCTGGGTCATGGATGACCCTGTGCTAGTTCAAGTGTGTGCTCCAGGGATCCAGCCCCATGGCTCCAAAGAGCTACATCATCATTAATGACCAGAAGCTGATTCATTTTGACACCAACAAGAAAATACTAAAATCTGCCAGCCCGATGTGAAAGGCAGGTGAGAAAGATGAGCAGCTGGCATCTTTCTTTTAATAAAAGAGCAAGAATCTATCTCAGCAGTGCCCCTGCCCACCCTCGGTCCCGCCCCTCCCAGCCAGCATCTCTTCCCAGCCCGGCTCTCCAGGATCTGCTGCTGCTCCTCCTCATTTTCCTTCCTCAGTTGGGGATCCTGCTCCTGTTCCCAGGAAAGAAGTCGATGGCAGTGGCACGTTTACATTCTGAGACGGTGAGCTCAGCGCTTCCTGCAGGAAGACTTTCATGTCCAAGACTAAATATCAGGACCCAAGTAGTATCCTTTTTCTATATTGTGGATTTGGGGCCCATGGTCCCTGAGGGACATGTCGAGCTTTATTAAATGCAGAGCTAAATCAAAGTAATATTTGAGCCAAGTATTTTGGGGGGAAAAAAACATTTTAACAAATATGTTTATTAGTTGAATCTGTGATCATAGGATGATTTTATAATTCTTTTTCTCTTAGAATTAACAAAAGTTGGCAACAGAGTATCGATTTGTGACAGACAGCAGATGTCTTGTAAACTGTAACACCTGGGACAGGTCTCTAAGGTGAGACCATGCATACTTTTATATTCTGTTAACAGGAACAAGCCTTCCTATGTAACAATCCTGCAGAGCAAGTTAAGAACAGAAGCCCAGAGCCAGATAGCTTAGGAGAACAAGATTTGGGACAAGTTAAATGGTGAAGCTTTGTTTTTCTCATCTGCAAAATGGATACAACACTGTCTGCCTCCCAGTGTTGGCAGAGGGATTAAGTGAGTCAGTTGATTAGATGGTGTGGCATGTGATAAGGTGACAATATTAACCACTGTGTGCAGAGCTCTTTGTTCTCTGGAATCTGAAATATTTTGTTGTCTAAATATGACCCCGAATTTTCTTTCCTGCTTCACACCACTGACACGTTCTGTAGTTAAAACCACCTATACTAGCTTGTTAGATTTCAAAGCATCTCTTCCTGATCTCAAAAAGATAGTAGACAGAATAATATCCCAACACACACATACACACTCTCTCTCTCTTTAAGACACTAATTTTGCTTTAAAATTGAGGTCAATCACCATATTCTTCTATGATACCACCAACTTAAAAGTTCTTGGTGAAGATTATAAAGGATTATTAAATACACAGTGTCCACATTCATGTAGTAATTCTCAGTCTTTGGTGGTTAACTATTGTGCTGCATTAATTCAAGTTTAGATTAAACAAAACTAAAATGCAGACACGTCTCCAGGAGGCCAGTGATCATATTTCATGGTCAAGTGTGCTTGGCTGACATCTCCAGTCACCAACATGTGTTACCTTGGGGAAGTCCGGGTTCCTCTCTAGAACATCTGATTGGAGATTCCGAAGGGCAATTGGATTGTTAGGACTGCAGTGGTTGTCCCTTGGTCCTAGACAAAAGAAGATAATATTGCTACATTTAGCACATGTAAGGATAAAATGGAATATATAACTTTACCATAAAATTTAATGTGCCCTACTATTTTATACTAGCCCACAGTGAATCTAATACATTCCAACCCATGAGGAAGTTTTGTATATTCCCTCATGTATCTGGCTCCTTTCCATTTACAATCTCAACAGTCTATTATTATTTGGTTTGTTAGACTGCAAGATCTCTTCCTCACACAGTTGTTTATGTTTCGTAGATTCAATAACAATCAGAATAGCTCTATCATGTCCTCCAGTATCCTGAGTTTATGCCCAGCAGAAGAGAAAATCACACCTCCAGATTGCCCAGCACCACTGGAGTTCACAAGGAAGAAAAATCCTGGCGATCCAGGAGGATTATGAGTTCAAAGCCAGCCTCAGCAACTTAGTGAGACCCTAAGCAATCCAGCAAGAGTCTGTCTCTACATAAAACATGTTAAAAAGGAGGTGGGGGTGGGGTGGGAATGTGGCTTACTGGTTAAATGCCCCTAGGTTCAATCCTTGGTACTAAAAAAGAAAAAAAAAGAAGGTAGAAATACAAGACCAACCTCCATCCAATCTCTTAATGCCGCCATAATTGCAGGGGCCATGTGACTCACACACTGCTATTAAAACCCTTCTAGGGCATCTGCAGATGACTTTGGAGACTGCCATGAGATGTACGTGTGTGTGCACCCCCACAAGCATTTCTACCAGGACAGCTCAACATGGATGCAACTCCAAAGCTTCTCAGCCTAAGCTTCCTTTCCCATAAATCTGCACTCCTGACTCACGCAGCCCTGAGTAGACATGGGGGGGGCCTGAGTAGACATGGGGGGGGGGCTGAGTAGACATGGGGTGGGGGGAAGCACTCTGGAACAGAAGTCAGATTTCCAACTCTGCTGGGACCTCAGGCAAGACAGAGCCAACCTTAGCTGCCCGCCCTGAGCAACAACAACCCGTAAGATGTCACGCGATGTTGGCCAGACTGCTCCTGTGGGAGTGTGAGCCAAACAGGAAGCCCCATGCAGGGAGGAGTCTGGGCAGGGCCCTGGAGGCCCAGTCCCCACACCCCATGGTCATCTTTCGCCTCCACAAGGAGAAAGTGGTTGTTCAGAAGGCTACGAGGATGGCCTCCAACTGCTGGTGCCGGCATGAGGAAGAGGAGGTTCAGGGAGTGGCCTCTACACTGGAGCCCTCCATCAAGAGCTGGGGTGGTCGCGTGCGCCTGTAAACACAGCTCCTGGGAGGCTGAGACAGAGGAATGCAAAATGGAGGTCAGCCTGGACATCAAGGCGAGACCCCATGACCAAAAAAGAGAAGGTTTTAGACAGAATTTAAAGCATTTTATGGAAAAAAAAGATATGCTATAGCATTTTCAAGTTGGTAGGTTTGCTAAGGGTCAGGTCGTGGATGGAGAGAATTTAAAGGGTCACCATTGTTCCATTCAAAGCCTGGCTGACTCACTTTGTCCTTGGGTCTGTCAGCGCTAGCCTAGATGTGTGGTTACTCTTCCATCTGTGGCTGTCAGGGAGGGATGGAGACGGTCATCCAGGAGGATGTGTCCAGATTGCTTTCGTGAAAAGCACACGTCGGAGACCTTACAGGTCTCAGGGATTCCTGTGCACAGTCCCTGTGTCTTGAACTGGCAGTAAAGCTGAAGGAGTCAGAAACCATCTGGCTCTGGTTTTGTGCCATTGTGCATGGGTAAGGACTTCAGAATCTGCACAGCCTTTGGGCCCAGACAGGTCTGGGTCTGATCCAGCTCAGACCTGAGCTGACCTTCAGTAAATGAGCTATGTGCCCTCTCTGAGCCTCTTCATCCATAAAATGCAAACAGTAACACTGCCTGCAAAAATGCAGCCTGTCCCTCAGTGTGCTGAGGAACCATTTGAAAGCTCTGGGCAGAGATGGGGCACGAGGCCAACGTTCCATGAAGGGCACCAGTTGCAGGTGTTAATGCTCATGGGTCAGGGCAGCCCTCCCAGGGCACAAGTAGTCACGTGTGTGGCTTTGGGCAAATTACAATCAAGCCTAGTTCCTCGCACTGAAGTGTAGATAGTGACAGTGTCTCCATCATATGTTACTGAGAATGATTAAGTGAAGCCACCGACCGGCCCTGGGTGCCATGTACAGAACCTAACACTGTGCAGTGAGCACTCGCTGCTGGGATGCAATTCATCAGGAGCAGAGAGGAAGGAAACAGCCACACTCAGTTCATCAGGAGCCATGTGTGTTTCCTGTGGCTGCTAGAACCAGCGATCACAGCACACGGGCATGGTCCTGCAGTGCTGCAGATCGGAAGCCTAACAGAGGTCCCACCGGCTAATATCAAGGTGTCAACAGGGCCGTGCTCCTTTCTGAAGGCTCCAGGGGGATCCTCTTCCCTGCCATCAGCGGCCATGTCCTCTGGCCTCTGTTTCCACTGTAGCAACTCCTTCTCTGCCTCGGCTCTCCTGCCTCCCGCTAACGAGGACTGCGGATCTGATGGAGCCCACCTGATAATCCAGGTACCCTCTCCATCTCAAGATTGCTGATCTCATCACATCTGCCCTTTAGTCACAGAAGGTCATGCATTCACAGTTCCCAGGACTAGGACACACGATATCTTTGGGGATTTTTCTCGCCCACCACAGTCTGGGGAGATTCAGGTAGATGCATTGGTTGGAATGTGGGTTCTTTAAAATAATGACATTCATATAGCAATATGAAGAAGCACTTAGAATGTAAAGTTTATGGAAAGGAATCGAAAGCCTATGAATTACATGATGTCAGCATTAAAAAAAAAAAGCGTGGGGGAATCCACAAAAACAGTAAAATGGTCACTGCGAGAAATCGCCCTGGTTAAAACGAACTGGCAGTGGGTGCAGACCCTGAGCAGTGCAGGATAAATACCAGTAATAATAATACTGTAACCCAAGTTCAAATGAGAGCTGTGTGATTTGTATAATCCACTTAACCCCATTGATACGGTTTCCCACCTATGAAACGGAGGTAGGGAGCTGGCGCGGTTGTGCCCGGCTCAGTTCCCCTGTGCTGGGGCCGCTGCTCTTAGGAGGTCAGTATCTCCTGACCCCCCTCCTCTGAGAGTGATTCTAAACTGTGGACAAAAAGCCCTAACAGGTGTCTGCTCTAGAGCATACACCAAAGGCCAGAGGCTGGGCCCTTTCCTCCCTGTGAAGCCTCCCTCACCCGCCCGTGGGCTGTTCCTGAAGGGGCGTCCCCACACCCACATGCCCTCAGTCTCTGCCACAGGCCCTGCTTTCTGGAAACCAACCCGAGGACATCAACAAAGCCAGCTGGGAGGAAGTGAGGCAGCATGGGCGGCGAGGCCCCAGGCTGAGAGCAAAGGTGGGAGACGCTCTTTCCTCCCTGGGACTGTAACAGGAAGTCACAGCTTTGCTGCCCAAGGCCTCAAAGCACCTCCCAGGGATCTTCCAGCCAAGCAACTGGGAGTGGGGGGAAGGGGGGAGGGGGAAGACACTTAAATGGCCTTGTCCCTGTGTGGATTTAGACAAAAGTAGAGGGGGCAGGAGGAGGGGACAGAGCCCCAGCAGAGGTCCAAGGGAAACATGGCAATGTCTCAAGGTCAAGATTCCCGCAAACATCCAGGAAAACCCAGCCTATGTGGAGATGAGCCAGCCACGCACAGATGAAGCCCAGCCTGTCTCCACAGAGCCAGCAGACCAGCACCACCGGGTACTGCCTAATGACCAATCCATCAAGGACGTGCGGATGCTGAGCTTGGAGTCCACTTCCCTCTAAGTTGGGCCACTAGTGTCAGAAACCTGGAGGGCACCCGACTCCTGCCTGAGGGACCTGCATCGCCTGCCCATGTTTCTAGTCTTACAGCAACCAACGATCACTCTGAAATTTTCACTCTACCTTTAATAACATCCTTTTTTTTTCTTTTGTAAAACAGAATGACTTTTCAAATTTAAATTCAATCAGTCATCTCTGTGAGGTGTGATGCTGTTGACTCCCCCAAGCCTCTGGAGATTCTTTTAGCTCTGACTTAGAGAACATGGTGGATTCCTGTCTGTCTGCCTCTGGGCTGCTAAGTCCTGCCTGCTTTGGTGGCGTCTCCCTGACAGCTGCCCGTCTGGGCAGACCAACTGTGCGCACAGCCCTCAGACTGGTGCCTCCCAGTCACCTCCAACTCAGCTCTTCAAGGGGGAACAAAGCCCCCTTTCTTCTTCCTCCTCCTGGGTCCATCACCTTGGGGAGCCACCACCACCTGTCCACCACTCACAAAGCCAACAGAGTCCCCTCTGCACCCTCCCTATCCTCCCTGCAGTGCCCACCTGAAGCTGAGGCTGGTTTTGTGTTGAGGAGAAGGTCTGCTCATGGTATCAGCGACCTCCCCATGCTGCCTGGTCTTAGCAAGGTCACAATCAGTCTGGTGACCCCAGCAGCTGCATCTCCTGGCAGGTTTGTCAAACCCCCTTGACATGGCCAGTTTGTGACCTGGTGGGGGTCACCTGCTCCCTCAAAAACTCTTATGCAAGAAAACATTTTTGCCCCCAGGACAGGCCCCAGGAACATGTGTGCCCAGGATGGGAACCTTCAACAAGCTGCCTCCCCCTGGCCGCACTCCTCACTCCCCACACACACAGTGTGAAGTTTCCTCCTCTGGCAAGGACTTCCTGATACACCCCCACCTGCAGCCCCCAAGCTGTGCTGGGGCCTGCACTGTCTCCTGGGGCTGCTCCAAGTAATTACCTCAAGCCAGTGGCTTACAGCCCCAGGGATTTATTCTCTCAGTTCTGGGCTGGATGTAAAGTCAAGGTGTCAGCAGGCTCAAACTCCCTCTGGGGGCTCTAGGGGAGGGGTCTTACTTGCCTCCCAGCTGCTGGTGGTTGCCAACAGGAGTGCTCCTCGGCTGGTGGAAGCCTCACTTAGGTCCCATGGGTGCACTTGCCTGGAAACCTCTCTCCTAGACACTGGTTGTGAGCTTTAATAAGGTCTGGTCTCATCCTAACTTGATAACATCTGCAAAGACTCTTCCTCTCCATGAGGTCACACTCACAAGCTTCAGAGCTAGCTAGGCCTCACACACCCTCTGGGCAACACAATTCAACCAGCACCCCAGGTGTCCTTGCCCCACCGTGGTCTTTAGAGGACATCTCATCCTAGACCCATCTCCTCCTCCTCCCTTCCCGGGCCCAGCACAGTGGCTAGCCAGCTGAAGGCACTTAGGTTGAGGATGAATATGTTATTATATTTGGATATCTGCAGGGGAGTCGGAACATACCTTTCTCATACAGTTTGAATATATTCCATTGATGTTTCAAAGCCATTTTAGACAGATTCAAAGGCCTTTAAATGACAAGGATGTGTTTCATAAATAAACAAACAAACAAAAAAAGCAGCCGAAGTTTACATCTGTAACTACGCTTGGAATGGGCCAGGCCCCACCCTTCCACCCTGGGCCACAGGGCCTCACAGCTTCCAGGTGTGATGAGGTCACCAGAATGTTTGCACGGCAACCAGAGGGGCAGGGGCCACCCAGGTGCCCCTGCTGAACAGCAGGAAGAGCAACCTCCACCCAGGCACGCAGAGGAGGCTTCTCTGACAGGCAACGCAAGCTCACGTGAGCCTCAGCGTGGGCCAAGGGGCTGCCTGGGCACTGCCTGCTCTCAGAGGAGCGTCTCTCTTCCCACCCTGGCCACACTGCTTTAGTTTCCATGTATTTTGATGATGCTGGTCCCTTGTCCAGCAGCAGTTTAGTTGGTCTGAAAGCATTAGTCTACCCAGACAACAACCCGATGCTAAACCGTTCAACCCACTTGCTAGCATTGTTGACAAGCAAGTTTAAGTCGCTGGGCAACGTGGTTTAGCATCACGAATGATCAGTTTTCACACAATCTAAAAAAATCTTTGACACTGAGATATAATGAATATTGTCTTACGATTTATATGCAACTAAATTTGAGGTGACTTACACAGTAGTCACCCTGTTATCTCAGGGCATATATCCCAAGACCCCCAAGTAGAGCCCAAAACTGTACACAGCATCTAACTACAGATATTATGCTTTTTCCTATATGGATATTTATAATAAAGTACAGTTTATAAACCAGGCACAGTAAGAGACTGTGAATTATTTCTGGCATTTGCTCCTCTATGAAAAAGGAAGACTGACATATACTTTGAGGGCCTGGGAAATATTAAATGTGTAAATCACAGTTTTCACAGGCTCCTTTAGTGGGAGGCTTTCACACAGTGGCTTTCACACAGTGGGCCCTCCAAAAAGTAGAATGCATTAATATCCAGTTTCACATATAAATTTCATCTCTCCCAGAACATTATGGTGTGTAATACACATGTTTTAAAAGCCTGTATGCTGAATTTTGCAGCCCCCAGGGGCTCTAGCTGATGGAGGCCCCTGGAACCCGAGGCACAGTCCCCCTGGCTCCTGGGGTCAGGGCAGCATCCTGTGTGCTCCCACTTGGCTGGAGCATGGGTCTCCTCTGGGGACAGGCAAGCCCCCAGATGAAGGACTGTGGACAACCCAGCATGCTGGGGCACCTGGAGCCCAGAACAGCTGCAGGGCCTGTTCCCGCAAGCGTTCTCGTCACCTCGCCCCCGCCCTGGTGCAGCCAGGAGTCCCTGAGAGCCTTGTCCACGAGGCCCTGCATCAGGTGCCTGGGGTAGTGATGAAGGCAGCACAGGGTCTGTCCTCTGGAGAGCTCACAGCCTGATGGGGGAAGGAGACAAAAGTCTTTTCAACACAATGTGGATTTGATCATTTCCTCTCAGGGGTTGGTAAAGTACACAGGATGCAAAATTTACCACTCAGCCATCGTCAAGTGTCTGGTTCAGTGGCACTGAACGCTCACTGTACTGCACTGTCACCATCCACCTCCAGAACCTTCTCCACCTTGCAAAACTGAAACTCTGTCCCCACTAAACCTTAGCCCTCATTCCACCTCCCCATCTGTGATGCGAGGAGCTGCAGGGTTCTGCCCAGCTCTTCTATGGGGTCCTGTCCTGCCATGGACAGGCCAGGGGGTAGGGGACTTGGAGAGAGGGGGTGTGGGGCAGCATGGGGGTCTCCACTTGAGCTTGCTCCTTTCATTAAGTGGAAAGTGGCGTTGTGCATCGGGGGTGCGGGGGGCACTCTCGTCTGCGTCCCACCCACTGAACAAGAATCATTATTACTGTATTGTTTGCCGCTGCAAGAAGGTGCTGGTAGGAAATTGGGCCAAAAAGAGGGAATCCCCACCCCGAATTCAGCCCAAGTGAGACCAGGCTGCAACAGGATGCCTTGGTCAGACTCAGTGGCCGGGCCACTTTTTGCAGGATGAGCAAGGGTGACTATCTGGTGTTTGTTCAGGGCTGTAGGATAACCGGCTCACCTGGGAGAAAAGTGGGACCGCCTGGAATCCTCTTGCAAATGAGGCCGCAGCGAGAGCCCAGCTGTAAAGCCACATGTCCAGTGGGACCCGAGAACTCGTTGGCTCAGGGTTCATTATGGAAACAAGACGACAAAATATTCTCCTAAGATGCAGGATGGATTTCCTATGCAAGTGCAATGTGACCTTCACTGTGAGACTGTGAGCCTCCTATGTCTCCTCCGTTCAGAGTAGTGAGTCTGGAGCCTGGAGCTGGAGCCTCGGAGACGCACAATCACAGGCTCCTGCACGAGCGGGAGCCGTGAGGCTGGCCTAGCATCTGAAAGCCCAGATTGTCAATCTCTCATTATAAGAGCCATTAGTGGCACACTGCACATTGGGAGTCCAGGGACAGTCACTGTCATGGACCAGAGCTGAGAGCCCAGCATCAAAGAAACATCTCAACCTGGAGGTGCCCACCCACTCTGCCATTAGCCAGTATCCCCACTTAGAAACCCAAAGGGGCCTCTCTACAACACTCTCAGCAGCTCATCAGCTGCCGAGAGACAATTAGACCCAGGCTCTGTTCTCCCCTGGGGGGTTTTCGTCCTGAGTTCTTGGGGCTTTGGTTGTTGTTGTTGTTGAATGTAGCCAAGCTCTCAGCACTTCCTGGGCCCTGCTCCCTGCTCCCTGCCTCCTGCACACAGAACTCACCTGCACAAGAACCAAGGAAACCATCCCCTTAAATGTGCAGGCAGCCAAGGACCCAAGGCTGCCTGAAATCCCCAGGTATCCACACCTACCCCAGTGCAGAAAGGGGACAGAGGCTTAGGTAGGGGAAAGGACTTCCTAAGAAGCCACAGCTGGGAAGGGGCAGAGGCAGCCTGGCTCCAGCAGTCTGACCAAAGCCCCAGATCTATGACTGTCTGGTTCTCTTCTGACCACATCCCTCCCTGCAGGGCTGAGCTGCTCTCTCCCCATCTCCGATTGAGCTTTATTGAAATGTAATGGACATAGCATAAAGTATCTCTGGAAAGGGTCCAATTCAGTGGTTCCAGAACATTTTAATCATCCCTAAAACATGCCCCACACCCATTTATTCCCTTCAATCCTCTTGCCCCAGTTTCTGGAATTCACTAACACACTTCTTCTCTGTGTGTTCTCCTATGCTGGGCATTTCAGATAATGAGATTCTGTGACATGCAGCCTTCTGGGCTGGGCTTGCTTTACGTATAATCATGTTCATGAGGTCCATCCATGTGTAGTACACGTCAGGATCTTGTTCTTTATCATAGCCAAATAATATTCCATGTATGGACAGGCATATATTGAGCCTTTGTCACCTGATGGGATCAGGGTTATTTCCACTTTTTGGTTATGATGGATAATGACACTATGGATACTTAGGTACAAGTTTTTGTGTGGAAAAACACATGTGTACCTAGGAGTGGAACTGCTGAGGCACGTGGCAACTCCATATTTAAACTTCTGATGAGTTGCCCAACTGTTTTCAAAAGGGACTGCAGCATTCTGAATTCCCAATCGTGTATGAGGAATTCATATTTGGCCAACACTTGGCTTTGCCCACATTTTTGATTACGGTCATCCTGGTGGATGTGAGATCTGCTTGCAGTTTTGGCTTTTGTTGGTTGGTTTGTTTGAGTATGTGTCTGTGTTTTAAGGACACAAACACTAGGCCACATCCCCAGCCCATTTTTTTGTTTTTTATTTCGAGACAGGGTCTCACTAAGTTGCTTAGGGCCTCTCCAAGTTACTGAGGCTGGCTTTGAAGTGGCAATCCTCCTGCGTCAGCCTGCAGTGCCTCTGGGATGCAGGTGTCACCACCACACCCAGCCCTTTGTGGTTTTGATTTGCATTCCCTAAGGATCAATCCCATCCAGTGTCTTTCCATGTGCTTATTGGCTGTTTATCTTCTTTGGACAAATGTCTATTTCAGATCCTTTCCTCATTTCAAAAGTCTGTCATTTCACAGAAGCTCCAGAGAAGGATGCCTTATGATGCCTCCCCACCCACCCCACCCCACCCCGGCCCAATGGGCACAGGAACCAGGGAAAGACAGCATTTCATAGCCATGTGCTTGGACTGATACAGGCTTCGAAGGCTAAGAAACTATTCTTGAGCTTGAACCTAGCTTGACCACCTACAAAGTTTTGACAAGTGTATGAGTCATCTAACTTCCCCATGCCTCAGTTTCCCCATCTGCTAAACAGGGATCATGACACTTTTTATTGGATTGTCACACGAGCTAAGAGATGTGACCCATAGAGAGCCCTGAGCACACTACCGGGCGTGTTGGAAGCACAAGTCATTTATTTATTTCTGCATCTACTGTCTACACCGCATCTAGTCACTGAGGTTACAGCCATGAGCAAACAGGGCAGAAAAATCTCTCCCTTCATGGAGCTTATATGCAGCTTAACATTCTCAAAACAGTTAACGATGCTAATTATTATTATGATTTAACACTTTTGCTCCTAGTTGCAAAATAAGTAGCCGCTCATCAGAAACTAGAATGACAAGATAACGGAAGTTGCACTAATGAGCTTTATAGAGAAGTGAGGCATTAGCATCAGTAACTGCGCTCTCTGCCAGCTCCGGTGTGAGAACTGAGCGCAGACTCAGAACCAGAGCCACTCCACCTGTAATCCCAGCTACTCAGGAGGCTCAGGCAAGAGGGTTGCGGGTTCCAGGCCAGCCTTAGCGATTTGGCAAGACCCAATCACAAGATAAGAAATAAAAAGGGCTGGATCAGTGGGAGAGTTACAGTCCTAGGAAGAAAGACGCAGAAATGGGGATTTCAGGGACTGGCAGAGAAGAACTAGGATCTGGAAAGAAGCCCTCAGACAAGTAGAGATGTGAAAAGCAGGGAGGCTGCAGGATACCAGTGGATGTTCCCATAAAAACCAAACCAAACACCATGTGTCGTGCCAGGACAAGCAGCTATGATCCTGAAAACCCACACCGAATGCCTACTCCCAACCAAACCCCCCCATCAGCTGCAAATACCCTTCAACCTTAAATGTGAAAGCAAAACGTGAAAAGCTTCTGACAGGATAAAATAGCTAATATTCACATAACCCTTAGAAGGAAGGGCGCCTCGGGGGTGATCCCACAGCATCTAAGGATTTTATTTGGGTGCTTTCTGATGGTGAGTGGCTTCCATGAGGAGGTCAGCCACAGATCGTATGTCTGGGCCCCACGGAGCAGGCAAAGGGCTGACAGCAAAACTGATGTAAAACTCCTGTAAATTAATCTGAAGAAGACCAGCAACCAGTGGAAAAGAGACAAAGACTAGTCAGGTTGATCAAAAGAGAAATAGTAAAGAGAGAAATGCAAAGTGAGATCACCACACAAGACTGTTTCGTATCTGCCGGGTTGGCAAAAAAACAACCACGCGAACCCTGGCAAGGATACGGCACTAGGGGCTTCTGCTCATGGCTGGGGAGCACAGGCCACAAGGCCACTGTGAAAGTCAGTGGTAAGCAGAGGACGGGACACCCACCAATCCAGCAAGTCTCAAAAACCAGCACTCCATGGATTATAAAAGGGACCATACCATTTTTTTAAAGTATCGCCAAAGAATTTAAAAAGCTGCGAATTATATGCTAAGATGTCATTAACTTGGGCTGGGGATGTGGCTCAAGCGGTAGCGTGCTCGCCTGGCATGCGTGCGGCCCAGGGTTTGATCCTCAGCACCATATACAAAGATGTTGTGTCCGCCGAAAACTAAAAAATAAATATTAAAATTCTCTCTCTTAAAAAAAGATGTCATTAACTTTATTTATTCTGAATTCAGGTATATTAAATATAAAATTTTTAAAAATACATCAAACAAAATGAACACAATATGTGCATTTAAAAAATTCTTGCACATTTGCACTGGGATATACAAGACTGTTCCTAGCATCGTTGCTTTTAATGGGATTTAAAAAAAGAAATATGAGAAACAACCAAAATGTTTTTTAGCCAGAGACTCTACATGTAAGTTGTGAGCTATTCATTCCTCTATCAAGAATGAAAATAAACAAACTGGAGGTAGGCATATTAATGAGGATAGCACAAAAGCAAATCGGAATAAGGACAGAAATCAATGAAAAAGTCATAGAAAAAAAATCAACCAAGTAAAAATTCTGGTTCTTAAAAACCGTCAACAAAATTGATCAAGAAAAAGAATTTAAAACCCACAACAGCCATTGTTAGGAATGCAAAGGGTGGCAGCATCATGAAGCCTTCAGATGCAAAGAGGCTGATGAGATATGCTATGCATTATCTCTATGTAAATAAGTTCAATGACATAGGAAAATAGATGCTCATTGCTTAAAAAATACCCCTTACCAAAATGACACAAAAGGAAACAGAAAGTCTTCTAAGTCCTGTATCTGTTAAAGGAATTGATTTGATATCAAAGGCCTTCCTTTTCCAGCCCAAGAGGGTTCCCGATGGCTTCCCAGAAGGTGGAGGGAAGGAGGTAGAAGACAGTGCACTGAGCCAAGAGCCGCAGGCACATAGGAAATGGGGGTTCTGCAAACATTTGATAAGAAACAGGTCGGCTGCAGAACCCTGGAAAGCAGGAGGCCAGCCTGACTCTAAGAGCAGAACCTGGTAAAGACATATAAGGAGAATAGCATCAAGAGGAAAAGACAGCTCAAGCATCTCCCCAACGCAGACCAACAGCCCCAACTGTGATTTTGGCCCCCAGGAGGCATTTCTTGGTTGTCACCACATGGGACAGGGTGATGTTGGCATGGAGGGGGTCGCGGCCAGGATGCTACAAATGTCCTAGACACACGAGAGAGGCCCCGGATGCCGACAGTTCTGCAGATGAGGGATCCTGTCAGGAGCACAGAAATTCTTAATAAAAAATTATCAGACAGAATCCGACAGTACCTCATCGGGTCCGCTCATGCTGGCCAGGTCCTTTTCCTCCGGAACAGTGCTGGGACAGCCGGATATCTCACTGGGAGAAAGGGCGCCAGAGAACTCCACCTCCCACTAGCTGACTGGAGGCGAATCACTGACTGATGGAGCCTGGAGCCAAAGCTCTCAGAAGACAGTGCGGAGGACAGCCTCGGGAACTGCGGGGGGCAGAGCTCTCCTCCACCATACCCAGAAAGGAACAGCCACAGAGGAAAAACTAAGGATGACTCCATCACAGTTAGGAACGGTCACCAGGATGGAGGGTGAAGGCGAACCACAGACAGGGGCAAAGCCCTCGAGAGCCATCCTTCCGTGAAGGGACAGCCATCTGGGATATTTGACAAGTGACTCACAGCCAGACAACCCAACACACAGGGAGTCAGGAGCACCCCACTCCTCCCAGGGGGCTGCGCCCAGGCAGTCCCTGCAGCGCGCTGGCCCTGCTCCTGCAGGACTGGCTCTGGAGCGGAGATGGGCTTCCTTCCACCTTCCAGGGAGCGTCCCTGGGCCTCAGCTCACGTCCTCCCAGCCCAGCCTCTTGTCCCCTCCACTCGTGGCTCTATGCTTCCAGGAGGCCGCCTTCCTGGCCAGTGGCTGGTGTCCCATCTGCATCTTCATCCCATGCCCATCCCTCAGTCCCCAGAAGCCATGGGGCCAACAGCACTCCTCCTCTCTGAGGCTTGGCCTGGGGGCTTTACAGGGCTTGATCACGGTGGGGAGTGGGGTCTGGATCATGGGAAGAGGGAAGGTGGTGTGCCACCATCCATGTCACTCATCCCACGCGAACCCTGCCGTGCCCTGGCCACGGACTGAGTTCTGGGGTCCGCGCTGAGCGTCACAGGCAACATGCTCACCCTTAGGTCTCTTCCCAGCCATGGCGTGCTCAAGTTAGCCCTGAGAACTCGAGATCGAGGGCACAGCTTTCCCACGTCCTCTGAACACAGACAGAATCCGACAGTACCTAATCGGGTCCGCTCACGATTGCGAGCCCTTCTCAGTTCAGGGGGAGTCCGCCTATCATTTGTGGGTTAGTTCAGAACATTTCCTTCCAGAAGCTTTGTCCCCAGACAAAACATGCCATTTATTCTGGGTCCCGGCCCACCGTGTGCTGTGGAGATTGGGGTTGCTCCCTGGATGGAGGTGTCGGCCCCCACCTTGTGCCCCCAGAGCCAAATCCTGGCACAGCAGACCAGGCAGCGGCGCGAGCTCAGACACTGGAGGACATGGCCCCCACTCCGACTTTGGCAGGGAGCCTCTGGCCTGTTTGCCGTCTGTGGACTGAGGGTGCCCAGCACACAGCCTTTCTGGAATTCCTACTGCTTGGAAAGCTCTTGGGCAGGTGCAGGGCACATGGCAGAAGCTAAGCAGTGGCCGCTGCCAACAGGGAAGAGAGAATATTTAAGGTTTGCTGAGCTGGGCTGCACGACCAGCGCTGGGTCTCGGAGGACGGGCCAATCCGAGTGCTCAGATGGTGTCTTTCCTTTGAGACCAGGACCCCTGAGGGAGCTGTGGCCAGAGTAGACCAGAACCAAACTGCAGGTCCTTCCAAGAGGAGGAGGAGGACAGTCAAGAAGCCCTGGTGAGAGAGGAACTGCCAGCCCCAGGCCAGCCCAGGCCAGCCCAGGCCACCTCAGGCCGTCTCTCGCCCTGTTACCAGCTCCCTCAGGAAGACCCTGCATGGCACGGCCAGTATGAGGGTCCCAGCCCTCCCTGAGGCAGGGGGCTTGGCTGCTGGTGCCCCTGGTCCAGATGCTCACATTCTGGGCTTCCACACGAGCCTCAGAACTCCCGCATTTCATGGCCAGCTGCTCCTCTGATTCCGTCACTTGAGAATTTCTGGACACTTCTGCCGTCTCATTTTCTCTGGTGCCAACGTCTGTCTTTCTTTGCAGGGCCTGTTCTGACCTTCATGACTTCCCCCTCCAGTTCTCTAAGTCCTTAGGCTCTGTCCCAAAGCTGTCTGTCCTGCCAGGCAAAGACTCCTGCAGTGTGTGGGAGACACGGTTCCCCCTTTCACAGGTGAATCGGTGTCATATACCAAGACCAGGGAGCACTTGCTGCTCTCCAGCAGGTCGATGGGCCGGCTCTCCTAAACCTCTCACTTCCAGAGGAAGACAAAGAGGCACCAGGGGCCCTGCAACCTCCGTCTTTCTACCAGGATGTCAAAGGCCCAGACGGGAACTCTGGGCTTATTGGCTCGTCCTGCTTTTCCCTCCCCTTCAGCAAGTTGAAAAATGGTGAGCAACCTGTGGGGCTGGACATGCTCAGAAAGCTCCTGTCCGTCCTGCATCCACTCCCAGAGGGAGGCAATGTGCTGGGTCTCCGCTTGCGCTCCCCCTGCCAACCTCTGCGGATGTCAGTTGCCCCATCAGCCTGGTCCCCTGGGAGCCACTGCCAGCCTGGCTCCTGGAAGGAGCCGAGAGGGGCAGCTGCTCAGGGCATCTGAGACCCACTCCTGGAAGAACCACGGATTATCACTGTGGCCCTGGGAAATCGTAAAACAGATTCCCAAATGTATTGCTGCATTCTTAATAGATTCCTCTTACAAGACTGTAAAGCATGAAGCTGCACGCAGAGCTCTATCAATCAAGAGCATTGTTGGAAATTTCTGGGTGCAAAGGAAATTGTGAGAAAAGTATTCACAATTTAAAGCCATGGCAGCAGAGATTCTGAGATTATTTATATATATATATATATATATATATATATATATATATATATATATATATGAATGATATATATTGCAAGCAAAAATGGTAATTTTTTTTTCATTTTTCTTTAATTTATCTTGGATCTTCCTGTTGGAAATAAATATGTAGAAAATATGGCCATTTCTTTCCTGGGTGACAGAGAAGCATTCTCCTTCTGCCTAGTCAGTCAGGCCTCTCCCTCCAGAACTTTCTCATCAGTGAGCACAGTATGAATAACAATGAGCCATAAACCCCGTGGGAGGCAGAGCTGCCCTTGAACTTGCAGCACCTGACCGCTCAGCTGGGTCCACGTCAAGAGCAAGAGCCAGCGACCTGGCCAGCAGAAGCTCCCTCCAGGAACGAGCCAAGCCTTCACCACTGAGAGTCATCGTTCATGACAGCTGGGGCAGAACCTCGATTTGTACTTAAGTTTCCTCTATTAGACTGGAATAAAGAGACAGTGCCCTACAGGGCCATGGGGTACAGGAGGGCCACGGCTGGAAGAAGTCACATCCACAGGCACGTTATGGGTTTCCCAAAGGGCCTGGGTAGTGGGGTACTCCATGGGAATCCATGGGCCTCCTTGGTCGGGGACAGTGAGTTCCACTGGGGGATACAGATGTCTCCCCTCTGGGTGGAAGCTTTTCCTAGGACTTTGACCTTGGGGAAGGGCAGGTGGTGGGAGCAGGAGGCAGGGTCCAGCTGGGAAGCTGTTCTTCCTGTCTCAGCAAGACAGGGACGACTCCTACTGCTGCTCTCAGCAATCAGCCCTGGCCTTGCTGCTGTCCAGGGCCTCAGGGAAGAGCAAAGAGAACAATGGCTCTCATCTGAGCGCCTGGTGGCTGTGAGGAGTTTGGCTACACCCCACCTAGTCCTCATGGTTGCCCTGTTCAGTGGGGGTGGGGGGATATGGCCCCCAGGTTAAAGAAAAGGAATCCCACACTCCCATCAGCTGAAGGACTCACTGAGAGAGAGGAATTCAAGCCAGACCTGCCACCACCAAACCCGCGGCCCCGCATACTATGCTGGCCTCCAGGAAACACCAGGTCCCGGCCCTGGGCTTGCTTCATGGAGACCCCACATCACACACCAGTGAGCAAGGCTGTAGTTGTGCTTTTACACACAAGACTGCTCTTGGATCCATTCACAGCCCTGCCTGCATCTGATAAAAGCATCTCCTGTTCAAAGGGGCCCTGAAAATCCCCCAGGGAGAGGCCTGGCCTGAGTCAGAGGCTAGGGGTACTTGGTTGTGCAAGCCTGGTATTTTTCTAAAACTCAAGGCTACTGAGGACTGGATTTGGCAATTCAGTCACTGCCCTGCCTCTGCCTAGGAACCTGCAATAGGAACACCTGAGATTAAACAAACCCAGGAAAGTAAAAATAAAGAGGACTGTAAGTGGGTTTCCCATTTATCTTCTTTTCCAACAAAAGATAACGGGTAATTGCTTTTTTATCACTAGCACTTGAAATTTGAAAGTAAAGAAGGAGCAAGGAGGCGAGGCTCCATATCAGCCCACGCTCTGTAGCATAGATCCTCAAGGTCCACTTCTGCCAAGGACCTATGTCAAGTCCCTGATGCTCTAACACAATTCAATAAGGAACACGGCCAAGGTACCACAAAGAAATGTCAACCACATCATTTCCAAGAGGAGGGCTTCCTGTTCTGATCACACGCATAAATCCACCTCCCCTGGAAAGAAAGAGCAGTAAATCGCCATCGATTCTCTAATGTAGCCTTTACCTAAGAAGGGATGTTTGGACAAGGGGAACGACGAGGTCTGTGGCCTTCCCCAGACATGAGTGCTATTATCTATTAATCTAGCCTCACAAACCCCTGCTGGTCACCTGGCTGCCCTGAAAACAGAACAACTCAAATGGTCATGGCTCCCACCTCAAGCTGCTGAGGCCGCCAGTCCTTGGAGGGCTGACCAGGGTGACACATAGTAAGTTTGTGTCTGAGCCGAACAGAGTGTTTCCTTCCAGTGTTGAAAGCCTTGGATTCCACACTGCCTGGCTTGACAGACATGAACTCTCTCCTGTCTACCAAATTCTCAGGGAGCTCAAGAAATTCTGCAGTCTAGCAGAGCATTGTGTCTAGAGGCGATTCCCCAGATTTTAATGCATTGTTGGAAATTTGAAATTGAAAATGCTTATAAAATGTTGTTATGGGTTGAATCAAGTCCCCTCAGAATCCCTACTTTCAAATCCTACCTAACTTGCAGCACCTCAGTCTGTGACCTTACTTGGAGAGAGGAACTTAACAGAGGTGATCGAGTTAAAATGGGGCTATTAGGGTGGAGCCTAATCCAATATGACTCTGGTATAATAAAGGTATAAAGGGAAGATCTGGAGGCAGGTCCACATACAGGGAGAAGATGGCATGAAGATTCCTGCAGAGATTTGGTGACGCTTCTATAAGCCCAGGAGCCCCCGACAGGCAGTCAGCCACCAGCAGCCAGGGGAGAGGAATGCAAAAAATCCAATCCTGCTGTCACATTTCTCAGACTTCTGGCTCCAGAACCAGGAGTCAACACATTTCTGATGGTCAAACCACCTAATTTTTGTGGAACTTTGTCACAGCATCCCTGGGACACGTAAACAAAGATGTTCCCACTGCCATGAGTGGTTCTAGGTGATCAGTTCCCTTTCTCTGTTAGTTATTTAACAAATGAGAAAGCTGTGGTTGGGAGAAGTCAGTAACTAGGTGCACATTCCGAAGGTTCCAAACACAGAGTAAGGATTCAAACCCAAGTGGGAGTGTCTGGAAGCCACGGCCTCAACCTGGGCCCTCTGCCTCTGCCTCCTCAAGAGGCAGCCCCCAGCACAGTGAGGTGGTTCTTCCAAAGTAAATGCAACAAAACCACCTGCTAATAGGCCCAGGCAGCCCAAGGCCATGGCACTACAAAATAGTTCATATGTTGACGGAGGCATGTGGCCAGCTGAGCTGGAGCCAGGAGCTGGTCCTTGGCTGACGGGCAAGAGATTCCCACTGCAGAAAACTGAGCCTGGAGCTCAGTCAGTTTTGAAGTTGATTAAACCTCCACAGCTCCAAGGAAAAAGAAGCTGGAGGCAGCCGCTGGGTCCCTGCATTGAGCAGCACAGCAAGGAGGGACCTTTCCACCCCAATGCCTCGTGGGACACGTGGGAAGTCCTTCTTACATGGGGAATATTCAGCAGCCCTGGTGTACTTTGGAATAGTGCATTTAACAGGAAAAGCAAACCTATTGTGAATGGAGTGAAACAACCTCACCATGGTTCTGTTCTGCAGCCGAGGAGAAGCAGAATTTCTATAGAAGGCCCACAAATGTGTATGTGTGTAAGGATTCTTGTTAGTAGAACCTCTGCTACTGTACTGTATGAATGCACGAAGAGGAGGACCCCTCTTTCAAGGAGGACCCCTTCAGGTACTGCTGTTTAAATGTGAGCCCATATAAATAAATGCATTTTAGTTCACACAGACCTTCAGTCAAATTATGAAAATAAATTCATTCCATTACCATAGAGTGAATGTGCTATGGTTTGAATAGGAAGTGTCCCCTGAAAGCTCACGTGCAGGAATGTTCAAAGGAGAAATGATGAGATTCTGAGAGCTATAACCTAATCAGTAGGTTAATCCATTGGATAGATTAATAATTAAAACACATTACTGGGTGGTAATTGTAAGGGGGGGCATGGAGGAGAAAGTAGGTCACCAGGGCATGCCCTTGGAAGTTACATTTTGTCCCTGGCTCCTCTCTGCTTCCTGGCTGCCATGAGCTGAGAAGCTTCCCTCCACCACACCCTTCCACCATCATGTGCTCCCTCACGTCAGGCCCTAAGAAATGGAGTTGCCCAACCATGGATTAAGAAGACCTCCAAAACCTAAGCCCAAAATTAACTTTTCCTCCTCTAAGTAGTTCTTCTCAGATATTTTGGTCACCATGAAGAAAAGCTGACTAACACAGAATAAAATGGGCACATATTAAAATCTAGAATAAAATTTAAAATAAAGCAAAAGAAGTATAATGCTCATTTTGTGATTTCTATAAACTGGGCAAAATTTCAAAAACCAATATATTCTGAAAACTTTACAAATTCGCTTTTTTCCAGCATATAGTTATTAAACATGTTACATGACCCATGGATTTTTCACAATCGCACCTAAACAATGAGCTTCCTGTGCTGAAATATTAAGTTCCAAATGATACCATGTGAGCAGCTGGCAACTGAGCCTGCGTTCCCAGGTCTATGGGTGCCGCCCGCAGGGTGAGACAGGCAGTGAGAGGAGAGGAAGGGCTGGAGGTGATGCCCATAGGGCTTCCGAGGATGGCTATCCACCTAGAACAACTAGAGCCAGCCACAGTAGGGAGTGAAAGCGACCTCCAAGAAGCCGCGAGCAGCAGTACTGAAGAGCACCAACACTCAATCAGAAAATGCCAGATGAAGAAAAACACAATAATAACAAAGTGCACAGCATCTGGGCACCCAGCTAACACTGACGAGCAGTACCCATGTCGAGGGTGTCATAAAACTGGAAATTAAGGACCACGTGCCTGGGGAAGCACGACAGGTCCCTGGGTGCAAAAGCAAAAGTTATGAAGATCATTCTGTCCAGATTCTTCTCTGAAATTTCTTACTTCCTCCAGAATGTGACAATCAGATTCATGAACGTATACAGACGGAAGAAGGCAGCAGAACAGCCAAGACCATTTGGATGGCAGACAATGAGAGAGGGAGGTTGCCACCCTGCAAATCACAGCTTAGTCTACAGCGTCTTAATGACAATAATGCGGTCTTGGCACAGAAAGAGATGGGTGGATCAGAAGAACAAAACAGAGAGTGATTTCTAAGAATGCGTGTCTTTAAGAATTTAGTTGACAAAAGACATTTCAAACCAAAGGAAATAGTTCAGCATGTAATATTTGTAGTCCATTGTGGAATAAAATAATGTAATGGTCTTTTTACTGAAAACCATACACAAAACTAAATTTAAGACGAACTAAAATTGCAGCGCACGCCTATCATCACATTGGTTCAGGAGACTGAGACCGGAGGATCCTGAGTTAGCTCAAAGACAGCCTTAGCCAAAAAACAAGGTAACAAATAACTCAGTGAGACCCTGTCTCTAAATAAAATACAAAATAGGGCCAGGTAATGTGGCTCTACAGTTGAGTGCCCCTGAGTTCAATTCCTGGTACCTCCCTTCCAGAAAAAGTGAAAATTTTACAAACAAAAGAACATTTTTGGAAATATTGAAAGTCTTTCTAAAGAAGACAAAATACACAGAAGGCATACAATTGGACTATAAAATAATGAGTAACTTTTGTACAATAAATGTCATTTCATAAAACATTATAAGATGAGCAATAGACAGGAAGAAAATATTAATATCCAGCCTATAAAAGTAATTCCTGGGCTAGGGTTGTGGCTCAGTGGTAGAGCACTTGCCTAACATGTGGGAGGGCCTGGGTTCAATCCTCAGCACTACATAAAAATGAATAAAATAAAGGTACTGTGTCCAACTACAACTAAAAAAATATATATTAAAAAAAAGTAATTCCCATGGTCCTATTAGAAGAAAACACTAAGTTACAAATTATTTGAATATGTACTTCACTGAAAAATAAATATGAGATAATATTTATTAAAAAGACACTAAAGCTATTTAGCAATTTGGAGAAATATAAATGAAAACAATAATCTGAAGAAAACGTATTAAAAGCATATCTAGTCATCAAAGCACATTCTCAAGAAATTAAAAAGGTAATTTACCGAATGGAAGAAAACATTTGCAAATGATGTATCTCGAGGGTTTAACATCCGGAATACATAAAGAACTCTTACAATGCAATTATAAAAAGGTAAGCAATTTGATTTAAATATGGGCAAAGAACCTCAACAGAAATTCTCCACAAAGATATTCAAATGGCCAACAAGCACAAGAAAAGACGTTCAATGCCGTTAGTCATTAGGGACCGGAAATCAAAACCGTAATGGAAATCCGCTTCACTCCCACAAGGAGGTTATCATGATAACAAAACAAAACAGAAATAACAAGTGCTGGTGAGAATGTAGGAAAAGGAAAACACACCCATTGCCGGTGTCATGGTGGAATATGGTGCAGGGAGCTGCTGTGGAAAGAGTTTGGCAGTTCCTGGAAAAGTTAAATACAGAGTCACCCTATGAGCACATGACGTAGCTACAGACCCCAAATAACAGACAGCAGGCACTAGACAAACACTCTTACAAAAATGTTCTTACCAGCACTGTTCACAAGAGCCAAAAGGAGCCGACCCCAAATGCCCATTGCCGGATGAGTAAATACACAAATTGTCACACACACACACACACACACACAGCAGAATGCAGATCAGACAAAAAGGAATTGAGTGCTGGTGTGTGCCTCAGTGTGCACAGCCCTCAAGAACCTCTTCCTGAAAGGTGGAAGGCAGACGCAGAAGGCTATGCGCTGCAGATTCCTTTTATATGAAATGTCACAACAGGCAAATCCATGGAGATGGGAGGCAGATTCGTGGTGTCCAGGGACTGGGGAGCAGGGCAGGACTGTTCAACAGTTATGGGCTTTCTTTTGGGGCAACGGGAGGTTGGGGAGATAGGCAGCAGTGGTGGATGACCACACTGTGGGTGTACTAAACACCCCCGGGGTGCTGGATTTACAATGGCTAATTTCATGCCTATGAATTTTACATCAATTAAAGAAGCAATGGTGAGGGACCTCTGCTTTCTCTTAACTTGGTGCACACACACACACACACACATCCGTGTGGATCTGAGTGGAGCTGTGGGAGGCCTCTTCCCATGCTGCTGGCTCAGGTGCTGCTGGGCAGAGCCCTGGAGGGTCTAGCACTGTCTGTCAAAACCTGAAATGCACATGCCCTATGACCTGGGGACTTCTCTTCTAGGATTCAATGCCACACATATCTCAAGACAGGCAGACAGATATGTCCACTTGTTTTATTTGTTCATAGAATGAAACAAATTGAAGCTAAAAATCTGGCATCTGTGTGCTCCTGGTTACCTTGAGATCCCCAAAGAAAAACCTGAAGAACAGTTGGTCTCTAATTGCCCTTGAACACCCCTTAAATCACCCATAAATTACACATGCGGTTCCTGTAAACAAGTCCACACAGCCATAAAGGTGTATGCACAGAGTAATTTATACTACGATGTATAATGTGCAGTTCCACAATGTGGCTATAATAAACTTAAATCACTCAAGTGCCACCATGCTTGGACATGTCACCACATCCACACACTCAAACCTGCAGCTCTGCCTTTGATGAAGGGCCAACCTGCTCTGTCCTTTCATCTGAAAAATGGGGATGATTCCCACACCTGCCTCCAAGGCCCCTTCAGAGGATGTGATGAGTTAATTCAGGTAAGCATACGGCAGTCCACCTGGCACACCTTACGTGCCCTGAATGTGGGGTGTCATGGAGCCCTCAGGGTTGACATGTGGGCGGTACAGTTTGATAATTCACCATGTTTCTATGATCCCAGGCAAAGAGGACTGTGCAGCTGTGGGCAGAGGGTACAGAGGGTGCAGGGAAGGGCGACAATGGGCAGGCCTCCCCCCAGTCCCCTAGGCAGGCCAGTGGCTTACGGCTGAGGCCGGCAGCTAACATGCTGTCCCCTCTGGTGGCCACAGACCTAGTGACTCCCTGCCTGCGTTATCTACCATTAGCACATATGCTTAAGAGTTCCCTGTGTTTGTTCTCTGGAAAATAAACTGTTGGAGGGAAAAATCAATTTTCATTAGCCGTGCCATTACTTTCAAGAAAATCCTTTCTCAAACAGAAGTGGGAAGGACACTCTGAAAGCTGATACCAGTTGACCTTCCCTGAAGGACCCTGCTGCTGCTGGGGCTCCCTCCAGACCATCTTCTCCCAGGCCACTCACCGGGGTCACAAGAGTCCGCATCAGAAGCAGGGAGGTGCCACAAGGTGGAAAGTGGGCAAGTGGGGCTGGGACACGGGACAGCCCCCTCCCCAGGGGTGGTCCTGCTAATTTGGCTGATTCAGCTCCATTCATCACAGGCCTGGTGTTGCCAAACCTTCTAATTTTTAAAAAGAAACTCTGTTTTTTTGAGAAATCTTCTCTCTTTAATACTGTCAGTGGATTCAAAATGAATGACAAACACTCTTTGAACCCAACCAAACACCTCCAAGGGATGAGCCTGGCTCAAGGGCCGCGGCTGGTGATGTATGGACCTCAAATTTCCCTTACGATTTGAAACCGTGCTGCCCACAGAGCGTGGTTGCGGTAGGAGAGCAGTCTGTTGTCTACAGGTCTGGCCAAGCCACTCTGGGGTGCCACCATCCCTCTCCGTCAGTGACTTACCCTGCCACAATGGTGCTCCAGGCCGCAGCCCCCCACTGGGGCCACCACTAGAAATAACACTAAAAATAAGTCGTGAAACATCCTCCAGAAAGCACCTGGGAGAGCCTGGTTCTCCTCTCCGCTAAGCATCAACAATTAGTGATATTGGCGTTTCTGCTTAGTCAGCGGAGCTTTTAGAAAGATTACCTTAAATAAAAATAAAGAAGAATAATGGACTTAGGTGGAAAGAAACTACAAAGCCGCCACACAGTGCTGGAGCACAATCGATTTTCCCTAAGTGAGCTGAGGGAGTACCACATGACGCAGGGCCTGGGAGAGTCACTCTGAAGCCATGCTTTCCCGGGGGTGACTGTCCCTGCCTTGGCCTACCCATCTCCCTGCGCCAGCCACCAAAGGGGCGAGACCTCTGCTGGCCTGTGGTTCTCCAGCATTGCTCCCTCCTTCCTGATCAGCCTGGGTAGGAGGGCTGCTGTTGAAGCCAATTCCCATCCCTGGTGCGGGCAGAACGATTGGTAACCACCATCATTCCTGAGACAAGCGTGGGCACGTGCCTGCATCCCTGCAGAAAGCAAGCAACTTGTACTCCAGCCAAGACCCTGCAGGCGGCACCCAACCCAGGCTTCCCAACGACCTCCTTCGGCTTGGATGCCTTGTCACTCAGCTCATCACCTCTCTCACCCAGAGACTCACAGGACAGGAGGGGTGACTGCATGCAGTTAGCCTCTGTACCTCTGGGATTCAACCAGTCTCAGACTGAAAATGTCTGAAGCCTGTCCTGAATACAGAGAGACAGTTTCCCTGTGTTATTCCCGGTACATGACAGGGTGACAACTCTTTACACGGCGTGTATACGACCAGGTGTTAGGCGTAATCTGGAGATGACTAATGGAGTCATGGGATGCAGGAACGTGTGTGGGTTATAGGAAATGAACCCCCCCAGGGGGCTGAGCATGGGTGGATTGGGGATCTGTGGGAATGCTGGAAATTTCTCCCACGGATACCAAGGGATGCTGGACCACAGAAACTCCCACTTTCCAAAATATGCAAGCCAGCTGGTCTCCAGGAGGCTGAACCCTCTCCTCAGAGTTCCTGACGCTTTAATTACTTATTCCTGCCTTTTTATTATGCTAAGCACAGCACCAGGGTCTAAAGGCCTGGCCCAGTGGACTGCAAGCTCCACTTTCATGGGTGACTGGGAAAGAAATCTTTAAAATCATCCTTTTTCTTACCAGTGTTGCCATGGCTATTTCAGGCTCAACTCTGTGCATGGCCTATGATCCCGAGATGGTTTCAGAGCCCAGAGCAGAAACCCTTACAGTATTTAAGTATTATGCTCTCATAATATTTAAACAGCCATCTCTCTCCTTTTCTCCCTGTGGCAAATCCATTCTCTGGAAATCCTCAGGTCAAGTGAGAGTGATGCAGGCTCCCTGCACGACCAGCCTCCCAATGGACTGCCTCCCTGCACAGCCAGCCTCTCTATATGGACAGCCTCCCTGATGGCCAGCCTCTCTAATATGGATAGCCTCCCTGTGCCGCAGTCTTGGCTGGGCACAGAATCACGAGCCAATCAAGCAGGAACAAAACTTTATTTTGAAAAAGCCGCTAACACTCTCAGCGCCAGCAAGTCAAAAACCGGTCCTCCCATGAGGGTGTCCGACCGGAACCGCGCGCCGACCGGAACCCCCGGGGTCCCCCCGGACCTCCCCCGGAATTTCCTCCTACTATCCTTCCCCAACCAATGGGAACTCTCCAAGAGTCTGGTAACATGAGTCCGTAACATGAGTCCGGTAGCAGGCCAAGGTGAACAGCGGGAGTCCAATTTGCATATGAATGTAAATCTTAACATAATCATCTCAGTGGCTAGCTGGCGTCACTTTACAACCAAAGGTGCCATACATTGTATATTTGCTTGTGGCTCCTAGCATCTGCCCCCTTCTGTTTAATTAAGCAACAAGCAATGTGGCTAGGGACCGTGCCTGGTAGGTTGTCCAATTTAACATATGGTTCTTACCCGTCATGGGAGAACTGACCTTTAGGCGTCAGCTTCCTGTCTTAGGTTGAATCCACTGTAATCAGAGCAACCCGTCGCTGACTACCGGTCCAGCATTCAGCCATGCTCGTGGATAGGCCTATGCACCAGTGGGGGGGTGAGGTTCTTGCCTCACCTCTGTTGGCCCCCAAATTTTGCCTTGGTGCCAGTGGGGGGGTGAGGTTCTTTGCCTCACCTCTGTTGGCCCCCAAATTTTAGACCATCACTAGTAGAAGGGAGGAGGATACAGAAATGCCACGACACCAAGCCAATTGACGGCTCCTTTGGAAAAATTGCGTCACTGGTGACACCATCAGCAAAGATATGCCAGTATTACCACAATAAACATGGGGTGAGCTGGCAAGGAAATTGCATCACTGGTGACACCATCAGCAAAAATATGCCAGCAGTACCACAATTCGGTGCACCAGATGATATTTCACAATGTATGCAACTGATATATAGTCCAGGCAAGTTCTGCAAGCAGTTCAAATTGGAGGAGTCTATCAATATGTCCATATCCTCCCAAAGTAAATCAAGTCCTTGATAGCATTACTTGTTGAGTTATATTCATTGATGCATCAGTTTATACAGTTTACTGTGATAGCTATCATAGAAGCTGTAGTTTGGTTTTATCTCAGTCTTCACTGGAATTGGGATGGAGATGGAAATTCTGGCAATGATGGTAAAGAGACATTATCCTGAACAGAATTATTAAATATAATAAAAAGAAAAGGTGAAAGTAAACAAACAGATCTGTTAAACTCCTTTAAAAACAATCCTTAACAGCCGTTTACCAAATTTAAATTAGTAAACAAACAGATCTGTTAACCATCTTTAACAACAATCATAAACAGCTGTTCACCTAATTTAAATTAAACCATATAAATCACGTGAATAAAGAAAAAATTCGGATCCATTTTTTCATGAGCGCTCCTCATATAAGAAATATGGACATACACACATACAGACATACAACACAAAACAGAAGTGTGCACACAACATACAACACATAAGACAATAGTAAATAAAGGCCTTGTAACTATACTTAGGTGAAATCTCCATTGCAATGTTTAAAAACTCCACAGTCAAAAAAAAAAAAATAAATAAATAAATAAATAAATAAATAAATAAAAAATAAAACACAGTCAAAAAATAAAACTGATCAGAAAAACATTAACCTAGGTTTGTATGAGCTCAAAAATAAAATAGAACTTTATGATGTGGAAAAATGCAATAATAAAATAGATACTGAAAAAAAAAACCTTGGTTAATCACTGTCGCAGATGTAAGAATAGCCAAGCTGGAGCTCTGGATGTCAGCTGTTATGGATTTGAGTCAAATCATCTTCTTTTTCTGTAGAAATTGTTTTAGTTAATCTCTCTGGAATCCAAATCGGTTGCTGTTCATCCTGTGGGAAAACACAGACAGCGCCCCGATTCCAGACTATCACTGGATCCGGGCCTTTCCATTGTCCTGTTAGAATATCTTTCCAAAGTACCTTAGGCTTATGTACATTTTTGGGGTACAAATGTCTTTCCGCAGCACTAAGTCCCGATGAATCTAAATTTAAAAAGTTTAGAGTAAAAAGGGTTATTTTAAGTTTATCTTTGGGGGATATATACCCCTTTCCAATTCCCTCCTTTTGTTTTAATAAGTACATTTTAATAGTTTGATGAGCTCTTTCAACTATGCCTTGTCCTTGTGGATTGTATGGAATTCCTGTTATGTGAGTAATACCAAATGATGAGCAAAATTGTTTAAAAGAGGAGGAAGTATAACCAGGACCGTTGTCCGTTTTTAACTGTTTTGGAACGCCCACAGTGGCAAAATTTTGTAAGCAATGAGCTATAACATCTTTAGTTTTTTCTCCGGCATGAAGGGAGCCCATCAAAAATCCGGAAGAGGTATCAACTGTAACATGTAAATATTTTAATTTTCCAAATTCTGGCAAGTGTGTGACGTCCATCTGCCAAATATGGTTAGGTATTAGTCCTCTAGGATTGACTCCAAGATTAACTTGTGGTAAAAATGTCACACAATTTTGACATTGTTTTATTATATGTCTGGCCTGTTCTTTAGTTATTTTAAAACGCTTTTGTAAAGTATTAGCATTGACATGGAACCTTTTATGAAAATTTATAGCTTCTTCTATTGTGGAGAAAATATGTATGTCATGTGTAGATTTATCTGCTAGTTCATTGCCCATACTAAGGGCTCCAGGCAATCCTGTATGTGCCCTGATATGACCTATGAAGAATGGATCTTTTCGGTCCCAGATTAGACTTTGTATATCGGAAAACAAAGAGAAAACAGTAGAGGAAGGGGAAATCCTACCAGCATCTTCAAGGGAATTAATAGCATTAACTACATACTGACTATCAGAAAATAAATTAAATACAGAATCTTTAAACATCATAAAAGCTTGTAATACTGCATTAAGCTCTACCTTTTGAGCTGATTGTTTGGGTACTAAAAATGTAAAAGTTTGATCAGGAGTAACTACTGCTGCTGTACCATTGTTTGACCCATCAGTGAATATATTTGGAGCATTTATGATAGGGGTTTTTCTTGTCATTTTTGGAAAAACTACAGGATGCTTAGACCAAAAAGACAACAAAGGATTAGATGGTAAGTGATTATCAAATGAAACACTAGTTTTACACAGGATTATTGCCCAAGTATTTAACTCATTAGCTAACTCATCAATTTGATCCATAGTATATGGAGTAATAATTTTATTGGGAGAAATCCCAAACACTCCCTTAGCTGCTTTTATTCCTTTGAGTATTAATTGTCCTACAGCCTCAGGATATCTAGTAAGAATAGTGTTAGGGGAATAAGATAAATGTATCCACAATAATGGACCTTCTTGCCAAAATACTCCTGTAGGAATATTTTTTGTTGGTAGTACAATAAATAATAAAGGCAAACTTATATCAATTCTATCCAAATGCATATTTTCCATATATGTTTCAATGATTTTTAATACTTTTCTTGCTTCAGGCGTTAACATGCGGGGTGAATTTGGATCTGATGGACCTTTTAGAATATCAAATAAAGGTCCTAACTCTCCTGTTGGTATGCCTAGATAAGGCCTTATCCAATTTATGTCTCCCAATAACTTTTGAAAGTCATTAAGTGATTTGAGTTGATCTACTCGTATTTGAATTTTTGGTGGACGGACCATGGTTGAGGATAATAGAACTCCTAAATAATTAATTGGAAGATTTAATTGTACTTTATCTATTGCTATCTCTAGATTATAGTTTTTCAATAAGTTTGTAAGTGTGGCATAACATTCTAGTAATGTGTTTTTATCTTTATGTGCCAATAACACATCATCCATATAGTGAAATATTTGTAGTTCAGGATTTTGGTTTCTAAGTGGCTGGATTGCTTTATTAACATAAATTTGACACATAGTTGGGCTGTTAGCCATCCCTTGAGGGAGTACTTTCCATTCATATCTCTGATCAGGACCTTCATGATTCAGTGCAGGGATAGTAAATGCAAAATGTGGACTATCCTCGGGATGAATTGGAATTGAAAAGAAACAATCTTTAATATCTATAACTAAAACATGCCAGGTTTTTGGTAAAGCAGACAATTGAGGAATCCCTGATTGAGCAGGTCCCATAATAACCATCTCATTATTAATGGCTCTTAAATCTTGTAATAATCTCCATTTACCAGATTTCTTTTTAATGACAAAAATGGGAGTATTATAGGGGGATACGGAAGGTTGTATATGTCCTTCCGCTAACTGTTGTCTGACCAAGTCATGGGCTACTTGTATCTTTTCTTTAGTCAAGGGCCACTGAGGAACCCACACTGGTCTTTCTGATTTCCAAGTAATTTTGATTGTCTCAGTGGCCCTTTCTGAAAACCCAATTCATGTCTATTTATTTCTTGATCTATTTGAATAGGTGCTGTCATACCTTGTTCTTGTTCTCTTAATCTTTTTTCTTTCCTAAAGCCTTGTTTAGCCCTAGTAGTGGGCGCGTTAGGATTGATGTTATTTGTTAATGTCAATCCTAATTGATCTAGGACATCTCGTCCCCATAAATTTACAGGAAGATGATCCAATACATAGGGCTGTATAGTTCCTTCACATCCTTCAGGATCCCTCCAATCTAATACCATAGCACTTCTATGGGGATTTGTTGCCACTCCTAGGCCTCGAAGCGTTTGAGTGGCTTGTTGTAATGGCCAATGTTTTGGCCATTCTTGACGAGATATGATGCTGAGGTCAGCTCCTGTGTCCAGCAGCCCATTAAAGTCATGTCCTTGAATTTTTAATTTTAGCATTGGGCGAGAATCTAAATTTAAAGACAGCATAGCCCAATCTACACCTGTGGAGCCTAATCCCTTGGAACCTCTTTCTACATTACAACTGGAAAATTTATCATGCAGGCTGGGTATTATTAATAACTGTGCTATTCTATCTCCTGGTGAAATTACTGATATACCTCTTGGAGAACTAGCTATAATTTTTATTTCACCTTCATAATCGGGATCAATTACCCCAGGACTTATCATAAGTCCTTTTAGTGTAGAAGAACTGCGTCCCAATAATAAGCCTACTGTTCCCTGGGGAAGAGGTCCTTTTACTCCTGTGGGAATGATTTGAATTCCCATCTCTGGGGTTAGTACTGCTCTGGCAGAGGCGCAGATGTCCAGCCCTGCGCTCCCTCTAGTTTGTCTGATGAGGGATTTAATGGATAATGCGTCCTGGGCACTACCTTGATGGGGCTGTTGGGTTCCTCCATTGCCCCATATATTTGTGGTTTGGGGCCCCGGGGCATTGGGCCCTCTAGTCCGTTTTTTGGCAATGGAGCTTGATACCTTTCTCCACGATATCGTGGGTAAACACTTGGTCCTTGTCCGTTTTTTGATAACGGAATACCCTCTATGGTGGTTTGAGAACGGCATTCATTAGCCCAATGTCTCCCTCTACGGCATCGTGGGCAAATACCTGGTATTCTATTCCTTTGATATCCAGCTTTGTTAAACCCTCCTCTTATGGGGCAACTCCTTTTAAAATGTCCTGTTTGATTACAATTATAGCATGTTCTTGGCCTGGCATCTAAAGCCTGTTGTACTGCTGCTAAGACTTGCCCCTGTTCATTAATGTCTCTACATAATTTAATATATGTGTTTAAATCCTCATGTCTCCATGGTCTAATGACCTCTCTGCAGCAACGATTTGCTTGGTCATAAGCCAGTTGTTTTATAAATGGCATTACCTGTTCTGTATTTCCAAATATCCTAGAGGCTGACTGAATAAGTCTATCTACAAATTCAGCATAAGGTTCATTAGTTCCTTGTATTACCTTAGATAATTGACCTTGTAAGTCTCCATGCCCCTGTAAAGTTTTCCATGCCCTAACTGCATCTACAGCAATTTGTGCGTACACACCAGGGTCATATTCAATTTGTTGTCTTTGACCCTCATAAGGTCCCTTCCCCAAAAGCATTTCTATATTTCTTTGAGGATAACCAGCTTCTGCATTTCGCCTAGCTGTCTCCATGCAAAATTCCTCATTGGCAACCTTCCATAACAAATATTGTCCTCCGTTTAGCACAGATCGACACATGTTAGCCCAATCTGCTGGTGTCATGTCCAAGTTGGTAACAGATTCGACCATGCTTATTGTGAAGGGAGCTTGCGGCCCATAGGTCGTTACAGCCTCCTTTAATTGCTTTATTGTTTTGAAATCTAAAGCACGGTGAATTCGTTGCCCTCCTGCCTGCTCAAGTACAGGGCATGCTAATCTTTGGGGTCCTGCCTCAGAATTCCGTCCATCAACTACGGGAATTGAGGGCCGCTCAGCGGTAGATGGAGCTGTTGGCTGAGTTACGCCCTCTGGTGATAGAACGGAGTTGGTAGCAACCTCCTGTTGTAATTCTCCACCTGATGGCTGCTTGTCCTCTAAGCTTGCTTTTTTTAAATTTTCCTCTGTCTGACTAGCTTGAGAGACCTTCTCTTTTGCTTGACCTAGCGTTTTTTCTACCATAGTCTGGACCTCTAACAATTTACTTAACAGTTTTTCGGTTTGTTTTTTATTGGATTCTAATCTACTATAACCTAACCCAATAAGGTAGGATAAAACAAAGCCGAAGCAGAATGAAACAAAGACGGAGCAGACAATGGTTGTATCAATTTTCTCTTTCTCAGGGCTGAATAACTTCAAACCTTGAGCCAACCATTTTTTCCAGTTCGCCTGAGAAAATTCTAGGGCTAGGGAGCTCGAAATGAAAACAAAATAAATCAAAACAAGAACACATTGTTTTCTGAGAAGGTCATCCATCCTGTCGCCTTCCCTCAGGGGCGAGCAATTTACTCACCTCTAAGCTTCAGGCGTTCCCCGTACGGGCCACCAAATGCCGCAGTCTTGGCTGGGCACAGAATCACGAGCCAATCAAGCAGGAACAAAACTTTATTTTGAAAAAGCCGCTAACACTCTCAGCGCCAGCAAGTCAAAAACCGGTCCTCCCATGAGGGTGTCCGACCGGAACCGCGCGCCGACCGGAACCCCCGGGGTCCCCCCGGACCTCCCCCGGAATTTCCTCCTACTATCCTTCCCCAACCAATGGGAACTCTCCAAGAGTCTGGTAACATGAGTCCGTAACATGAGTCCGGTAGCAGGCCAAGGTGAACAGCGGGAGTCCAATTTGCATATGAATGTAAATCTTAACATAATCATCTCAGTGGCTAGCTGGCGTCACTTTACAACCAAAGGTGCCATACATTGTATATTTGCTTGTGGCTCCTAGCATCCCTGTATGGCCAGCCTCTCTAATATGGATAGCCTCCCTGTATGGCCAGCCTCTCTAATAAGGCCAGCCCCTCTGCACAGCCAGCCTCCCTATATGGCCACCCTCCTTGCACAGCACTTTTCCTGCTTTGGCGCCCTCAGCATGGGATACCCCTCTCACCCACCCCCTGCCCACAGGTGCGGTTTCCCAGCTCTTTCAGACACCTGAAGGTGTAGAAGGCAGAGGGAAGCTGCTCATGGGGAGGGGTGTCTGGGAGTGAGGGGCGCTGCAGAGCTGGCAGGGTCCACCTGGTGAGCTAGGGGCCCATGTCACAGGGCTGTGCCACTTGGTGGAAATTCACTGGGCTGTACGTGTTTGACTCCAGTTCTTTTGTGTATGAATATGCACTTCAATACAGATGACTTAAAAATAGAAAAAAAAGTTAGAGACTTAGAGACAAACTTTAAGAAAAGAAATAAGATAGCTCCAGTGACTTCAAGTCATGGGTGACTCTGCTCCGGGGGAGATGGAGAGTATGACTTTTCTTTCCGCAAAACGCAATGCATTTACTGAGTGTTGTCTATAAAAAAGCACAGGAAGGCTCAGGAGGGGAAAAGGCACAACCAGCTAGGGTCCCAGGGACCTGGAACGGCAGGATGATAAGTTCCCTGGGCTTCCCTTTGCCTCGTTGGAGCTGTGGGGACCACAAACCTGAAAACCTTAAAGGGCAAAGAACTCCCCAAAATTGTCCCCTGAAACCTGCTCTCCAGTTAAAGGACCAGGAGAGACAGAGACAAGCCAGCTAGACAGGAAGCCCCCAAAGACAACAACCAACTCTGCTCCAGCCAAACCCCACAGGAAAAATCTGTAACCAGATACCCACATGGCAGCTAAGGCCAGTGGGGACCTGGACTTCCACACTGTGAGGCTGCAGGGAGGAACCCTATTACCACTGGCCATCGGGGATGGAGGAGACAGCCAGGAAACTAGAGCTTTTGTCCCTGCCAGTAAAGTGGCCACCCCTGGGCCTGGGAAGGCCACCTGGCAGTGTGGACTTGACCCTCACTTGACAGTAACAGCAGTGGCGAGGAGCCCCAGAGCAGCAGCAGATCCCAGGTAGGAACCTGAATCTTCCCCTGGCTGCACCAAGGTGGCCCCTGCCTCTTGCCCAGCAAAGGCTGAGTCAGGAGCAGCCAACTCAAGCAGAGGCTAAATAAGGTCGGGGATTCACTGCATGGTTCAAAAATATCCAGACCATAACTGAAAATATCACTTGTCATAACAAGAAGCAGGAATATCTCAAAGTAAATGAAAACAGAGACCATCAACAGATGTCTACACAGAGATGACAAATACTCAGGAATTACCTGAGAGGATATTAAAATAGCCACGAAAAAGATGCTTCAGCAAGCAGTTCCAACCGCACGGGAAGCAAAGCAGAGGAACAGCTCAGCAAAGAAATAAAGCCTTTGCAAAGAAGTGAAAAAACATCAGACCCAAGGGAAGAAAATATTACAGTCAAAAATACAATAACAAGGCAAATGCTCACCATGGAGGGGACGGAGGGAAGAATCAGTAAGCAAGAGGACAGAACCACATCCCCACACTAACGACAGGGAGAAAACGGGCTGAAGGAAAGATGGAACACGAGGAGCTGAGAGACTAACAAAAGGTCTAACATGCATGTCATCGAAGGGGAAAAGGGTAGAAATGGAAAAGTACTGAAGAAATCATGGCTGAAGTTTTCTCAAATTTGACAACAGACATAAATCTACAATATGCAAACTCAGCCAACCCCAAAGATCATAAACAAGCAAGAAATTCCACACGAAAATCATCAGAATCAAGCTTTTAAAAGGCCAAAGAAAAGCTTTGAAAGTGTCAGGTAAAAAAACACATCTTATCACGGGGGGAAAAAATTTCCTGGGTGGAATTCCCATTAGAAACTGGGAAGATAGAAGAAATACACTGTGATATTTCAAGTGCTAAATCAAAGATGTCAATCCAGAATCCCACACTCAGTGAAACACACTCAGAAATGAAGAGGAGGTCAAACCTTCGCAGATGAAAAGGAAAAAAGAAAAACCAAGAGAATTTGTGACCTGCAGACTTACCCTATGACCAGGGCTAAGGGCAGATGTCTACACTGGCCAGAAAAGGCAGAAGGAGGAATTCTGAGGTGTGGGAAGAAAGAACACTGCAGACAGAGTCTGGGGCACGCCATGGCTTTCCTCCTGCTCCGAGTTCTGGGAATTATGTTGTGAGGTTAAAGCAAAATTAATAACACTGTCTGATGCGGTTTTAAGTGAATTTAGACAAAGTGTTTCAAATAATTAATAGATAAGGGAAAGTGAAGTGTCTGTGCTTGGCTTGAACTGTTAAAATGCCTGTTTATGGACGTCAATAAGCTGTTAGTGTGTATGACACCTAGGTTAGCATGAGTTACAGAAAGCTACATAAAGACATATTCAAAAACACTACAGTTAAGTTATAAAAGAATTATTAAAAAATGTTCCATAACTCACAGGAAGGCAGAATTAAAAAAATCTTTTGAAATGAAAAACAGAACAGCAGACAACCATAAATAAAATGGCTTACTTAGGCCTCATAGATGGGTAATTATATTAAATGTAAATTGGATAATTTTACAAATTAAAAGAGACAGCTTAGCAAAGTAGATGACCAAGCATGACCCAACAATTTGCTGCCTGTAAGAAGCTCATTTCAAAGATGACAACACATCCAGGTTGAGAGTAAAAGGAGAGAAACATAACATTCAAATACTAATCAAAGAAAGATAAGGGCATACTGATATCAGATGAAGTCGACTTCAGAGCAAACGAAATTACCAGAGTAAGAAAAAGACATTATGTAACAGTAAAAGGATCCATTTAGCAAGAAGACATAGAAATCATAAATGTGCATGTTCCAAAATATAGGGCTGAAAAGTATGTGAAGTAAAACCGATACTAAGATAATTAATAGGAAAATCTGAGACACATTTAGAGACTTCAAAATCCCTCTGTCAATTATTGATAGAACTCGACAGAAAATCTGCAAGCATATGGAAAACTTCAACAACATAATCGATTAACAGGATTTAATCAACATTCACAGAATACTGTACCCAAGAGTAGCATTGACACCAATTCTACATAATTCCTTCCTAGTTAAAAAAAAAATAAGAATACATCCCAGTTTATTTTATGAATCTTCTATTATCTGAACACCAAAATCAGACAAAACAATACAAAAGAAGAAAACTACAAGCCATTACATCTCAGGAATATGGACACAAAGTTCTCTAACAAAATATTAGTAAATAGAATTTAGTTAATATGTGAAAAAGAATAATATGCTATAACCAAGATAGGTTTATTATAGAAATACAAGGTTAGAAAAGTATTCAAAAACAACATTTAAGAAGCTAAAAATAACCACATGATCCTATCAGTAGGGAAAAAGCATTTAACAAAATTTGACCTACCTTCATGACAAAACTCTCAGAAAAATCTCCAAGATATACAAAAAAATCTACAAGTAACATTATGCCTGATAAAATTATACCTAATGGTGAAAGACTACAATCCTCAGCACTACAAAGAAAAAATAAAATAAAATCGCCCCTATTTGCAGACGACATGACTCTGTACATGGAATAGTTCATGAAATATCCTTGTGAATTCAAAGGATTCACAAAATAGTTCTTAGAACTAATAAGTGAGTAAGTGAGTCCGATGGTGTTGAAAGATGTAAAGTAAACCTAGAAAAACACTAGATTTTCATATAATGACTATGAATTTATGAACACAAAAAGTGTTCAATTATAGTATCATTTAAAATTGTTCAAAAGAATGAAATACTTGGGTAGAAATCTAACAAAATATGTACATTTTTTTGTGTTGAAAACTACACAACACTGAGGAAAGAAATCAAAGATCTAAACAAGTGAACAGACATTCCACATCACGAAATGGAAGATTGGACATGGTAAGGATGTCAACTCCTCCCAAACTGATATAGAGGTTCAACAAAATTTCTATCAAAATCTCAATGAGATTTTTCATAGATATAGACAAGATGTTTCTAAAATTTATATGAAAATGGAATTTATTAGAATGACTAAAATAATTTCATAGAAAAATAGAAAAAAGTGGAATAAACCAAACTACTTGATTTCAAGATGGATGGTACAGTTTCAGCTATGGTGGAGGCAGGCACATCTGTTAGATCTGGATTAGAGCAGAAACAGCCTGACACAGATGGCACCAACTGACTCTCAACAAAGGCACCAAAGCATTTCAGTGGAGGAAGCAGACATTTCAACAATCAAAAGCAACTTCACATACACAGGCCAAAAAACCTCTGGACCCAAGTCTCACAGCTTCATAACTCAAAATGGGTGTCAAACCATTTTTACATTTTGTAAAATAAAATTTTTTTTTAAGAAAACATCGGAAGAAACTGCAAGATCTAAGGGTAGGCAAGGAATTCTTAGCGGTGAAACCAAAAAGATGATCCATAAAAGGAAAAATTAACAACTGGACTTAAAGTTAAAACTTTTTACTCTTTGAAAGCCCTTGTCCAGAGGATGAAAGCTACAGGTGAGAGGAATACCTGGCAATCATGTGTCTGACAAAGGACTGGTATTTAGAATATATAAAGAACTCTCAAAGCTCAAGAGTAAGATAAAAAAAAATCCAGTTAGAAAACAGGCAAAAGCCGTGAAGGTGGGTTTCACTGAAGAGGACATAAATGTCAGTAAGCATAGGAAGAGACGTTCCGCATCCAGAGCCAACAGGGAAACGCAAGTTAAGACCCCAGTGACATCCCACCACAAGCTCTCAGAACAGCGAACAAAAGCATCAACAGCGCCAAACACCGGCAAAGACGCAGGAAAACAGAGTGCGTCAACCATAGATGGTGAGAATTTAAAATCACACAGAACTGTGGGAAAGAGGGTGGCAGCTTCCGGAAAAGCTAAACATGAAGCTACTGTGTGACCCAGCCATCGCAATCCAGGACACTCGTCCCAGGGAAACGAGGCTTGAGTTCCCACAAACACCTGCGTCTGACAACAGGAGCGACTGGAGAGCACCTGGGGCCTCAGTGATGGATGGCCAGGCAAGCTGAGGTCCAGCCAGGTCCTCACAACAGAATGAACTGTTGACACAGGTGCTACCTGGTGAACCTGCCCAGGATGGTGCTGGTGAAAAGCCAACTCGAAGCCTACGTAGTCTACGATTCCATTTAGGCAACATTTTTGACGTGGTAAAATGACAGAAATGGAGAACATGTAGTTGCTGAAGTGTGGAAGAAGCAGGAGCGAGAGGAAGGTGTGTGTGACGAGAGCAGGACCCCGGTGCTGATGGAGGTGGGCCAGTCTTGAGCATGCCGATGGCACATCCTGCTGAGAGACTGCACTGCAGCTTCCTGAGAGCCTCCCGTGGTGGGGGCGGGGAATAAGGTAAAGGGCTTCTGAGCCAGCTCTGTGTCGTTTCTTAAAGTGCATAGAAGCCTACCACGGTCTCAAATGTTTAAAATGTTAAATTTTAAACAGTTCCAAGGCCACTGATCTTCTCAATCCTGGAATGAATCTGCCCCTCTGTGTTTTCTCCTTCTTGGGGTACGAGTGTGAACAGAGAGGGGAGGGAGGAGCCAGACGGACCCAGGTGTAAATCCTTGTTCTTCATATCCCAGCTTCAAAACCTTGAACATGCCATTCAGCCCTCCAATCCTTAATTCTCCCAAAGGAGGACCACTGGATTTACTTTGAGGGCTGCCCTGGGGTTAGAGAGAGCATTGACAATGTGTGCTTAGGGTGCCAAGCACATAATAAATGCTTGAATAAATAACCGCTTCTACTGCTCCCTTCCCCTGCCCCACCACGCAGACTCATCCTCCCTGCTTGTCGGGATATGGGTTCTCATGCTGGACTGGAAATCCCTTAAACAGTGCACTGGGCTTATTCAATTGCTTCTCCTCCAGGATATGCAGTTTTCATGTGGCAGACGTCTGGTGACGCAGTTGGATTGAGTCCATGGAATACAGTAGTGTATAAGGAGGACATGGGCAAAACCACTGAAGGCAGAAAAACTGAAAATTAGTAAAGAAAATGAAAAGAACCTCATTAAACGAAATCCACTTGGATCTCAGCAGATCCCAGGCATGCGATCCCAGTACTAGAGACAATTACTCTAAATTCACACCCTAGATCACAGGCGGCATCGAGGTCATGTCATATAATGCCTCAAAGAAAAAGGCAGAGGGGAGCAGAAACCAGCAGTTTACAGGATCAAGTCCCAAACTGTTTTCCTTCCTAACGAGGATGCCGGGTGCCCTGGCTGACCATAACCTGGAAAGATCTGCAGGATAGTGAGGGACACAGCCTCAAAAAGTGCAGCACCACAACAGCAATGCCTGTGACTGAGTTCATTGCAACAGGACCCACTGCCCTCTCAAGGCACGTCCAGGCATCTTCCAGTTTCCAACCTCTGGAGACAAAGCAGAATTTACTAGAAATAGTTAAGAACTCAGCAGTCCAAACACCAGTGTGGGTGGAGAAGCTTGGGGTGGAGGGTGCTCAAGTTCAGCTGATCTTTAACTGAAAGCGCTCCAGGTTTGCCAGCTTGGAAGAGCTTCTCTAAGGGATTCTTCCTCACACATAAGTTCCTAGTGAGCAGGGAGTTGCACCTCTAATCCACTGCTGTTTGTCAATGCCTGGAACCACGCAGGAAACACTCCATAAATGCTTGCTGAAGGAAGGGACGGTTTGCCTGTGCTCAGGGTGCTGACTGGAGCCATTATAGGTTCCACTTTTGCCAGTGTTAAATTCAGACCCAAGACTGAAGGCTCCTCGCTGGTCCAGAATCTCCTCCCACAACACCCAAACAAACGTAACGGCACTAGAATGGGCACTCTCAGTCAAGGACGTCCTCCGGACGAGCGGAAGAGGACAGGACAGGGGTCTCCACACCGGAGCTGTCTCTGCAAACGTGGAACCCGGCTCCACCTTCCCGGGCTGCCAGACCCAAAGAAGGCTCTTCTCCAGGACCCACCTCAGCAGTGATCACGTCTCCTCTCCGAGCCGGTGGAGAGAGCCTGAGGCCAGGCTGAGCTCTGGCAGGAGGAGCTGGCTTGCCAAGCACTCACCTGAGGTGGGACACCATCCCACTCCCCCACAGTCTGATTGTCCACTCAACAGGCTTTCCCTGCCACCTTGTCACTCAGTTCACTCAGCATGGAGTGTGTCCTAGCAGAGGATGAAGCGCCAAGGCACAGCTTGCTACACAGCCAGGGAAGGCACTTAATCTCACTGAGCCTCAGTTCCTCGTGGTAGGCATGAAGTCAGTATCCTTATCTTAGGGCAAGGCGGGGTGGGAGTGGGGGAGAGCCCACATCTGCTGGGGAAGGATGAGGAGCCCTGATCCTTGCCTGACACCGTAACCACAAACCCATTCCAGAGAAATCACAGGCCCAAGTGAGAGAGGTCAAACTGTGATGCTTCTAGAAGAAAACAGGAGAATATCTTCATGGGTTTGGGGCATGCAAATATTTTTTTTTAAAAGAACACCAGAAAGCTCTGGTTTTAATAGATAAGATGAATGAATCTGACTTTAGAGAAATCGAGAATATTCATCAAAGGGTACCATTAAGAGAATGAAATATTAAGCCATACATGGAGAAAAGAGATGTATATCTTATGTCCTGAATATTTTAAGAACTCCTACAAATAAATAAGAAAAAGATAAAAAGCATGATTCAAAACTGGTCAAAGGACTTTAAAAGGCATTTCATTAAAAAGGGTACCTAGTGCCCTCCCGCCCATGAACAGATACCCAACCCCATTAGCCCTAAGAATAACCAGAGTGAAAAACACAAGAGCTAAAACTAAAATGCTCAACAATGTCAGTGTTAAGGGGACACAGGACAGCCACGGCTCTCACATAATGCAAGGGGAGGGTGGAGTGGGACAGCCACCTTGAAAACTGCTGGGCCTTATCCACAGCATAAACCCCAGGCTGGTGCATGGTGCAGCCATCCTATCTCTAGGCCTTTACGCAGGAGAAGTGATTGACACACCCACCGAAGACACACACAAGAGTGTTTATGTTGGCTTTGTTTATAAAACCAAAGAGCTTTATAAACAGATATCCACCATCAGTAGGACAGGGAATAGTGGTATAATCGTATAATGAAATATTTTGCATTGTACAATGTAATATCTGTACAATGGAATATTTCTGAAAAAGAGTGTCAGGCTATCACACACATGAGGACAGGGGGGATCCCAGATACGATGCAAAGCAAAGGAAGCCAGGCATCGGAGGACACGCCTCATGATTCTGTTCCCATCCAGTCTTGGGCAAAAGTAATATATTGCAAAAGAAGTCAGAATAGGGGCACTTAATGAGGCAGCTGGAGATGGAGTAAAAAAAAAAAAGTAAAGGACACAACATACTGGACACAGTCTATCTAGATTTGGTGGTCGTTGTAGACTACATACACGTAAAAATGCATCAAGCTACACACATTGGTATACATATTGTGCACATTTGTGATATCCCATTAAACATAATAAAAATCCATTAAGCACAGTGCAGTACACTTAGTAATTACTGAGAGAGTGAGCCGTCTATTACTTTTGCTAATTTTGCTATCACAATGATAGCTTCCTCGTCCAGCCCATCCCTGCTACTAATTTTCTCTAGAAATGCTACAGAGGCAATACAATATGTGTTAAGCTAAAAATAACTTCTGTTTTTAGTTTTGTCTCAGAAAATGTGTATGCAAGTCAAAGGCACTTTTATTTCAAATGACTACTCCTGCTGATTATACCTGGGTGAGATATTCAGCAAAATGATAGCACAATCAAGCCAGCATCAAAACAGGAAAGAAATGCAGAGAGGAAGGCTGATTATCCGGTGCCTGGACCTGGGAACGACAGACCTTCTTACTTTAATCTCACAGCACTCACCTTCTTCAGGAATTTTCAAAATGCTCAAAAATCTCTGAATATCCTCTTATCGAGGGAAGATGAACTGACTCTGGTCACACAATGGAAGCAACTCCTCTTAAGATGCTAGCTGCACATCCTAGTAGGATTTCACCTGAGAACCGGGCAATTAAATAAGGAAGGTTGGGTGGTGACAAAGCTGGTCCCACCTGAGCCATCAGCATTTCATTTCTTACTCATTCACCAGCTGACCTTGGGTTAACCTTGAATGTTTACAAGATGAGTGGATTGGGCTTTGGAGAAAAATGGAGTGGTAAATAAAATACAGAGGCATCCAAGAGCCAGCTTCAAAAAAGAAAAGGAACTGGAGAGGCCGACACATTCGCTTACAGGTCTCATCATACGCTCTTAAATACGCCAATCAAACTAGGGTCACACTTGGTCAAGGTCACAGGTGAGTCAAAGCAAGTGGGATGGGCATCAGCTGAAAATGCCGGTAGGCGCTGGCAGGTGGACGTCCCTCTCTCTCGGTAAACACTTAGCTCATCTCAGAGGACGCTCATTCTTAGAAATAGACAGAAATTATTACGTTCCACAAAGACACCACTCTGTTGATGCCTGAGTCCATTTAACATTTCAACCTGCCCTAAAACTTCTGTTAAATTATACAATTTTGGTGAATGTCTCTGAGTTTGTGAAGTGAGTCAGTCTCCCGTTAATCAAAACGGGTGAAAAATATCTGGCTCAGCCCGCATCGCATCACAAATGAGCCTCCACTTTCTGATATCATCAGAACCAGCTGGTGGCACGGGCAGAGCGGCCCTTGGCTGCTGCATTCCACAACGATAAGCCCACGTGCTCTATCATGCAAAAGAACAGTGCCCACCATGTCATCGCACAGCTGAAAATATCAACAGCAGGCACCACAGAGGTACTGGAACGTGAGGAGCAGGGACAGGGAGGGAGACGGGAGCCAGCGAGGTGCCATTACTCCCTTCAGGCTCAAAATAGAACACGGATGGTTTCAAACCTGTGGTTATCAAACCTCGACATTTTCAGAGGCTCCTCTGGCTGCAAACTCATGAAATGATCCTTGAAATTATATTACCAAGAGAAATTTTCCTTCATTGCTTATTTTGATATAATTTCAATAAACGTATAGTATGTGAAATTATTTCTTCATTTCATCCTGGTTCTGAAAATGAAATTCAATTTATGAACCAGTCTGTGGAACTCCAGCTGAGCACAACACACCAGCAGCTTACTGCTAGCTGGAGAACCAGGTTCCCCGCACAGAACAAATAACCCTTAAGGGGCACGGTGGCCTTCAAGTTCATGTCCGGAGGGTACAATCGTGGATTGGGGGTTCTTAAGCATGAATGGCAACTCAGATACCTTATTTCTTGGATCTGTTTTGTGATCTCTGAAAAGAAGGGGCAGGAAAGGTTCCTGCAGACGTCACAAGGGCCCAACACCATGAACACCTCGGTGTACTATCACCTACTGTGACCCCAGACCAGACCTGGGAGAGAGCCCCCATCCTAAGCCTGAGGGCCAGGCAGTGCCCTGGGTGCTGGGGTCCTACATAAGATAAAGTTGCTGCTAGGAAACATGATAAATGATGGTCTTGGGTAATGAGTTTTGGATGATTTTTTTAAAAAATTGAAAATATTTAAGACATATGGAGGTATAAAGCACAGCAGATTGCACACACTCACCATCCAACATGAGAAATAAATGTTACCAAAACACTTGAAGCCTCCAGTACCTTCCCCAATTGCATCCCTCTTCAGATAAACACATCCTGAGTTTGCTGTTTATCCTCTCTAGGTCTTAGGCATCTGTACTACTCCTCCAGCAACGTGAGGCATTATTGAGCCTGTTGGTAAATGTTTGCAATATTATTACACCACCATTACACCCTACTAGAATTTTCTGGTTTTGCTTTTGAGATTCATTCGGATGAACTGCACTGAGTTCCCCTTCCCTGCTGTGTCATATGCAGAGACAACCTCTTGCTGCTCCTCCTTTTTCACTTTTTTCTCCCCACACCCCCAAATTCAGAACTGTCTCTTTCTGGAAGGCGTTACTATTACTCTGGGGGGAGAATAAAGTTCGCATCCTCGGATGCCTGCCCCCCCCCCCCCCCCCCCCGCTCCTCCAAGGTGCTCTCTTTGGGAATTGACAGTGTGGAATCAGAAGCCTTCTCTCCCCAGCAGCCAATGGCCCAGCTGCTGTCTGTCCCTCCTGGCAGCCCCCCTGGCTCTCTGGCTCACAGGGAGGCCATGTCTCCCTGCTTGCACTGCAGAAATGCACCCACCCAGCCCTCTCCTCGCTTTCTTGTGGTCCAGCTCCACCTTTATTCATGCCAGCTGCTGGTACCCCAGGCCAGGCTACCCTCATCTCCTATTATCTTACAAGCTTCATTAAGGACGAGACGAGAGCAGCCTCGGGCTCCATGCCAGAGCATCTTTCTAAGACAGAAACTTGAGCCTTATCAAGCCCCCTCCTTCCCACCTTGAAAGTCCTCCAGTGGCTTCTCATTGTCTTCAGGATGAAATCCAAACCCCAAAGCATGACATATAAGGCCCCTTGTAATCTGCTCCCTATCCACCTGGCCAGCCTCATCCCCTCAGTCCCCCCACCAGAGAGCCCTGAAATACCGCAGGGTGGCTGTGGCCACCTGACCGGACACCCAGTTGCCGCTCTCTATCTCCTTTCCCTGCTTGGGCACAGGGCCAGCTACTGGTCCCTCCAGACTCCTCCAGGCCTACTCACAGGCCATCCAGAGCCCTGCCCCATGTCCCTCAGCGTGCCCTCCTGTGCCACCCTTGCATGGCTGTTGCCTCATGTTCTTCTCCTTTTATGCCACACGGAGGTGACCACCAGGGAGCAGAGGCTCCGCCCACAGCTGGCAGTGAGGGGGAAAATGGAGAACTGTGCCAGGCCTCCTGGGGACCTGGGGAAGGGCCAGGAGCTCATTCTGGAATTATTGGAAAACGGTCGTCTGAAGATGGGCTTCTCCACATCACCGAAGCTCGTCCCTTTGGGCGGAAATGCTTGGTAATTGATATAGAAATGTCCCTTGCTGGCTGATTTGGCCACCATCCCTGGTAGGCTGGAGGACTGCCTAGGACCTCGCTCTCCCTCGTGGTGCCATCTCCTGCTGCTGCGTACCGTGGGGGTCACTTCTGGTCCCTTGCTCTCTGGAACCTTAGCGTAAGCAGCAGGACGTTGCCTGCATTTTCTGCTGCCCATTAGCACCATCCATTTCCAAGGAGTGAAACCCACCGGGCTCCCCTGCCCTCGGGGCCCTGGGGCTCACCTTCCTACTGACCTCCCTTCCTCCCTGACTTTGCTCTCAGCGCCCCTTGTCAGTCGTCAAGGGCAGGTCCTGTGCCGGCACATGCCCCTGCCACTGAGCACAGCCCTGGAGGTGGCAGGGAAAGGCACAGGGCCAGGTGGCCGCCAGTCCACCCACTACCCTGACTCTTCCTCCTTTCCTGTCCTTCTGCCCCAGAGCCAGACACAGCCCCTTGAAATGGTCACTAATGGCCAGTGTGGGTAGAATTGATCCAAAGGTGGGCCCAGAGAAGTTGGATCATCTCTGCTAAACCAACTGCTTAAAAACCAACCAACCTACCAAGAAGCCTCCACTAGTCCTTGGATGCGTTGACTTAGACTTAGCCGACTTAGATGATGTAGTTTCCACTGCTGTCACAGAACACCTGAGACTGAGAAATTTAAAAAGAAAAGAGTTTTATTTTGGCTCATGGTTCTGGAGGCTAAAAGGCCCAAGAGCCTGGCACTGGTGAGGGTCTCAGGTCACTTCAGTTCGTGACATCTGTGTGTCAAGTTCTAGCCCTGTGGGCGGCAGGCTTTCAATTCACAGTGTCCACTCTTCCTTACCAACGCCATCTCTTCACCCTCGGGCCACTGTCCCCTGAAATCTCCAAGAGGAAGCCACCCAGAGAAGGAGACATTGCCCCTCTGGCTACACGGTTGCACTGGCCAGCAGCAGAATTTTCAGGATAAAACAAGCAGCACCCAGCCCGCCACTGAGCGTGGGTGAGATTAGCCAAAGGTTAAACCGCAGCAGCGATTAGAGCCTTCATCTTTAATTTCAGTATTTTCTTGCAAATGGAGGAAAACTGAAATTAATTTTCCACTTTACTTCTTTGGCAAAACTATTTTTCACTTTGCTGAACGTCCAAGGCACAGTGATAAATGGCACATAATAAGCTGCTAGCGTGCTCAGTGCATGGCTGGAGGCCCAGCGACTTCATCTCATGACACAGTCACGTGTCCGTCCCCACCACAGAGCCTCTCCGTGGAGAGCGGCACTGAGTCCCAGAAGCCAACTGTGACCTGGAGGGCACAGGCTCCAACCCAGAGCGACCTCATTCGGGAGCATCACCAAAAAACAGAACTCAGCCTGAGGGAGAGACCTTAGCTGGGCATTTCTCTGGCAGTGGCTGGGGTACCAAAGGCACCCTCACAGGGGCACCTGCTCCTCTGATCCGGGGGTGGGTCTCCAGAGGGTGAGGTGCCATAGGCTCCAAGGGGAACACTACCTGTGACACAAGGATTCAACTTGGCTACTGCAGCAGCCGGGGACCCTATGTAAACAAATGGGCGTGGCTGTGGTTCTCTGAGCTTAATTTCTGAAGAACGAAATGTGACTTCTGCTTAATTTCCTCATCACATAAGATCATGCTTCTTTTACTGTATTTTCACCAACCCGTTAAAAAGGTAAAGAACGTTCTCAGCGTAGAGGTCTCGTGAAAATGGGCAGCAGGATTTCCTAGGACAATGTTCCCAGGTCCTCCAAGTTCCATGTTCCAAGGGCACCACTCAAGCCCTTGAGGGGACCTCTCAGAGGTCAGTTAAGATGCCAGCACCCTGCCCCTGGCTTCTCTCAAAGAGGTGCTCAGACTGAACCAAAATCAAGTCAATGTGTGCAGCCAAATGTCTGAGAATGGCTGGGGGAGCTGGGAGATGATGTGGAGGAAGGAACCCTTGAAGCACACTGAGAATATCATTCACAGCCTGCAGCGCGGGTTCCCGAGCGTGGGCCCTCACCCTCTAATTAATCTTAACGGCAGTGCCGCCTGCTTCTGCTCCCAGAATCGTGATGAGAATTCCCCGCACATTCCATTCAAGCATACGAAGGCTCGCCGGCTCGGCTTGGAGAGGTTCCATGGTGATGAGATGGCAGAGCGCGGCTGGCTGGGGCTCTGGCAGCGCAGGCGAGCGTGGGTGGGAAACTGTAAGCGATTGCATTTTGTCATCGCTACACAAGCTTCGGTGCAAGTCATTAAAATCGGGTTGCAGGACTGTGGAATTTCGGTGGCCCTGATGACAAAAATTTTTGCTCTGCTCCACAGGGGACAGAGAATGCCCACGGTGCTTGGAGGTGATGGAGAAATGTCACCTTCTGGAACTGCAAATTAAACAAGGGGACTCTCAGAGAGACAAAGTCTACCATTCCAAGCAGAGCAGAGGGCAGGAACCGAGGCCAGGCAAGCCGTGGGCAGAGATGGGTGCCAGGCACAGAGGGGCCAGCCCCACTGGCTGGCTCCCAGCCCCAGACTGGAGATTTCAGGGGCCAGTGGCACGATGGGTGCTAAGCACCCATCAACACCTTCAGATAGGAATAGCAGGTAGATGGGAGAGGTGTCAATTTGGAAGATAAGTGAGAAAGAATCCCCCACTGGGAGCTGAATTAGGGAGGTAAAAGCTATAACCAGGAAGGTCCAGTAATCAGAAAACAGTGGTGAGAGTAAACACCAAGGCCAGGCACGGAACACTCATTTCTGGCAGCTGGAGAGGCAGAGGGGGCCCCCTCCAGCTGAGGTGCTGACTGGCTCTGTCCCCTCTGCCCCACAGGACAGCCTGCCCAGAGGAAGGCACGGTCCAGCAGCTGCCTGCCAGGGTGATGCATCGGGGCCCTTGTTAGCCCAGCCAGAGGAGCTCTGGTGGGTGGTGGAGCAGCCCCCTCCCCTCCCCGCTCACCGCACACTCACACTGGCCTCTGCTGGCTTCCCAGGCCCAGCTGGCTGTGCTGACCACCCTGCACCCCCTCAGGCAGCACACGAGCCAAGTCCAAAGGCCAGGCCCTGCCTGGGATGGACGGCCATCACTAACACTCCACATGGTCTTCCTCCACCAAAACCAAATAGTGGCCGCAGGAGAGGATCCTACCAACCACACAGGAGCAGAGAGACCTCTCAACAGAATGGCTCATGTCCACGGGCAGCATGAGGCAGAACACCCAGACAGGAATCTGGCTCTTCGTGCTACCTGAGCCACCCACGGGAGCCCGAGCAGCCTTGCGGACATGCAGACGGCCCCATCTGTCAGATGGGCAGAGTCACCTGCCGGAAGCAATGCGTCAGTAGCTCGTGTCCCAGGAAAGGGGCTTCCGATTCTGAAGTCACAGTCAGTCTTAGTGGGTCTCGATCATGTGGTTCCAGACAATGCTCCTCTAGCCTTCTGGAGCCCTGTGTTCCCCTGAGGGTCAGCAAGTCCTGGGAGCAAGTCCTGTGGAGCTGCCCTCCCTCTCCCGGGGAACAGGCAAGCTCTCAGGAGGGCCCCTCCTTCTATGATTCACCAAATGTCCATCATCTCATCTGCCAAGGAGCCTGCTGTTTGCCAACTCTGCAGACACTGAGATTCCCAGTGGGTGGGTGTCTGACTCTGGAGGCCACTTGTGGCCCCTTGCAGGGCCGTGCCATGGCCAGCTCCCACTGGCTATGAGGCAAGTGAGTGCAACCCTGCCCAGCACTGCGTTGAGAGGCATCACGATGGGGCCTGGACGCTGGCCGTGGTGAGAGGGTTTACACCAGAAGAAGCAGCGAATACCACAGTCCCCTGCCCCAAGCTCCCTACTGTCAGACTGACCTGCACACTGCTCACTGTCTGGGTGCAGCAGTGGACTCAGTGGAGAGAGCTCACCCAGTAACATCCCATGTGTGGCCCAACACAGAGCCCAATCCACAGCATGCCTGTCACACGACGCCAGTCATCTGACACTGCAGAATGGCCCCAAAGCCCCAGCTCTCATCCCAAAGGCACTGAGCAATGGATCCTGGACAGCACAGTGGAGCCCTGCGTGACTTCAGCAAGGAGCAGGACTCCCAGATGGCCTGATGGGCATCTCTGGGCGAGAGAGGTCTGACCCCCCAGAGTCCATTTTTCCATCTCTAATAGGCAACTACTATTGGCACTCAGGACACACCCACACCCTCAAAATATTCAGTAGGAGACCAGAACATGCCACCCCAAAATAGACTTCAGAAAATTTCACTCTGGTTTTTCTAAGAAACTGCAGACTCAGGAATTGTTTTGAAAAAGTGACCCTTTGTTTAAAGTAAAAATTACACCTATAAAAAAATTAAAAGTTGGAAACTCTCTGCAGTAATAAAGGTACCTGTAACAGGAAGAGGTTTCTCAGACGGCCCTGATGACCCAGGAGAGTGTCTGCAGAGGAAGGCAAGCCCTTTCCACTGTGCGTTCCCCACCCTCTCCCACACCCGTCTCCCAGCTTCCCCAGCACCCGTTCCCTTCCGTAGCTCAGGATGCTGGGTGAGCCTCAGTCACCTGGCCCTTCCTCCAGCCTCAGGTTTCCTGGGACTCCCAGGTGGGCGTGTAAGTAAGATGGCTTTCCCCTGTTCAGCTGTCTCGTGTCAATCCCATCTGGAACCCAGCCAAAGAACCCTTCTGGGTGGAGGGAAGCCACTGTCCTCTCCCTAAACAATCCCAGTCATGTCCCTAGAGGTCTCTCCTGAGGGCAGCAGGAGAGGTCTGTCCTAAGCACTGCAGGGGACCGTCCCTGTGAAAATATGAGACCAGCATGAGGCACTGCAGGCCCCCAGGATGGCTGTGATGGGCGGGCACCCTGCCAACATACTGCTGAGCCACCTGTGAGCTCAAACAGGGGAATGGTGCCAGGGTTGCCCTGCACCTAGACCTGGGCACTTTGGTCCACAGAAGGAGAAGTCGGCTGTGAAGCAAGGACATGGGGAAGCGCCTCCTTACTCCTTCACTGACCCTCCAAGATCGGCCAGAGGCAGCCCTACTTTCAAGGGGCTCACAGTCTGGCACAGGCCAGCACTGTGGCCGTCCTCTGTGTGGGGCTGTCCTGTGTGGTGAGGCAGCCAGGGGCTGTGTGTGAACTATGAGCATGAGCCCCTGAGGGCGCTGGACTGATGCTGCCTCTCTGTCTGGGCCGGGCACGTGCGTGTCCTTTGCGCTGACTCTGCCTGCGATCCCACACAGCACCTGAGATAGGTGTGGCCTTCCAAGATGTCAGTCAATCTGCTGACCACAGGACACCAGGAAGCTGGACCCAATCCCCTGAAACCTGACCCCCTCATCATCGGGTGTTTTCCCCTCAATAAAAAGGGGCTTCTGAACGTCCTCCTCCTCCTCTCTTTTCTGCCTCCCCTGTGGGAGCTGCAGCGGAGGAGCCGTCACTGAAGAGCCCCAAGAAAAAGGTGTTTTCTCTGCTCAGTGAGGTCGTTTCACGCCAACCAGGATTCACCTGGGGTGACCCTGAATGATTTAGTCGTGTGTCGCGGCAATCCTGTGCAGTGGGGATTGTCCAGCAGCCTCCCTGGCCTCTGCCCACTGGACACCAGCTGTCCTACACACACACATACCATGGTTGTGACCACCAAAAATGTCCCCAGACATTACTAATGGCTCAAGCTGGCTCTGTTTGAGAACCACCTTCAAGGTAGCTGTCTGCTTCTGGGGCTCTGGGGACAATTGTTGAGGCTTAGGACACACACCCCACATTTGTAGGAGCAGAGTGAGGGGTCTAAACCCTCAAGTCCTGTGGATCTGTCGGCTCAGAAGAAGCGTTGGCAGTGAACGGTCCTTTTCAAGATGAGCATGTGGGAATGGGTGGGCTTGTGACCATCCTCTCAAGCAGCAAGGATGAGGTCCGAAGCGCCCAGATTTCAGCGAGCATAGCCGAGGGCCTGGGGCAGCACCCAGATCTGATTCCTAAGGCAGCAAAGCGGCCAGCCTGCAGCAGCAGGAGGGACAAGACCTCCCTGGAACCCAGTCTCCTGCCACTCCACGCACAAGCCAGTGAGCAAACGCTCGGCTCTCAGGGGGCCAGACTTGTCCCAGGAAGACAGGTCTCAATGGCTTTCGTGTGCTGGGGACCCACCCAGTGCCTGGCTCTGGGTCACTACACCATCAGTATTGGCTGAAAACACTCACTTGCTTAGAAAAGAAACTGGTCCCAAACTCAAGGTCTCGGAAGCTGTCAATAGTGAGGAGAAAAATCATAATGATACAGAAAAGGCATGGCCCCAAGCACAGCAGGTGTGTCTAGTCTTCAAGGTACCCATGAATTAGGTAGGAAGTGGTCCCACCATTGGAGTGACACAGCTGGAAACCAGAGACCATACCCCTGACCTCAAGCCAAACGGACTCTCCTGGGCAGAGGTGATGGGCAGGCAGTTCTCAATGGCAGAAGGGTGACACACAGGTCCCAAATCCAGAAGTACACTACTGCCAGCCTCCACCTTTAACTCTGCTTCGATGGACTTCCACACGCAGCAGGCCACGTGTGGAAGTGCTTGTCTTCATCAGGAAGGAAGGTCACTGATGGAAACCAGGGCCACCTCCTTCTCCCCAGGAGTAGGTGTGCTAACACCCTCGCTGTCCCCACCTCCTCAAGGCATGTGATTAAGTATGCCAACAAGGCCCTGAGTGGACTCAGGAATGGTGAGGAGTGAGACCGCAGGCCTGCGGTTTGATCTGTAGACTTCGGAACTCAGAGCAGTCCTTTTGCTGTCCCTGAAAGCGAGGCACTTATAGGAGCAACCCTTCTGACACTCGGCAGTCCCCGGGTGGCTTAGGCACTTCAAAGCTCTGTGTCCTTTCAACAAACTGGCAACAGAAAGCAAAGGGATGAGAGAGCGGCCATCTGGGCCAGCAAACTCCGTCCAGCAGGGAGGCCGAGTCTCCCGGCCTTTGAAGTGGCTCCTCGGCCACCTCCTCTACCGCTCCCCAGGCTGACCCCAGCACCCTCCACTTCTCCTTTAGAAACTGAGCAAACAGAGGCTTTCGGATCCGTGTCCTGCAGTGCAAGCCAGCGCTCCTGAGCAGCGTCCCCACCACTAAGGGCACGAACCTCCTTCTCTGCCTCTGCTCATCATGTCACGGTCCAACAGAGCCATTTCCCCCTGCGGCTCTGTGTACTTTCAAACTAGCCTGTGGTCATTAGTTACTAACCCCCACATGGTGCTATGCGTGGCCCAGCCCAGAGCCCGGAGGAGGCTGCGAGGGGGACGCTGGAGCTGGAACAGCTGGGCTAGAACTCTAGCCCTGGCAGCTACGCAGGGATGACCATGGAGATCATTTGGCCTCGTCCAACTTGGTTTCTTCACCATTTATTTACCTATTTGCAGGGCTGGGGGTTAAAGCCAGGGCCTTGTGCATGCAGGTCGCGTGCTCTGCCTCTGAGCCCCACTCCCAGGCCTGCTTCTTCCCCGTTAATATTCCTGCTCAATACCTAAGTGACGGGCTGCCAGCAGATGAAGGGAGCAGCTGTGGTTGAAAGACAGCAGGCCGACCTTGACCTTGTTGTTATTTTTTTAAGTCAACACATATCCCCCGGGGCCTGTCACAGGTCAGACCCTGGCCAAATGCTGGAGTGTGTCCTGGGTCCTATACCACAGGAAGGGCACCGTCCTTCAGGAGACAGGGAAGAAGGACAAACAGCGCCTTTCAAGTGTCAATACACCCCAGGACGGAACCCCAAGGGCTAAGGGACTCTAGGCAGCCCTGCAGCCCAGGGCAGCAGGGCCACCTTCCTGAAGAGCCAGGGGGAAGGGGAGAGGGAGCAGCACTGGAGAAGGGAGACATGCCAAGCCCTGGGCAGACCCCGTGAAGCAGGACCTGAGGGAGGACGTGAGACGGGGCTGGTGAGCAGGGGCAGTGGCATCTGAGACCAGAAGTGCAGGCCTTTCAAGGAAAGCACCTTTGTAGGTGTATAGAGGGGCCAGTGCGGGCCACGCAGAGGCAGGGAGGCCAGCGAGGAGTCCTGCTTAGGAGGAGGGATGGCAGGACTTAACCATGAGCACGTGAGACCAGGAATGGAAGGGAAGGAGTTTTTAATGGTCTCTAGATTTCCCACTGAGACAAAGACTGGGGAGCTTAGGGAGCAGCGTGCAAACCAGTGGGAATTTCCATTTAGACAGGTCTACGCTGAGACGTGCATTGTCCACCCGAGGACGCCCCCAAATGGGACAGTTTCCGTGACTCTGACACAATACCCGAGACAAACAACTTACAGGAGGAAAACCGTAACGGATCCTGTTTCAGAGTCACTTGGCCCCAGTGTCTCTGGCCTGTGGGGAGGAGGAGCACCATGGAGGGGAGGGCACGGCAGAGCCAAGCTGCTCTTCCATGGTGACCAGGAAGCAGAGAGAGCGAGGAAGAAAACGTGGTGGGGGGTGATATTCCCTTAAGGACGTGCCCCAGCGACCTGCTCTTCCACTAGGCCCCCCTAAAGTTTCACCTCCAAATAGTGCACCAGCTGGGGACCAAGTCTTGAGGCCCTCGGGGTCCTTCCAGACCCACAGCATCACAAGTGTGGGTCTCAGCGGCCCTGGGGGAACACACCTGAGGACCGGGCATGAAGACGTGACGCCCCCAGGAAGGATGGCAGGAAGGTCCAGGCCAGGGCTGCGTCAGCTAACGGGGGTGTCGGGGGAGCAGATGGAAAAGCACGAGCAGGCGCCTAGAGGGGACCAGCAGAGGCTCAGCAGCAGGCTACGCAGCCGGGGGCCGCAGGCCGCGAGACGGAGGGATGAGGCCACTGTCGGCCCTGGTGGGGCAAAGCCAGGCTGAGCAGTGAGGAGAGGGCAGCAGTGTGCCATGAGGGGAGCAGGGAGCCGGGCGGCACCTCGCGGGGAGCGCCACCAGGAAGGTGCTTCTCAGATGGGGCAGTTTGTGTGCTGAAGGAACGATCCAGGAGAGGAGTAGAAGTGCTGTCCAGAAAGGGGATAAAGCAGGACAGCTGCCACCAGGGAGGGACGGGCAGACAGGGGGACAGGGCCACACCTGGGGACAGCAAACCCGCAGGCGGACTCCGTTGCTGCATCACAGACACCACAGACTTGGCCTCAAGCCACACAAGCTGACCCCTGCCCAGTTCTCGGGGCAGAGCCAGGCAGGACCCAACCTCGAGGTCCACAAGGCTAAATGGAGCTGCCAGCCAGGGCGGCCTCTCACCTGGGGCTCAGGGTGTTGGCAGGTGGGATTCAATTCCTTGTTGTTGTAGGACTGGGTACCTTTTTCTTACATTCTGTGGGTCAGGGGTCATGTCAGTTCCCAGGGGCCTCTCTTAGGTCCTCACTCCGTAGCCCCTCCATCCTTAGCACCTGCAGAAGAATCTCTCGCACTGAACATCTGTGACCTTAGTTAGGAAGCGACTGGCTCCGCCCAGGGCTCACCTGATTAGATCAGACCCACCCAGATAATCTTGCTTTTGATTAAATTCAACTTTGATGGATGAATGATTTTATCATGGGAGTGGTCTCCCATCATAGTCGCAGGTTCTGCCTGGGCTTATGAGGAGGTCATCACACAGAGTGTGAGCACTAGGGGGTCAGATTCTTACAATTTTGTGTGTGGAGAATTATAAGAATCTCCATAAGGGGAAAAGGTGGAGAAGGGAGAATCAAATTCAAAAACTTCGAGTGGGGAAGACCAGGGCACTGTGGCCCCCAGTGCCCATTTCTCAATGTCACATGAGACAAGCTCATCTGCCAAGGAGCAGGAGGAAAGGGTACGTGAGGGCGGCAGAGTGAAGAGGAGGAGGTTGGGCCACCCCGAGGCCACATGGGCAGGAGGCGGGGGCAGGCCTGCTGGGATGGGAACGTGCTAGGCCACCAGCAAGTGCTGACAGCCAGAACAGGCACATGGCAAAGCCAGCAGGTACCAGCTTCACTCAAGGAGGGCTTTGCAAGAAGGGAAGGGAAAGTCTGAGGGCAGTAGTGGGGGCAGAGGGGACTGAGGACATCTCTAACTCCAAACATGGCCACCAGGGACGAGTAGCCCAAGGGCACCCACATGGAGCAGGCATGTGAACCTGCAGCTCCAGGGTCAGGGAACCTGTCCTCAGCACCATACTGACACCCAAAGAGCAGCCCCTCCTGTGTCCCAACAAATTCCGGCCTCCTGTCTCCACTGGACACACCAGCCGCCTTCAGCTAGCTTCCAGGGGAGTGGCTCAAGCTCCTCACAAGCTGCCGGGTCCAGCTCGGCCCTTCCCAGGTCCTGTCCTCAGGGATCCTGTGGCCTGACAGGGACCAAGTACAGACCAGGAGACACAGATAGGGCAAACAGGGGCCTGGACCAGGCAGTGCTACAACCTGTGGGTGTCTGTGGCTAGTCTATGCTAAGGAGCATGGCAAAATTTTCTCCAACCAAACAGCATTGACAATGGCTCCTGAAATGATGCCCGCTAAATCCAACCCTTGACGTGGCAAAACCAATTCAGAAAGAACCCCCAAATTCCAGAAGTATTTCTGAACCATGAAGAAGGCAAGTATGTATCACCTTCAAGCTTAAAAAGAAAGAGAGAAAGAGAAAGGTAACCTTCTTTTTAGCTGGTGACCCAGCACGTTGTAGGGTGGCTACACTAAATGATTCATTGTAATCCTTGCAAACCAGAGGCAACAGCATGCATCTAAAAGAAATTTCTCTTTAAAAATTAAATCAAGCCAAACTCTCCAGGAGGGCTGGTGCTGTCCTCCTGGCCCAGCTCTGCGCTAATCACTCTCTCCCACTTCATTGCTGACTCAGGTTGCCGCTGCACTCGCTCTCTTCTTTTAATTCCCCCGTGCCGCACACTTTATGCCTGCAGACTCAGAAGCTCCTTAGTGCAGGGACTTCATTAAGGTTTGTGTCAATCAGTAGAGAGCCACGTGCATTTATGCCCGACCTTCGTCTCCTCCTTCACTCCCCGCCCGCCCGCCTGTTCTTTAAGTTGCAGGAGTCAGAGGCATTTAAATGGACCCCAAGAAGTTAATATATTATTACCCCGCTAGCACAGTTTTATTTCATGGTTCCATAATATAATGCTCAATGATTCTTAAGCAATAAAAGGAGTTACTTTAAAACTTAATTAGGAGAATTTAGAGACTGTCTAGGGTTCTTCATGAATTTCTTAAAACTTTGGAATAGTAGACTGATATTCATAAGATTTATCTCCTGGAAATCCCAGAAAGGATCTTTTTTTTTTTTTACATATTGCAAAATCATTCTCAAGGCTACTGTTTCTTTCAATATCACTGAAGGTAATTTGTGGAAAAGAAATAAAAAACCAAACAAGAATATCACCGTTCCGTGAGAAGCAAATCCCGTATTTCTGTCCCATTTCTGGGTTCCTGGGAGAGGTCTGTAAGTATCCGTCCTGTCTCCTTTGACCCACTGTACCTGGCTACACTGAGCCTCTGCCATGCTTCGAGGGTCCTCCACAGTCCCACACAAACGTGATCACGTGTAAAAGTAAAACTATCTGAGTCCTAACAGAAGGTTCTCCAAGATCCTGAGATGCATCTCTCCCAGGCTCCCTGCAGCTCAGCCCCAGCAGCCACCTCCCTCCCTTCCCCTGGCCCACCCAAGCCCTTCTCAGGCCCAGGACTTTATCTATTTCCCTTAGAATAGATGCTCTTGCCAGCCAGAGATTGGGAGGGAAATAAAAGTCAGGTTTGGTGCCAGTTCATCCCTGTTAAAGCAGTCACAACTGGAGGTGTGCAGATATTAGAAGGGGCAGTCAGCCTAAGCCCCCGCCTGTCGCCCGGGGCAGCTGCTTCAGCTCCGCACAACAGTTACCTGCCGGCCGGCTGGAGTTTTCAGGGGACATCCAACATGGCGGCGGGCGGAGAGGCAGCGCTTTCAGTACCTCCTCAGTAACGGGGTCAGAGAGACGCATCGATATGCTTGGATTCTACCTGTCGAGAGGCTCCTGGCGAAATTCCACTGAAGAGAGACCATTCGGCAATTGGTAGGATTTTTGGAGGTGACAGTTTGCCCCAGACAAGTGAATCTCCAACACACAGCACAGCGCAGCGCAGAGGTCCGGACCCGCCAGCCGCTGCCCACGCAACTTGGCGACCGCACGCCCGCAGGCGACCGCCAGCAGGAGACCGCCTGCCCAAGGCCCCCGCGACTGGGCAGCTAGACCCCAAGGTGCGGCCCAGCAGGTGCAGCGCAGGAACTCTAGGAAGAGGTCTCTAGCCAGGCCTTCATGAAGTATCCAACAGGGAGCTGAAACCAACCAGAGACAGACCAGTTCCACCCCTCCCTTCGGACACTCCAGCAAGGAGCCTGGGACCCGCCATAGCAGAGAGGTGACCTCACCGGAGTTCGGCCGACGGAATTCCTTCCCAGCTGAATCCACTTTAGCAGGTGTGTGACTCCAACCCCCTCCAGATACAAGCAGCCAGGAAACCTCGGGAATCTCCCTGGGGGCATGTCTGTAGGGAAGCAGAGGGGATTCCCGATCCCCAACTCCCCTTACCACCAGCGGCGACACCCAAGGTCTTAGCCGCCGGTTTCGGGGGGCATGCCCACCAAAGGGGTCCGAAAAAAAAAAAACTGTAGGTCCCCAGATCACCGCACCACAGCACTGGAGCTTAGATGAATGACGGAGAGAGTGCTCAGTCGTTTGGGAAATAGGACACACGGTGGGGCTGCAAGTGTAACTAGATCTTTGGGGAACCGCCTCCGGTGAGCAGGACCTGGATCGCTGGCTGGCAGGAGCAAGGGGGGAGGGGCCAGAGAAGTGAAACGGCTCTGGACCAACAGGATTGAGAGACTCCCAGGAGCCGCCTTACAGGGATTGCTATTGGCATGTAGAGGGCAGAAGCTCTGCGTGGAGGGCACAGCTCTGCCTACTGGGAGAGAAGAAAACGGATCTCTAAGACTTCAATATTTTTTCTTTTTTCTTTTTTTTTTCTCTCTTTGTTCTTTTCTCCCCTTTTCCTTCTTTCTTTCTTTCCTGTTTCAAGTTTTATTGTTCTTTTCATTCTCCTATAATCTATCTCTCTCTCTCTCCTTCTTTCTTTTTAAGAGCACCTTCCTTCCCTAACCCCACAACTTTCATCCCAAGTATTACGTCTTCCATTACATGTAATTGTCTAAATGCAAATAGGTGAATGTTTCGAGGCTGTCTATAGGGCTCCTAAATACCTAGCTACTACCAACACCCTGATACAATCACCTATTAGTATCCCCCTTCTGTAGAGCAATCTTCTAAAGCAGCCAAGACATACTAACCCTCATATCATCATAGCACCTAACCTAAACATAAAGTCCTAAGAACAGACAACAAATCGCTATATGCATACAGAATCTGGAAGCCTTTTATGAACTGAAGTACAATAAAGCCCAACATTTATAGGCATAGTCTCCCATCACAAAGGAGAGACAACAGAGATATACAAAACCAAAACAAATTTATAGGAGAAAGCAGAAACACAGCAGTCAAACAGAGCTGGAAAGTAACGTGAACAACATGAAAAAACAAGGGAAAAAAGGATTACATACAATGCAGGACAATTTAAATCTACAGGAGGACCTAGAGGCATCAGAAAAATGGAAAGAGAAAGAACTCAAGGCATACCTAACTCAGATGGAACGGAATATTAGAGAAGACATGAGACAGCAAGTCCAAGCAATGAAAGTATATTTTGAAAATGAATTAAACAAATTCAAATGGTAAAGAACGAGCTCTACCAGGAGATAGAGATTTTAAAAAAAATCAAACAGTAATCCTAGAAATGCAGGAAAACCATAAACGAAATTAAAAACTCAAACGAGAATATTACAAATAGACTACATCAAGTAGAAGGCAGAACATCAGATAATGAAGACAAAGTGTATCAACTTGAAAAGAATATAGTCAACACAAAAAGGATGCCTAAAACTCATGAGCAATCTATCCAAGAGATATGGGATGTAATAAAAAAACCAAACTTGAGAGTCATTGGGATAGAAGAAGGTATAGAGGTTCAAACCAAAGGAATGGACAACCTATTAAATGAAATAATCCTAGAAAACTTCCCAGATATGAAAGATGGAATGGATTGCCAAATCCTGGAAGCCTACAGGACCCCAAACATTCAAAACCGTAATCGATCAACTCCAAGACATATAATTATGAAGATAGCCAACATATAGAACCATGAGAGAATATTAAAAGCTATGAGAGAAAGGAGGCAGATTACATTCAGGGGTAAACCAATTAGGTTAATGGCTGATTTTTCATCACAGACGTTGAAAGCGAGAAGATCCTGGAACAACATATTTCAAACGCTGAAAAATAATGGATTCCAACCAAGAATACTGTATCCAGCAAAATTAAGCTTCAGATTTGACAATGAAATTAAAATATTTCATGATAAACAAAAGTTAAAAGAATTCGCAGCCAGAAAACCAGCACTGCAAGGCATTTTGAGCAAAATACTACAAGAAGAGGAATTGAAAAATAGCACCCAAAACTAACAGTGGGAGGTATCTCAGTAAAGGGGGAGAAAAATAACCAAAGAGGAAAAACTAGCCAAACTAAAATAAATAAATAAATAAATAAATAAACATGACTGGAAGTACAAACCATATTACAATAGTAACCTTAAATGTTAATGGCAAAAATTCACCAATCAAGAGACATAGACTAGTAACCTCGATTAAAAAAACAGATCCAACAATATACTGCCTTCAGGAGACTCATGTGATAGGAAAAGATATACACAGGCTGAAGGTGAAAGTTTGGGAAAAATCATACCACTCACATGGCCCTAGGAAGCAAGCAGGAGTGGCCATACTCATATCGAATAAAATCAACTTCAAACGTAAGTTAATCAAAAGGGAAAAAGAAGGACACTATATACTGTTAAAAGGAACCATCCACCAACAATACATAACAATTATCAATTTGTATGTACCAAATAACGGTGCTGCAACGTACATAAAACAAACTCTCCTCAAGTTCAGGAGTCAAATAGACCACAACACAATAATTACGGGTGACTTCAACACACCGCTCTCTCCATTAGACAGATCCTCCAGACAAAAGCTGAATAAAGAAACTATAGAACTCAATAGCACAATCAATAACCTAGACTTAACCGACATATATAGAATATATCAACCATCATCAAGTGGATACACGTTCTTTTCAGCAGCACATGGATCTTACTCAAAGATAGACCATATACTATGCCATAGGGCAACTCTTAGTAAATATAAAGGTGTGGAGACAATACCATGCACCTTATCTGATCATAATGGAATGAAACTGGAAATCAATGATAAAAAAAGGAAGGAAAAATCCTGCATCACCTGGAAAATGAACAATATGTTACTGAATGATCAATGGGTTACAGAAGACATAAAGGAGGAAATCAAAAAATTCTTAGAGATAAACGACAATACAGACACAACATACTGGAATCTATGGGACACAATGAAAGCAGTTTTAAGAGGGAAATTCATTTCCTGAAGTTCATTCCTCAAAAAAAGAAAAAACCAACAAATAAATGAACTCACACTTCATCTCAAAACCCTAGAAAAGGAAGAGTAAAACAACAGCAAAGGTAGTAGAAGTCAAGAAATAAATAAAATCAGAGCGGAAATCAACGAAATTGAAACAAAAAAAACCATTGAAAAAATTGATAAAACTAAAAGTTGGTTCTTTGAAAAAATAAATAAGATTCACAGACCCTTAGCCACGCTAACGAAGAGAAGAAGAGAGCGAATTCAAATTACTAACATACGGGATGAAAAAGGCAATATCACAACGGACACCACAGAAATACAGAAGATAATTAGAAAGTATTTTGAAACCCTATATTCCAATAAAATAGAAGATAGTGAAGATATCGATAAATTTCTTAAGTCATATGATCTGCCCAGATTGAGTCAGGAAGACACACACAACTTAAACAGACCAATAACAAAGGAAGAAATAGAAGAAGCTATCAAAAGACTACCAATCAAGAAAAGCCCTGGACCGGATGGGTATACAGCGGAGTTTTACAAAACCTTCAAAGAAAAATTAATACCAATACTTTTCAAGCTATTTCAAGAAATAGAAAAAGAGGGAGAACTTCCAAATTCATTCTATGAGGCCAACATCACCCTGATCCCGAAACCAGACAAAGACACTTCAAAGAAAGAAAACTACAGACCAATAACTCTAATGAACTTAGATGCAAAAATTCTCAATAAAATCCTGGCGAATCGAATACAAAAGCATATCAAAAAATTGTGCACCATGATCAAGTAGGATTCATCCCTGGGATGCAAGGCTGGTTCAATATACGGTAATCAATAAATGTTATTCACCACATCAATAGACTTAAAGATAAGAACCATATGATCATCTCGATAGATGCAAATAAGCATTCAACAAAGTACAGCATCCCTTTATGTTAAAAACACTAGAAAAACTAGGGATAACAGGAACGTACCTCAACATGGTAAAAGCTATATATGCTAAGCCTCAGGCTAGCATCATTCTAAATGGAGAAAAACTGAAGGCATTCCCTCTAAAATCTGGAACAAGACAGGGATGCCCTCTCTCACCACTTCTACTCAATTTAGTTCTTGAAATACTAGCCAGAGCAATTAGACAGACAAAAGAAATTAAAGGCATAAAAATAGGAAAAGAAGAACTTAAATTATCGCTATTTGCGGATGACATGATAATATATTTAACAGACCCAAAAGGGTCTACAAAGAAACTGCTAGAGTTAATAAATGAATTCAGCAAAGTGGCAGGATATGAAATCAACACGCATAAATCAAAGGCATTCCTGTATATCAGCAACAAAACTTCTGAAATGGAAATGAGGAAAACCACTCCATTCACAATATCCTCAAAGAAAATAAAATACTTGGGAATCAACCTAACAAAAGAGGTGAAAGATTTATACAATGAAAACTTCAGACCCCTAAAGAGAGAGATATAAGATCTTAGAAGATGGAAAAATGTACCCTGTTCATGGATAGGCAGAACTAACATCATCAAAATGGCGATATTACCCAAAGTTCTCTACAGGCTTAATGCGATGCCAATCAAAATCCCAATGGCATTTCTTGTAGAAATAGATAAAGCAATCATGAAATTCATATGGAAAAACAAAAGACCCAGAATAGCAAAAGAAATTCTAAGCAGGAAGTGTGAATCTGGAGGTATAGCGATACCAGATTTCAAACTGTACTACAGAGCAATAGTAACAAAAACAGCATGGTACTGGTACTAAAACAGGCAGGGGGACCAATGGTACAGAAGAGAGGACATAGAGACCAATCCACAAAATTACAACTATCTTATATTTGATAAAGGGGCTAAAAGCATGCAATGGAGGAAGGATAGCATCTTCAACAAATGGTACTGGGAAAACTGGAAATCCATATGTAACAAAATGAAACTGAATCCCTTTCTCTCGCCATGCACAAAAGTTAACTCAAAATGGATCAAGGAGCTTGATATCAAATCAGAGACGCTGAGTCTGATAGAAGAAAAAGTTGGCTCTGATCTACATATTGTAGGGTCGGGCTCCAAATTCCTTAATAGGACGCCCATAGCCCAAGAGTTAATAACAAGAATAAACAAATGGGACTTACTTAAACTAAAAAGTTTTTTCTCAGCAAGATAAACAATAAGAGAGGTAAATAGGGAGCCTACATCCTGGGAACAAATTTTTACTCCTCACACTTCAGATAGAGCCCTAATATCCAGAATATACAAAGAACTCAAAAAATTAAACAATAAGATAGCAAATAACCCAATCAACAAATGGGCCAAGGACCTGAACAGACACTTCTCAGAGGAGGACATACAATCAATCAACAAGTACATGAAAAAATGCTCACCATCTCTAGCAGTCAGAGAAATCCAAATCAAAAGCACCCTAAGATACCCTCTCACTCCAGTAAGACTGGCAGCCATTATGAAGTCAAACAACAATAAATGCTGGTGAGGATGTGGGGAAAAGGGTACACTTGTACATTGATGGTGGGACTGCAAATTGGTGAGGCCAATTTGGAAAGCAGTATGGAGATTCCTGGGAAATCTGGGAATGGAACCAGCATTTGACCCAGCTATCGCCATTCTCAGACTATTCCCTGAGGACCTTAGAAGAGCGTACTATAGGGATACTACCACATCAATGATCATAGCAGCACAATTCACAATAGCTAGACTGTGGAACCAACCTAGATGCCCTTCAATAGATGAATGGATAAAAAAAATGTGGCATTATACACAAAGGAGTATTACGCAGCACTAAAAAATGACAAAATCATGGAATTTGCAGGGAAATGGATGGCATTAGAGAAGATTATGCTAAGCGAAGCTAGCCAATCCTTAAAAAACAAATGCCAAATATATTCTTTGATATAAGTAGAGCAACTAAGAACAGAACAGGGAGGAAGGGCATGAGGAAAAGATTAACATTAAACAGAGATGAGTGGGGGGAGGGAAAGGGAGAGAGAAGGGAAATTGTATGGAAATGGAAGGAGACCCTCAATGTTATACAAAATTACATATCAGAGGTTGTGAGGGGAATGGGAAAAAAAAAGGAAAGAAATGAATTACAGTAGATGGGGTAGAGAGAGAAGATGGGAGGGGAGGGGAGGGGGGATAGTAGGGGATAGGAAAGGTAGCAGAATACAACAATTACTAATAGGGCATTATGTAAAATTGTGGATGTGTAATCGACGTGATTCTGCAATTTGTATTTGGGGTAAAAATGGGAGTTCATAACCCACTTGAATCTAATGTATAAAAGGTGATATGTCATGAGCTTTGTAATGTTTTGAACAACCAATTAAAAAAAAAGAAAAAGAAAAAAAAAGAAAAATAGAAGGGGCAGTCAGCCGAGCAGAGGAACTCAGACAGTGACCTTGGCCCTTCTGGGGACATTGGCACTTCTTTATAAGTGCGCAATCCCTTTCCACAGAGAGGAATCCTACTCTGGAATCTCATGGCAGGCCAAGGGGCAGGTGGGACTCACCAGGGCATCGGAGGACTGACCTGGAGCCGATGGTGGGGCTCACCTAGAACCCCTGCAGTGGGAAGCCTGGGGAGCCACCAAGCTCCTGCCCTGGGGAAGGCTCCAATCCTCCAGGTGTCTGACAGCAGGGAGGAGTGGAGGAAGGAGTCCCAGTGAGTCATGAATGGCTTCCACCTCCCACCCTCAGCATTCCATTCAAAGGAGCCAGGGCTTCCAGGGGTAAGTACTTCCTGCCTCAGGGACCAGCCTGGAAGACCCGGGAAGGCGGGGCCTCCGCCACCTCTGCAGGATTGACCCTCCCCAGGCCTCTAGCTAGCAGAGGCAAAGGGGCACCAACCACACACCACCACATGGTGCACATGGCCCGGGCCTGTAGCTTCCTCAGAATGCCATTGCAGGTCCCCACTGCAAGTCCCCCTGATGGGCAGATTCACAGCCTTCCAGGGAGGAAAGCCCTGACCTGGCGCGTGTTCTGGGTGCTCAGAAGCCAGAGCTGCAGAAACGACCCTGTAACCCCACACCATCCTTGTAGGGCCCAGCTCACAGGCCCACCCCAGCTCTGTGGGTTTCCAGCCTCCAAGCTCTTCAGGAGCCTCCACGTGGGGGTGCTCCGGAGCCTCCTTTCTCCAGGGGAAGGGGGTCCCCCACGTTTTAGGACCCCGGCCCATCCCAGCCCAGCCCAGTCAGCCCTGCTGTCCCCTGTCTGCTCCGGATCGCACCATCCTGAGGCAAGGAGTCACACTGAAACCATTTCATAAGCACAAAAAAATCTCTCAACTCTGCCTTTTTACTCCTTCATAAACAGTGTTCCTACTATGAGGTTGGTTGGTGAATACGGGAAGGTTCCCTCTGAAGCCCAGGAAGGAGGGGGAATGCCATCGACAACCACTTTGATAAGGCAGGAAGAGGAGACCAAGGCAGCAGCACTAGGGAAAAAGGGACAGAAGGCTCATTTTTTAGAGATAACTTGATTGTGTGTGGAAAACATAAATGAACTTAAAAAGTAGTGAAATCATAAGTAAACAAGAAGTTTCTGGGTATAAGAAAGCAGGATACAAATTTAATTCTATTTTATTTACTATCAATAAATAGAAAACAATTTTTAAAGAATGATTTATTATAGCACCATAGAATCAAAAATCTAGGAATAAATCTAACATAATCTATACAAGATATCTGGGGTACTTTTAATTATTGAGATCAAGAAGACAAATATTGGAGGGAGATAGAGAAAAACCTATATTTTAAAGATGTTAATTTCCCCCAAAATTAATCCACAAATTAATATGCCAGCAAAATTCTAGCACAATTTTTTTGACAAACTGAACCTAAGTTTCTTGAAGAAATCCCAGGCAAGTTTGAAGAGCAGAGTTGGAGGATTTACAATAACAAATATTAATTCATATTAAAGTCACAAAAATTAAGCCAATATGGTGCTGTGGGAGGAGGGGGAATGACAGGAAATATGAGAAGGGTCCAAGAGCAGAGAGTCCCCACATCACGGCCCTCAGCATTCACAAAAGCCAATTCCTGATGGACAGATCTTAAGATAAAAGATTATATAAACAAACAAGTTTCCAGGAGAAAACTAAAACAATACTCTCTTTATAATCCTGAAGTAAGCAAAATGTCATACGAGAAAATAATCACCACCTTCATGAAGCATGAAAGATTAATAAATTGGACCTTGTTAAGAGCTCTGGAATGAAAGAGACCATTAAGGAAGTAAAAATGCAGTCCACACTGTGGGGAAAGATATTTATAATATGTATATCTAGGAAAGAATTTGCACCCAGGAAATAGAAAGAAGTCCTACAAATTAGTTAGAAAAGGACAACACACTTCTAAATGGGCCAAGGACCTAAACAGACTTTAAACAAGAGATATCCCAGTGGCTAATAATGGAAATGTGCTCCTCCTCATTAATCATCAGGGAAAGGCTCATTAAGACCAGGCGGAGGAAGGAAGGGTTGAACATGGCGGCGGGCGCAGAGAGATCAAGTCTCTGACCTCTTCAGCTGTGCAGGCATAGGGAGTCGTAAACAACCTAAATCTGTTTGCTCAGGATCACTAGACAATGCTGAGCTGACGTGGATCTGGGGCGAACAGTGTGGGCCTCTCAGAACACACACTGAGCCCGGATCGGCCGAATTCAAGCTCCCGTTCGCCTGCTTCCTGCAGACAAACAGCTGTGACTCAGCACTAATCCATCCGGCTGAAACAACTGGTCAGCCCTTCTGATCCTACGGAGGTAAATGCCTACCGAGCCTTCATAGGTAGTGGCCACAGGTTTGAAACGGGGCTTGGGAGAGACAGTAAGGACCCACCCGTTGCATTGGTCACCCGGCAAAGGGAAACGAACTGTCGCCATTTGCAAGAGACACCACCATGGCAGAGAACTGACGTCACCAGACTGCGGCAGAGGAGATAACTTCATTGAAACCTGTGGCTACAGGTGTGTAATTCCCTAGCCTTCCCTCTCCACACATCGGGGAAACCTTAAGGGCCCCTCCCAGCTCTCCCGTGAGCGCGATAGCCAGACCGAGGGAATCAGAGGTGGCACGGGACCCGCCGCACAGAACTACTGCTCCCACCAGGGCTGACAGCTGAGGTCTCTTGCACCAGCTACCGGGGGCGTGGCTACCGGAGGGCAAGTAAAATTCGCTGAGGATTCTCAGCCCCAAGCTCTACAAACTTAGGGTCTGAGGGAATGGCAAACTGGAAGAGTGAGCCCATTCGTCCATGAAAACAGGGCTCCCGGGAGCAGCAGACCTGGCGTGTAGCCAGTATTGTGGTGAGCGGCACCCGTGAGAGGGGCCTGGCTAGAGGAAAAGTGGGAAGTGACTAGACACAAGAGGAGGCCCTAGGCACTCAGGATTGGAGATTCGCCCAGTCTGGGAGGAGCTGCTGCACAGTGATTGGTTCCCGCATACTGACAGGAGAAACTTGACCTGGTGGGCACAGCGCCACCTACTGGAAGAGAAGTTAATCAAACTCTAAGACTGCATTTATTAGTTTTTTTTTTCTTTTCTCTTTTTTTTTTTGATTTGGGTTTTTCTTTCATTTTCATTTTTCTTTCTTGTTGATTTTTTAATTTTTTTTACAATTTTTAAAAATTTTTTTTCTTCTAATTTTAATTTTAATTTTTTTATTATTTTTTTAAATTTTTTTCTTTTTTTATTTCCTATTTTTTTATTCTTTTGTCTTTTCATTTCTTTTCAATTATCTTATTCCCCCTTCCTTGAATTCTACCTGCTTACTCTCATTCTATTTAGTGACTTCTTCCCTTCCCTTCTAATACCTTTATATCCAAGCATCAAATAAATTTATAGGAGTAAACAGTAACTCAGCAGTCAAACAGAACAAGAAGTAACATGAGCAGCTTCAAAAAGCAAGGAAGAAAAGGAGTACAAACAATGCAGGACAGCCTAAATATTCAGGAGGACCTAGAGTCATCAGAAAAATGGTCATATAAAGAACTCAAGGAACACCTTAGACAGATGGAATGGAACCTTAAAGAGGATACAAGACAGCAAATTCAAGCAGCGAAAGAACACATTGAGAATGAATTACATAAACAGATAAAAGAAGAAGTTAAGCATCTTTATCAGGAGATAGAGATGATAAAAAATAAACAAACAATAATTCTAGAAATGAAGGAAACGATAAACCAAATTAAAAACTCAATTGAGAGCATCACTAACAGAGTGGAGCAAGTAGAAGCCAGAACGTCAGATAATGAAGACAAAATATATCATCTTGAAAAGAGTCTAGCCAACTCAGAAAGGCTGGTAAAAAATCACGAGAAAAACATCCAAGAGTTATGGGATAACATAAAAAAACCAAACTTACGAGTCATCGGGATAGAAGAAGGTACAGAGATTCAAACCAAGGGAATGAGTAACCTGCTGAATGAAATAATTACAGAAAACTTTCCAGAAATAAAAAAGGAAACAGATATACAAATTGAAGATGCATACAGGACACTGAGAACACAAAATCACAGTAGACCAACGCCAAGACACATTGTTATGAAGATATCCAATATACAGAACAAAGAGAAAATATTAAAAGCTACAAGAGAAAGGAGACAGATTACATTCAGGGGTAAACCAATAAGGTTAACAACGGATTTTTCATCACAGACACTGAAAGCAAGAAGGTCATGGAACAATGTATTTCAAACAGTGAAAGACAATGGATGCCAACCAAGAATTCTGTATCCAGTAAAATTAAGCTTCAGGTATGACAGCGAAATAAAAATCTTTCATTATAAACAAAAGTTAAAAGAATTTGCAGCCAGAAAACCAGCATTGCAAAGCATTTTGAGCAAAACACTACACGAGGAAGAAATGAAAAACAATAACCTAAACCATCAGTGGGAAGTGCCTCGGTAAAGACAGTGGGCGAGGGGAAAGATAATCATGGAGAAACAAACTAATTTTTTTTAAAAAAAGGATAAATAATCAAACATGGATGGAAGTACAAACCATATATCAATAGTAACTCTGAATGTTAATGGCTTAAACTCTCCAATAAAGCGACATAGGCTGGTATCATGGATTAAAAAAACAAGTCCAACAATATGCTGCCTCCAGGAGACACATCTGATTGGAAAAGACATACACAGGCTGAAGGTGAAAGGATGGGAAAAAATATACCACGCACACGGTCCTCATAAGCAAGCAGTGGTGGCCATCCTCATATCGAATAAAATCGACTTCAAGACTAAGTTAATCAAAAGGGATAAAGAAGGACATTATATACTGTTAAAAGGAACCATTCACCAACAAGACATAACAATTATCAATATTTATGCACCAAATAATGGTGCTGCGACGTTCATAAAACAAATTCTCCTCAAGTTCAAGAATCAAATAGACCACAACACAATAATTATGGGTGACTTCAACACACCTCTCTCACCATTGGACAGATCCTCCAAACAAAAGTTGAATAAAGAAACTATAGAACTCAATATCACAATCAATAACCTAGACTTAACTGACATATCTAGAATATATCAACCATCATCAAATGGATATACTTTTTTTCTCAGCAGCACATGGATCCTTTTCAAAAATAGACCATATATTATGCCATAGGGCAACCCTCAGTAAATATAAAGGGGTGGAGATAATATCATGCATTTTATCTGATCATAATGGAATGAAACTGGAAATCAATGATAAAAGAAGGAAGGAAAAATCCTACATCACATGGAAAATGAACAATATGTTACTGAATGATCAATGGGTTACAGAAGACATAAAGGAGGATATCAAAAAATTCTTAGAGATAAATGAAATACAGACACAACATATCGGAATCTATGGGACACAATGAAAGGAGTTTTAAGAGGAAAATTCATCGCCTGGGGATCATTCCTCAAAAAAAGAAAAAAACAACAAATAAATGAGCTCACATTTCATCTCAAAGCCCTAGAAAAAGAAGAGCAAAACAATAGCAAATGTAGCAGAAGGCAAGAAATAATTAAAATCAGAGCGGAAATCAATGAAATTGAAACAAAAGAAACTATTGAAAAAATTAACAAAACTAAAAGTTGGTTCTTCGAAAAAATTAATAAGATCGACAGACCTTTAGCCATGCTACGAAGAGAAGAAGAGAGAGAACTCAAATTACTAACATACGGGATGAAAAAGGCAATATCACAACAGATGCTACAGAAATACAGAAGACAATTAGAAATTATTTTGAAAACCTATATTCCAATAAAATAGAAGATAGTGAAGACATCAATAAATTTCTTAAGTCATATGATTTGCCCAGACTGAGTCAGGAGGATACACACAATCTGAACAGACCAATATCAATGGATGAAATTGAAGAAACCATCAAAAGACTACCAACCAAGAAAAGCCCAGGACCGGATGGGTATACAGCGGAGTTTTACAAAACCTTTAAAGAAGAATTAATACCAATACTTTTCAAGTTATTTCAGGAAATAGAAAAAGAGGGAGCTCTTCCAAATTCATTCTATGAGGCCAACATCACCCTGATTCCGAAACCAGACAAAGACACCTGAAAGAAAGAAAACTACAGACCAATATCTCTAATGAACCTCGATACAAAAATCCTCAATGAAATTCTGGTGAATCGAATACAAAAACACATCAAAGAAATTGTGCACCATGATCAAGTAGGATTCATCCCTGGGATGCAAGGATGGTTCAATATACGAAATCAATAAATCTTATTCACCACATCAATAGACTTAAAGATAAGAACCATATGATCATCTCGAGAGATGCATAGAAAGCATTCGACAAAGTACAGCATCCCTTTATGTTCAAAACATTAGAAAAACTAGGGATAACAGGAACTTACCTTGACATTGTAAAAGCTATCTATGCTAAGCCTCAGGCTAGCATCATTCTGAATGGACAAAAGTTAAAGGCATTCCCTCTAAAATCTGGAACAAGACAGGGATATCCTCTATCACCACTTCTATTCAATATAGTTCTTGAAACACTGGCCAGAGCAATTAGACAGACGAAAGAAATTAAAGGCATAAAAATAGGAAAAGAAGAACTTAAATTCTCACTATTTGCAGATGACATGATTCTATACCTAGAAGACCCAAAAGGGTCTACAAAGAAACTACTAGAACTAATAAATGAATTCAGCAAAGTGGCAGGATATGAAATCAACACGCATAAATCAAAGGCATTTCTGTATATCAGCGACATAACTTCTGAAACGGAAATGAGGAAAACACTCCATTCACAATATCCTCAAAAAAAATAAAATACTTGGGAATCAACCTTACAAAAGAGGTGAAAGATTTATACAATGAAAACTACAGAACCCTAAAGAGAGAAGTAGAAGAAGATCTTAGAAGATGGAAAAATATACCCTGTTCATGGATAGGCAGAACTAACATCATCAAAATGGCGAAATTACCAAAAGTTCTCTATAGGTTTAATGCAATGCCAATCAAAATCCCAACGGCATTTCTTGTAGAAATAGATAAAGCAATCTTGAAATTCATATGAAAAAATAAAAGACCCAGAATAGCAAAAGCAATTCTAAACAGGAAGTGTGAGTCCGGCAGTATAGCGATACCAGATTTCAAACTATATTACAGAGCAATAGTGACAAAAACAGCATGGTACTGGTACCAAAACAGGCGGGTGGACCAATGGTATAGAATAGAGGACACAGAGACTAATCCACAAAGTTACAACTATCTTATATTTGATAAAGGGGCTAAAAGCATGCAATGGAGGAAGGATAGCATCTTCAACAAATGGTGTTGGGAAAACTGGAAATCCATATGCAACAAAATGAAACTGAATCCCTTTCTCTCGCCATGCACAAAAGTTAACTCAAAATGGATCAAGGAGCTTGATATCAAATCAGAGACTCTGCGTCTGATAGAAGAAAAAGTTGGCTCCGATCTACAGATTGTGGGGTCGGGCTCCAAATTCCTTAATAGGACACCCATAGCACAAGAGTTAATAACAAGAATCAACAAATGGGACTTAATTAAACTTAAAAGTTTTTTCTCAGCAAGATAAACAATAAGAGAGGTAAATAGGGAGCCTACATCCTGGGAACAAATTTTTACTCCTCACACTTCAGATAGAGCCCTAATATCCAGAGTATACAAAGAACTCAAAAAATTAGACAATAAGATAACAAATAACCCAATCAACAAATGGGCCAAGGACCTGAACAGACACTTCTCAGAGGAGGATATACAATCAATCAACAAGTACATGAAAAAATGCTCACCATCTCTAGCAGTCAGAGAAATGCAAATCAAAACCACCCTAAGATACCATCTCACTCCAGTAAGATTGGCAGCCATTATGAAGTCAAACAACAACAAGTGCTGGCAAGGATGTGGAGAAAAGGGTACACTTGTTCATTGCTGGTGGGACTGCAAATTGGTGCGGCCAATTTGGAAAGCAGTTTGGAGATTCCTGGGAAAGCTGGAAATGGAACTACCATTTGACCCTGCTATTGCCCTTCTCAGACTATTCCCTGAAGACCTTAAAAGAGCATGCTACAGGGATACTGCCACATCGATGTTCATAGCAGCACAATTCACAATAGCTAGACTGTGGAACCAACCCAGATGCCCTTCAATAGATGAATGGATAAAAAAAATGTGGCATCTATACACAATGGAGTACTATGCCGCAATAAAAAATGACAAAATCATAGAATTTGCAGGGAAATGGATGGCACTAGAGCTGATTATGCTTAGTGAAGCTAGCCAATCCCTAAAAAACAAATACCAAATTTCTTCTTTGATATAATGAGAGCAACTATGAACAGAGCAGGGAGGAAGAGCAGGAAGAAAAGATTAACATTAAACAGAGACATGAGATGGGAGGGAAAGGGAGAGAAAAGGGAAATTGCATGGAAATGAAGGGAGACCCTCATTGCTATACAAAATTACATATAAGAGGTTGTGAGGGGAATGGGAAAATAAACAAGGAGAGAAATGAATTACAGTAGATGGGGTAGAGAGAGAAGATGGGAGGGGAGGGCAGGGGGGATAGTAGGGGATAGGAAAGGTAGCAGAATACAACAATTACCAATAGGGCATTATGTAAAATTGTGGATGTGTAACCGACGTGATTCTGCAATCTGCATTTGGGGTAAAATTGGGAGTTCATAACCCACTTCAATCTAATGTATGAAATATGATATGTCAAGAGCTTTGTAATGTTGTGAACAACCAATAAAAAAAAAAAAAAGACCAGGCGGAGAAGCCACTTTGCACCCATCAGAAGGGCTAAAGTCAAACAGCTGGGCAATGCCTGGTGTTGGCAAGGAGACGGAGCCACTGGAATCCTCACATGGCGCTGCTGGGAGCCTGAGTGAAATCCTGTCATAGAATCATCTGGAATGCTCTGTGACCCAGCAACTGGTTCCTAGGCACCGACTCAACAGAAAGGCTTGCCCAAAGACATATGTAAGAAAGTTCACAGCTTTGTACTGTTGCCCTGGAAATGGTTCAAATGCCCAGCAACGATAAATAAATCCTACATTTGCACAAAGAAATTCTGCTTAGCAATGCGAATAAATGAACCACAGTAACGTAAGCCTCTCACAGTCATAATGTGTGTGAAGGAAGCCAAATGCAATTCAACAGAATGACAAAAAACGTGTCGCATGACTCTATCACAGAATACCAACTGGGCCAACAGTCTGACCAGGAGAGAGCAACTGGAAAGAGATGCAGGGGAACTGTCTAGGTGCTGGTCATATTTTCCTTCTGAGTCCTGGTCGCATAGGTGTGGCCATGTGAAAATTCATGGAATTGTGTGCAATGTGCATCGTCCTATATAGATAATACGCCTCAATTTAAAAATCAGCTCTGTTCCTCCACACAGCTGTCAGGTGCTCCTTGCCAAAGGGAAAGTGCACACACCTTATCCTTTTCTCAACAGAAGCACAGGCCACGGGGTCAGACTTATCAACACGCACACATGGGTGTTTTAGTGAGATTTCTTTCTGGAAGGGGTTCACAAATCTACATTTTTTGATGCAATTTCTCACCGAGCAAATTTCATCAAGCTCTGTTCAAATCAAAGCTGATTGAAATTTATAAAAAGTTTACCATGCAAATATTACTCACGGCTAGAGAAAAGACTTTAAAAACAAAAAACACCCAAGTTTTCAGGAGCAGTCTCTGATTGAGATATCCACCATCGTGATATAACATTATACTGTGAAATATCTCATGTATAAACACATGTTGGTAAAGCAACAAAAAACCTCTGCTTCTTATGGAGCACTGCTGTGGCTGGTTTTCACCCTCAGGATAGCCCCGAGGTGCAGAGATTGTTACAGGTGGCAAGCTGGGCAGTCAAGCAATGCGTTCAGAAGCACAAATCCCTTCTAGGAAGCTGGGGGACAGGCACTCTTAGAGGCCCCTGGGATGGTCCTCACCCACAGGGTGAGCTATGGTCTTGGTGTGGGGGTGCCTCTCCTGGCCACGGAGGTTTCCTAAGGGGCCCCTGTCGGTGGAAATGGGTCTGTTTCACGGCAGCATCCGGAAGGGGATGTGAAATCTGTCAAGCGGGCAGGGTGGGCGCAGTAAAGACCACCAACACCAGAGGAAAGGAGGCTTGAGGATCCCGGCTGCCCTGGCCTTGGGCTCTCTTTCTGAAACCTGGACCTTGTGTGATCTGGATCTTTTCCAAAGCTAAATTGGTTTCTCCACCACCATAGGGGGGCCACTAAGACCAGCTTTTCCTCTGCGCCTCCTTGGCAAAAAGAAGTGTGCGTGTGCCTGCACTGTGTGTGCTGTGTGCCAGCAAGTGTGTGTGCAACATGTGGGCAGTGTGTGTACGTATGCATGTACCTACCTGTGCCTGTTTGTGCAAGTGTGGGGAGTGTATATATGTGTGAGTGTGCGGGTTTTCTAGACAGATTTCTGACTTCCCTCCCCTCAATGCGTCTCTCCCTCTGCCCCCAACAGGTGGCTAGTGACACTGTCAGTTTTCTCCTGTGTTCCTGGCCCTGTTTTTTAGCAGTTGTGATTGACATTCACAGTTGTTACATGAGGCATTAATTTACCTTCACAAGGGAGAACTGCAGGTGTCCAACCAGAGAGCATGCACACAACTTGTCTGAGCAACAACCTCTTAGAGTAGTTGCTGTGCAGAGTGGAGACCCTGGGAACACACATGGTTCCCTGCTGTTTGCTGAGCCAGGGCCTCAGCTATCCCGGATCTCTCATGCCTCTGCCTCACATGGCCCCTTTGCAAAACAGGACTAATAGGAACACTCATGCTGGGCCTTTTGTTCCGAAGAACTCAAGGGAGTTGCAAGAAAAAGTCACATTTGAGGGGGAATGGCAGCTCCCGAGTTGGACTAGCAAGCGGGAGCCAGGGGACAAGGGATGGTCTGGCCCTGGGGCCCTTCTCCTGGGTTGGGATAGCCAGGAGAGGGCTGTAGAGAGCTTCCAGCTGGCGTGGTCCCCATGCCAGCAGCTCTGGCCATCAGCTTCTGGCCCCCCATCCCTGACAGCTGGGGGCAATCTGTGAGGCAGCCCTCTACCTTCCACCTTTCCACAGCTGCTAGGTAGTGCCAAGGTGAACTGTCGCCCACATTCACCAGGGCTAAACGTAGAAGCTACACAGGCATCATATGCGGCCATGTAAATCATGCAGAACATTGTCTTCTGATTTTTAAATTCTACACTCTCAGTGTAGAATCTCAAAGCAGAAACCAATTGTACTTCCCAGCCTGCATTCTGCTGGAAGCAGCCATTGGACTCAGATGCATCCACCAGACATACTCCTGCAGACTGGGATTCAGGAGGAGCCCCAGGAGACCCGGGGCCCCCCTCTGCTGTGCAGAGCAGCAGCGCAGGCTCTGAAGAGCAGTGTGATTCTGGAGTCAGCAGCTGTGGTGGAGCAGGGACACTGTCCTGCCAGGACGGAGCAGGAGGATGCAGCAACCTGCGGGAACGGCGCCCCCCTGGCAGCCCCAGCAGCTCCTCAGCCGGGGCCTCCCATGTTAGCCCGGGAACTCCTTCCTGGAGTCTGTCCACACCATCTCCTGGGCCTGCACAGGTGCCCTTGACAAAGCCCTGAACCTGCAGCAGGGACTTCATGCTCTGCAGGTAAGCCCCTTGGCCTTCCCTACACAGTCTGCTGATGTGTGCCAAAGGGTTTAAAGTCTAGGACTTCAGGAACCAAAAGAACAGGGCTGTCTTCCCTGCTCCTCCTCCTCGACCACTGCACGTTTGATGCCCAGTGTGCAGTCGCCTCCTTCCTCCACTCCCTAAGTGATCCCTTCTGGTTTCCTTTAGGCCCTTCCACAGTCCTCATGGAACCTGTGTGCCCTCGTTAAGCCTCTGTGGTGGGTAAGTGAGCAGGAAGCACAGCTGTCTACATCTGCACCTGCTGAGGACAGAGCTGTAACCGTGGAGGTGTCTGTGTGATCTTGGAGAACAGAAGGAGGGAGCTGGCATTTCCAGATTCCCTTGGGTTGCTGAGGGAGGTGGGGCTCTGGTAAACAGATAACCATGCAACTGAAAGAGGAGAGTGCATCTTTCCATTCGGGTCTCTACCTCCTTCTTCCCATTAGGTCTCTTTATGATTATATTTACTTCCTGTTTTCTAATCATGAAAGTGACACAATCCAGAGGTACAAGCAGTAGCCCATGTCACCTCCAAGCCATCACAGGCTCAGCCAAAACCTCACACTGAAAAGTGTATTGGACTATTCACACCTTGAGAATATGTACCACCACTCAGGAGGAGGATGTGGCATCACAAAATCACAGACCCCGAGAAGGGTCCCCATGACGGTTCAGTCATCCTGCAGAGGGTTTCTCAGCCTCTGTGATGCTGTTGGAATTTGGGGCTGGGTATTTCCCAGCTGGGAGGGGCGCCCTGTGCACACAGCATCCCTGTCCTCCATACACCCGAGTGAAAACCAAAGATGTCTCCAGACATTGTCACTTGGCCCCGGGGGACAAAACCACCTGCAGTTATGAACCAAACCATGACTCAGAGGCAGAAGCACAAACCATTCTGCTGAAACAAATGCAGGAAGCACTTCTGTGAGCGCCCACGCCAACACCGTAGCTCAGAGTGGGCCACTAAATCTCAGGGTAATTTTCTTTTATCTCTGAATGTTTCCAAGAAGGAAAGTGATTACAAATTCTAATATAAAGAACTCAATAGTCTCTCATCCTCAAAAGTCACCTCTCTGTACTTGGGATTTCATATTGAAAACAGATCCTAGGCTGCTAAAAGATCCCTCATCCAACTTAATATTTCAGGTTTAAAAGCTCTACTTGATATTCTTGAATTTCGTTCTGTTTCATATTTATGAGGGTGAACGTTATCAGCTCTCTTCTTCCAATAATCATTTCCTGGCTGCTTCTGCTCAGACTGTAGATGGCGAGAGGCTGTTTTCGCAGTTGGAAGGAGAGGTGCCTGGTCCATGCCTGGCACAGTGGGGCTGCCCGCCCAAGCTGGCTCTGGCCCCAGCTTTCCACAGCTGGTCAGGGTTTCTGTGCTGCCTGTCAGCTCTGCCAGGGCTCAGAGACCACCAGGTCACGTTTTCAGCACCAAACAGGCTCTTTGAAATGAGAAGTAAAACTGGACAATATTCAGAGACCTCCTGTGGAGGGAAGAGAAGTCCAACAATAAGGGCCATGGACCCGCTGATCTGCCGAGTTGCCCAGCACACCCCCGAACAGCTCCCCCTGGCAGTGGGCTCTGGGAGTGTGAGCAGAGCCATGCGCAGGTTGAGGGTGCATTTCATGGCCTGTGGGAGACCCCAGATGAAGCCAGCCTGCAGCTTCCAGCTCCGGGAGGCACCCTCCTGGAGAGGTCACCCCACATTCTGCCCCTCGCCTGGGTGTTGGACAGCACGAGGGACTCACGCTGCCTCCTCCCAGAACACAGCCCACTGGAGAGTGGCTGATGCTTCTGGAACCCAGAGGTCAGGGGTGAGGAATATCATTGCTTTTCAGAATTTCAGATTTTTATTTAATTTTAGAAGTTTACCTTACTACTTTTCAGTGATTTGTTACAATTCCCATGGCTGTCTATCTCAATCCCCAAGTAACACCATACAGCATGTGTGTGTGTCCCTTGGGCACGTCTAATAAGCTTTCCCTCCCCCTCCCACACATGCACGCACAAGGAGCCCCCACAGGTTGGTGAACACGGTCTGTGGACCATGCAGAGACCCTGCAGGGCAGACACGCTGGGGGAGGTGCCTCTCCCTGCACTGTAGGTAGCATGGAGGGGCCCCTGCTGGAGACAGGATCTCAGGCTGGGGATCCAGCTGTCAGGGCAGAGATGGAGGCAGGGATTACTCTAATCCTTGAAGGCAGGATTTGGGTCTTGGAAAAAAACTGGGAAGGCAAAGGACTGAGAGGCAGTGTGTATGGGACAGGTGCAAAAAACTTGGACCCAACCAAGGAATGTAGGGACTGGAGAGCAGATTGGAGAGCCCACGGGGGTGAGAGCAGAGGGCATTCAGGGCCAGGTCAAGGCAGTGGAGCCTGAAGCTGTGAGTTGCTGGTCCTGCAGGTGGGCTCTGCAGCCATAGCATCTGTGACAGCAGCTTCACTAGGAACTAGACAGAAAGGTAGGTTCTCAGGTGACTCTTCCCCTGTCCCCACCTGAAGCACCATGGTGATTCTGATGCTTGCTAAAGTTTAGGACTCGCCACTGTAAGCAAGAAGGAATCCTGAAGATTACCGAGCAGAGAAGTAACTTCACTGGCATAAGAATCAAGGCTGCTTAACCTCTTCCAGATACACACAATGTGAATGGCTAACTCAAAGTTGACATGGTTTCATGTCCTAATTCCAGAACTTTGAAGCCCGTCAGTGTGTCTTTAAATATTCAGGCCAATGGCTTCAGGAACAGCTGTGCTGATGTGATATTTACAATGTAGAAACAGCCATCATAGACGGACACCCAGGTGTGATGACAAGAGCCACAGGACACCTGTCCAGGCAGAAAGAGATGAGAGGACGCTGCCTCCCACCCGAACCTCAGCGTCCCTCACGCCGGTGCCACGGGAACTGCCAGGGAGTTGCAGAGCTGGGACAGAGGGGGCTGCGAGGCTGCCAGGAGAGGCCAGGCAAAACCTCAGAGTGCAACAGGAGCACTCGATGCTGCTGCCAGCCAGCCCAGGGTCATGCAGCTTCAGGTGAGCCTTCGTCACTTTGCTTTGTTCACCACATAACCTGGTGAGAAGCCAGGTCCCCCACAGTCAGCCAGCCACTTTGAAAAGACCATCTGCATCCTTCTTGTTCCTGAAGGTCTCAGGTTTCATAGGGTCCCTCAGAATCAGCCTATAGGACAGTTTCTTAATCCCAGAAGTTCAGAGAAAGGAGTCATATCTGGAGGGTCAGAGGCTTGGCAGACTTGCTAGGTCCCTGGACAAAAAGGCGGCAGCAGCCAGGAGAGCAGCATCTGGATTTAATGAGAAGAATCTTAAATTTCAAAGAAGCCATGACTGCTTCTCTGTGGCTTCCCGCTTCTCCCTGTCCCCATACCTGGGGTTCCAACCCTGGGGACCAAGGTTCAACCTGAACAGGTTCTCAGAGATCTACCCTGGTCTCTGCTCCATCCAGAAAGGAGGCAACTGGGTCGTGGGTGTCTGAACGCTGGAGCCCGTCCAAGAGTGACATGATGGCTCCGTGTGCGGGCACACTGTGGCAAAGCTGGGAAGCCTGCCCGCCGGGAGCTCTCAGACCAGCAGTGACAGAATCCCATCTAAGATTTTGGATGGTGTCACAGGCCAGCACTGTCACAGTAGTGACACCTCAGGGGCCTCACTCTTCCTGGCCATTTCTATACTTTCCTACCTACCTACGTTTTAAAGCATGATGGGACCTGGGCATTTAAAGACCTCTGACTTGGCCACCTCCCCTGCATCTTCTGCAACGCCACAGAGGAGGTGGCTTCAACAGTAGGCACGTACTTCTCCAGGTTCTGGAGACTGGAAGCCTAAGGTCAGGGTGCCGGCATGGCTGGGTGTGGCGAGGGCCCTCCTGTCTCTCAGATGTGTCCCCAGATGGCAGAGAGATAGAGGGCCCCACCCACGTGTGCTCTTCTAACCTAATCACCACCCAGAGGCCCCTTCTTCAGTGCCATCGCCCTGGGGCCTCTCCACATATGAGGTTGCAGGGATGCCTTGGCCTACCATGGTGCCCTGCTGCAGCCCCAGGACGTGAGCTGCAGCTGCTCAGCTGATACAGTCTGACGGTTTGGAGATAATTCAGCAGTTTTGATATTAACTTTGTGTTTTCTCTCTGGTAAAATGATTTGTAGGCTCCGATCATGTCACAGATGGGTGAATAGTGGGCAGTTAGTTAAACTCTGAGCCTGGAGGGCTCCGTATTAAGCCCTGTTGAACTACAGCCATGACAAGCCTTGCACACTCAACAGGACCCCACCCAGCCTGTGCTCACCCGAACCCACAGTCCTGGGACCCCCGCAGGTGCCAAGAGGACAGGGGGGCTTTGTGGGTGGGAAGAGGGGGATGTGTGCTTGCTGCCAGACAGCCACCTGTGGCCACAGGGAAGGGCCCTTCTGGACTATGGGGACCATGCTGCTTTCATCAGAGGTGTGTTACCTTAGATCTGTTTGTCCCCTCCACAATGTGCTCTCTGCTGCCCGTGGTCTGGGCGTTGTGTTTCCAACTCTGCATTCTGTGATGCTGTCATGTCCGCACCCCAGGAGAAGCACACAGGGAAGAGTCCACTGGAATGTGCAGGGAGGGAGGAAGGGTTGCAGGGCCTCGCCATGAACCACAGAGCAGAGGTCAAGTGGGCAGCGGAGAGCGAACCACCCACCCGGGGAGACAGCTCGTGGGGCCCCTGGAGCCAGAACAACCCACAGCTCCCCAAAAGAGCAGGTGAACATTACCCAAGGATGGGTCGATCTCTAGTGCCGAAGGGAAAAGTCCCTCCAGCCACATCCCTAAGTGACAAGAGCCAGCTGCCGCACAACCTGGTTAGAGCTCACTTCCTGGAGAAGCAAAATGCAGCCAAAACAGAGACAGACAACATGTGTTTCTAGAGCGTGTGTGTAAAGGTGCAGAAAAGCGCTAACAGGAAACGCGTGACCATGTGAGCCGTGATCACCTGGGGGGAGCAAGCGCAGATGGGGAAGATGGCGCCTAAGGGGTGGGTGTCCTCCTGACGGCTTCGGTCACTTACTGCCATCAGCAGGCACGTCAGGACACCTCACCTGTGCTGGACCCACTCTAGACGCTGCTTACAGGCCACGAAGCAGTGGCTCTGGCTTGGACAGGAGGAGAGAGTGAAGACATAGTAAGCAAGTCCAGGTAAGGACCACGCTGTGGACAAAACTGAGGAGAGAACAGCAGGTGGAGCCGGAGAGGACCACGGCAGGAGCAACCAGGGCAGATTCAGAGAAAGAGTGCTCTCAGGGGTCTGCCAGAGCAAAGGTCCTGAGGCAGGGAGGCAGCTGCCTTTGAGACTGATAAGGTCAGAGAGTGATGGACTGAGAGGAGGCGGGACCTCACAGGCCGCGCAGGGAGCTGGGTGTTTCCTTGGTGAAATGGGAAGCCCTGGGGAAGTTAGGGTGGAGGAGAGACGTGACCGGGTCATGAGGAGAAAGATGACACTCTCTCCTGCTGAGGAAAAGACCACCTGGTGCCGAGGACTCCAGGGGTCCACGGAGGGTGGCGTCTGTGGCAAGGGCAGTGGCAGAGAGATGGCCTAAAGAGCTGGTTTTCAGGACCCGGTTTTGAAGGTGGACCTGACAGGACTTCCAGATGAACTCCGTGGCGTGTGGAAAAGAGAAGGATTGCTGTCCCCGCTGGCCGAGTCCACTGGTGGAGGGTGGTACGAGGTGGGTGGAGCGTGGATGAGCCACGTTGGAGAGGGTGAGCGGAAGCCGGGAGCTAGGGGCGACTTCACACCTGGGGGCAAGAGGTGTTGCCTCCATGGAGAAGTGGGCAGGTAAGTGGATGGGGCTGACCAACACTCGGCACCTGCGAGGAGGAGCCGTCGTGGAAGACAGAGAAGGAAAAGGAATAGCAGGTGACGGAGCGGCCTGGGGGACTGGAGCAGATGGAGGCTGGGGAGGAAGAAACCTGCAGACGCTTCTGAGAGAGGGCACGTCTCCTGCCGAGGTGGTCACAGGACCACGCAGCTGCCCTCCCTTGTGACCTTGGCCAATTCAGTCTCAGTGGTGGGAAGGACACGAGCCCGGATGAGAGCAGACTGAGAACAGACCATGTCCTATGTGTGCACTTTAAAAAGCTTTCCACCAAAGTTCAAAATCTGTGAAAGAACCAAACAATGTGCAGGAAACAGGAAAAATGTCTGCCCTCTAACCAGAGCTGTCTGTCCTTTCCCCAGAGCTGGGGGATTCAGTCCTTACTGTGCGTCCACCTGCACTTAGGTTATCAGTTAGGTTGCAAGAATGCAGAGCCTTTGGAAGCCCAAGAAGATCATTAGACTGTCAGGCCACGTCTCAGAAAGCGGGGGGTGGTGGGGGGATGTCCTAGTTGATACCCATAAAGCTGACCTCTGCTCCTCATCGATTGATAGATTGGGCTCTCCCATGGAGACTCAAAATGTGCTTGCCTTGCCTTTGGACAACTGCCACCCTCCTGGCAAACCCATCTTTTATCTCCCCTGCAAGTGATAGCATCAGAAAAAGAAAATCTAAATTATTCAGCTTTACACGGTGCCCACTTTCAATACTTTAAGTGCCGGAGAGGCGAGAACCACGGGGAGGGACGCTGTGGAATCCCTGGCCACTGTCCACCAGAAGCAGCACAGGATGAATGGGGTGCAGGGAGGGGACTCACTGGCAGAGCAGATCTGGTCTGGTCTCAGCTGGAAACTGGAACCTTCCCTGGGCCCCATCTCCCATCTCCTACTGTCGGGATTGAATAGATTCTAGGGTAATTGAGTACGAAACCCTTTGTTCAAATGAAGCTGTATGCACAGAACCCAGGAAGGCACAAATAAAACCAGAGGTTGCTGGTTGGACAGGGGCTCTGGGACATAGTGTGGCGCGTGTACCACGTGTGCCAGGGTCCATCCTGGTACCTCTCAGTCCTCGATCTCGGGGGGTCTCTATCAGTCAGAAAAAATGAACCTCAACCCTTACCTCACACCAAATGCAAATATTGATTTGAAATGGATCATAAACTTAAAATTGCAACTATAAACCTTAAATAATAAGGTAGGAGAAAATCTCCCTACCTTGGTGATGAAAGTTACTTTGTCAGAATGCCAAAGAAAAAAACCGAATTGGACTTCATCAAAACGAATATTTCTGCTCCTTGAAAGAAACCATTAAGAAAACGAATGAAACATTTGCATTACATATATCTGGCAAAAAAAATTGCACCATATTATAGAAAGAACTCTGATGACTCATTAAGAAGACAGATCAATTTTAAGAAATGAGTTAAATATTTAAACGTGTCACAAAGAAAGATACGGTAATTACAAATAAGCACGTGAAAAGATGTTCAATATCTTATTCATCAAGGAAATGCACATAAAACCTCAATAAGAGCTCATTAATTACCTACTAAAATGACCCAGACTGAAAACACAGACAACGTGAAGTGCTGACGAGAGTGTGGATGAGAAATCCAAGCTTTCTTATGTCCTCACTGGGGAAGTAAGTAAGACTTCACTTTGGAGAGCATATTGGCAATTTCTTATAAGGTCAAACATGTTTACCACACCACCCAGCAAATCTACCCCAGCACCCCCGTCACCCTAACCTCACCACAAAAGAAAACACATGTCCACAGGAAGAGTGGAGTGGGAATGTTCATGACTGCGTCAGTACAGTAACCAACCGTCCACATGATGGAATAGTCCTCTAATGTCCCAGGCAGAGGAACAGGCTGCTCATGTAACCCACAGAGTGCTTGGGGACTTGTGTGGCTGGGCCAGAATGCAGAGGTGTGTGGAGGCTGGAGAGGAGGCCGGCCCCAGTGACACACAGCCCTGTGGACCCGGCTAATAGTCCCGCGTTGTTCTTAGGGCAGCAAAAGGGCAGCAGGGCAGCGGCTGGCTAACTCGACCATATTTGCATATTTAAGAAAACAGCTGACCGCTGGGCAAAGAGAAAACAAGAAAGAGATAGTGGAGGTTGGGGAGGGGCTGGGGAGGGAAGTGGGTGCCAGGGAGGGCTTTAGAGTGTGTCAAGGAACTCGATGACCGGTGGCCTTGGGGACGCCGTCCTATCTGTCCCTATGAATTTTCGTCCTCTTAGAGGCTGCTCTTCATTCTGGACTCTGTCACCCAGCACAGGAGCACTTCCTTAGGCTTCTGATGGGAATCTACCCCTGTCACCCGAGTCACGGCTCCACATGTTGAAATGAGATGAGGTGAGGAGGGCCAGGGAGCTGCCTCCCCACATGACTAGGAGCCGTGCTCCCAACTCCAAGGACAGCGACCCACAGCCCACGTGGCTGCACTCCTCCCTCCAGGGATAGTGAGAGAGCCGGTCAGGTGCCCCTCGGGCACACCGATGCCCTCTTGCTCTGGCGTTCCCCAAACCGCTGCTCTGTCAGCAGATGGGGAAGGAAGAGCAGAGCAACGCAACCTGCTGGCCCCTGGAGAGATCCAGGGACTAGCTGGGGTCGGCGTCCCTCATCCCCAGCCAGCGGCAGAGCCGGCCCATACACAGGACAGAGGCACCACTCGCCCCTGGCCACCTGGGGCTAGAAGGCCACCCCCATTGTTTAGATGTCCTATCATCTGACCATGTGGGAATTAATATCTTTAATCACCAAAAGAACAGAAAGTGGATATTGGGAGGAAAACGCGCCCTGTCCTCCGGCCAGGCAGCCCAGCACAGTGTGATTTAAGCACCCATCGGGGCGGTGTGCACCCCCCCTGCGCTCTCCTGGGTTCTCACAGCCCTGCATCCTCCTCTAGCAGACCTGTCACTGTGCCCCTCTTTCAGCACCAGGTCACTTGCAGCCGGTGTGTGAGCTGGTCCTTGGGAGGGAAGCAGTCACCAACTCCAGGGTGTGCCTATTCTCGGTGGCATTTCTAAGGTGGTTTTAAGCAGGCTGTCAAAACTGACTGAAATGAGGGAGCTTGCTGGGATATGTTCCCGTTTCTGGCATAGGACAGGTGAGACCTGGGGGAGCAAGCCTCTTGGTTTTTCTTTCTTCTTTCCCTCCCTCCTTTCCTCTCTTCCTCTCTCTCTTTTGCTTCCTTCCCTCTCTCCATCTCCTCTCTCCCCACTACCTTGTCTCTTCCACACACACAGGAAGGATCTGCTGGTCCAGGAGGTCACCTGTCAGCTGGCTCCCCTTCCGGCACACCTTCCTGTGTGTGTGTCCGTGCTACAAACCCCCCACTGCCATAGCCTAGAAACCTGAACGCATTCTGCTGGGGACACAGCCTCGGCTTCAGCCTGCCTGGCGCTGCCCCAGTCCTGGCTCTTTCTGGAAAGGTCTCCCCTGTGCGGGAAGCAGAGCCCCCCGTGTGCTGGAGGTAAGAACGCTGGCCACACTGGAGTTCCACTGCTGAAAGACAAACTTGGCAGCCTCCCAGAGTGCTTCACGGATGGAAGGGCAGACCCCAGGAGAGACTGGGGGCAGCGGCTGGGCAGGGCTGGGGCACTCTTCAGAGACAAAGGGACGCCGTTCCCATGTGCCTGCCCCAAGCCTGGTCGGTTTTGAAGTGCTTCACCCACAGCCGCACACACAATTAGGTGGATTAGACAAATTGGTAACAGGGGATTTGGACACTAATCCCTGACAATTGTTAATATTAATTAAAGTGCTTCCTCCTCTCATTACGCAACAAACACTATTTCACTAAGGGAAGGGAAGAGAGGGCAGTTTGGTGGGTGGTGTTTGGTTTTTGGTCTCCTGCAGGAAGGCACTGGGTTGGTAGGAGACCACCTTTGACCCTGTGAAGCCAGGAGGAGGCAAGCAAGCCCGACTCTTCCCTCCTCTTCATCAGTTGCAGTTCCTTCCTAGCACACTATAAGTTCTAAGATGTAGATATCTATCTTTCTCTCAAGAATGTTATTGTAGGCCACTGCAGTTAAATGACTTAAGCAGAGAGGGTTCAGTAAGGTGAACAGGCTCCTGTGCATGTGTGTGCGTGTGTGTGTGTGCAGGTGTGCTTGGCCAAGAGGCCTCCAGATGGCTGCCCAGGCTGTGCAGGTCTCGGCTGCCGGGAGAGGCTACGGAAAGCCTCCAGGGCAAGGGGGCCATGTGCTCTCTTGGCCAGTCAGATGGAAACGTCCCTGCACCTGCCGTGTGCCTTGCCGTGTGCAGAGAGGAGGGTCTCAGGGACAAACACAGGCTGCTAGAAGGTCAGGGTCACCCACAGCTGAGCAAGTGAAGCCAACCACCAGCGACACTCGGGAGCTTCACGGAGGAGCAGCCCCAGCCCCGCCCCAGGAGCCAGGGCTCTTCACGCTGCACTGAAGGCACCACACCCTCTCCGCTCCCGATGGAAACTTCTGATGGCACTACAGACCCAGCTGCACCAAGACAGAATGTGAGTGTGCACATGTGTGTGTGTGCCCTCAGGCATCTGTATGGGCATGTGTGTGCAAGTATATTCCACAGAATGATAAGACTGAAGAGAGGGCCTGAGTGTGTGTGTGTGAGATGGATCTGGGAGGCAGAGAGACAGAGGCTGTTTCCCCAGACATGTGTGTTCGTGTGTGAGTTTCCTCAGGAATGTGTGTGCATACACGCCGGCACCCTCGCATGTGTGTGTGTTTGCATGCCCGTGCAGGCATGAGTGTGTGTGTGGTTGTGGGTTGTTAGGGTCTGTAAACAAGTCAAGACGGCGCCTGGCAAAATGCCAGAGGGAGTGGTTTGTGAAGTAAGGCCAGCGAGCCATTAAGTGTGGAGATTCCTGATTGGTTGACTGCTGTATCTAGTTTATGTTAATTAGGATAAGCTGTGTGGAATGTATAAATACCTCTGTTGTCCTACAATAAACGGCTCCCACTCCTGCTGTATCAACGTACACAAGTTGTTCGTCACCCCCCGGCTATTTTGCTGCAGCCGGACTGCGGCAGTGGGTGTTTCCCCAGGTGCGCATGTGTGGGGTCTCCTGAGGCACAGGTTTGAGTGAGGGCAGCTTTGCTTTGATTGAGGGACACCAGGACAGGACTGTTTTCTTGGTCTTCATCTTTCCCAGAGCGCCGTAGGTGATGCTTCACCTCAAACAACCACTTTCCAGCCTCTGGTGGTTTTTGGATGATCTCACTCGACTTACGTGGCTTACATCACTTTACTTGAACAAGGTGACTTCTCTGGTGACACCCCAGATTTCAGGTACCAGATGAGGTCTCTTGCTCAAAGGTTGCCCCCACGCTCACTCTCTAGCCTGGACCCCAAAGAACCCCAAGTCGCCTTCCTGGAATGACGGATCAAGGCTGGGACCCAGGATGCTGAGGTTGCGTGGCCTGTCACCGTGGGTGTGGCACTCCTGGCACTAGCTGGCGTGCTAGGGAGCAGGCCAGCACAGGAGGCTCTGCCCTGACCACTGGCTCATCTGCTGCTGACTTAACTCCGAGTGCTGCCCAGGGCTTGGAGGTTGACCACTGCCAGAGCCTCACTAGGAAAGGGTGGGACGTTCGCAGCCACTCTCCACCTGCTGTGAGAGGGTCCTCTTGAAACCAGCTCCTCCCCAGGGGGCCCGGGATTCAGCTCCCGGGAAGAGGGTCCTCAACCCTCTGCTCATTCTTCTGTGTGAGCCCTTCTGAAGAATCCCGTCTCCAAACAGAGACGTGCTGTGATCTGAACACCTCTTCCTGGGCTGTGAGATACAGTTAGGGTGCTGGGTGCCACCAGGAGATTCTTCCCTTAACCGAGGGAAGCGGTCCCAACAGGCCACTGTGAGTCTAGAGACAGGGTTCTAGTCACTGATGCTGGCAATGCGGGGGGGGGGGGGTGCTCTTGCTCTGAGCGTCCAAGGAAACCTTACCTCACTCCCACAGGGAGAGGGGAGATTCACTGAGACCCCAAGATCACCCAGCTGGGAAGGGGCTCAGCCGGGATCTCCGCAGCTAAGCACAGTCCTCTGGGAACACCTCAGGTCCCAGAGCACCCAGCCATTAGATGAGAGCCATGCGTGCCCAGGGACACCCAGCAGGGGCTGCTTTCCCCGCTTGCACAGAGCCCACATCAACAAGTGTTTGAAATGCGATTTGCAAGTGCATAAGTCTCCTGGTAGAGGCAACCGAACCTAACAGCAGGACGGGCCTTCTGAGTGACAATGTGTCACAGCTAGCTTGCGGGGTCTTGGTTGTCCTTAATTCCACAAAGAGCAATAATGAAAAGGGGGGGCGGGTCTCTGCCTTGATGAAGTACAGTGATATCTATTCACCCTGTTGCTGAAATATATCCCTAGAAGGTAGTTTTCAAATACCAGAAAAACACATGGGTGATGGGAATATGGTGATGCAGTTCCACAGAATGACAAGACAGAAGAGAGGGCCTGAGTGTGTGTGAGTGTGTGTGTGTGTGTGTGTGTGCATGTGTGTGTGTGTGAGAGAGATGGAGCTGGGAGGCAGAGAGACGGAGGTGGGAGGAGAGGGCAGGGGAGGGCTCCATCCTGGAGGTGAGAACTGGAAGCCACCCAGGTAGTCCCATGTCATAGGTGAATAGTAAGCTGGTGAGCCGTTCAAGTCCCCCAGGCCTCAGTTTCCCCTGGCTCCCAGGCCAGCGGAGAGACAGAGTGTGTCCGTACACACAGCGCTGAAAACAGCCCGACTCCCCGTCACTCTTAGATGTATCAACCCTTTGTGTCTAGGGAAGGGGTCTTACATAACTTCCAGGCCTAACAGCCCTCCCAGGGGTGTTGCTGAACCAGTAGAAAAGTTAGGATTTGGGGGATGTGGTGCAGGTGAGGAAGGAGCGGCCATCAAAGACAACTTGACTTTGGAGATTGATGCAGGGCAGGGAAGACACCTGAGCTCACCCAGAGTGCATGGGCACACAGCCAGAAAGGTGCGGGCTGGACCTCTGGAGAAGGGACGCTGCTGCTACAGGACCCAGGCACAGCTCTCTCCATGCTCAGCTCCTTCAGGCTCCTCCAGAAGCACAGATTTGGAGAAATCATGTGGCCACGAATCCTCTGGTGACCACCTGAGCCTGACCTTCCACCCGACTGGCCCTCGGAACTTCTGCATCTCCTGAGCATCACCTGAGAGCCCTCTCCTGAGCCACGTTCCAGACAAGGAAGGGAGGGAGCCAGGGAGGGAGGAAGGGTCCCCCGGTAATTCCTCCCGTGTTTTTGTCTGAATTGTTTGCCTATCTGGGCTCCTCAATTTCTTTCTCAGACTTGATCTTTAGTTAAAAGAAAAAAAAAATACGATCCCATATGAATGTGCTTTTCCAAAAGATAGAGTGGAAATTGCTCAAGCTCCTGCACACTAGAAGATGACCCAGGGACCCAGAATCGTACACTTGGGCACTGGGTCTTCCCCGCCCCAGGCCACCACCAAAATGGAGGGGAATTTTTCCCCTAGGAAGTCACAGACATTGGTTTTTACCACTTCTCTCAACATCCTAAGGGTCAGACAAGCTGAAGCTCTGCTAATAGGCGCAGATCTTACTAGGGTAACAATTTACCAATACTTTCCTGCGAGCTCCACCAAGCTTGAATATCTATAGCCACATGGATCTGTTTTAATAAGAGCTGACAGTTTAATCAGGTGAGATACGGCCCATGTTCACGATACAGCACTTTTCCATTAATGGGATTTGGGCCCCGAGCCCCTGCATGGAATGTAGGCATTTCACTCCCTCTGCACTTTCGAATGGGTGCCACACGAGGAAGTCTCAGGGAACAGCTGTAAGCAGCTGCAGACGATAACTATGACAACACAGATCACTCACACCCAGAGAACCCCATCCTCACTGAGAATGTTCCATTTCAGACAAACACGTCCTCTGTGTCTTCAATCACACAAGTCACCTAAGGGTCACTTCTAGCCCTGTGAGGAGAGAAACAAAATTTCACTCTGAAAAGGTCTTCCTAGAATTCTAAAGAGAGCCAGAGTTGGACCAAAAATCATGAATATGAGTGATTTCTACCCTCCAAGAAGCACACGCTTCAGGGTGACAAGCCGAAGACCACGTGAAGCTGGTCCCAGTGCTAGCCCAGGACCCTCAGCTGAGAGGCACCAACCTGGGCCCGTGGGGTGCTGCAGACCAAAACCCCGCAGGCTGCAGAGTGAGTTCCCCGGGACTGGTGGAGAGGAACTGTCCCTTGTAGAGCCCTGAGGAGGAGGAGCCTATATAAGTAGACCAGGAAGACATGAAGAAGAGGGGGAAAGATGGGTAAATCCCCCACCTTCAGCCCTGGAGAAGGTGCTGACCATCCCCTGAAGCCCAGGAGAAGGGTGCGCTCTGAGGTGTCCTGCTGGGGCCTGCAGGGCACCTGTGCTGAGAGATAGAGGTGCTGAGCCGCCCAGCAGGGCTGGCACCTGGCACCACCGCCTCTGGCACCCCAGACTGGAGGCTCAGCAAGAGCCTTGGATTTGGAAATCGCCCCCCCCCCAGAGTGGAGAAGCAACCAGAGGCCTGGGAAAGGCAGCTCCTCACCCATCAAGAGGCCAGAGAGAGGGTCCAGAGGGAGACCTGAAGGTAACCAACAGGAATTGGATTTGAGCACTCAGAAAGACCAAAATGTGATCTTCAAATTCAGAAGTCCCACCCATGAATTGAAGGAGAGGGAGACCCAAATTGGTAACCTTGAAATTAAGTGGAAGAAGAGCTCATCCGCCACGCAGTTCAGAGACCACGCAGCTGATGTCCCAGCATTTTGTGTCCCGGGGACTCAAGAGTTCAGCCACAGTGTGTGAGCGGTCTTCTACCTGCAGAATAACTGCTGTGACTGCAAGTGTGGTCATGCCCTTTGAGAAGTGAAGCATTAAGAAGATGAGTAACAGAGCTTGCTTGGGCAGCACATACACTAGAATTGGAATGACACAGAGAACATTAGCAAGGCCCCTGCATGAGGATGACACACCTTCGTGAAGTTTCCGTATTTTCACTTTCATGCTAAGTGAAGTAAGCCAACCCCCAAAACCAAAGGCCGAATGTTCTCTCTGATGTGTGGATGCTGACCCACATTGAGGGGAGTGGGGAAAACAGAAGTTCATTGGATTAGACCAAGGGGAAGGAGGGGAAGGGACGGGGGTGGGAATGGGACAGACAGTAGAATGAATCGGACACACTATCCTGTGTTCCTATGTGAATCCAGGACCCGCGTAGCTCACATCTCCTACAACCACAGAATGGGAAGTCACACTCCATGTGTGTACAAGTGTCAATACACATTCTACTGTCATGTATAACTGTCATGGATAACTAAAAAGAGCAAACTAAAATTTCTTTAAAAGATGAATAATGTCATCCGTGTAGATTACAATTTGTATAATAAATCATTTTGATGTTGCAACACGGTGGGAGAAAACAGTTGTGGCCCACTGCCACGGCACCACGGTCAGCACTGGTCCTCGGGAGTGACAGCCTCCTCCGGCTCTGGAACACAGCCCTGAAGCTCTCTGAACTTCCTGAGAGGTGTCTTGCCTTCCACCCCGGCTCCCTCCTGCCTGGGCCAACCTCCTCAGCACCCCCTGGGTTTGTTCTCCTACAAATCTTCTCACTCTTTACATAGTCAGGCTGCAAACGTTCCAGTCTTTCTGTTCTGCATCTCTTAATTAAAAATTCCACCCTTGAGTCACTCCGCTCCTTTTGTATCTTACTGTGTACAGTCTGAAGCAGCCGCACAGCTCCTCAGGGTTTTCCTTAGAAACTCTTTCCACCAGACATCCTAGTCCATCACTCTTGAATTCTGCCTTCCACAGTGCAGGGCCCAGGACGTGGTTCTGTTGGGTTCTTGGCAATTGTATAATAAAAATGGCCTTCACTCCCATGTCATTTCTGTTTAAACCTCATTGGAATGCCCTGTCCTCTCCATATTTCCCAAATTCTGATCACAACCACTGAAGGGATTGCTGAAGTATCAGACTTTCAGAATCACCTTTAGTTCTCCATTCAGGTCAATCTAGGCTTTTCCTAGCTGCCCCATCAAATTGTCCACCTCTACCCATTACCCAATTGCAAAGACACTTCCACATGGTCGGGTATCTGTTGGAGCAACCTCATTCCCCCGTATCATATTTCTGTCTCAGACTGTTTTGTGTTGCTATGACAGAATACCACTGACTGGGCAATTCATAAAGAAAAGAAATTTGCTTCTTGCAGTTTGGGAGGTCAGGAAATTCAAGATCAAGGTGCAGGCCTCTGGCAAGGGCTTTCCCACTGCATCAGCCCATGGTGGAGGGGGAAGGGCAATAAGCACGACAGAGCAAGGCAGCAGGGGTGGGGGGGGGACTCACTCTTAAAGAACCCACTGTTACAATAACTAACCCACTCCCACCACGTGACACCTTTCCACTCCCAAGGGCCTTCCCAACTGCTGCTGGAGATCAAGTATCCAACACATAAACTCTGGGGGCCACATTCCAGCTGTGGCACCTTTGACCCTTAAGGACTCCACAGGGTGGACATTATCAAGGTGTGCTCTGCCCCACCCAGCTGACGTCTGCACTGATAGGTAAGGTGATGGCGGGTAAGGCCTGACCCTTTACAGGACTCCAGGCAGTGGCACCCCAGTCTCTAGTGGTCATTGTGCTCTTTACCACCACACACTCAGGATAAAACAAAAGAAAAACTGCCAACTTCACTCAACAGTATTCCTGATGATGCAAGAAAAATTGTTAGATTTTATTCCACAGCTACCCTGGAGTCCTCGCCATCTCACTCCCGTGTGACGAAACGGAAAGTTCACACAGGCCGCAGCACACTGACTTCCTTGATGAAAAACCCTGTGGAATGGCTCACTGTTGAGCTACAGCCCTAACTAGCTCCAATTTTCATGGACTGCCACTCCGCTGTGGGAGAACGGGGGCAGACAGACCCCGGGCCTCAGACCTGGGCATCCAGCCGACATGTTTCCCAAAACAAATAAAAGTGAGCCTGACATTAAGGAAAACATCTGATACTCTTAGTTGTCAGTGATCCAATTTGAACTTTCAAGTAAAATGAGAATTTCGAAACTTCATGTACACTTCCTGGAGCCTGACAGCTTCTCAGTAATTAGGGACTTTTCTGATAACTGAGTTCGGAAAGATTCATGAATTCTTGTTTTTGTTGTAAAATACAAAGTGTCAACATTTTGTAAATCTTCATAACTCAGGAAATCAACATTTCCCAAATCACCAATGCAGGGCCTTACCAAATCACACACGGATAAAAGATTCATTCACAGTGTCAGGTCTACCAATGGGTTTTAAGGTAACAAATTAAGAGAGTGTCACTAATGTGGCTTCACATTTGACATTACAGCTGACATTTAAGGAGATACCGCTTGTCACTTTATGCCAGGTGAAATAAGCCAATCTCCAAAAGACCCGTACTGTACAATTCCACTTAGGCAAGGTCCTTAGAGTGGTCCGCACTGTGGACGTAGGAGGAGAGTGGGGGTCGCCTGGGCTGGGTGGGTGAGGAAGGGCTCGGTGCTTCGTGGAGACAGACATAAAGTCTGATGAGGAGATGGGGAAGGGTTGCCCAGCACCCTAACAGTGGTTACGATGGCCCATTTCATGTGAACTGCTTTTTACCACCAAAAAAAAAAAAATTAGAGAAAAAAAATCCCTTATGGAACTTTGGTGTAGTATGAAATAAGAATATCCAACATTTTCTGAAAAGACAGTCACACTATCCTTCCTCTTCCAAATACGTGCACTGGTTTTCTTCATATGATTCAACCCAGGAAACCATCGCTACAGAGTGCAGGAAGAGGCAGATACGAGAACTCAGTTATTTCTGTGATCCAGACATTTAAGAGGTGTGCAGAATTGTCACACAGTGCCAAATGTCTCATGATGTTTGTCACAAAAACATTATTTTTGATAAAAAGCCTTTTTTCAACTTACATAGAATTTTAACCTGCTTATGATTAATAGCAATAGGTTCACTGCTTTATTTTAAGTGAGCCAATGAATTAACATTCTCACTTTTCTTCATTGAACTCCTACTTCAGATACATGGATAGATACTGACCACATGAACTCAAACTGTTTTGGGTCCCCAGTGACTTTAAAGAGGACACAGATCTCCGGGTGACAAACTTAGAGAACACTGGCTTAAAAATCGCTGTCTGCCACTCAGGGCTGTGTGGCCTTGGGCAAGAGCTTTAGTCCTTTCCTCCATTTCAAAACGGGGGTGACAATGACACAGGTCACCTGAGTCCTTTAGTGCAGCACCTGGTTGACAGTGTGCCATGGGGGAGAGTGGGGGCGGGGCCGGGAGCGCCTCCCAGGGCCTGGTGTAGGGTGGTGACGAGGGCAGCATGTGAGTGGAGACCAGAGGGACAGGGTCACAGCAGACACCAGCCATGACAGCCCAAGGCTGTGGCTCAGCAGGAACAAGGGCCCCCACCTGGGCTGAGATGAGGCAGGAGCGGTGTGACTGACGTGAGCTGAGCCCCGTCCAGGGGTCACAGCGGATCTGCCCACACTTGGCCAGAGCAGCCCGGACCACTGAGCTCACGTTGACCTCCACCTGTCCAGGTAGAGTGTCATCCTGGGTCTGCTCCTCCTTAGGCCCCCAAGACCTCCAGCGTCGGGCTGAGAAGAGTCCCCTTCGCCACGTTGAGCGTTCTGCCTCGTTTTCTGTGTGGCCACCACTCCAGATCCACCCCACCTCTGCCCGTCAGTGCCCAGCCCTGGCAGGTTGACCTGTAGGGGCCATGTCCATGGGCTCCCCTGCCCTTGGCTTCCCATTGTGTTCACCCGGGGAGGGGACCCTGGCTCAGGTTCAGGAGGGAGGGATCAGGGATCTGTTCCCATGCTCCTCTGCTGGCCTCTGGGCTGGCCGAGTCCAGGTGCCACGGGGCTGTCCCTCTGTTCCTCCTTGCCTCCCGCCCTCTGGGCTCTGAAACCTGGCCTTCTGTGCAGACCTTTGACAGGAGCCTGGGGGCTGGGCATCATCCCCCCAACAGCCTCTAAATGGCCCCATTTTAAACATAAAGTTACGCAGAGTGCATTCTGTCTCCTTCCAGACCTCAGCCACGGAAGGCCTCAGGAAGGGCAGGCACCTCCTTTGTCCTCCAGGGAGGAGAAGAGGCCCAGAACGCAGGGGGCACTCATTAAATGTTCACTGGAGGAATGAATGAAACATGGATTCTCATTGCAGTTCTCTCCACATATTAAATCAGAAGCTTCAAAACACTTTAGGATGGGAATTAATTGCCTCCCCTAGTCATTATTTAATCCATAGCTGTAATCAGACCTCCCCTCACCCAGAGGCACACGCAGGACAATGCAGCAGTGGGGCAGCACAGAGGAGGCCCACGTGGGAACTCAGCCACAGACCCCAGATCAGGTCCTGCGCATGGAGGAGCAGGGGACATCTCTGGATTCTGTTTTCCTTTCCTTTTATTATTTCTGTTTTCACTTGTCTTTTAATCTACTGAGGCTATTTTTAAGTATAGCAACTTGAATTAGATGTAATTTACATATAATTCACCCATTTAAAGTGCATAAATCAACGGTTTTTAGTGTTTTCCATTATTCAACCACTGCCACTATCTGGATGTAGAATATATTCATAACTCCAAAAAGAAGCTTCCTACATCAGCAGGCATTTCCCAATTCCCACTTTCCCCACCTCAGGCAGCACTAAGCTCTTTTCTGGCTCTATGGATTCCCCTACTCTGGACATTTTATAGAAATGGAATCATAAGTGTGAAGTCTGCTGCCTCCGGCTTCTTTTGCTTTAACGTAATGTTCTTGAGATTCATCCTTGTAGTGGCAGAGGTCAGGACTCCATTCCTTTTTATTGCCAGATAACATTCTATTGTATGAATAGAACTCATTTTATTGATCCATTTATCAGTTGATAGATGTCTGATTCAATCCTACTTCTTGGCTCTTATGAATAATGCCGCTGCGAACATTTGTGTACAAGTTTTATGTGGACATATGTTTTCATTTCTCTTGGGTAGAACTGCCGGGTCACATGGTAACTCCAGGTTTATCCTTTTGAGAAACTGCCAGATGATTTCCCAAAGCAGCTGCCCCATTTGCATTCCCACTAACATTGCCTGAGGATTCGCATTTCCTCGCCCTGCCAGCTCGAGTTGTTCCGTGTCTTTTCACCAAGGCTCCCTGCTCATCCTTACACATTCCTAAGGCAGGGTTTCTACTAGACGAGCTTCCATCCACTCTCTGAACTCCCCACTCTAGGGGCCACATGGTGAAGGGAACCTTCTAGAACCCTTTCCCCAGCCCCTGACCACTTCTGGAGTTCTCTCTGGGCTCTGAGGACCCAGAGTAGTAGTAGTGGTCCCAAGTAGCACATGTGGAACTCAGACAAATTCTACACACAAATCCTGCATGCTCTAGAGCTGTCCTGTCCAATGTGGTCATCACCAGGCATATGTGATTAGAAAAGCTGAATTAATTAAAATGAGACTAAATTAAGCATTCAGTTGCTCAGTCACACCAGACACATTTCAAGTGCTCCATAATCACACATGGCTTGTGGCTTCTACATCCGATGATCAGAAGATGAGACACACTTCTGTCGTTGTAGAGATTTCCACTGGACAACACGGAAAGGACCATAAAGGCCCATCATCCACCTGGGAGCGACGCTCATCAGAATGGCTTTGTCTCCAGACCCCTCCACTCGAGTCCCCCATCTCTCCCTTTCTTCCCCCCTCTCTCTCTCTCATACACACACACACACACACACACACACACACACACACACACACCCATTTTGCCAGTCATCCAGAGGAGCTCAGAATTCTTAGGGATGCTGGATGAAATGGAGGCAGTAGGGTTTGTTTGTCTTATTCTTAAAGCAGAAATGCAGAAAGTTGGACTTCTGCATTCCCAACAGCACTGTCTGAGGATTCTAGACCTCTCAGGGGACTACAGTGTTTTCTATCAGTTCAATGGCATTTAAGCTACTCCTTTCACTCCTCAGAGTCCAACCACCCAAACCTCAAGGTCTGGAATAAGACACGGTAAACACCTAACATGACCTGTTCTGGGGAGGACTGCCAACACTCATGCATTTCGAAAAAGAGGATATGTTGCATATGTGCTATTAATAATTAGCAGTCAATTAACACTTTTTTGCTTCCAGCGTGTTGGAAATGTTAACTGAGTCATTTATAGGAGAAAAACTTGCCCTAACAGCAGTAATGGTGTGTTACATACTAAAGCAGAGCCGGCCTTGAGTTCTGAGGGTGGTACCCAGTGAGGCATGCCAAGCGCTGGACTCCACACACCCTTGATCCTTATTATTCAGAAAGCACACTCACTTATACCTTGAACAGAAGGCAAACACCTTCCCATTAGCATCTAAGATATTATGGGCACTAATCTCTAAAATTATTATTCTACACTTCTGCCACAAGTTAAATGATATCCAAAGACCAAAGCTACAGATGACCATTTGAATCCACTGTCACAAAAGTTTTCAGTTACAAACTCAAATCTGAAAAACTGTATGAAGCAACTTAAAAGCCAGATTCCACACAGAGATTTTTTTCCCCATTTAGATTACTATACTCAAATGAGCTCTGGCCAGGGCTGGTTTTAAAAAGGCAACCAGCAACTTCTTCAAACAGGATAGATCAAATTCACAAGGAACTGCCAAGCACCCTTCCTAGGGAGCAGGGAGCTCTGCCTCTGGACATGACTCTCTGGTCTACATGAGCTAAGAGCTTCCAAGTTTTACATCTGTGCTGCTCGGCTTCTGGTCACTGTGACAAAACAGCTGAGATAAACAATTTAAAAGGGGGAAAGACTGATGTCAGCTCATGATGTCAGAGCTTCTGGCCCATGGCCTGCTGGCTGCGCTGTATCTAGGCCTGTGGGGCAGAAAAGCACTGTGGGGAGCTCATGCTGGGGCTGGGCTGCTCAGCCACTGGCATCCAGAAAGAGGGGAGAGAGGGAGAGAGAGTGAAGAGGGAGAGAGGGAGAGAGACAGGGAAGGCGAGGCAGAAACAGGGACAAAAATCTCCTCTTTGAGGGAGAGTCTTCAGTAACCGGCTGCCTTCAGCCAGGCCCTACTCCCTAAGTGTTTTACCACCTCCGAGTGGCCCCACAGGCTGGTCATCAAGCCTTTAGCACGTGGCCTTATGGGACATTTCAGATCCAAACCATCACAACATCTGATCAGAATATCCTGTCCCCTGGCTGCTGTGAAGGCCCCAAACCACAGCTTGTTCAGGACGTGTAGAGGGCTACCTGGCCCCCCTCCAGAGGAAGCTGGGAGACCCAGGGCTCTGTGGACACTGGTGTCACTCCTCGTCCTTCAAGATCCATGTTCTATTCTTCATGAATACAGAGGGCCACCTGTTCCCACCACCCTTTCCTCTCCCTGGGTTGTGGGTAGGACGTCAGGAAAAGGCAGTGCAGTAGCACAGCAGGTTCGAGGGAAGGTGTGAAATGTGTAGGGACAGAGTGAGACCACAGCGATTACTACACAGAGCCCCCGGGACACCCCTGGTCCAAGTCAAGGGCTTATCATCCCTGCCTTACTGAGAAAGCCACAGAGATTGAACAACTCACCCAAGGCCACCAGGGTGGGACAAGAATGAAAGCTCTGTGGCATTATGTCTTTGCTCCGTGGACTCAGAGACAGGCATACGAAAGCTCACGGAAGTGTGTATCTCTTCCTGCTGAATCTGGAAGCTAAGTGAAGTCAGGTTACCTCTGCCCTCCCCGGCTGTGGGCCGAGGTTGTTACGCAGGTCTAGATGGGGAGCCAGCATCCCGCTGAAGAGACCAGCCACCCCACGCTGAGGGTGCCCCTCAGCGAGACCAAATCCCCCCATGGCCTCCTGCCCTTGGCTTGGGCTTTCGACACCAGAGAAGGTTCATGAAACCTGAGGGGTGACAGTAAATGGAAAGGACATCACTAGGGGACCTCAGTGCCATCCTTCTAGTAGGTGTGACAGAACTAGAAGGAACAGCAGTAGCAGCGTCACACTGTGACAGCATCAGAGAGTATCTGTGGAATGCAGCAGGAGCAACACCCCTTCCTCTCTGCCAGCTCCTGGGCTCAGCTGAGTGTCAGTTGGCACCAGGGCACACGTGCTCCTTCCTCATGCCTGTGCATTGCGGGGTGCTTCTTAGTCTCTAGCTGGGTTGACTGAGGCTAGGTGGTCAAGAGTGGCCTCCCTGAAATGTCTGGTCTGCAGCTGGGATGCTGGGCTTCTCTGCATGTGCTCAGCTGAGACCCTCCAGAAGGCCAGCCTGGGCTTAGTGGCACAGAGGTTCTCAGAAAAGGCCAACTCAGAGGGGCTTCTCACACTTCTGCTTACTTCTTATTTGCTAATGTCCCTCTGGCCAAAGCAAGTCACATGGTCCAGCACAGGGGCAGGTGGGAGGAACTGCCCAGGGGTATAGCTACAAGGCATCAACCAGCTGCTGTTTCTATAACAATCCATCCTTGGTTTGTGCGGTCCTGGGACCATAAATCAGAAAAGTCCATCTCTTCTGTTGAATGTTATATGAAGAACACTGCGATAGTGCTATAATCCCAATTATTATACTTATTAGTAATATTTCATAACATGACATCAGAAAAGTTCATCTTGATAAAAGATGCCTTTGGATCAAGGCTGTAAAAATATAAACTCTAAAAATAATGACCTGATTCAGCTCATTCTTCTAATTTCCATATATTTTACTGGCTAATTTCAAATCCCTATGTTTTAATACCCTTAAGTTTCCTTCAGTTATTCAGCAAATGTCTTTTTCTAGCACCTGAGATATATAAGACATTGTAGAGACCAAAGATGGAGTAAGAGATGTGATTTCTCTCCCTCTAGAGAGACAAAGTCTGTATTTAGAACACTACAAAACTTGCCATGAACAGAAAGAAAGGCACACAAAGGTAAGAGAGAGAGAGAGAGAGAGAGAGAGAGAGACAGAAATCCAATGGCTCCAGGTCAGGCTCTGCACACCTACACTGATACCCCATGGTTAAAGTGTCATGAAATCCCTACGCACTTTCCACCCAGTTCTAATGTGGCCATGTGCCAGGGCCTCCCCGTCAGGCTGCCACCATCTCTATTGGCGTCCAAGATCTTGGCATCTGCGATAGGAGCCTTCTGAGGTCCTGCACTGTTAATCAGGAAGTGTCCCTGGGATGGCCAGATGTGAGGCTGATCGACATCTCTGCACACAAACGAACACTGTGTCTGCTAGACCACTGGCCAGTGACATGCCCGGTGCCCCTGGCCGCTGGTGTTGTGGTCGACAGGTTCCTGCTCCTTCTCTCTATGTGGACTTGTCTTCTGAGAGTTTTCTCTAACCTAGGGGTGGGATAAACTACTTCCTCAAATATGCATCCAGATGTGTGAGCTTCACACATAAACCAGGGACTTTTGAACTTATTAATCAAGCCTTTGCCTCCACCTGGGCTTCCTTCCTTTCCTGCAGGGCCCTCTTCCAACACACAGCAGGTTAGCCATGTCCAGCAGCCCCAGGGGAGTGGTCTTTGGGACTCCCCTAAGGAATCTGATGAATGTAGGAGTAGTAGGTAGGGGAGAAGTGTGCCAGTTAGTCCTCAAATATGATTCCACCCACCCCCTGAATCCCCCAGAGATCCCTCTTGTGGCTGGTGTGTGTCCATGTAAGAGGTGGAGGCTGAGCTGGGCCGTGGGAGAGTTTAAGAGAAGAAAGGCCTAGGCAAAGGCACTAAGGACAGCCATGCACAGATCACCCGGAGCCCCCAGCACCCTCCTGGCCAGCAGCATGGTGACGCTTTGTCCACTAACTTGACTCTGAGGTCAGAAGTAAGGCTTTCGGGTGTGCGAGCCTTGTCTTCCTTGTCTTTACAACCCATCTCCTTAATTGATAGCCAGTCACAGTTCAAACCAAGCTCGTGGCCATTTATGCTACTTGAAGAGCAAGACCTTTTGATCTTTGCCCTTTATTAGTCGGATCCTAACTGAATCTGAGGCAGAAAGAAAAATAGCAGCAAATCTCCTCTCCTGGACCCAGTGACCTTCAGTGTCCTTGCAAAGTAGAGCCTGCAACACTGACGCGGGCCCTGCCTTCTTGCTTCCTGCACCTCCCCTGATCTACTCGCTGGTTTAATCTGACACGGATGACAACATCCACGGGGCACAAAAATCCCTGGACTGTATTTCTACTAAATCTATCAGGAAACCAAACCGACTCAATTTCTGCCCCGAGAAACTTCCTCCAGATTCTCATAACCTAAAGAGACATGAAATAAAAAACACACCGTGCCCAGTTAAAAACTGCCAATTTCTCTCTGTGTGCCGGGCCGATCTCCTCTTTAGCTTCCCCAAACCACTCTAGCTACCAACCCCCAACCTCAGCTGAGAAAACTTCAAGGGTTTGGTCTAATTTGGTCTCCAACCAGAGAGTGCCAAAAGACCAGGGCTTGATCCTTTCCCCCGCCGGCACCAGTGAGAAGAATATTCTACTTACGAACTAGCAAAAATAAGCATCATGGTGTGTCAACTGTCTCAGGGCAAGACACCACCACCCACCTGAGTATCATTGTAAGATACTGTGACATCCTAACGATCCTGCCTGGCTTGGACCCAAACAACTGGGCTGAGCCATCCTGGCTTGTGGTCTTAAGCTACTCTAGCCCAGAGCCATCTTCTTAGCAGGTATATATCACGGTGGAGTATTTAATCTTTGGGTACGCACCACAGACACACAAAACTCCCCAATCAATATTCTCTGCAGGAGAAGCATTCTCCCACACTCTACCTCATTTGCTAGGGAGGCTTCTCAGGTCTTTGCTATGCAAAAGTTTTGTGTCCCGGGTTCCTCTCTCACATAGAATGTCCCAGGAGGATCTTCTCCATCATAGTGCTTACCTCTACAGCAAAAAGCAACCACCGCCACAGGCTCTCCTCTGTCCTACCTTGGGTTTGCTATTATGAGCATAGATTATACAGTCAGAGAGAGTGGGGGGGGGAGGATCATCAGTCACAAAATCCATGAGCAATAAATGTTAACGTATGCCAATTTTTATTCAGAACTGGCAATGCGCCATGGCTGATGCTTAATATTTATTGAGTGCCCATAATGGACGAGGCCCCTTCTGACCCTCTTGTGGAACAATCCTCCATAAGGACAGAAAATGCTTTCCTAAGGGAATAAGCCTCTCTCACTGTGAGGCTTAGGAGGGAATCTTAGAGCCAGAATTAATTTTATTACCATATTTCATCAAATTGAAGGTGCCTTTCAATCTCACAATCTTATATTGATGCATTATTATTTTCTAGACCCATGAAAGGAAGACACTACCATTAATTGTGAAGTGTTACGCATGATAGGATGCGTCTCAATTTCAGAGATGTTAAAATGCAACAACATGTGCACGTTGGAATCAATGAGACAGGCTGTTGTGATCTGGCTTTGCCCTTGACCTTGGCACAAAGGCTCTGAACCACTGGTGTGGGCGCTGAACATTCTTACTGAAAACTCTAAGAGGCCTCTGAACTCCCACAAGCCCTTGTTATATTTGAATCAACCCTGTTCTATAGAAACCCTTGATCCTGCCGCCACCACTTTAATTTATACTTGTTTGATTTTCTGCTTACGTGGATATAAGCTAGACCTCTCCTTCCTTATTTTAAATAAAATCCTGCATTTGCTTAACAACAGTGAGCACTGTAAGCCCAACCTCTATTTCTTTTCCTGGACTCCTACATACAGAAGGGAACATATCACAAGTGTTCAACTATGTAATTTTAACAAAGGAAGCTCATCTGGGGAATCACCTCTCAGATTAAAAAAAAAAAAAAAAAAAAAAAAGTCTGCAGCCCCTTAGGTCTCTGGCCTCCTTCTCAACGCCAGTTAACCAATTTGACTTTGGTCAGAACTGGTGCTTCATCTGCCTGGAGAGCCCAGTGCATCGTCCTCTGCCTCAGGCTCCCCTGCTTAACATCACATGCCCACCTTGCATGAGTGGTGGCACTCTGTCCCACTAGGTGCGACAAGGTCAGCTGTTTCCCTTGTGATGGACTTGGGGTTGTTTCCTATTAACGCCACCCTGGAAATGCAGTCAGGGACATTCTAGTACGTCATGGGGCCCACAGGCCTGCACCCAGCAGGGAACGGAGAAGGATTGAACACCTGGTCGCAGGCCCACACATGCTCAGCTTGGGTCCCCACCACTCAGTGGTTTCCCAGAGCCCCTGTGCCACTTCTTACGGCTACTAGCAATGTGTCCATTGTCCAAAGCCCCGAATCTCCAACAGCACCGGCTGCATCCCCTGCGTTTTGCCTATTCTGGTGATGAATCTCATTATAGCTTTAACCTCTGTTTCCCTAATGATAAGTGAACTTGAGAACCTCTCCATAAATTTATTGGCCGTTGAATATGCTCTTTAGTGAGGACCTGTTCCAGTCTTTGGTGCTTTTAAAACTTATTTTGTTTTCTTATTGAGTTTTAGAAATTCCTTACATGCTCTGGATACTGACTCTAAAGCCTTTGTGCTACACCCCCCCTTACACACACATATGTTTGGATAGCTATCTATTATCTCTGACACCCCGTGGCTCATGTTTTAATCATCTTACATAATGAATTTTGATGAGCAGGAGTCCTTGATTTCAATTTAATTTTAAAATAATTCAACTCAAAACCTTTTTCCTCTATGGTTAGTTAGTGGTTTACATCCCCCTCCTCCCATATCTGAAAACATTTCCCCACATCATCTCCTAAAGCCTGATTACTTTCACCTTTATGTTGAGGTCTACATTTCCCTCTGGAATTGAATTTTTGTGCAAATTCCCAATAGGTTCAGGACCATTTTCCCCCACTTTGGTGGCCCTGAGCTGGACCCCAGATACATGCAGGTCTGTCTCTGGGTTATCTATTTCTACACTCTCTTGATTACATTACTTTATTGTCTTAATTAACAGTAAGAATATGTTAATTATTAAGCAGCCACTTGGGTGATTTGTCACCTCTGTGTCAAAAGAACACAGTCCACTGAAATCAAGGAATTTCAAATTAATTCAGCAACTTTGTCTGCATTCCTTCAACCCTGTCTCTTCTTCCTTCTGCTCCTTCAAGGCTTCTATTTTCCACCTCAGAACCCAGAAAAAAATAAAAGACCCTCCCTGGAGAGTGGGAGAGACAAAGTCAGCATTCAGAACCTTTTTTCCTGGCCAGGTATTTGCTTGTATCGTGTTTGGTTTTCAACTTACAAAAGGCAGCAGAACAGCTCATACATTTTAGTGGATAGTCGGGGGGGGGGGGTGATCTCCATTCTCAACTAACTCAATAATCATAAATTTGTTGTATTCTGGCTGGTTTTTATTTTATACATACAATTAGTCATCAATTTCTAATGGTCATAAGCACTATAGGGTATTTGCATTTTTGCAACTTCTTCATAATTTCCATTTAGATGAATACAATATTTGATTGAATATATAACCAAAATTTACATAATCTTTTCCCTACTATCAAATTTTCAGTTGCTCCTTTTTCTCTGAATAAATAACACTGCACTGAACATCTTTAAGTATATGAATTCTTTTTTTCCCAATGGATTTTACTAGTTGACAGGGCCACTGGCAATATTCAATTTTAATACATAAATGGTGAATTAATTTGCATTTTAATGAGGTTGAAGATTCCTCAGTGTTTTTCTAGTTCCGTCTCCTTGTTTGTCCCTTGCACATTCACAGAGCAGGGTCTTAATATTTTCCTTACCAAGTTGTAGTATGCCTCACCAATGATCAAAATAGTAGCTATTTGTATTTGCTAGACCTTGTAACCCTGCAGTGCAAGGACAGTGTGGGGTGTATCTTCACATTGTCAGTGGTTGAGGTTGGCATGTGACTGGCACATAGTGTGCTTGACATTTGTGAGTGAATGAAGTTGTATTAGTTTCAAGTATCCTTCCCTGGATATCATTACCATCTGTGCCTCGTGCATAGAAGGAACTCATGAGTGTTGATTGTTTATTATGATAATGATGACATATGGTATATTTATTTTTAGTGGCATTTGTCATAAATAAGAGTCCCTAAATTGGTTATTTCAGTCTAACAGTCTTATGGATTGTTTTTCTGAGATGTTCCATTTATTCTTGATATTGATAAAAATTCCTCAGTATAAATATAGAAACTTTAGAGAGAATTCCCGATTTTGCTTTCACCCATCAATACGCACTCTTCCTGCTTGGCAATTACTTTGCGTTTCAGCCACGCCAGGTGATAAGTGCTATCTCCTGCTTCATGACCCTGGAACAAGCTGCTCTCCACCTTGTGGAGATGGGCTCTCCGCCTGCCCATCCCTACTAGCTGGCTTACCCCCGGAGCCTTCGACTCCCAGATTAGCCTGCACCCCATGGCCTAGCCCTCTGGGGGCTGGCACATCCAAGCCTGCCCCCGCCATGGCACTTGATGTCAATTAGAATTCCTTTGCTGGCTCCCACCCTTCACTGGTGAATCTAGTCCCTGAGACACAGGAGCAATCCAAGATCTTCTGCTCATGAGTGAAAGTGATTGAAATGAACTCCATGGTCCATCAACCGCTGCAGTTCAACCAATGAACAATTTTATCAAAAAGGAGATGCTGGCCTCTCTCTGCCAGCCACTGGTGAGCTCTCCTCTCTCTCCCCTGAGACCCAGGCAAATCCTCAGATTTTTAAGCCTCGGTACTCTGTGACAATGGTTCGCAACTAGGGTGGCACCTACTCTCCAGGAATCACCTACCAATGTCCAGAGATATTTTAGGTTTTCATCACTGGAGGGAGGAGGTGCTATTGGTGGTCACAAGCTAGGGCTGCAGAAAGTGTACAGCGCCTAGGACAGCAACTTTATCTGCTTTCTTTCAACCCTGTCTCTTCTTCCCAAAGAAACAGACTCCTTTCCAATGACTGCCAGCCCCTGGCTCTCTTTCCCCACCACTGAGCGGTCTCCACCCCTCAGAAGCCTGAGTGTCAGGGTGGAGGTAGGGGTGCAGAACTCCTAGATGCAGCCACGGGCCTGGCTCTGCAATGCCAACCACACGGCAGTCAAAGCTGCACACGTTCCTGTAATGCAGACACCTAACAACCCTTCAGATACACACTCAACGTCAAATTATTGAATTTCCAAGTGCAAGCTCATATTTTCATACCTACTTCTCATTGCCACAAATTAAGTAGCAATATTGGAAAGTCTCACATGAAACAGTAACACTGTGATTTGATTTCAGAATGTTCTGTGCAGCTGGCTTCCACAGGAAACGGGGAAGTTAGAGGAACAGCACTGCCCAATACCCCTGGACCAACCCTGCCTGGCCAGTGGCTCCAAGACGTGTTGCATGAGCTTGCAGGTGGATGTCACTGCAGACCTCTGGCGAGCATTTTTAAAATGCAGAGAGTATGCCCTCCCCTGCTCTAAACCTTCCCCGGCTGCTGGTGACCACAGGGCCCCCAGCCCCAGTGATGTCCTGACCACTTCTCTCTTGTTCATCAGCTCCAGACTGGCCTCTGGACCATTATCAAACCCTCTATACACATGGGGCTGGGGGAGGTCGGGTATGTGGTCCTCTCTTGATTTCAGCCTAGCTCACTTCTTCCCATCACTCAGGCCCCTCAATGTCCGTGTCCAAGGGCCTTCCCCAAGCACCTGCGAGGCGGTGCACCCCATCCACTCTACCCTTGTACATGCTTTTATGTTTTCTTTTTTTGCAGGGCAATGAACTCCATGGTCCATCAACCACTGCAGTTCAACCAATGAACAATTTTATCAAGAAGGAGATGCTGGCCTCTCTCTACTCTTTAAAACCCCTGCCAGCCACCAGTGAGCTCTCCTTGCTCTCCCCTGCGACCCAGGCAAATCCTCAGATTTTTAAGCCTTAGTACTCTGTGACAGTGGTTCTCAACTAGGGTGGCACCTACCCTCTGGGGTTTATCTTCCAATGTAAACCTGACAGTTCACATCTTTATTTATAGTCTGTCTCCACAGCAGGTTGAAAGCTCCATGTATCAGTCCCAGCCCTGAGAGGGGTTTCTAGAACATGGTGGACATTTATTGAATCTGGTGAATGAATGACCCCATCATTGCATTTGGGGATCTATCCCCATCATGCAAAGGCACAAGGAACTTTACTGACCAACTCGGCAAGGAGGCACAGGAGTCTCCCTGGGAGTCTGCCAAGGGCCAGCACTGCAGGGAGACTGCAGGTAACAAGATACTTTTTTTGTTTTAATTTTGTTTTGTTTGTCTTCCACTCAAAGGTCTTGGCAGAAGCTGCCTGTGGTTAACTTAAGCCAGTGGGATTTGGGGAGTTCATAGAAATGTTAAGAAGACTAAAAACCACTCGGGCACCTGGTAGAAACTCAGGGGGCTCCTGAGAACTAAACGGCAGGAGTTGGGAATGGTTGCCACAGCCAAACCCACAAGCCTGGGGGTCTCCTTCTGTTATTTTCACCTCATGTTACTCATGAGGGTCTAAATCCCCAGAAGGAGCATCCATGGGTCACATTTTAGATACTTACTGAATATTCAGAGCAGGAAGAGGAAAGGGCTGGCAGGAAAAAACGCCATGTAGAAAACGCCTGAGGTCTGTGGGAGGGGGCGGGCACCAGGTCCACACCCAGCAAGGCAGTGCGCTGTGGGCAGAGCTGGCCTAGAAAGGACTCAGCGCCCTGGCAGGAAGGGAGATGGACTCTGGGCAGCCAAAGATCGACAAATACCCCTCGGCCCTTGCCCTCCGAGAGCCATCCCTGGAACGATGGATCCCATCTAGTGACCTGAAGCTAGGCCAATTCAGGTGGCTGAATTGAGGAGGGCACCCCTGGGGACCCTGGGATCCCCCGTGCCTGCTTTGGTCTTGGAAACCAAGAGATTACACTGAAGCAGACCTTATCATCTCCCACCACCAGCCTCAGAGCCCAGCAAGAACAGGCATCCAGGAAATGTCTGGGGGCCCTCAAGTCTGAGCAGCATTTCCCAACGCATGGTATGGGGAATTTGACCCTTAGAGTCAAATTGGCTAATCATGGAAGCTGACCATGACCTCAAAAGCCTGTCCATCCCTCATCCCAGAGGATCCTGGACAGGCCTTGTTCCTTTATAATGACTTGTGACTCTACAGTCCTGCAGGGCCACTTGCCTTCCAGAACTCCCAGTTGTCCTGGCAAGAAGGAAGGGAAAGAGGTCATCTGGCCGCTCAACTGCTGACCACAGCCATTACACATACTAAGATTCTGCCTGCTTGGCATCAGTGCAGGGAACCAGGAGCCTGTTCCCTTGCCTGGTATGTGACAGGCTCATTATTGTGATGACAAAATCTTGCCATGGCTTCAGTTCCTCCAGTTTCAGACAGGATTACTGCATCTTTGATATCACAATTAAAATGGATCAGTCAGGGGACTATGATTGATCCCTGAACTATCGTGCGGGGCTGTTGAGAGTGCTAAAATACACCTTGAGCAGAAACACTGGATCACAGGGATCAATAACCAGAGCTATAAGGGTGTGATTGCTGCAGGTCCTGGGTAGGCCGTGCTGGCAATTAAAGAAACGGTGGACTTCAAAAGTGCCTCACCAGGAGCGTGTGACCTTGCTTTTTTTAGTGAAATTCTAGGTTTCCTTAGGGTGTCAAAACTTCCAAATTCTTCTCTGTCGGCAAGGATATTTCCGTCCAGCAGCTACGTCGGCTGTCACGACAAAGGCCATCTTGCTCAATTTAATTAAGACCTGGAATCCAGGTCAGCTAAGCAGGAGTGGTGACTTTTTAAAAAATCATGGAGGTAATTTAAACTTACATGCTTATAAGAATAGCCTGCCTCCCGAGTGAACCTCTGGGCTTCCTGCTGATGAGACAGCCGGCAACCACCCAGGTGCCCTGCGAGTGGGTCCTAGGAAACCTGGCAATGGGGCCACTTCTTGGTTGTCTCTGTGTGGCCCAGGCCTCCTGCCCAGAAGCCATTTCAGACTTTTTTTTTTTTAAAGAGGCAAGGCATGAGCAAGGGGAGATCCACCATTAGAGAGAAGTCACCCCTAGTTCATGTCCACCTTCCGGCAATTAGAAGTGGCCGAGGCTAGCAGACAGATTTTGCACTTCGACTTCTCTGGTCCCCGCAGCAGAGAAACACAGGCCCCAGCTGCGGGCACAGCTGATTTCATGTCACAGTGAATTTGCCTGGCGTGAGCTGCAGGAGTTTTCTCCGAATGAGGCCAGTTGGTCTCTTTGTCAAAAATAGGACAGGTCGCTTGGACAAATGCATGGAATTATTCACAATCTGTAAAGCACAAGTCTGCTCCTACTGTGGAGATGCCTCCTCTGTGACATGTGAAAGCTCCTTCCGTGGGCACTGGAGAGTCCCAGATTCCAGCTCCCCCGCCCCCAGGTGCGCCATTTATCTTCTGTGACTCAGTTTTCTTTTGGTCAAATCTGACAAGCGTGTCTCTAAAGATCTCTGTTGCCTTGACATTCTTGGGATCTCTAAAGCTCCATTTGGAAATTCAAAATGCCAGAGAGATATCTTATTTATTGGTGTATTTTTTTCAAGGTCTCTCTCAAAGTGAGCACCCATTAAATCCTGCATGGGTGGATGGAAGGGGGGAGGTGGGGGTGGGTAGATGGATGAATGGATGAATGGATGGTGCAGGGAGGGAGGGAGGGAGGAATGGAGTTGGGTGACTGGTTGCTATGCCTCTTGCTATTTCACAGTCCTTTGAGAATTCCAGGACTTCTCATAAGGCCTCTGCTTGAGCTTTGACTGTCCCTGGAATGTCATGCAGAGCCCAGGGGAGGGTGCCGACCTGCTAAAGGTCACCTGCGGCATGCAGAGGTACTCCTCTGGCTTTGCTTTCCAGCAGTTGGAACAGTTGAATCAGTCCTTTGGGACTGGTTTTGCCAAGTGGACAGTTCTGACCGCTTGGGCATCTCTCTGGCTACTAGAATGTCTGTCTGTCCTTCATCTGGTCCCTAAAGCCTCTCTGAGGACGTGGTTCACGACCCACCCTGCTGCTCCACTTTACCCTCAGTCAGCACTGCACCTGACCATTCTAGGCCACTGCAGAGGGACTGGGCTCTGGGCTGTGCCTGCTATATTTCTTCAAGTCACCTTGCTAGTTTTGTGTAACAGCCCCCCCCCCCCCCATTGCTGTCCAGATAGCCATTTGATCCACCCTGTGACACACCCAGGCACTTATAGAGACCTTCTAATGGCCCTTCTGTAAGAATCTGGGGCCTTAAAAGGACTTCCTGTGACACTGCCAATGGCCAAATTAAGATTCCAAACACAAGCTGCTGTTCCATGCAATTACATCCCCCTCAGAACTGGAAGGCAGAAGCAGCCTTCAAATGTGGCATTTAGGACCCTAACTGCTCGTGAATGATGAAGGCTGATTTCTGCAGCATTAATCATTGACCTCTTGCTGCATTAATTGTGAAGGGTGAAAACTTTTATGAAGGCAGCTTCTTAAATGCTAATTCCATCTTTTTGGAGAGGGAACAAGAAGCCCAGCTCATCCTAATAGGGTGACACAGACACACTCCCTCCAGCCAAGATTTCTCTTGAGCAGCGTCTGATGGACACATTCTAATGATGGGAAAGCAGCTGGCTGGAGACCAGACCTTGGGCACCCTTCAGAGAATCCCCAGCCTCCTGCATGACACATCTCAATTACCTAGAAACGCCCGTGTGGGGACAAATGGCAGGTTCTGAAATCAAGAGCAAGAGACGAAGCTTCCAGCTGCCTAGCAGAGGCAGACATCTGAAGGGGTCTAGCCATGCAGTGACTTACAAGGGGGGAAGTTTTCCATGCACTTTAAAATTCCACATCTTTAAAATTTTAATTAAACTTATCAGAAAAATGGATGCTCACAGGTATAAGCAGCCATTTGCAGAAAAAAAAAATGGACTTATGCATCATCCGAGTTGTGATAATATGGGCTAATATATAAAATATCCATGCTTCCTGTTCCGGGTGCATAGGACATCCCTCCCAACAGTAAATCCGCATGCATACTTGGTAATCATTGCAGACAGGAGCCACCGACCCTGCAAAGCTCTGTCCATAGGAGGAGCAGGTCCGGGGGATGCCAGCTGCCAGGAGAGCTGAACACGGTGGGGTCTCCAGACCCCCAAGACTGCCCAGAACCTTACTGCAGACCAGCCTTCCTCTGCATTCACCAACTTCTCTTTTGACTTGCAAATATGCCTCAGAGCTTTCTCCTACATTAACTAGAAGACATTGTTCATATTTCTTTCCTCTTAAAATCCAGATAATAAAAATTGTGGCTGCCTGCATGTGCACTATGTGCTGGGCCCAGTGCCAGCACAACCTCACTTACTCCTGTCTGAATGACTCAGGGGCTATCATGCCCTGTTCTAATAACAGAAAGCAGAAGGTGGAGAGCTGAACTCCCCGCACCGCCACTTAACCGGCCACCCCTCTGCCTTCCTTCGGGGGCCAGGCAGCAACCCTGGACCAGACCTCTGCCACAGCTGAAGGTGCTGCTCAAGAGGGCAAGGGGGCCCCCGGGCTGGAGATGGTAGGAGCCAAGAGCCCAGCGAGATCACAGAGGGGCAGAGAAGGCAAGGACAGGAGGAGCTTCTGCCCGGCAGCTCTCGGGGCCTGTGGAGTGCCTGGCCCGACACCACCAAGGAGCACCACAAGCCACCACCGTGCTCTCCTAGGTGCCAAAGCCCCCAGGAGGCACAGTGACACGGCTTCCAGGCAGATGCTCGCGACAGCCCACACAGGCTTGGTCTGCACCTGACACTAAGTCGTCCTGAGACTCTGCAGGTCTCTGGGCTGAAGACAAGAAGCCACACCTCCTGGACCTGGAGAGGGGTGGGGTGTGAGGACACAGGCGGCCAGGTCCCCAATTGCTCCATCCCCCACCGCGCAGCCTGTGGATGCTCTGTCCAACACCTGTCTGAGTGCACCTGTTCTTGGCGGCCACCATCCTGGGCATCACCCTCCCTCCGGGCAGCTGCGGCAGGCATTCACTCCTGTCCTATGATTCCTGTCATCAAAGGCTCCAAGGAGGTAGAAGACGCAGGAACTTGGGCCTTGAGACAAAAAGTCCCAGACTAAGGGGTATCTGCTTTGGGTCAGGAATGTCAAACAGAAGTTTGTCATCCAAGGAGCAAGGCAGGATGGGAAGTGTGTTGGGCCAAGGAAGCAGCATGTACAAAGGTTCCGAGCAAGGGAAGGGCCTGGCACACTCATGGAGCTAAGTTGCCCTTACTCTGTCCAGTCTGCCTAGAGGGTGCAGCCGTGTTGTCCTTGTCATTTATATTCTGCTTCTTAAACAGGGTTGCCCAAATTATACAGGTGTCAGGCCTCACAATGCCTGTCCCCCACCAGCATATATGAGTGGCCTTCTCACAGAGCAGCACAAATCCTGTAACTTCTGCCTCTGAGACCCTTTGACTGCTTCTCCTGCACAAAACAGGGACCTGCCTGTTCCCTTGCCCCTTGCCAGTCACCTTCCCTGCCATCCCCCTTCCCCTGTAGGATCAAGCCACATGAGTTTCCTTCTCACTCTGCGAGTGTGCCAGGCCCTTCCCTTGCTCAGGACATTTGCACATGCTGCTTCCTTTGCCCAACACACTTCCCATCCGGCTCCCTGGATGACAAACTTCTGTTCGACATTCCTGACCCAAAGCAGATACCCCTAAGTGTTGGACCTTTTGTCTCCTTGTGGCAACAATTTGCTTATTGTCTTTTCACTTGATTTCTGTCTCTTCTGAACCAGGACAGAGGTCCCCTTGATGCTCTGTTCAGCACTACACACTTAGTGCCCAGTGGCCACTGGCATGTAGCAAGTGTCCGCTGAAAGGGAACCACTACCTGACTCACCCAGCCTCTTCCTTCCCAGGCCTGAGACCAGAGAACTTCTTGGAGGGGAAGGACTTGAACGCCAAGGGGCTGAATGCTGGACAGGCAGCCTAAGGACCAGTCCAGCGGGCAGAGGCAGCGACAATGGCACAGGAAGGAGTGGCTTGAAGGAGCCACGAGGCACACCTTCCTCTGCAGGGGAAGGACCAAGTGGCCAGAGCAGAGGGGTGAGGGCAGGGCAGACACTGACCTCGTCGAATGGCCACGGGTGCTGGAGCACGGTGGCCTTGGGGAGCAGCCCCCGAGTCCTGTAACTTCATAAGAAAAGGGATGAGACTGGCCTAGAAAGGCACCCTGTCTCAGACCCCATGCCAGAGGTCCCACAGGCCATGCGTGACTGGCAGGCTCAGGCTCAGGCCTGCCAGGGCTCCTTGGGGTTCATGTTCCGGGCCACAGCCATGGGTTGAGTCCTGACACGGTGCTGGACATGGGGCTGCCAGGACATCTGTGGTGGCAGGGTGCCTCGGGTGGGGAGGGGGTATCTCTGAGCCTCACTATGTACCAGGCACAGACCCAGCACAGACCTCAAGATGGGAAGGGGACCTCTGCCTTAGGGAGAAAAGCTTCAGCGGCCTGTGAGCTGCTTTTCTGAATCCCCTGATGCTCCTCTGCTAAGGGGGGCAGCTAGAGTTTCCAGGTGGGTGACTGTGGACAACAGCTCAGATCCTTGCGACGCCCACTGGACTGCAGGATGTGGAGCTGGACCCCATAAATGTGCCTGTGGCCACAGAGGGCTGCAGGGCTGTCACTCTCCACACCCCCAGGTCTCTACTCCTCTCACTGAACTTTCCGCTGTTCCCAGAGATGTGGGGGCTCTTTTCTCATCTCTAGGGAGCTGGTATTAGGCCCCCTTGGCCTGGACAGGGCCTGTGTGTTCCCACTTTTGCTCTTGGCCCTGTCGGCACCTTGGAACATTCTCAGACCCCTAGATTGGGCACAGGATCACCTCAGCTGGCAGCTTGCTGATCCCAAACACAGGAAGAGACCACCACCCACTGCCAGCTCACCTGGGGGCTGCTGGGATACTGAGTGCTCTGTAAGCCATGAGGCTCGAGGTGGTTTGGTTTGGGGCGTTCATGGGTCCACAGATACCTGAACCTCACAATTACAGCTTATGCTTCAGCCCTGCCTAGTCTTCTGACAAAATGTCACCTTGGGGTCTGACTGGTGCCTCCTGTCATCTCTGGATGCACCCCTGCCCCAGCCCCACATGCCAAAGCCCTTCCTGGGCTCTGATGGCATTTCCCACTGTCCCTCCACCCACTGCCCGGAGCCCATGAGGCAGGAGCTTTGGCAACGGGTGTGAGCAGTGGAGAAGAGGAGCTGGGTGGGGTGCTGGGCCCACGGTTCCCCAGAGAGGGCCTGCAGAGATCAAGGTGGGGAGGCGCACAGAGCAGCCAGGTCGCCCAACACCTGGGGGCATGGTGCACAGGCCGGGACGCACCTGACCAGGGTGCCGAGGTCCCCACTGCAGGTCCTGGCCAAGGAGGATGTGGGGCAGGAGGCTGTGTGGGGAGCTGGCAGAGGACAGGAGCCCCGCCGAGGTGAGGCTGCTGGGAGAGTGAGGAAGGAGGCTGGGGAAGGCCCAGGAAGGAGGGGCATGAAGGACCCACAAGGCCTGAGGACAGACCTGAGAGCAGGGACAGCATCACTGCGAGGGGAAAGCTGCGTGGCAGGCCTGGAGGGAGCCCCAGGTGGTCCCCAGGTCCCCAGGGTGGCCTTTCACTGTGTGCCCCACCTCAACCCACACCCTCCTACCTCCCCCAACAGACAGCACAAACTGTGTGCTTCAGAAAATAGTAAGATAGAGCACCTGCCGACAGCTGTCCTTTTTACGGGGGGGGGGGGGGGGGGTGTGTTGGGATTAACATGCAAAGCTAATTTAAAAATCAAAGATCAGGTTTAGTCACTGATCCCTGATCTCAAAAATGGTCAACTGTTGCCCAAGGTCACAGAATCAGCAGTAGAAGAACTGAGGTTTCACCAGGCACAGACTCCTGGGCCTTCTCAAGACAAGAGTGTCATCCTTTGACACAAATGCCACCCAGCTCACAGTCCACAGTCCACAGTCCCAGACCTCAGCCCAGGGGGCGGCTTCCGGAAGGGAGATTGGAGCCCAGGGCTGTGGGTCCTCAAAGCCCCAGGCGCCGGTCTCCATCTCTAACCACCCTCATAGATCCTCTCCTAAATCCCATAAAAAGAACAGAGCAGCCATCAGGGAGCCACGTGGGAGCTGAGTGGGGAGCTGGACCCCAGCCAGCGCCCGTGGGAAGGATCCAGAAGAAAGGGCAGTGTTCGGGTCATTATAGCAAAGCCATTTAATACCGGAAAAGGAAGGATTTTAAAAGGCAGTCTTATTATAGGATATTACTGAGTCTGTCCCATCTTGCAGTTAAAACCCAAAGCACATTTCTTCCTCTTCCGATATTCCTGGGGTGGGGGCGGCCCTCCACCCTGAGGACCCAGCAAGAGCAGCACATCAACTCTGGCTCGAGGCACTAAGACCATCACACTCGGCCATAAAATAAAGTGGACCTGGGATTTAGGAAATCCAGTGCACATCAATAAGGAAGGAGGATATCTCTGGATTAAAATGGATGGTCCTGATAATAACCTATTCATTCCACGGGCCCCAGGTTAACCACAAGAAATCTCAATGTTCAGAGACAAAGTGGTGGGCTTTTACTCCAGCCATGCCCGGCCCCCTTCCAGTTCTGTGAGGACAGATTTCAAACCATGTGTGTGTGTGGGGGGGGGGGGGGGCTGGGTGGCACCCCCTGCCCAGGGGCACATTCAACTGCCTTGTGCCAGAGCTCCTCCGAGTCTGTGTGTTTTATAAATTGGCTTCTCGTAAGAGTGTGGTTGAAGAAAGACTTTCATTTAAAAATAACATGAACTGCTTTAGGGAGACTCAGGGCCCTGTGATCCGTGCTGACCCCGAATGGTCAAGGTAGTTGGTGGAAAATAGAAACTTCACAGCTGAATCTGAAAATATGATTCAGGAGTTCCGCTCAGCACAGAGGCCAAACATGGCCTTGTCGGAAGCCGGCCCGGGGAGAAAGATCTGGGAGGTTTTATAATCACAAGGTCTCCCCTGTGCCTGAGATCGACAGGTGACATGAAGCCTAGGCTCTTCAAGAAACAGTGGCACTTGTGAAGAGGCCAGAGTGTACCCGTCTCCTACTCCAACGCAACAGTTTGCATGAGACATGTGACGTCCTCTCACCCCCTGGGAAGCTGCAGAGGGGCATTGGCCCTAATTTTCTGCTTATGGCAATTATCAGCTCTCACAGTCCTCACAAGCCCCCCGCTAGGCACAGGCCTCCCTACCTACTGCCTGTCACCAAGAGCTGGCCCAGGCAAGCCATCAGAGAGGGGGACAGAGAGGGGGACAGAGAGCGCCAGTCCTGACCAACAAGAGGGGATGTGGGTGGGGGGCGATTTGTTCAGAACCAAATTCTTCAAGAAAGGCCTTGTGGCCAAGGTGCTGGTTGGTACCAAGAGGTAAAGCAAGCAGTGAGCAGCCCAGGTGTGCCCAGGGAGGGTAACGTTTGGCTTCACGTGGCTGTTGCTTCACTTGGTGTCCGTGTCCTCTCAGCTGTCACAGTCTGGCTGCCAGAGAAGTATCCCTTCTGCTCTGGGACCCTGGACATTAACATGGCACCACGTGACAGCACAGTGGGCTCCCCCAGTGTGTCTCGTTCCGTGTGCCACCTCTGTGGCTCTGATTCATGCACATCATCTTTTTGGATGCGCTTGCTAGTGCGCGACAGGGGCCCATAACGGCGGCTCATGTGGACATGATCATATAAGCATGCAACATAATTTCTCCCATTTCAGCCCCTGCTCCCTCCTGCCCTCCTCCCTCTGTCTGTCCCCTCCCTCTGTTTCTCCCTTCTCTTTTTTTTTTGATTGGTGCTTTGTAGAGTTGCATAAAGATGGAACTCACCATGGGGCTCTCACATGTGTACACGGCGCGCCTTGGACCACTTCATCTGCAGCTCCTGCTTTTCCCTCCCTCCTCCCTCCCCTTCAGCCTCCTCCTCTACTGCGCTGACCTCCCTTCTGTTTTCGTGCAACTCTCCCTGCCACCCACACTTTTTCGCCTTACTTCTCTCCAGCTTCTGCATATGAGAGAAACATTCCACCCTTGACTTTCTGGGTCTGGCTTATTTCACTTAGCATGATGGTCTCCAGTTCCACCCATTTACCAGCACATGCCATCATTTCCTTCTTCTTGATGGCTGAGTAAAACTCCATTGGGTATTTTGTAAAAGCCCTTTCCTCAGCCAGCCGGGCAAATATCACTAAAGACGTACCAACTTGTGACCAAGTGGCTTTTCTCCATGCCTGCTTAACGGTATTGCCCTTGAACAGGCAGCAGGCTGCACGGCAGGGCCAGTAACATCTGGGGACGCGCCTTCCATTCTCAGGACACCTGGCTGAGGCTCAGCAGGTGGACCAGATTCACTGAGGAGAAGGAGCAGGCCACAGAGCTCGGGCGGGCTGCACAGGTGTTCAGGGGGCACTGGAGCAGAGGAGCAGGGGGCGATCCACGCACAGAGCCTGGGTCTCAGGGCCTTTTGGACCTCTTATTCCCAGGGCAACTGGACGGCATGGAAGGGCTTTAAGTAGACTGTGGCCTGGCCTGAGGAGGCCCGTCCACCCCACATCCATCTCAGTGTCCAACTTTCCCACACCTGGATCAGGTCCTGTGACCAGCTCCTCAAGTGCACACGAGGCAGGAACTGCGCTCACACGCCTCTGAGGAAGCGATGGAGTCCACCGGATGCACTTCTGTGGGACACGAAGCCACACAGACTGGGAACCTGCAGCTGGGCTCTGTGCTCAGCACACGATTCCACCAACTGTCTGTTAAGTTGGTTATGTGCTGGGTGATGGGCAAAGAGGAAGCCGGAGGCCAATCTCAGGGAAGAAGAGCTCCTCATGGCTACACACACAGGTGAGGGCAAACCCAGGGGGGAGGCCCACGGGGGCTCAGCAGCATTCAGGAGGAGACGTGGGCACAAGGGCTCCTCCTGAGGGAGTGGGGGGACTTGCTCATCGCGGGGTGGCCTGGTCTGCTCTTTCCCTGTATGTCCTCCTCCTAGGCACAATATGCCCACGTGAGCCTCTTCACGTCTCCACAGGAAGGACGGAGTGTGCTTTATTCTTCTGTGATCAGAGCAGTGGTGCCAGCCTCTCCTCCTCCACTTTCCAGAGCAGGGTAAACATGGGCAGAGGAAGCACCCAGCAGACCCACAGTGGCCACTAACGGGAACCTTTGTCCCCCTGGACAAAAGAGGCCGAGTCATGGGTCAGGAGCCTGAAGCACGGGATAGATTCCTGGGGAAACCCCAGCACGGAGGCCATCCCTGCCTGGCTCTGGGCCTCTGCCACACCATCGGGCTCCCTCCTGCCCTGTGGGCTGGCCCTGGGGTCAGGAAGACCCCTGACACAGAAATGGCGCCAAGAAGCTGCTTGGTTCAAACCATGCCACCCTAGCCAGGAAGCCACTTCTCACACTGTCACCTGAACTTGGGGATGTAGTGAGGAGGGCAACCGGGTCCCGTCCTCAGAGCCACCGGCCATGGAGAGAAGGAGGAGGGGTAGGGCCGTGGCCCAGCAGCACCAGGAGGACTCTGATGGCAGGGCAGAGGCAGGGCAGGGAGCCAATCAGAGGAAGCTTCTGGCAAAGGGTGGCTTTCACAACGACAATCCACAGGGGGCGGGCAGGCAGAGGAGCCTCTGGACAAGGAGAGAGCCCACGGAGGGGAGGCAGCGAGATCGGAGAGAAGTCTAGAAGCACAGGCCTGAGGCGTGCTGTGCCCGGGAGCTGCTGCTTCATCCTCTGAGGATGGCTGTGACCACGGACCAGAGAAGCTGCACTGATTAAAGACACTGTCCTAAATTGCTCAGAAGATGCATTCTCCCCTGGGCAGCAAGGAGTCTAGGGAAGGGGCAGGAGGAATGAAGAGCCATCAAACAGCCTCGGTATGAAAAAACGATAAATCCACGTGCTTCAGCTCCAGCACCTGAGCCTTCATAAAAGCCAGGCTGTAGGGAGGGCCAGCGGACGCGTGTCCCTCCTCTTCTCCTCTAGAGAGAAACCGCATTCCCAAGCCACTCCTGGAAGAGGGGTGCGGCTCTGCTCACCGTCAGGCCAGGTGCTCTGCTTCGGGAAAACAGGGCAACGCTCCTCAAAGCAGGACCAGGGGCATGTGTTCTATTGGAAAAAAATAACTGATTCAACGCCAACCAAACGAAACGATTGCTAGGGGACAGCGAAGCCTGCTCTTGTGAAAGCTGGAATAAGGGAACAGTTATCCTCAGGTTTTAAATGAAATGTAACTACATTATCCCTCCCATCCATCAAAGGCCCACCCTTTAAAAACTGCCATCTGTAAAGGTCAGGCTTAACTGATCAGGAGGAAGAAAATTTCATGCTGTCCCACTTCCCTCCTGGGCCAAGCAAGTCAGTAATTAAAAATTCCGAGAGCCCTTCATCAATCCCCATGACCTGCATTTCTGCTAACCTGTTTCCCTGGACATGGCCCCAGTGAGGCACCTGACTCACAAATCACCCCGAGTCCAGCATCCAGCAATCTCCTCTGCAGACAGGTAGCACAGCAGTGTGGGAACGGCAAACAGAATCTTTTTATAAAGTGTAGAATCGGAATTTGAAAGGGACTTTCTACCTTCCTCTGATTTTAAAAACAGATGTGAGTTTGGGTCGAAATAGTCATCTTTCCTAGATTTTTTTCTCCCTTAGTGTTCCTCAGCATTCAGATCCTATTAATCATAGTAAACTGAAATTTTACACAAGCCAACAGATTTCAAAGGCCTCGCCAAGAGGGCTGTTCAACCATAAGAAATCAGCTCCCCACCCTGCCCAGTCTGGAAATTCCAAGGTCTAAGGCAGCAAATGGTCGCATGGTACAAATGGAGGAAGTAAAACCCAAACCTGGAGACGGCATTTTCTGCAGACTCCTGCCTGAGCACGGCGCATGCTATTTGGACCCCAGACCCCACTGCTGCAGCCCCTCCAACAGAGCCTACTGCCCCATGGAGACCAAGAATCCTGAGCCCTCTCTGTGTCCGGGAGAACTGAGGAACGAGGAAGTGGAAGAACAGTCCTAAAGAAAACCTGACCAAAGGAGAAGTCCACAGTGGCACTGAAGATACCTCGATGTGACAACCAAGGCTGGGCCAGATCAGTGGTTCCCAGGATAACACTCTTCCTCCCACGCCACACGTGTGGGCCCCTTCAGGGTTTGAGCCTCACCCTCTTCCTCTCCTGTGGTCATCTCAGCTGACCTTGTGGTTCCTCAAACCACCCAGCTGTACACGACCATCATATCCAGACCTCCGAACCTGCCCTGTCTCCCAGCCTCCCACCAGACCCAGCCACTTCCTGGAAACTGGAGCAGGGGCCTCACAGGAAGTAGTTAAACCCCACACATTCCAGACCACCCACCAGCACCCCCCTTTACCCCATCACCCCTACATCCTGCATTCCCTGCCCCATCATTGAACATCTTTAACTTGTCCCTTATCCCAACAGCTGGTAGGTAATTAGGTCACTTCCTGGGGCTCTGACTGTCCACCACAGTCCCTGTCCTGGCTGGACCCCTGTCCTCCCCTGCCTGGATCAGGTCATGGACTCCAACACCTTAAAAGAGTTAATGGTCCCTCTTGGCCTCCTCAGTAAATACAGATGGGAAATAAATAAATAATGCCACTAATTTACTTGGGCTCCCCACCAACTCATAGCTTCCTAACGACACTAGCTGTGTGAGCAGCCCGGGGGCTTCCTTAAAACACCTCGCCTTCCACCCTGGGGCTTGCCCACACGGAGAGGGTTTCAAACATCAGCATGGCAACGTTGCTGCAGGAATGACCTCTGCAGCGCCCGCTGACCTTGAGACACCCTAAGCCTACTCACTCCTTCGGGGACAAGGGCTTGGCCCTTGGTGCCCTGTGGGGGAGCTGCCCTGCAGTTAGTCATCCACATGCTGGGTCCACGGAAGCCATGCGCCCACTATTGGCCTTGTCTCCTGATCAGAGGTGACAATGTCAAGACGGAGCAGCTCTGGATGAAGGTCCACGCTCCTGCTGCTAAGGCCCTGGAGGTCCCGGTTCCCCCACGTCTGCATCCAGCGGATCTTCCTCCCTCGACATTTACTGGCTTCCTGACAACTTCCCTTTTGTCTGTGATAATGCGTTTCAGGTCCTTGACACCCAGGATTTGACCTAAAACTCTGCTCCTGGGTTTCCCAAAGTCCCAAGAAGGCTGAGCAAGACCTCGTCCTGTGCCCTTTTTACAAGCGTGGGAGCGGAGTGCCTTGGTTTGTGCCCCTCCAGGGCTGTGCAGAAAGTGGACTGCCTCTGCAGCCTCATGGTGTCAGTTCACCAGCTCCACCCTCGTGAGAGGGTCAGTGCTGCTCCCACAGGGGTGGGACAGTCATGGCAGGAGTGGGTTCCTAACACAAACTCTGAGTTTGGCCCCTCTCCCTCTCTCTCCCCACCTTGTGCAGTCGCACCACGTGATGGCTTCTACCAGATTATGAGGCACAAGAAGGCTCTCACCATGTGTGGCCCCTCCACTGTGGATGTCCCCAGCTCCAGAACTGCACCAAATGTACCCCATTGTTTGCCATGTGCCAGGATGTGGTGTCCTGGTGCAGCCAGAAGCAGACTGAGATGGCAGACCAGGTTCTTGATGCAAAGTCCTCCTGCTTTTCTGGGGAGAAAGCTGGGCCACCACAGGCACAGAGGCCCAGGAGGCTGCTCCGGCCCATGCTCTAGGAGAGGTGAGGCAGGACTCCTCCATCTCTGCTTCAGTCCTGCTCCTCTGTGCCCTCTTCTTTGCAGGGCCTTGCCTTGGACTGCTGAGTCCAGTTAACAGCGAAGAGTTCCACTGAGCCCAGTTCTATCCAGACTCCTGCCAATCCGGCTTAGGGAGCATCACCCAGCCTGGTTAAGCCCCCCACCTTAGCTAGCAAGTTCTTCTTAGTCATGTCCATCCACTTAGTAATATCCTCCCCTGCCCTGTGGCTACACATGCCAGCCGCCTTGACTGTACCCAGAGTTGAGCGCAGCTCCCTATGCAAGTCTCACTCCCCTGCTGTAACAACTCGAATAAAATCTGTCTTGTCTCTTAACAAGTGCCAGAGCAACTGCTAATAGGAGAAACAACCCTAGAGGATGATGCCCTGGGCACAAGAGGGCTCCGTGGAAAGTCCACTCCAGGGAAAGCATGGTGCCATGCAGTAGGGCTCCTTGCCCTGCCCAGGACCACCCGGGGTTCAGGACAGCTTTCCACTGGACCACACTGGCGGGTTTTGTTTTAATGCCAGGAAACTTTTCTCCCTCCCCACCCAGGGTTGCTTGGGCACACTTCCTGAACTCTGGGTCACTAACCCTAGCCTGGGAACAGCACGGACTTGGCTCCTGAGTGATTAACCTGCTGATCTCCCCTGGAGCAGCACCCACTGTGCAGGTGCCCAAGGCCAATTTGATGTGGCCCAGTCCGAGATAAAGAGGAGCAAGGTGGCCTCATCTCAGTCACCAGGTCTGATTGCTCTTGCAGCCCCCTTGATTGTTCTAGGAAAACTCATCACTCTCTCCTGGTCCCCAGGCTCCCTGCAGGGTGCAGAGCCAGACAGGCTTCCAGGGTTGCTTCTGCTAAGCCAGGAAAGCAGCCCAGTGCAGTCACACTCCTGCCACAGATGGTGGGGGGTAGGATTTCAAAGGGTCCACACTAAACACCTGCCACCATAAAAGACTAAGCTACAAACCACGCTTGGGGCTTCCAGGGAGGATTAAATAGGAAAGTTTCTTTCATATATTTTTGTCTTCAGTTGACTATGCCAGTTATGGAAAGAAATTCAGTTTCCCAACATCTTTGATATAGGCAGGTGGTGGCAGGTAATGAAAAGATATAAACGTAAATGTGTGTGTGCATACAAATGTATATGTACACACACATACAATATGTACATATATATATACCCAAACATACATAGGTATTCTTCATCTACAACAACCCATCTGCCACATGCAAGAATCAAAATGAGGATTAAAAACTAAAATTTGCCACAGTAAAACATTCTTTTAGAATTGATTTTTGCAGCGAATTGAACGTTCTATTAATCCAGTAGTCCACAGTACCATCAGAACATTTGACCTGAATCCATGTGACTTCTAATAAAAAGGGGACGGAGGGAGCTTGTTTTCACATAATTTATGTTAACAAACTTAATAAAAGTTATGAACCGTAACCATCTCGCCTAGTGTTTTTACAGTTTAACAGCTATGAATTGAAGCTTCATAAAAAACTGATTTATGAACGCACAGCCACCATGCCCCAACTGCAAAAACGTCCACTGCGCTGGGAGAAGCCACATTCACCTCACACTCACCCCTGGAACTGCCGGCTCCAGGAGGAGCCCGCCTGGGCCCACCTGAGCCCGCGCCCCTGTCAGGAGTGCCCCAGGTACGACCCGAGGAACTGACAGTCCTTACCCACCGTCTGCTTCCCTGTGGACGCTGGTCTACAGCCAGGGTGGAAAGGTAAACCATTTCAAACCTTGTGGTGCCACTGAGCTATCATCGCATGTTTGGGAGGAACCCAGGCTCCAAAGTACATTTCGTTATTAATAAAAATAGAGAGAGAAGAGGTCAATGGGGTCCCAGTGGAGCCCAGCTCTTTACCTGCGTTCAGAAGACTTTCACCTCTTTCCCGGGAAGATTGATCTTTAGGGGATGAGAAAACCCGGCTGTGGATCTGGAAAATAAACAGAGACCATCCCCAGTTTAATATTTTTATTTGCCAGATACATAATTATCAATAATATACATTATTAAAAAAACAGGAACACCCATAGACTCTCTCCTTTCCCCCAAGAAAGAACATGTAATGAATACATATTTCCACTTTCTCCTGAGTTAACTCTGTCAATGAATAAAAGATAAGTATCTGGTGATTTCCAGGAGGGAGGGAGGAAAGGAGAAAAGCTGTAATCAGCCAGCATTGATTCTGCCGTGGATTTTGTTAGCAGATCAAAAAAACCACATCTAATGTTTCTGGTCTCGCCCATCCCAGGGCTGAATGGGTGTTGAGCTAAAACCGAATGTTCAATAAATATTGATAAATCAATTAACCACAAGCAATTAAATTTCAGGAATTAGCCTGTAAGGCCCAATGAAAATAAGATTAATGTACACAAAAGTATTCTGCTATCTACACTTGTGATCAGCTGATTCTCTCTGCTGAAAGGCAAAGATTTATTCTGCAAATCTGTCGTGCTTGCTGTGAGTCTCTGGGCTCTGATCCGAGTGGCAATGGAGCTCTAGAGCCTCTCGGCCCCGTGGCCCTCCCACACCCTGTGCCTCTGGCCCCTCAGAGCACCCTACGACCTCACCCCAGGGAACATGGCTGACAAGGTCCACAGCAACTGGGCGTGATTGGCAGGGCATCCCCAGCCCAGCTCCATCCTGAGCCCAGGTTCCCTTCTTAGCCCCCAGGCGAGGTAAGCTCACTTCTCCTTCTTGGCCCCTCCACCTTGCTCCTGAGCAACCTCTTCTGGGATGGCAGGGATGGGGGAAGCTCTAGCCATACAGCTCTTCTGTCCCAGAGAGAAGGTTGGCCCCCCGACCCCATGGGGACAGACGTGGAAGGGGCTGGGCTGAGCTCGGAGGGTTTACTGCTCCTGCCACTCCCCAGCGCCCTGTCCCAGGCCTCACCCTCCTGCTCTCAGCAGCAGAGAAGCGCTGATGGTGCTGGGACTCCACTGCTGGGACTCCACTGTGCCGGTGGCTGGGCTCAGTGCTCTGTGTGCAGCACCTCGCTGAGCTCTCATGGCTGTTAGAAAGACCTGCTCTCATGAGCCCTGCTGTGACAGCCCAGACAGCTAGGCTTCAGCCAACCAACAGGCCAAGGTCACCCAGCTGGGCTGAGATGAAGCTGGGACGCGGAACTGGCCAGGCATACCCAGAGCACCGAGCTTTCAGCCCCGTTCCAAATACTGTTGTTATTACTGTTATGTCTCGGGGTCACCACTTGGCGAGCTGGCCGGACCTGCCAGCACTCACGTAGCCGTCATACATCCAGCGTCCTTCTCAGATTTGGCATAGACAGGCCGCAGGAAATACCAGAGAAGACATGAAGAATTTTTCAGGGAGGAAAAAAGAGTGTCAAGGCATTGGAGAGCAGCTGGCATATAACATGAGCCCCAAGTTTGACAGCAGAAAAGAGTCCCAGCCCCGATGCTTGGACGGAACTCATCAGGGAGGTCTGCAGTCGTGGGAGGCGGAAGGGGCAGGGGAAGCGGCTGGGGAGCTCCTGCTCTGCTCCTCCTGACGGCTCTTATGGGCTCTTCTGAGGAAGGCTGCTGTGCCCACTTCTCCTGCAGCTGTGTCAAATCCAGCAGTTACTGACCTGGGAGGGGGCTTCCCAGAATTAACTTCCACTCGCTTACTCCCCCTGTGCTCTGCAACCTCGGGCCAAGAGCCCCAGTCCCACTGTGGGCAGGGAACACTGGAGGGGGCTGGTTGGGACTGCAGACAGGTGCTCTCTCTCTCTCCCTGGGGCCCAGAGTTCCCAGTGGATGCAAGTTGACGAGGGCCCATGGCCTTCTGCAAATGCCTGTCTTCTCCAAAGCTGAGAACCATCTTCTGACACTTCAGGCTCTGGATCTCTGAAGTTCCCAGTGATGGGTGATTCAGGGCACAGTTCAACCCCAGCTCTGTGGGAAAACTTGCTTCCTGCCGATGGCTCTTTGTCATCCCTTCATGCTGAAGAGCACAACTCTTCACCATCCTTACGATAGTTTCAGGAAGGACCTGGTGTCTCCCCTGCTAATCCTGTGGATGACTGGGCACCTGTCTCCTGGCCACACGCCATGTGTGAACTTCCCCTCACCTTGACTGTACACATGCTTACCCACTACAGGGCCTCTGCACATGTCATTACATTAGTGCCACCTGTTTCCCTGGTCCTCCTCTGGGTCTCAGCTCCCATGGCTTGACCATGTGAGTCTCTCCTGACACCACATTCAGAACCAGGGCAGGTTCTTATTTACAAGCTTTTTCACAGTGACATTCTTTTTCCTTCAGAGAACGTGCCTCCGTGGTGTGAATCTGCAGCCGAGGCCCACTTCCCCGCCACTAGAACCCTGTTGGAGCAGAAGCAGTTACACTGTCCTCGCCAAAGACTCTCAGCTCCTGATATAGGGCGGGACACATGGGGAGCCCTTAGTAAATGTTTGTTGGAAAAAAAATTAAGGAATGAATGAGTAAATAAATACATGAATAAATAAAAGCAAAGCCTCTTACATAGGGAACATCATGCCCAGAGCCCCTGGAGCCCACCACCCTGGCTTCTGGAGCTCTGTACCACCCAGGGTCCAACACTTCCACCCATGTCCAGCTCTTTCCCAGCCCTCCTTCTTACATTTTATTTTGAGACGGGTCTTGCTAAGTTGCCAAGGCAGCCTGGGAGTGGTCCACAGTCTCTGCCCACCCGCCTCAGTCCTCAGCTTGCCAGGGTCTGAAATGAGCCACCCTGAGCCCCAACCCTGAGGCTCCTCTTGCTCTGCCACTCGGCTGCTAGCGCCAATGGACGGCTTCTACTGACAGCAACCATGCGTTGGCTCCATAGCTTAGCTATTGTGAATTGAGCTGCTATTAACTTTGATGTGGCTATGTCACTGTAGTGCGCTGATTGTAAGTCCTTTGGGTATATGCTGAGGAGTGGGATAGCTGGGTCAAATGGTGGTTCCTCTCCAGGTTTTCCGAGGAATCTCCATACGGCTTTCCAAAGTGGTTGCACCAATTTGCAGTCCCACCAGCAACGTATACTTTCCCCCACATCCTCGCCAACATTTACTGTTACTGTATTTTTGATAATTGCCATTCTGATTAGAGTGAGATGAAATCTCAGTGTAGTTTTAATTTGCACTTCTCTAATTGCTAGAGGTGTTGAACATTTTTTCATATATTTGTTGACTGATCATATTTCTTCTGTGAAGTATCTGTTCGGTTCTATGGCTATTTATTGACTGGATGATGATGATGATGATGATGATGATGATGATGATTAATAATATTATTATTATTATTATTATTATTATTATTATTATTTTGGTGTTAAGGTTTTTGAGTTTTCTATATATCCTGGAGATTACTGCTCTATCTGAAGTGCTGGTGGTAAAGATTTTCCCCCATTCTCTTCATGCTGTGAAGAACTTCACTCCAATCTCTGGTGAGGATATAAACAGAGTGACCTTGGTTCTAAAGTAAGAGAACATACTCATAAAGCATCGGAAGACCTCCACCTTGCAGTGGGCATGTGATCTACCCTGTGTACTCCCCTGTTTGGAGGGATGCATGGTCCTCCACTGTACCCCAGCCTGCCACCAGTAAGGAGGGAGTAAGAAAATGTCCTCCAAGTTCTTTCTCTGGGACTGGTTAACAGTGCTGGGGATGCAGGCAATCTTAGGGTTGAAGTCCATCTCAGGTGCCCAGCCCAGCAGCTGTGATAGACAGACTCAGTGAATGCTTGCGGAAAAAGGAGGAGGGAAAGGAAGAAAAGGAGGAGGAAGGGAAGGGAGGGGCAGAGGGAAGGAGGGGGGGTACAGGGTGGACACCAGCCCCTAGCCTGCAATGCCTGGAGTTTGTGTGTCACTCTTCCAACAAGCAGGAATACTGGCTCCCACAAACCAGGTATTGCTCTAGCTGCTGCAGTGCACAGCACAAAGGGAGCTCCTGATCACCCCAGGCCACTTCCTGAGTGATCAAGTGACTTCTAACGCACTCCTTTCAAGCCTGTCAGCATTACATCTCTGAAGCATGGCATGTCACTTAGTGAAAGAACAGTAATCTACCAAAGCCACACAATGGGGAAAAGACAAAGCCTCTTTTCAGCTGCCAGGGGCCCAGGGCCTGTTCAGCCCGAGGTCACAGGAGGAGCCCTCAGGGCTTGCAGGAACCACCTCAGGCATCCTCTGGCCACTCTGAGGGGGGCAAAAAACTGCCAGCTCCAAGTACGGTTGGGAGGTTGAGAGGCAGAGAGGCTAAGCACCAGGTCCACGGCCACACACACCCAGTGAGAAAGAAAAGGAGCCCAGACTGGAACCCGGGCACGAGGCTCCTGCCTTGGGACAGAAAACCACAACTAGGACCAAGCCCCTTACAAAGACCTGAGGCTCTTTAGTAGCGTGGGACGCTCTTGGTGGCAAAGCCCCTTAGTAAGTTTCGATTCTCCAAAGTCCATGAGAAGCAGCCTGGACACAGAGTTCTTCTATTTAATTATTGTAAAAAAACAAACTAGGGCCCAGAGAGGGTAAGAGATGCAAGTGTCCAGGAACAAGAAGACAATGGCTCTGTCTTGTACACCGCTCCCTTGGCCTCTCCCACTGCATGGCCTGCCCCTCACCGAGCAGGGCATTTCCTCCTAGTGCCACCCCACAGGAGTTCTGGGGTCAGACTTGGTGGCTGCTGGGACAACAATGACATCTCTTGGACAGAGCGTCTCAGGTACTGTAACGGGGAACCGCGTGTGAGATTCAGTGCTCGCTGGAGCAGCTTCCACATTCTCTAACTTCATCTCCCAGAACCTGCCAGAGCAACTGGGCTCCAAAGAACATTCATGTTCTGGTTCAGCTGATCTATGGTTTCTGGCCCTCTCTTCAGGATGCTTCACTCTGGATCCACAGCTCTTTATCTGCAATTCTAAAACGCACAGGACTGAAATCCAAGGGTTTTTCTCCCTGTGTTTGTAGCAAATTAATCTGACAGCAAAACCTTACCTGAGCTAACCTGAGGCTATTTATAATATTAATTTATTCCATTTAGTGTGAATATTCATAAATTTTATTGCAAAAATACCAGTGAGCTTAATTACAGGTGCCACCTCAGATCCCACTGGAGATATTGCACAGACTCATCTTGGTAAAATCTAAAGGGCTACTGTTGAATCCTGTTCAGTCCACAGAGTTCAGCATGAAGGATTGCAGATCAGTACGATGGGCATTTGATGAACACTTGTCACCAGACCTAGGCCTTAGACTTTCCCCATGCTCCCTCAGTCCGTCCTGATAGCAGCCCCAAAACATGGGTGTCCCCCGAATGTTACAGATAGAGACACTAGTCACTTGCTCTGAGGCACGGATCTGCTAAACCCAGAGCCAGAGAAACCGCATCTTAATTAAAATTCTACCCCTTTACCCCTCACACCGCAGTACTTGAGCCTTCCTTCCCAACTAGTGTGAGTGTGTGTGCATGTGTGTATGAGTGTGCAAGTGTGTGCATTTGCCTGGTCAAGATCGAGAAGTTTCCTGGGTTCCTTAGGTCACTGGGCTAGCAAATCAGGGACTGAAACTTCATACACCCAGGAAAAAAGAGAGGAGAGAAAATAGCTGGGAGTTTCCAGGGCTACACAGAGCTCTGCTGCCAAGACCACCAACCCCTGCAAATCTGCTCTCTGGACGCATGCACGGTTCACAGGGAAACGAGAGATCTCGAATCAACTTGTATCCCAGGGAGCCAAAGACCAAGGGTGGATTTGGGGCTGGGTCTTCTCTTGAGAACAATGATCTGTATTGTTGGAATCCAATGAAAACAAGGCTATCTCTTTTCAGCACCCAGATGCCTTCTCCTGGGGATGCAGGAGGTTCCACAAGGGGGCAGACAACTCGTGGGTAGATGGGTCCACGTTGGAAGGCTGTTAGTACAGACTCTTTTGGGAATGGTGCACACCTTCCAACACCAATCTGGATGCATGACTGATCTTTGCCAGTGCTACACATTTGTTTTCAATCTTCTGAACTCTCTTCTGCAATGATAATTAATGTCAAACAGTGTATTTTCAGGTTAATGCAACCCTGCACCTCTAATAACTCAAAACGGAGATTTATCTCTCCACCATGACTCCCTCTTCATGCTTCAGCTCTTCGTGTTTACATCTGGTTTAACTTTTTCTAATCTAAAATAAATCAGCATGAAAAGCATTAGATTTTTCATTTAGATTCTCAATTGCTTTTTATTACTGAGATAATGTCCCTTATCTGATTGCAAACGGTGGGATTGTTCCCTTGTTAGGATCTGAATGAGGATGCCACAGTTCAGTCTTTCCGACTCTCCTTGTTCTCCTTCACTCTTGTTTTCAAGGGTAGTGAGTATCTGCTGGGGTTCTGACTGGAACAAATCCACCTGTGAAGAGGCTATATTACTCCATCATTCCTTCTCTTGAGAGGTCCACCACGAGTTCTCTCTTCAGTTTCCCCCAGGGTAACCCCAGGACCGCAGCACCCCATCTGGCTGCAGGTACAAAGGAGGCCACAGGAATGAGGCACTTGGCTGGAGGATCTGTGCAAGCCTTATGCATGGGGAGGGGACAGTGACTCCAAAACGTGGGCATGTTAGTTACCCAGTTACAAAGCCAAAATTTACCCAACTGGTTTGTATATCAGAGAGGTAGGGGTATATCAGAGAGGTAGGTGTATATCAGAGAGGTAGGTGTATATCAGAGAGGTAGGGGTATATCAGAGAGGTAGGAGTATATCAGAGAGGTAGGGGTATATCAGAGAGGTTTGTGACCCCTGACTTCTTAAGTGTTACTTCCAGCATGTTCTGTCATGTTTCCTACCATTTGCAAAATGTCCAGAAACTGAGTCTGTTCCCTGGACCACGTGGAATCTTTCCCTGGTGATTGTTCACCATGGCCTCCCACTTTCCCTCCATCAGAGTCCTGCACAGTGTGAGCTACTTAAGACTCAATATGCTAAAGTCCCCTTGACTTTGGAACCCCTCAGCAAGTTCTGAGAATTCAATAGCTCACTCAGCTCTATAAATTTAACTCGAAGGTTGTTTTGCTTCTTTCAAAGCAATGCAAGAAGGATGAAGGTGCTCCGGTCCCTTGGCTCACCCACTCCCACGCAGCTCCTCCCTGGCCCAGGGCAAAAGACTTAAGATTCTACATGATATTGATATATATATATATATATATATATATATATATATATATATAATATATTATAAATATATATATATTTCATACTGGTGGCTGCATTTTGAATTTTTTTTTTCTCAACCAGACTGATAGCAACCTAAAAGGTGCCCTCTATACCTTGCTGTCACATCTTCTCAGACCTGGGGGAGCTGCTGACTTCTGCTAATTGCAGGATAACCTGATCTGGTCCTCAATGGCTCTGTCACCACTGCACCACAGAGTGCTAAATGCTTCATAAGCATCGTGCAATCTCCATGGCAACTCTAGGAGGAAGGGTCTACTCCAGTCTCATCTTCAGGGCAAGGAAGACTATCCTTGGTATTATTATTCATAAGAATAGCAGCTGTGATCAACAGCTAAGTGTAAGAGGCTAAGCAGGCACACTAAGCACTTTCCACAGGCGACCTTTGTCTGTGCCCACAGCAGCACTTGAGGAAGGTACCTTGTGGCTCCATTTGATATAGAAGCTACTGACATTGGAGAAGGCACAAATTCACGGAAAGTCACCAAGTTAAAACTGGCAGATCCAGCTATACCTGCATCAGGGACCAAGCTGTCAGCCCTTCGCTGCCTCAAGAGAACATTACGGATTTAATTGAGAGACCTATCACAGCACAAAACACTGCTCACTGCGGGATTTCCATCATGGGACATTCCAGAACAGTCAAGATTCTGGCAGCAGCAGGTGGGTCAGCGGGTGCCAGGGGCTAGGTTGGGAGGGCTCCCAGGGTACAGGGCGCAAGGGAACCTCTGAGGTTGGTGAAAATGTCCTAGATGGTGATTTGGTACTGGTTATACCACCATCTGCACCTGCCAGAAGAAAATGAGCTGCTCCTTTTAAATGTATGAATATTTATGAATGTAAATTTTACCTTAATAAGGCTGACTTTTTAAAAACACTGATTTAGCTTAGAGTTGCACTTCAACAAGCCCATAGTATAAGAAATAAGACCCAGGAACTGCCCTCAGGGATCTCAGGGATCTCGCCATCTGGTGCAAGAGCCCACACAGAGACGGTCTCACACACTTAGAATCGTGTTCTTTAAGCACAAGCAAAGGGCAGGGCCAGCTTCATGGTGTGGGACTTGTGTATTTGTGCAGGTGGACCATGTACTTGGATTAATGTCCCCATCTTGAATGGTTTTTTATTGTGGTAAAATATGCATAACAAAAAATTCACCATGTTAACCATTTCGGTGTATAGTGATGCACATTCACAGTGCTCTGTGATCACACCGCTCTGTGATCACACCGCTGTCCACCTGCAGAACTCCGCATCTTCCTGAATGGAACCTCTGTACCCATTAAATAGTAGCCCCCACCCCCTCCCACAACATATAGCCTCCCTTCTTTCTGTCTGTGAAATTGACCATTCTAGGTGCCTCTTGTGAGTAGAGTTCAATGACATCTGTCTTTAGGTCAGGGTCTTTGACCCAGTAGAGTGTCCTCAGGTCCCTCGTGTTGTAGGTAGGTCAGTACTTCCTGCTGATGGTGTCCTTTGACATGTGCTTCTCTTTAATCTGGATGAAGTCTAACTTACTGGTTTTTTTTCTGCTGTGGGCCTACACCTTTGGCATTGCCATCTTGAATATTTAATCACTTTGCCTTTGAACTTGAAGTGCAGTAGGGCCACAGAGGGAACACATGTCACGTGCGTGCTCACTGATTTCCTTGCTGCCCCTGGACATCATGTGTCCTTCAATCATCGAGACTAGGTGAGCCCACCAAGGCTGGGAGTCGGGCAAGATCCACAGGGAATGGGACATGATCAGGTGGTATCCAAGATGAATACCCAGGAACAGTGGCCGCCCCAGGCCTGGCCTTCCTGGACACAGGCCCACTTCAACACAAGAAGGAGGCAGGAGCTGGGAAGCACCAGTGGCTCAGCAGCCCTATCTTGCCCTTCTTGCCCCTGTCACCTCCTAGGGTCAGCCTTCCACTCTGGGCAGGAAGGGGAGACCCTGCAGCCCAGAGCTGCCATTCCTCAGCAAGCCCAAAGCAGACAGTGCCACCAGACGCAGTTAGATCCAGGAAGGAAATAAAGCAGGTGAGCTGGGGTTTGCAGTGCTTATTATGCCTTAAGAATGAAATACACATATGCTCAATGAGCTAAAAAACACAAATTATGTCATTTTTGCAATTCCACATATGAGCTAAATGCTTCTTTATTTGTGTTAAAAATCAGCATTGCACCATATAAAGATGAACACTAGAACGCAGTACTAATACAAAACTCTAATTTTTCTCTACCGAGATCACCATTAAGTAGAAAATTCATGAAAAATCAAGAGAAAGAAAGAATATGTAGGATGAGAAAGATTTATATTTTAATACCTTTAGAGACAGTTTTCCCTAGTTTTTCTTTGAACAAGGAGACCCACATTTTTATTTTGCAATAGGCCCCACTAATTTGGTAGACAAATGTGGATAAATGGACATCATGGTGGACCTTTTTCACAGAGAGCCTTTGTATTTTGTTCCTGTACATGGGGAGCTCACAAAGCTTCCTTCCTCACAACCAACAGTGCGGACTTCAGCACACCGCATTCCCCAGGCTCTCCCGGGACCCTCTTTGCATGTCCATGTCCATCTCCAAGACCCAGTCCCCTCCCACACCTGAGCCAGCCCATCAGGCTGCCTCTTACGAACTGCAGAGCAAGGCTAGGTGGCAAACAGGGCCAGCACCCAGAAGCCAGCCATGTCCAGACTCATCAGCCAGGAGTCGAGCACATTTACAGCTAAAACAATGATTTTCTTAACTTTCGGTAAATACGGGGCTGAATCCAAGGCATCTGGGTCCTGGTGCAGACAAATCCTCTGGGTGCCTGTGTGCTGGCCCCGGCTAGAGCCTGCTGGGCAGGGAGTGGCTTCTTGCTTTAGCTACAAAAGGGTGAACAATTTGCTGTCTACTTTGAGAAATTATTTCCCTGATTTGCTTTCAAACCTATTTGCTTCTCTGATATATTATTTCTAAATCCTGGCTTTTCCCCAAGATACTCATTTTTTGGAGCTGCCTCAAAGTCCTTTTTGGATGGGGAGGGGATATAAATTAGACTCACAAAGAGGAAAGGAAATTATTTCACTACTTAGAATTTGATTAATGAAAAGAATGATAAAACAAGTGACCTCCAATTTGTGGCTTCGCTTGGGCAAGGTAGAGATGGTATCTGTCCATCCACCCATCCATCAGTCCTGAAAATGAGCACCGCTGCAGGGACCCTAAAGAGCCCCGAATCAAAGGGAAGATCTCCCCCATCACAACGTCATCAGCCACCACGCACCTGGCTTCATGTTTCCATCTGAGACGCCATGTGCTTTCTTAATCCTTCATTCATAATACACCCCAAATGTCTACTGCAAGCCAGCCTGGTGCCAGGAGCACATGGTGAGATAAAGCAGCTCAACAGCACCTTTCCTAAGAGCTCTTAGAGGACCCAACACAGGCACCTTCAATCCCACCGCCTCCTGTTAGTCCCTTTTCTCCACAGATGCACAAATTAGGGAAACACTTGGTAAGCAGAGAATGCAGACGATTCCCAGGAGTCCCAGCTTTGGTGTATGTGCCCTTCCCTGAGTGTGCACAGAAGCTGTGAATAGAATGGGCTTTCACTTTCACCAGGAAGTTACATTACACAGTGGCAGAGTTTTGCAGACATAATTAAGGTTGCTAATCAGTTGACATTGATTCATTCAAAAGGAAATGATATCAGGTGGGCTGACCTAATCAGGAGAGCCTTTTACAGAAGGAAGAGGGATTTAAAGCAGCACAAAGTCTTCGGATGACCTTAACCAGGCAAAAGAACATGGCATACATGACCCGTGGCTGGAGACACGGGGCAGGGACCTGAGGGTATCCTCTAGCAAGAGTGGTCTCTGACAGCAGGAAAAAGACACATCATTGCCACAACAAGAAACTGAATTCCTCCAGTGACCAGCCATCTTGGAAGAGGACCCTGAGCCGCATGTGAGAGCTGAGCCTTGGCCAGCACTTGATTCAGCCTAGAGAGAATTCCTCTCAGCCGAGAAGCCATCAGACCCACACCAGAACTTCTGACCTACAACACTGCAAAATAATAAACGGCTGTAGTTGTTCTCTGCTAAGCATATGATCCGTTGTTATGCAGCAAAAGAAAACAAACACATATTGGGTTTTCCAGTTGTGGTTCCTCTGTGGCCGGTCAGACCTGAAGCCATCTGTGATTCTGCACCATGCAGACATCTGCCCAGAGATAGGAAGCTGCCTCGGCTGAACAGTGCAGGGAGGCCATAGGCAATGAGCCCCCAGGCTTGAGCTCCTGAGTGACAGCTCTGTGCAGGTCACCTGGGGATGCATGTGACTGAGGAGCAATGCTTTTACATATATTCCACTCATTTTGGAAAGATTTAAGCCATTATCTCTCTCTTCTCCCCACCCGCTTCCACTCTAAGACTCTAATCATGTCTGAATCTAACCTCTTAATACTGGCCCATATGCCACCCAAGCTGTTCTCTCCCTCTCTCCCTTTCTGCTCATTCTCATCTGCTATCACTCCAATCCAGTAAAAAAAAATAATAAACAAAAAAGTCCATTTTAAATGATGTCCTTTTTTCCTCCTATAGATCTTCTATTTGGTTTCTTCAGTATACATATTATCTATTTCTCTCTCCATTATGGTGAAATCTCCCTTTAAATCCTGAAATTTAAAGGAAAAATGTATATTTATAATGTTTATAATAGCTTTTTAAAAGTTCTTGCTTTATAATTTCATTATTTCTGTAACTCATGAATCTGCTTCTATTTACAATCCTATTTTCTGGATCCCTTGAGTCATATTTTCTGGACTCTTTAAATGTCTAGTAATTTTTCACTGGATGCCAGGCATTGTGAAATTTTATATACTGGTCGCTGAATTTTGGCATAGTCTTGTAAAGAGTATCGAGCTTTGTTTTGCTAACCAGTTAAACTACAGGAGGAAGGGCTTGGTTCTTTCAACAGCTGATTTTTAAATTGCTATGGGATAAGCCTGGAGGGGCTTTTTCTTTGGGGCTAATTTAGTCACTTCCAAACAGGATCCACTACAGACTCTCCTAACTTGCCCCTGTATTCAGTGTGGGCCTAATGGTGGCGACTTGGATGATCCATGACCCTAAAAAGGTGCTGAGAATGGTTCATGCGACAGCCCCCGGGAGCTGTTCCTTGCTGGTGAGCTCTTCTCGGTCTAGTCTTGCAGCGTCTCATTCACATCACACAGACTCAATTTCAGCCGGACTCAAGGAAATGGGAAGCAATCTTGCTACGCCTGGCTTCCTCCGCTCAGGAACTGTGCCCTCAAATTCCAGTAGCATCCCTATCTCCTGGGTTCAGAGACTACAGAGTTCTATGGGGCTCTGCTGTCCTGTGCCACCACCGAGAAGTTGCCATTCTTTCTGCCTGAAGTGTCGTCCCCTGCCAGGGCCTTTCCCCATTTTACACTCTTCCTGTGGAGCAGGGACCCTTCTAATCTTATGGGAAGGATGTGCTCAAGCATCCTTCTTGCTGAGCCCTCTTCCACAGCTCCATGGAGATACTGGCTGCACCCGCCAGAGGATCACCAGGGCTAGGAGCTGTGCCTGCAAGCCCTGTGTCCCAGCCCCTGGAACAAAGTGAGATTTGATATGTAACTTTCCACAGGAGTTCCCTCTTTAATTCCACTTCTCTTCGGGGAAGGCACAGAACATGGCACTGCAGGAGCAGAGTGGCAGGACCCTGTGCTGGAGGAGGCGCTCAGTGGAAAAGCCAGGGAAGGGCCACATCTGGTGCGCTCACCTCTTGATCCTGGCGTGGCCGGGTCCCTTGTCTACACGGCAGGATTTTCTCCTTCTCCCTCCTCCCCCAGCACAGGCACACGGCACAGACTCACAGTAGAAGCAGGGAGGCCTGATCCCTCCTCTGCCACTCCTGACACTGTCACTGAGCAGCCTGCCTCATTGCTCAGGGACTCATAGAATTTTCTCTCTGTAAAAATAGGGCTAGGTTGGTCTCTGTGTCCTCTATTCCGTGCAGTTGGTCTACCAGTCTATGTTGGCGCCAATACCATGCTGTTTTTGTTACTATGGCTCTGTAGTATAGTTTAAGGTCTGGTGTAGTGATACCACCTGCTTCACTCTTCCTGCTAAGGATTGCTTTAGCTATTCTGGGTCTCTTATTTTTCCAGATGAATTTCATGACTGCTTTTTCGATTTCTATGAGGAATGCCATTGGGATTTTGATTGGAATTGCATTAAATCTATATACTGCTTTTGGTAGTATGGTCATTTTGACAATATTAATTCTGCCCATCCAAAAGCAAGGTAGATTTTTCCATCTTCTGAGGTCTTCTTTGATTTCTTTCTTTAGGGTTCTGTAGTTTTCATTGCATAGATCTTTCACCTCTTTCATTAAGTTGATTCCCAAGTTTTTTGTTTGTTTGGTTTTTTTTTTTTTGAAGCTATTATAAATGGTGTAGTTTTCTCATTTCTCTTTCAGAGAATTTGTCACTGATATACAGAAATGCCTTTGATTTTTAGGTGTTGATTTTAAATCCTGCTACTTTGCTGAATTCATTTTCTAGTTCTAGAAGTTTTTTGGTGGGACTTGTTGGGTCTTCTGGGTATAGAATCATATTGTCATCAAATAGTGCTAATTTGTGTTTTTCTTTTCCTATGCATATCCCTTTAATTTCTTTTGTCTGTCTAATTGCTCTGGCCAGTGTTTCAAGAACTATGTTAAATAGAAGTGGTGAAAGAGGGCATCCCTGACTTGTTCCAGTTTTTAGAGGGAATGCTTTCAATTTTTCTCCATTTAGAATGATGTTGGCCTGGGGCTTAGCATAGACCATCTTTACCTTATTGAGATATGTCCCTATTATCCCTAACAGACACTTCTCAGAATATGATATACAATCAATCAACAAATATATAAAAATATGTTCACCATCTCTAGCAATTAGAGAAATGCAAATCGAAACTACTCTGAGATTTCATCTCACTGCGGTCAGAAAGGCAGCTATTATGAAGATAAACAATAAGCATTGGCAATGATGAGGGGAAAGGCACACTCATGCACTGCTGGTGGGACTGCAAATTGGGGCAGCCAATATGGAAAGCAGTATGGAGATTCCTTGGAAAACTGGGAGTGGAACCACCATTTGACCCAACTGTCCCACTCCTTGGTCTATTTCCAAATGACTTAAAATCAGCACACCACGGGGACACAGCTACTTCAATGTTTATAGCAGCACAATTCACAATAGCTAAGCTGTGGAACCAACCTAGATGCTCTTCAGTAGACGAATGGATAAAAAAAAAAAATGTGGCATATACCCACAAGGGAATATTACTCAGCAACAAAAAGAGAATAAAATCATGGCATTTGCAGGTAAATGGAGGGAGTTGGAGAAGATAATGCTAAGTAAAGTTAGCTAATCTCAAAAAAACGAATGCCGAATGTTTTCTCTGATATATGGAGGCTGATTCATAGTGGCGTAGGGAGGGGGAGCACGGGAGGATTAGAAGAACTCTGGATAGGGCAGAAGAAAGGGAGGGGAAGGGAGGGGGCACAAGGTTAGAAATGATGGTAGAATGTGATGGATATCATTATCCAAAGTACCTGTATGAAGACACCAATTGGTGTGAATGTACTTTGTATACAACCAGGAAAAAAATTAAAAGTAACATTAAAAATCATTTGGGGCTGGGGATGTGGCTCAAGCGGTAGCGCGCTCGCCTGGCATGCGTGCGGCCCGGGTTCGATCCTCAGCACCACATACCAACAAAGATGTTATGTCCGCCGAGAACTGAAAATAAATATTAAAAATTCTCTCTCTCTCTCCTCTCTCACTCTCTCTTAAAAAAAAAAATCATTTGCTATCAGCATTTAAAAAAGGGGGGGGCTGGTGAGTCTCACGCAGCTGTGGAGAGGATCAATGCGGCCCTTCAGGGACCAGCCAACACCAGCCTCCTTTGTTCCCTCTCCTCCTCCCAGTGATCCTTGCACACCCTGGTCCTGGCCTCTGGCCCTCAGCTCCAACGTGCACCTGCCCCCACCCCCAACCCCTTCACACACCAGCTTCTTTCTCACTCCCCTCTGGGCTCATGGGCTTGCAAAATATTGGTCTGGAGCATCAGATAAGGATTTTGGACCGGCATGAAATTGGGTTTCATATTAAAAACAGATTTTTAGGGTGGGGCTATAGCTCAGTGGTAAAGTGCTTGCCCAGCATGTGCAAGGCCCTGAGATCCATCCCCAGCACCACAAAACAAGACAAGACACTTAGTTTTCAGGACCCTGATCCTCCCAGAGCCCAAGGGTCTGCATTTTTAGAAAATTCTCCTCAGTAATCTAGATTATACTGAGGTGTGAGGGTCATTCAACCCTCCCTAGGTGGCAAAACCCCTTGTAAACCCCCTTGTAGGAGATCAGAGAGGGGACCAACTTGCATCAGAAATGCCTGTTCATGCCCCAGGCTTTGTTCTGGCTTCACTGTGCAGGAATCAGAGAGGTATGAACTCCTCTCTCCAAGAATCTCCTGTCGGTGGCAGAATTGGCAGCTGACCACAGGGAGGGCTCTCAGCGGACACTGTGCATTGAACTCAGGGCCAACCTGTAACTCACCTCTGGAATCCTTAACACATGGGGATGACCCCAGGCCAGGCTGCTCGCAGCCCCGATCACCTGCCTCCTGGAGTGTGGGGATGAAGGCCCAGGGGCTGTGGGGCTGCTCACATGGCACCCATAAGGCACGCGTCACAGCTTGCCCAGGCCCAGGGGCCATCTCCATGCCATGGCTCTGTGGCAGGGTTGGAGCTCAGGGGGTCATGATGATGGGATGCTGCCTTCATTCTGGCTTACTCCTTCAGATAGACTGTCTCTGTAATCCCTGAACAGCCTGCAAGGTGGATGTCACCATCGTTCTCATGATCATGAGTGAAACTAAGCTCAGAGAGGACAAGGAAACCGCTAGGTCATTCACTCATCAGGACCCCAGAGGGGCTCAGTCCAGCACACTCTCCCTCAATCCACCCACAAGCTCTGTTGTCCGGCTTCCCCCTTGATCTTCTGAAAAGTGGCCATGGCATCCCCACCAGTGACCAATGACCCTGTGCAAATCCACCAAAACAATGTCAGACGGATCTCACAGGCCTTGACTGCAAACACCCTGGGTTGAGGCACACTTCATCTACCACAGATCAGGGCATGAGGATGGAGGCTTCAACATGAACATGCTCCTAATTCCAGACCCGACCTCCCCCACCTTTCAGGACATCAACCTCTGACAGCACACCTGAGAGACAGCTGTAGCATGGGGACTCACAGATTATTACTTTATCCCCTTTCACCTCTAGAACTTCCCCTTCCTGCTGTTAGACAGAAGCCACCAGAAATCGCCAGTCCAAGCTACCGGCCATTGCCAAGGGAGGTTGGGCTGTGGAGGCTTCTAGAAGGAGCATTAAGCACTTGCAGACAGAAGGCAAGGCCCAGGATGGGGCAGAGACTCATGGAGACACTCATTGTGAGACAGGTTTCTCCCAGGCCTGCTCTTTCCAGGGGGCCAGGTCTTCAGTGCAGACCAGTCACCAGCACACCCCAGCAACATCCCTTGAAGACCAGGACTTCAGGAAGAAAAGTGAGACTCAGGGGACTTTGATTTGGCTGAAGCTCTTCAGCTTGGTTGGAAAATAGGTAAAATTGTTTTGTACCTTTCGATAACTGGCAGGAGAAAGGCAATGTCTGGTTTTCCTCCTCTTTCTTCATTCCCTGAATCAAGTTACCTTGAAGCCCAAACACTTCAAACTTGAGCACTCTCATGTCACAAAACCCAAACCTGCTCCCAGCCACTCGCAGGCCATCATCAAAGCCGGAGCGGAGTGTCCCAGCCCTGGGAGAACATCAGAGTCACCGGGCAGACATCTGTGTCCAAGGTGGAGTAGCCAGGCAGGAGCTGGGCCACGGGGTTCCTGGACACTGGCCAACAAGCTGCACAGGACCGTGACCCCTGAGACGGGAAATGAGAGGGGGGGCCCAACAACGGTCCCCACCTGGAGCAGTTTCCACGCTCTGGGAGGGAAGCTCCAGAGACCCAGGGGCCTCTCTGAGCAGGGGTGGCAGAGACAGGAAGCAGGTGACCATGCTTTGTGAAGAGCAAGGAACTTCGAGGAAAGATGACCAGCAGTCGACAGGGACCCCAGGGGTCTTTGGATAAATGCTGACCTGCACCTGCTGGAGAGATAACTACCTGAAGTCGGGAAGAAACAAAGAATAAAAGCTACTAGGAAAGCGGTAGGTCAGACAATTGGACCCCACACAGAGCTGGAAAGAGTTCACGTCCCCACCAGCCCAAGTGCAGACTGACCACACCTGCGGCATCAGGTAGACTCCTCAGAAGGGTCACGTCTTAATAGCAGAGCTAACTTAGGCTGAGCCTCAACACCATGGATAATCCTCGGCTGGAGGGAGGGAGCTGCCCTGTGCCTTGGCAGGTGTCAACAGCATCTCTGGTGCCCCTGCTGGAGCCAGGGGCAACTTCCCCCAAGATAGCACAACCCCAACTGCTTCCAGGCATTAACAAATATCCCCATGGTGGGGCACAGAATCATCCAGCAGTCTGAGCACTGCTCTGAGTCAGACCTGCTTTGGACCTCAGCAGGACCGAGCTGTTGCCAAGAGCTTGACCTCCAGCCAGAACAGAGTTCAACACCATTCACAGGAATACAACTAAATCAAGATACAACCAAGCAGAAGTCACAGTGTATCAAATCCAATTTTAAAATGGCCTGGTCTGCAAAAGAGCAAGGCAAGACAACCCAGGTCAGGAGGAAATCCCTCCGTAGAAACAGGTATTTCAATGACAGAGACCTTGGAATGAGCAGAGCTTGACCTTGGAGAGGCATGGCCAAATCATGACCTCCAAGTACAAAAGCTTTCCCTGGTTCACCTCAAGATGAAGCGTGTTATAGGCCATCGCCTACAACAGAAGACAGATGGCCTTGGCTTGCAAGCCCCAGCCTATGCCTAGGGTCACAGCATCTCTGCAGTCAGCTCAGAGCCGCTCACCCGTTCTGGGGACACAAGCATATCATGAACTCTCCGTGGCTCCCTCCTCAAGCTGGTGAAAACGCCCGTGCTCTGCTTCCCAGGGAGCCTTGGAACATGCCCACGCTTGCCCTGGGGACAGCAGGCAGAGCTCAAGTGCGGGCCTAATCTGTGACCCAGTTATGGCTTTGTTGATGTCTGAAATTCATATGCAGAGGGAGAACTGCCCTTAGCACACCATGTTCCTGTTAGTTGGGGGCATTTTAGAGTCGCTGAGAGCTGGGCTTCACAAATATGAGCACAAGACTCCCTAGCATCTTGTCTGCTTCCCGCCCTAACTCCCTCCTAGCAAGCAACTTTTCTCCTGGCTCCTGCTGCAGGCAGTGGAAGGAAGGAAGAGAGTGGTGGGGGAGCGTCCCAGGGCCGCAGTTACTCTGCCAGTCCCAAGTGAGAGGAGGATTCTCCAGGCATTCACATCAGGCTGTGGTTTTAGAAAAACCTATCTATAGACCTTGCTCTCAGCTCAAGCAAATCCGCAGATTCTCACGGGGAGAATTTGAAATCTGTGAGGTTTTCACGGGAACAAGCCTCCCCAACTCACTTTTACTGGGAAACCTATTAGATTAAAGAAACAAGTTTATCCCAGTGAACCTGCTCATTCCTCACCCCATGGGATACTGCATGGTGAAGCCCAGGGCAGGTTAAGGATGGGCCTCTGAGCTGATGGAAGAGGAGTCACTGGGCCAAGTCCAAGGGCAGCACCCAGAGGCTGTTAATTGGGCTCACTCATCTGTTCAGCTTGGGAAATTGAGCAAGGAGGCTTGCTTCTTCCTGGTTTCCTCAATCTAAATGCTGTTGACATGCCCCAGGGGGAATAAGAAGACTGGTTCAAAGAATATGGAATAATTTAAATTCTGAAATGTTTACTACTAAAAGTTGAGCAAAGCTCCAAATTCAGAGGCACAGATCCTGTTTGATGGTTTTCACATGGGCCTGTCCCCGAGCCCGGAAGCCGACCCCGCAGGGACCACCTCTCACACCCTAGACAGTGAAAGCAGCCAGTGGCTGGGTATGTTGTGGGGGAGGGGCCTGGACACATCTCACACTGGTGGCTCCACTGTGGGCTGTGAAGGATTAAGCCACAGAAAAAAATGTAGCAGTGACAATCAGTGTATTCCAGTATTTTACGACCTCCTTTCGAGGTGCACATCATCACCTTCAGTGTGGCCGTAATATTGAGAAAATGGATGAAGTTTATGCATGAAAAAAAGCAGGAATGCAAGACAGGTTTAAAGTAGAGCCATGAACACTGTTGCAAAATGCATGAAACGATGATTCAACAAGTTTTTCCCCCTCTGGAGGACTGAAAAATAACCTCAGTAAAAATTATAGAAAGATAAAATTCTGTCCCCATCTGATTAATTACTTGTGAATAATAACATCTCTGGTTTCTTTCAATTATATTCTAATTGCACACCTTTTGCTCTGGTTGATTGGGCAATGAAGTAATGAACAACTATTACTGAATTTAATTAACACCATTATTTCTGTGGCCTTTCCATCTCTGTTGTGAACATGGAAATTCAGACTCCCAGGGCTGGGGCTGGAAGAAGCCTGCCATGAACCCTGCTAAACCTGTTCCTTCCACATTGAGCTGGCTCCTTTCTGCCAAGCATGGGTAACAAAAGATCTGAAGTATCTGCCAGCATTCATGAGAAGGCTCTCCTAATAACAGCATCAATATTCAGAAAGGTTAGCTTTTCATAAAGCATTAGCAATTTGCATGTTGCATTTATCAAAAGAGATGGGCAACTGAGCTACCTAGGAGTCAATTACAATGTCATTCATAATTTATTCCATGTACAATAAAGAGCTGATCAGATTTCATGTGTGTTTATTTTCTGAAGATAACTGCTTGTGGCTGATACCAGTTGCAGAATACAAATATATTTTAGAGTAATGTGTCTATTTCACTTGGACGTTTTAAGTCTCCAAAGTTCTCCTTTTTACAACAGAGTTTCTATGCTTGGAAATGAGAGCTCACCCTCAAAAAAATAGAAGTCTATCCCAGACGCATCTCATTTTAACTGGACCAAGCAAGCCATACAGATTCTCCCAAATAACAAGTCAGGAAACAAATAGGAATTTGTTTTTAAGACAGAGCTTACAGAGCTAAGAATTCCTAGCTCACAGAGTGCCCGGCAGTTTCTAAATGTGGATACGATGACCCACTGCAGAAGCCTTGGGAGAGCTATTAAATGTTTGTAAATGCAGATGATTGCCATGTGTAAGTTACATTCATCTAATATGCACCCCCAAAACCACCACCAAGTTGCAAAAACTGGAATAAATTAAAAGATAAAAAATTATTCTCCATATCCCCCGGGAAAGACTACAACATATGAGATTAACATATTAGACCAGATCAACACCTGCGCTGTCCGAGGACACACCACAGCTGCATCTCTTGGTGTGCAGACAGCTCCCCCCCAGTCCAGCCGTACCTCATATCTGCTGGCTGGCTGCTCTGCCGTCTTCAGGCCTTGACACAAGTGGATGATGCAAACTTTGGCTCTTCTCTGGGAGGGAAACCAGTTACTCTTCACAAAATCCATGACCATCACATGGTTTTTCAACTCTGTACTGAACGTCTTTATTTGAAAAGTCTGATCAGCAGCCGTTCCCGCATGGCCAGCAGCGAGCCCCTCCCCAGGAGAGGTGCTAGGCTTCCCGGAATGCAGCATGACACTCGGAATCTTGTGACTTCAGTGAGCTGGCCTGGCAAACACAATTTTCTTTGTTTCATCCAGGTATTGAGTGCAGCAGGAGGGGTTTGGGAAGCGCCTGCTGGGGCTTCTCTGCATTTCCCCTCCACAGCTGCGCTTCCGAGATCCCATGGCGAGAGTGACCGACGTGGACGCAGAAACCTTGCAGGTGATCTTTACATGCCACAAAAACCTTCTCAGGCTGCGATCTGACCAACTCCAGTCTCACCTCACGCCTGAGCCCTTGGGTCACTCTGTCTTCTCTGATTTCAAAGAAACATTTTTCTTTGCCGCTACATTCAAGTTCTTAACGCAGAATTTGCCTGGTTACCAAGAGGCTCAATGTGCTTTTCCGTCTCTAGGCCCTTAAATCCAAATAAATTATTTACAGAGCTCGGTACAAAGGAACCAGGAGGGATAATTGCAGCTTTTCAGAATTCCTACTTTTTCTGGCCAGGACTGAAAGGAAAAAGTACACACTGCTACTGACACAAAGAGTGTCCTCAGCCCTGGAGTAGATAAGAGACACATTCAAGGCATAGAGAGAGCTCCCGGCACACAAGAGGCGGCTGCGCGTGGGCACGGGAACCCAGTGCAAGTGCGAGAGGCAGCACTAGCTCCGTGGGGCTGTGGTCCTTACAACATGGACGGCCCCTGGCGGGCTGAGCCTCGATTTCCCCAGGAAGAATGGCGGAATAAAAAGGCTCCGTCTGCCACCCACAGGGCTGGTGCTGAGATGTGGTGAGCTGTAAATAAGGAAAGACCCTGTGTAACAGAGTCCCCATGGACCGGGTTCTCCAGGTACGGTAGCACATATTCTGCCCAAATTATTTTGCACAGCTCTCTCGCAGCACATATCATACAGTGCAATGTGGCATGGTGGTAAAAATGATTGGAGTCTGAGTTGCAAATCATTCAGAAATGCAGAGCACGTCCCACTTTTTATGTTGCATGTTTGGGTGCCTTATCTATTCGGCTAGTATTTTAGAGGTGAAAATGAGAAGTCTGGATCAAGGGTGTACACCAGGAGGAAGCAGATGACAAGCACTAAAATGGTTTCAACTCTTCTCTGAAGGCTACTTCCTTTTGGCTTTCTGCAAAGATGAACCCCTTGAAAACTCAATTCACCTGCCCGTATCGCAAGCCATGGGGGAGGCTGATGAAGGGCCTGGACAACTTTGCTGGAAGTGGGCCTGCAGATCCTTGCCCAGCACCTTACTTCTTCCTGCTGTGGGTTGGAGCTCTGCAAATCAGCTCAACTAGGACTTGGGCAATGACAAGCTAAACCTCCACCTTCAGAGGCAACAGAGAGGTTGAATCTGAGAAGTAAAACATGGAAAAGATAGAGGAGACTTCAGAGGCCATTACAGCCAAGTGCTTCATCTGAGTGTGAAGAAAGACAGACCATGGAGATTAAATGTGGGCAAAATTCAGAGCGGTGTTCCCTGTTTCTTCAACAGAACACGCCCGCTTCTGCCCGTGGTTCTCCTAAGGACGTCAATGCCAGTGTCAAGGCCCAGCGGGGGGCAGTTTGGTGCACTGAGAACCATGCAGGAAACTCCCCAGTGAGCTACACTGTGAGGTCCATCTCGGACTTGGAAGATGGCCAGGGAAGAAATGCAGACAATGAAGAAAATAAACAAGGACCTCAAAGAAAGAGGGACTCTGCCTCCTGTTTAGGCCTATGAGGGCCAGTGCCTGGGCCTCCAAGTCACCATCTGAACCAGCTCATGGTGTTGGCTCTGTTCCCAGAACCCTGCAGGTCTGACAGCACCACCACACCCATGCTGAAGGACCCTGGGCAGGTGGAGGCCACCAGGACTGCCCACCAGCTCTCCAAGACCAGGGGGGAGAGGTTTGCTGAGGGTTGACTGACTGACTGCGAGTGAAGGACACGTGTCACAGGCTGTTCAGAGGTTCCAGAGTCACCAAGGCTCTGGGTGACTTTTCCCTCTCCCTGCACTGCAAGTGGATGGACGTTAACTGGCCAATGTGGCCACAAGAGGAAACTGTGGCATGGCCTTGCGGAGGCCACCAGAATTCTTGGGCTGGATAGAAGCCTTGGGTTCATAAACCAACCCCCTCATACAGGGAAGAAATGGAAGCCCAGAGGGAGAGAAGTTTGGCTAAAGGTTCAGCAGGCTGGAAAGGGCCCAGATGGATAGCTGGGGATGGGTTTGCACGTAGGCCCCAGGACACTAGCATGTGGTGTGGACACGGCCTCTCCCCTCCAGCTTTAGTCCCTCTTACCCACAAACCCACGGCCATTCTAATACTCTGGAGCAGAGGTATCTGCCCAGACCGTGAGCAGACGTTTGTCAGGAGAGAGCAACTCCCCACCTGGGGAAGGCCCTCCTCCGGCCCAGCAGGATGGTGCCCTCCACAGTGCACTCACTGTGCCTCTTGAAGCAGGTCTCCGAATCAGGAGAGCCGAGCTCCCTCTGGCTCTCACAGCGCCCCCTCGGGTGCTGTGCGGGCTCTCCTTGACTCGGGCTGCCTGTCCATACCAGAGGAGACTGACCTAGCTTCTGTGGTGGGCTACTATGAGGACTCAGGAGCTGGCACAATGCAGTGCGTGGAACAGAGCCTGGCACCGTGTATGCCATCGCCCAAGGGGCAGACCTTAGAAACAATAACAGCTGGAAGCATCGTTTTGATACTTAAAAGAAAAAATTGCTAAGGACAAAGAGGAACTGCCCTCATCTCCAGGACTCCCTGTGCCAGGCAGTGGCACCCAGAAGTGGGCAGGGGGCCAGCCTTGACTTCCTCAAATGAGAAGCAGAGACAGCACCTGAGGAGACTGCTGAGGGCAGGAGGTAGCTGCTGTATGGGAAATGGTTTTATAAATAATGTATCTTTAAAGTCTTTCAGATGCAGATTTTTAATGCCAGCACCAAAAGACAGCAGGGGACCGTCCCTTGCAGGAACACACCCTGAGCTAGTTCCCACTCATAAGACCCAAAGTCAGTCTCCACTAGTCACGGAGCCTGAGGGAGCCAGGCAACGCCCTGCCACTGGGACCCCTGACTCTGCTCAAGGACACGGAATACTTTGTGGTATGCTCAGAGCCCTGTCCTTGGAACCCTCCCCTGCCTCCATCCCAACGTCCCCTAAACCCCCATGGGAGCTGGCCCATCTTACACCACTGCACGTCCCACTCACTGGCTGGCCAGGGGTAGACATCTGGCTCAAATGGGGCTAGTTCGACTCTATCCTCCTGTGGCCCAGCTGTCTGCATGCCCCCTAAATTCACGTATTAAAGCCCTGACCTCTGTGTGGGAGAGGGTTCTTGAGGAAGTGATGAGGCTTAAAAGTCCATGAGGGTGGGGCCCTCGTGATGGGATTTGTGGCCTTCCTTAGGAGAAACCGAAATCTCCTCTGACCTCCTCTCGGAAACGCACGGGGAAGGCTACGTGAGGACAAGGTGAGACGGTGGCCACCAGTGAGGCAGAAACCATCATCCCTGGGGACCTACTCACCTGGTACACTGACCTCAGATTTCCAGCCTCCAAAATATGAGAAATACTCACCAAGCACTTAAACCCCAAGTCATGGCATTTTCTCACAGCAGCCCAAGCTGGCTGAGACAGTCCCGGAGGACCTTAATACTGGCCTCACTTGACTGACCTAGGGAGGGACACCCAGCCCACAGGAGGCCAATCCAAGGCTCTCCTGGAGCACCTGGATCCTGGGACTGCACAGGTATGGGAGGCCGGCTCCATGAGATGGCACGTGTTGGGGACTGTTGGTGCAGATGGCAGCTGTCACAGAGAGGCAGCAGTCAGAGATGGGGGCATTAATCATGCTAAAGCCCTGGCTCCTGCCCAACCTCATCCTGTCTGGGGTTCATGAGAGGTCCTGGTGCTCGGTGACCCTTTCCCCATAAGACATAAGTGACTTGACTGGGGTTCTATACTCGCAACAAGAGAGCGTGGGCTATTCTTAGAAAATCCACACATTAAAAGGATACAGAGTGCTTCTGTGCCAGGCCATGGCAGGTGACACAAACCTAGCGATGAAAGGGTCCCTCCATATCCATGAGGTTCACTGCTCTGCAGTGGGACCGAGGCCTTGGCCAGCAGCCAACACAGGAGCAGGTGCACCCCTGTGAGGGAGGCCCCGAGAACCCCTAGGAGAAGGGACATGGCGAGGGATCTGGACTGGTGACTGGCTGGCAGCTGAACTCTACGGTTGGCATGGCAGGGCCAAAGTCAACTCTAGACATCCCCCTCCACTCTCGTCACACATCTCGTCCTAAAGCATTCAGGGCTGAGGATGGGGAGGCCAAAGTTACTGCTTGTTGCAAACAACTTCCTGGGTCCTCTGCTGTTCTTTTTCTAAAACAAGTAACTCAGTCAACTATAAAAGTGAGACCTCTGATCTTGTTAACATCCCGTGGATGATCCCATTTAATTTCCTTTAAACTGGTCCCTGGGGTGACAGGCAGAAACTAGCATGGTCCGTGATTACCATCCAATGACACCAAATCTACACCAGTGCACCTGGAAATGTGTTTACTGCTGAAATACACGGAGAATGAGTCCATCCCTCCCCCTTGCTCCTGGTACAACACACGGGGCTGAAGGATAGGCATTGAAGTATTTAAATAATGAATTATTCAAAAAGAAAAGGAACTGCAGGTACCTGATGCCAGAAATTCATGCCTGTGAATTCTTAATCTGTTCTCCAATGGGATTAGTATTTACGACTGTGAAGGATGTCCTAATTATGCAGCTTCAGAGTTGATTTTCTGCAGGGCCTACGCACATCTAAAAAGCATTAGGCAACAATAAAAACAGATGACTATGAATTTCGGAATTCATAATTTAGTTTCCCTTTTGGGGGGAAATGACATTTTTATTTATGGGCACTTCACTCATCAAGTGGCTCCTGAAGTTCTTCTTCCTCCGAGGCCCTCTGCTCACCACCCGTGCAACTGATCACCCTTTTGAGGAAACAGACACGGAGGTGATCCAGGCTGCAGACAGGATGGTGTGGCCATTCCCACATGTCCCTGTGGCTCCGGCACAGGAATAAGGCAAGAGGACCAAGGATCCTGTGGCTCATGACAGGATCTGTGCTGTCAGCCAGGCGAAGCTCCATGATCTCTCGCCACCCGTCTCAGCCCTGCTCAGACATGGCCTGGATGTGCCAGGAAAGACACTATCCCTTCAAGTCACCGGAGGCTCCGTGAATTCTCATTCAATGGATGGAAGGAAATTAAAAAGGATCCATGATCTCACATGTGTACCTATCTCTGTTCTGTAATCAGAAAACGTTTTTCTACTTCTTGTACAATGTTCAGAAACCATGCCGATTTGATATTTGGGAGTGGAGGGCAGGCACAGGAGAAGCTGGAGCAGGAACCTGGCAATCTTGTCCCATTTACCCAGGATATTCACCTGTTCCCCACTTGGGCCGGCAATCGGTAATCATTTATTTAGCACCCACTGGTGTCCAGAGCTGTGCCAACACTCCAATAAAATATTCAAACCACTTCTAATGTTGCCGAAAACCAAAGTGACTTGCAGGCAGGGAGAAATATATCTCTCCTTCAAACCCACAGGGAGAAGTGAGTTATTTGAAGACAACAAATGGTATTTTCCTGTTTTCCCTCCAACATCTCCAGCAGATTCTGAATAAAGAAAGCCAATGACTTTGTTAGAAGCCACGCTTGATTTTGTAGCATGTATGCTGGCAAGCAGGAGGCGGGTTAGGGTCATGGATGACATTCTAAAGGAACATCAAGCTCAATGTCCTCTTTATGTGCTTGAGCAATGTAACCCACAAGGAAAACCTAGAGTGCCCGTCACCTGCCTCTGCCTTCCGTGAGAAGCCGCTGGGCCTTCTCAGTTGGCACACACAGGGCAGCTCTCCTGTTGCAGGCCAGCTACAGCATCAAAGGATGGAGACCTACAGCTGCGACCTGAAAGTGGACTCGCTACTTTTTTTCATATTTACATCATGAACATGTTCACATCATTCCCAGCCACATTTTCTTAATTGGGTGAATTAGTTTTTCAGTGAATTGTGCTAAACAAATTCTTGAAATGGTATATTTACTAGCAAAACAGAGAAACAGCAGGCCTAGCCCAGAGCACAAAGCAGTTACTGCCAACCCGGACTCTCTCTTTCCCCATGGGACAGCAGGTGGGGATGACTTGGGTGGCAACCAGACCCCCACCACAGTGCAGGGACGGCAGTGGGAGGTGAGGACCTTCCCCATGCCCCCACCTCTAAGCCAGGGCCACATCCCGTGGCAGGCAGCTCAGCTGTGGCTTGGAGGGCTTCCTTGAGGCCCTGAAGGGCCCACCTGACATTCTTCAACATTATGGGGTGGGGAGGGACACATGGGACTCACTGGGTCATCCTCACGAAACAAGAGTAATGATAGATATGAACAGAATCCTGCTTTCCCACCACTTCCATGTAAATGATTATGTCTTTAAGTGAGGAAGTAAAGAAAACTGAAATTAAAACACACACATACACATATCCATACATGTAGATATACAATACTCTGCCTGTGGTTCCTGAAAATGACATAGGAACACTTCCTATAAATGCAAGGAGGAAAGTTCTAGCAACCCCAGCTGTCTGGGAATGAATGACAGGAGAGGCTTGTAAAGTGTGGCCTGCAGGCCAAACGTGGCCCACTGCCCATCACTGTAAATAACGTATTGGTCCACGGCCCTGGCTGCTCTTGGGCGTGTTGCCTATGCTTCCTACACTCTTCCAAAGATGGAAGGTTGATTGGTACAGCACAGACCATGGCCTCCAAAGTCTGAAGTATTCTCTACTTGACCCTTGACACGAAACATTTCCATTGCCTGCAGTGAGACCATCTGATGAACAGATTCTTCATACATATCAGTTGACCATGGCAAGGAGACCTGCCCAGGGTTCACTAACCTGCCTGTGGGTGCTTCTAAAACTAGGCACTCCCAGGCCCCCCCTGGCCCCTGCATCTCAATCTCCAGGTGAAAGGTGTGGCAGGTAGGTTTAGGAAACGAATCTGTTCCCAGCAGCTGGGTAATAACCTCCGGCCTTCCCTCACTTCCTGTTCTCTTTTCCAGGGTGGCTCCTGTGAGGGCCTGGCTTAGTGACAAGATGCAATCGTCACTCACATTCTGTAGCTGAGGACGTGAAGCTCCTGTGCTATGTGCTGGTAAGCGAGGGAGCCAGGGCTCGGATGAAGAGGCAGAACCTCCTCCACAAGCCCCTGACCACTCTTTGCAGCCCCTAAGACCTGCAGCCCCACAGAGTCTCAAATAAATTGGGAAAATAACCCTCAAAGACAGCCAGCTTTTCATGCATAGTCTGGCAAATGCACACACTTCAGATTTTTTACGGCCAGGGCAAGAGGAATGTGTACTCTGGGAACCAGGCCTGGCACAGGTGGGTAAGGTCACGTGTTCAACCATCCAATAAACACTGAGGGCAGAACCAGGTAAGACAGGGCGGTGGCCAAGAACAAGACGGAGTGGCCCCTGCCCTGAGGAAGAGGTTTGTGGGGACAGTAACCCAGATAATTCCATGAGCACTCACTTGTCTTGGGACTTGCCAACCACTCTCCACCTGGACTCTTCCTGCATATCTGCTCGGCTTCTTCCTTTGCTTCCTTTGGGTCCCAAGTCAACTCAGATGCCATCTTCCCAGAGGGACCTTTCCTGCCTGGTACCTGCCAACTCTCCTACCTGCTTGGGCTTGCTTTGTGTTGCCTCTTCTTCCACATGCACACTGGGTGCCGCCTTCAGACCCCCTCACCCCCTGAACATGAACTCCAGGAGAGCAGCACGTGCTCTCCTTCACGGTGGTGGCTCTCCATCCTCGCTCCCTCCCCTCCTCCTTCCCTTCCTTCTTTTTCATTACTGAAGCAAGAATGAAGGACAGGGTTCTTCCAGGGAATATATAAGAACATGGATACTGGGGCTATTTTCCCCAGGGAAGGAATTACAGGGATAGACAGGCCCCACAATATTGGGAAGTAAATGGGTTTGTGTTACATGTGCGTGTGGCACCTGGGCCACATGGGGACCCTTAAATGCTGTATGGGATGTATCCTATGGGACCATCCAATCTTCAACCCCAGGCCCTGCCTGTTCTGTGCAGGCTTTGGCTGGCTTTGTGCAGAACACCTGGGCCATGCTTCCTAGGTCAGCTACTGCTGCAAGGGTTTTTAAGGTCTGCTCTCAGAAGAACCTGACTGAGCCAAATTCCAACTTGCCCCTATGTCTCCCCATTGAATAGCCATCCCACCCTTGACCTTGAACTCTAGTCCCCCAACACTTTGGTGGGACCCTGTCTGTTCTTGGTGGGGTGAGATTCAGAATCTCCACCAGGTGGGCCTACGTGGCTGGCAGTGCCTCCTTCATAATAGAATCCTGAGAAACAGTTGGTGACTGTGGTAGTACCAGAGCACGTACACACTGCACACGCAAAAGGAGCCGCTACCCTGCACAGGGACGTTGCTAAAGCTCACGTTGGCCCTTCTCATGGAGTTAAGTGCCACTCAAGCAGTTGGTGTGACTATGGCTTGGGAACTTCCATGATCAGGCCTGCAGGTCAGTGACTGTCCAACACTCGGGCACAGCTGCAAGTCACAGAGGCTGACGACAATGTATAGGCCTCTCTCTGGTTCTGAACAGTCTTCAAATTGGGTATGAATCTGTAGAACTGTCACCAAGGTGTTCTTTAACACGTGTCCAAATAGTTAACTTCTTCTGTATTCAAAAACGGGGGAAGCCACTGGGTAAATGTGAACGTAGCTGTTTTGGCTGAACAACAGAGAGTGATGAGCGAGAGCGGGTTCCTCCTCCTGCTGCTTCTCTGAAGCTTTGCTGGAGCCCTGGCCCAAGCCCTGCTCATCACAAGGCAGGACACAGCAAATGCTCGAGTAGAATCTCGCTACGTGGAGACCAACAGGCATCTATCCAGTAAGGTCGGGTGTAGCCTAGAACAGCACCCAGCCCTGCCAAGCAGACTCCATCCCTGTGCTGCCCAGGAGCCAACGTACACCAAGAACCCCACAGTGCTCTGCTGAGTGCCCGAGGGCAAGGCCGGCTGGACGAGTCTGTCCCGTGTTGTGTCCAGCGCACACTATCACTTTCCCACTTCCTGTGCCGGGCACCGGGCTTGGGGCGGGGCCACCTGCCTGTGCCGTCTGTTCTCTCCCCTCTCATGTGGCCTCCGTGGTCTCAGCCTTGCTGGGCGGCTCTGCTGGTCTGTGTTCCCAGCCAGCCTCATTGCCAAGGGGAAGTGGGCCTTGGATCCCATTTCCCTGCCTGCCTGCCGACCACAGAGGGCTCCCTCCTCGGGTTTCCAGGACACTTTCTCTAACCAGGCTTCTGTCTCCCCAATCCTGAGCCTGCACTGGCCACAGTTTCTCTGTTCCTCTCCCTGCAGTTAGAATTCAAATAGGATGGCAGCCCTGTTCTGAGGCAAAGAAAACAGATGCCCACGGGAGAACTGATGTGCGTTGAGGAATACAGGGGCAGCCCAGGCGAGCAGCCTTGACCCAGGGAGAGAGCAGAAAGCCTGGTTTTATTTTGCTTTAATAGAGAAATAATATTATTAGCCACCTGCAAGAACTGAATAATTTTTAAAGTTATAGCTTAAGTTCTCTGAAGAAGATGATGCCAGCCCTTCCCACATCGTAACTGGCAAAGGAATTATTTAGAGACCAGTGCTCAGGTCCCCTGGGCAACTCTTGGTGGGACCTGGCCTGCAAATCTGGCATCTCCCTCAGGCTCCGACCCTGCCCCATCCCCACAGTTGCCCCTCAGTGAGGTGGAATTTCCTCTTCGCTCTTGTATTCATGCCAGGGTCATTCTCGGCTCCATGCTGGCACGGTGCCACGAAGCTGACTCGAAGCCCAGCCACAGGAGACAAAGAACAGGAGGCAGCGACAACTCTGTGCATTCACTTGGCGCAAAGAGAAGAGCCGTGCTGGGAGCCCAGGCGACCCTGTTCCTCTCACGCTCGGCCCCACAGTGGCCGCGATTTCTTCCTGTCTCGCCTGTCTCTATTAGCAGATACAGGGACATTTGTAGGTTTTCTTGTATCTCAGTCAGTTGTGTTCACAGGATGCTTCCTACGCTGTGATCTCTAATCTGATTAATAGGCTTAAGCCCTGTTCTTACTTCCTCTTGTCTTGTCCCGATACGTTCTATCAATCAAGTCACCATGTACAAAGTAGCCAAATGAAGAGCAGGTTATTCTTCCCCAGCACACATATCCTGGTTTCATTTATCTTCCTGCTGCTCTGTTGCCTCATTGCTTTGAAGGATTACATGCACATTCACATGTGTTAAATTAGAAAAATATGCAACCTGGTAAGAGGGAGTTATGGTGTGCATGAAAGACGACCACCTGACAGCTGCGGAAGCCCTCGGGAAGCACGAAGTCCCCGCTGCCTTGCCATGCACAGCCCACATCTCCTGGGAAAAGTAATGGTGGGCAAGAATGTTCTAGCTCAGGTCACATTTGCAATACTCAAAAGGATCTTGATTTTTAAAAATAAATAAATAAACCTAGTAGTAAGTTATACCCTACAATCACCTGTGCTTACAGAAATATGAGTTACTTGAAAAGGTGGCTCCAAGTGTAAGTTGTTTCCACAATTTCTTTATTCATTGGTCCGCTGTTGAGCACCTAGGATGATTGGCTCCTGGGAATTGTGTTGCTATATACATGTGTGTGCATGTATTATTGTAGTAAGTTACCTTTAATCTTCAGGGTGAATACTGAGAAGTGGTATGCCTGGGTCAGACGTTGGTTATATCTCTAGTCTACTGAGAAACCTCCATACTGATTTCCATAGTGGCTGTATTAATTTACAGTCCCACCAAGACGGCCAGAGTGCTCCTTTTTCTCCACATCCTCTCCAGCCTTCATTGTTATTTGCATTCTCGATGACGCCATTCCGACTCATGTGAGAGGAAACCTCAGAGTGGTTTTGACTTGTGTTTCTCTAATTGCTAATGATGTTGAACATTGCTTCATGTTTATTGGCCATTTGCATTTATTCTTTTGAGAAGTGTCTGTTCATTTGGCCATTTATTAATTGTTTGTTGGAGGGTTAGTGTTTTTTGAGTTCTTTATATATTCTGCATACCAATCCTCTGTCAGAAGAGCAGCTAGCAAAGATTGTCTCCATTCTGTAGGCTCTCTCTTCACATTCTTGATTGTTTCCTTTGCTGTGTAGAAGCTTTTTAATTTGAGGCCACCCACTTATTAACTCTTGGTCACCATCTTTTCTTAATAAGGTTCTAGCTGACTGACAGTTTGTCTCCTCCTAGGAGTGGCCCTTAAATCACAAACCCTGAGTACCACAGGATTGGGTAAGGTCTGGAGGTGTGATTCACACTTGGTCGATCAAATTGTCTCCAAAGACTTTGTAATGAGAGACACAGAGACTGAGTCAATTCATCCCGAGACCAGTCGGGAAGGAGCTTAGACTGAGGCATGCCATCTGGGGCCTAGCGGTCAGAACCACGCGTGTGGGGGTCGGAGAGGTTTGACGGTGGAGAAAATGATATGAAGAGGGAAATGTCGGAGAAATGTCACTCATGGTAGCCAGGCCTCCCAGTGCACTTCTGTTCTCACCTAAGTCCTGCAGTCCTATTCAATTTGCAACCAATCTCATCTTTATATTTGTTTAAGAGCACAGGCCACCCTCCTCTGGGCATCAGAGGATGGGTATGGGCCCAGGAAATAATCTCAGAGAGCTTGCAGTCTAATGGAAATTTATGCTTAGTAGGGCAGGTTTCTTGAGGTCACAAGTGACAGAAATCCACCTACACCAGGCTGGACAAAGAGGGCAACTCACTTGATGAAGGAACCAAGGATCCACTGGGAGCGTAAGACCAACAGGACTCCCCTTCTGGGCTCTCCCTCTGCCCACACCACATACTTGTCAATAAATGGGAAGGTAATGTCTAAGTTACAGGGTCAGGGATTTTACACTTTCCATGTCTCAGGGAATTGTAGAGAACGATGCAAGAATCTCTGTAAACTTCCCTCCTTGCCTGACAGATGCCCTCCGAGAGCCACAACGCAGGGCAGCCCTAGACCACACGATCTGTTACCTAAGGTGGGAAGAAACGGAAGACTGGGAAGAAGAGGGGGAAAGAAAACTATGGAAATTCTGAGTGATTGGGAAGATCTTCCAGGCACCTTTCAGTTTAACAGATAGTCTTTCCTCCTAAAACCAGAGATATATATATCCAACCTCCCTCCCGACCCCCCAGGACAGTGACTGGAAATTATCATAAAGAAAGAGCAGAAAGGAAGCCAAACCTCTTGATTCCCAACCACTGCATGATCCCTAAGATATTTAAATGCAGCATCCAGAGCTAGGAAACAGGCAGATATTCACAGTGCCTGGGACTGGAGTCAGAACATCTCCATAGACTCAAGAATGAATTTTAAATCACTCAAACTGAAAAGTCTCTGGAATTAGCATATAAAAAAGGTGAGCTTTCTGAAATCAAGAGACCTGGAACTGATGCCAATCTGTAGATCAGAAGCAGAAAAGCCCGGGAGACGCAAAACAGACCCACCTGCACCATCCCCAGCTAAGGGGGAAGAGAGGGCGGAAGAAAAAAGCTGAAACAACAAAAAAGTCATCTTTTAAAAAAGAGAAAACAACTGAAATGTCTAAGAAAAAAAAAAGCAGATAATAAATTGTCAGTTTGTACACACTCGGAAGGCGGATAAGGGGATATGCTGCAAAGAGCAAGCCCTCAGTTTGAGGGGGGCCATAAGGCAACTTGCTCTTAACGCTTTTCTGTAATGAATATGCATTACTCTTTATTAAAGTAATCTCAGGAACATTCTGAAAAGTGACTTCTGTGCTTGCTCAGCAAGGTACACAAAGGTCAGCCTGGAGACTGGGGCAGGGGAGGCGGTCAGCACTCAGGGCTGGACTAAGGCGGGCAGCCCTTCGTGAGTCCTCACACCCATCCCGTGTCCCCCACTGCCCCCATCCAACACCCCGTCTATTCAAGGGTGGAACAGGCACAGGAAAGGGACGGATATGCCAGGGTCACTGCCAGGCGGTGCACTGGTTCCTGCTGCCTCTGAGCTGGCCTCTGAACCTCCATCCAAGCGCATCTGTCCAGATAAGGTGGCCCACTCCAACTGTCACAAAATGACTCCCTCAGTTCTCAGAGGGGTCCTAGAGTAGGTACAGAAATCAAGTTTCAAAAATGTCAGGCAGCTAGATCACAGTCACCCACAGGTAGCGGCAGAGCACAGGCCACCCTCCTCTTGTGATACTGTGGTCACACCCCTGTGACCAGGAGGGCTGGGACTCTAACGCTGCTCTTCCCACTCCCAGCCAGGGGTTTTCCAGAAAATCTGATAGCACCTTCAACAGCTAATCCTGAAGTGTTATCTGGGTGCTGATCACCAGGATCTAAAGACAAGTAGGGTCCAAGAAGGAATGTCAATTCCACCAGGAGAGCCGTGCCCACACTCACAGGGGGTGTGGCAATGTAGTATGGGATTTTAAGTCTTCCTTGGGAGAGCCAGGAGCAAGCCCGGGAGGCCAGACGGTGAGGAAAGGAACCTGTGAAGAGCAGGCAAATCAGAGCAGATTCTGCTATCAAATGGAGGCCAAGCCCTCCAGAGTCCTGACCTGGGCACAAGAAGGAGATCAGTTTACCATGGCACCCAGGGGTGCATCCTTCCTTGTGTACCTCCCGTCCTCCCCTGGGATCCTGGTAACACCCTGTTTATTTGAACTTCTTCCATCTGTCTCTGTGTCATAGGCTGCGTGCCCTGAGCAATGCCAAGGAGAGAAACAAGCTCGAGAGACCCAGTGTTCCACGGGTGTTCACCCCGAGTCTCCAACTTGGCGTCGCAGAAGGGCCAACTGCAGCTGTCACTCAGTGATGCTGAGTCAGATTGACCCACAGCCCACAGTGAGGGAATGGTGGACAGAGGGAGAGCCAGGGGAGAGGGAACTGGCTGCTTCCTCTATGGGACACAGAGGAAAGGAATGTGTAAGGCGCAATGTTGTGTCTGGGTGCCCTCTAGGCCCCCCTTTAAGGGTGAGAGCAGAGTTCACGGTCTGTGAGGCCAGCAGGAACCCTACATTCAGAAGTCCCTAGAGCTCCAGTCCCAGGGATGGGGTTTGCTCTGTGAAGCAGAGGATGAGAGCCTCAATTTTTTTCAGTAAATAGGAACAAGGTGCATGACAAATATCACTCCCGTTTTATTGAAAAGAAAACAAGATTCTTTTTTTTTTTTCTTAGTGGTGCTGGGGATTGAACCCAGGGCCTTGTGCATTCAAGGCAAGGAAACCAAGAATCTTTGTCAAGCCAAGAATGAAGCGAGGCGCTCACTCCAATGTGCCAGGTAGGAGACTGCAAAGAACTACCTCTATAACTTTTTGTGAATCTACGTCTTAAGTCATTTGCTATGAGAGTTATTTAGCAATAGTTTGTATTTAATAACTGATAAAGTCAGCTGGCACTTCAAATCTAATCAAACCAAATGCACAATCTTTAGGCCCCAGAAACTCTGGGAAACAAAGAGTTTCTCAAATCAACAGTGTTATGGCCACCTGGTGAATTGCTTTTAGCCAACACCAGGCTTAGGCCAAGTAATCAGTGGACTGCTGGGGGCTGCTCCTACCCAGGCATCTGAGCGATGGGCATGGCCAGTCTCCTGTGAGCCGGGTGGTGCCCACCCATAGGCAGCTGGGGAGGAGGCTTGAGTTCAGCCCTGGAGCACTGTGCTAATGGACCCTGCCCCTCCAGCCTGAGGGAAAGCAGAAGTAGAAGAGATGAACGGAGAGGAACTTCCTCAGCATTTATCAAGAGTTCCTAATCATTTGAAAACTTATTGTTTAATAACTGCCAGGGATCCAGGAGGTGATTTAAAAATCATTTAGTAGATCCGAGAACATCACCAAGAAAACAAAACCCAGGGCCAGAGAGTTTCCCCTACAAATGAAGCATTTCCACCCCGTATCCATCAGGAAGCTTTGGTGCAATCTGCCTGCCTTTTCCTGAGGTTCCTACCTACATTCAAATATAATAAGAAGCCAGCCCTCTTATCAAAAACAAGTGAGCTGGGAGTGGTGCATGATCCCAGCTGTTGGGAGGCGGAGGCAGGAGGATTGCACATTTGAGATCCTGAATAAAAAATTGAAAAACCTGGGGATGTGATCAACAACTGGAGCTAGCAAAGGCCCTAATCAATGTGTCCCAATCTGAAAAGAGAAAGTAGACAGAGGGTGAAGGGCCCACGCGGGCCTCCCCTTCCCCAGGGGAGACTCAGGGGCTGCTCTCCAGAGAGGGTGGGAGGTGCTCTAGGCCACCACTCCCACTTTCAGTGTCCCCAGGCTTCGCCAGGACCTGCCTTCACAGACACCTGCTCCTATAGCTCCCTAAACCCAGAACCTCCCCTGTGGACAGCAAGGGCCCCTGTTCACCTTCGGGGTGCCATCTCAGTACTACCTAACAGTCCCCCTCACTCCTGTGAGGACCAAGGCTTGGGAGAAGTCCCAGAACACCCCGAGGCTGGGAATTCCTCTTCTTTCTGGATGTGAAGTATCCAGGAGAGGAACGTGACCCCATAAGGGCGTCAGCGAGTCCCAGTAGCCACCCCAATGAGCTTAACCCCTCTGTGCTGAGTCTCTGGCGGAGGCCAGCAGCTGTTTCTCTCATGGAATCCGAGGAGCCTGGGAGTCGGGAGGGTGAGCTTTTGGAATACTTGCAAGCACCGAAGATTTGATTCCATTAACCTGCTGAGCCTAATAAAAGAAAACCCTCTTCAAAGGAGGTGACACAAACATTTATATGAAGGGGGAAAGATACATCCCTCAGGAACCAGGCAGGAGACACGTGTAAAAATGTGATAAGGGAGTAAGAGCTCGGCTACAGCACATTCAGCTGTGTCGAGCTCCTTAGAACAATGAAAACAAGGACAGACCCACCATCAGGGCCACCTCCCCAGGCCCCCACTCCTGGGGCTCATGCCCCACAAGTTCTGACTACAGGACCCTGGCACTGTCTGGAGCAGTGGGGTAAGGGGCCAGAGGACCCTCACAGGGGCCCCCCTTCTCAGAGGTGATGTGGTTCCCGTGGTTTAGTGAAGCTGAGTGCCCTGGAGCTCCCAGTCCTACTGCCAACCATGGGGAGTACTGAGACCAGATGCCGGCAGGGACCCTGGAGCAGCTGTGACCTCTATCAGCTGAGACCCATGTTTACAACGGGGGCAATTTTGCAGTCCTGCCCACCCCCCAGGGACAGCTGACAATGTCTGGAGATGTTTGCAGGCAGAGGGAGTCACAACTGGCATCTGGTAGCAGAGGCCAGGAGTTCAGCTGATATCCTACAATGCCCAGGGCAGTCCCCACCACAAAATATGTCCAGCCCCACCTGTCGCTAGATCTGAGACAGCCACCTGAGCCACGCAGCAGTCACAGAAGATTTCTTTGCTGCCCTTGCCCACGGCCAAGGGCTCCACCTTCTTAAATTCCAGATCTAGTTCTGCAGTGCATCTGTGGTCCCAGCCACTCGGGAAGCTGAGGTAGGAGGATCACTTAAGCCCAAGAGTTTGAGACCAGACTGAGTGACAGAGCAAGGCCGTGTCTCAGAAAAAAGGAAAACCAAAAAGGATTCGAGCTCTACTTCAAGTTGTGTGTGTGCCCCACTCACAGTCACACCAGGAACAGTGACCTGAGGTACAGACAGCCACCTCATTTTACACTGGGGGAAGAAACCCTAAATAAAACCAGTTTAGGGAAAATAAATTGTTCTCTCTTCCTGCAATGAATCTGGAGAACTACCCACTGACTAAACAGTGGTCATTACCCTTTGAAAGATGTCTTCTCTTTTGTCTAATTCAAGCTAGCCATTTTTCATGTAAAATGCAAGCTAACTGGGAAATCGCATTTCTATTCCTCTATGATACAGATTAGAGAGATGAAGAAAAATCTGCCACAAACAAGAGAAAAAGCCATGAATCAGATGGCGAGCAGCCTGCAGGAGGCCAGTCTGCTTAAGAGCAAGCTCTGAACACCACCTGTGGCTCCAGAGCTCTGCTCCTCCATCTCAGACACAGGACAGTCATGTAGGAAGCTTAAGCCACACCTGACCTTAAGCCACATCTTCACCTCCGACCGTGAGTGTCTCATTAGGGCTGCAAGAGAATCCCCTGGAGGACTGGTCAGTGTCCAGTGTAGGACTTGGAGTCTGCCAATTTGCATAGTCCCCTGGTGCCCCAGAGACCACATGCTGAGATCCAGAGCTGCCAGGGGGGGACCCCGCCTCCCCAGGACTCCAGTTGCTCAGGGCTGCCTCCACCCGGGGAGGCGGGGAGGAGAAACAAAGTGAGGTAGGTTCTTGGTGCCCCCGGTTTTCTACAGAACCCATGCAATCCTGAAAATGAGCTTCTTGAACAAACAGAGCCCCCAAAGGCTCAGATGTGAGACAATGGGAGAAAGTCTAGAGGTGAGATAATGGGGTTATGAGAGTTTTAACCTCATCACTGCATTAATCCACAACATGGATTAACTGGGTGGTAACCCTGGGCAGGTGGGGTGTAGCTGGGGGGTGTGGGTGTCTGGGGATATGACTTGGGGGTTTATATTCTGACCCTGGTGAGCAGAGCGCATGCTGCTTCCCTCCTCCACACCCTTCCACCATGATGTCCTGCCTTATCACAGAGCTGTGGGGTGGGCTCTCTATGGACGGAGAGCCCCGAGACCATGACACCAAATGAACCTTCCTCCTCTAACCTTGTTCTTGTTAGGGCTTCTGATCACAGCCCTGAAAAGCCTGGCTAAGACAGAAAAGCAAGGTGGACATCAGCAGTAGCACGTCATGGTGAGCCCCTGGGCCTCCCGCGCGTGATGTGAAGGGCACAGGGATTCTGCGGTGTTCTTCCCCCGCCCACGTCTTCCACCTAAGAATGAGAAAATATCAGAGAGGCTCAGACTGGGAGCCATCCCATGACACACCTGGCGTGCTCTTCCAAATGCCGCGGTCAGGTCAGGGATGTGGGGGGCGGGCTGAGGAAGCCCAGAATGGAAGAGACCCAGGGGTCTTAAGGACCACGTGCCATGGGGGGTCCTGATTCCAAATAACTGTGTGGCTTCATGATTCACCAGGGCCAGTTTCTCAGTGTTGATCCATGTGCGTTGACGACATAGGTCCACGCTGGGGGAACCGGGTGGAGGGCACCGAGGTCTCCTGTCTTCACAGCCCAGCTGATGTTTCCTCACCTCACTCCATACCCAGGACTTACCAGAGAGGCAAGAGTGAGGGTCCGCCAACCCTCTCTAGTGCTCCTCGGCCGGGAGGAGAGTCACCACAGGCATGAGGTGGGGGCCAACAGGACCGGCGGCAGTGTGGAAAAGCATTTCAATTTTTGTAGCAAGGTACTTGTTTACTAGGAAAAATGACAACTGATATGTGACTGTGACCATATTGAGGAAATGTTACAAAGTGACGTAATTTGTGAAATACAGATATTATGCAAAAAACTGTGCATACCTGCCTAGGAGCACATGGTGAACCTCAGTTCCCGAAACAGACTGAATCAAAATATCCTTGAGTGTCTAGTATTCCCCTTCATGTTTCTGCTCAATTTCCAAATAACTGGCTTTTTTGAGCCCAACCATTCTTATCTTAAACACACTCAGAAGTTTACAGGAATATCAGCAATAAGCTTTAAACAACCTACTGGTGATTTAAGTTTCTTCTTGAGATTTTCATGCTATTTTACAATTGCAAAGAGTATTATATATGCATTTCTATTTTGTAAGAGAGGAAAAAATTACTAAAACACACACACACACAAAAGCACAAAAACTTCTATGATCAAGATACACAGAAAACAAATCACATCTGCAAAGGCCACGTGATTCAGAACCGTTAATGAGGTTCCCTGAGTTGACATTCCAAAGTGATAAACTGTATAAATATGAAAGCCTGGGGGTCCAGCAAGATGCTGAGAGAAATCTGCTCTCCTGTTTTCTACGGCACAGACTGGTTTCTCCTGCCTTCATGTCTCAGATTGTGCAGTTTTGAATCTAAGACTGAATATCACAATGTGAAGGGTCTATCTTAGAGATTAAATAATAACCAAATGGCAGCTCCACGTCTGGCCACAGCAGAGTGAGTGGTGTCAGGTCCCCCTCCTCTACAAACCACCACTGTGGACTGAATGCTAGTGCCCGCCCCCACTGTGGCAGCCTGAGCCCAGTGTGATGGCAGGTGGGGGAGGGGCCTTTGAGGGGGAGGTAATGAGGGTTAGAGGAGGTAATGGGGGACCTATGGTGGGATTTGGTGCTCTTAGAAGAGACATCAGAGAACTTGCCCCCCACCCAAAGCAGAGGTCCTGCTAAAAATCCCCCCTTTCCTGTTTCCCTCTATCTACTCCAGCATCACTTGCATTTGGGGAAGTTAGAAAAGGGCAAAGGAACAGAGGCTCCCCTGGAGCCACAAGGATCGCAGCCCTGCCAACACCCCGACATCAGCCCCACGAGTCCCTTTCTGACCTATGACACGTAGCTGTAAGATAATACAGCAGTATTGCCCAAGCGGCCGAGCTGTGGTCATTTGTCACACAGTCATAAGAAAATCACCAGGATGGTGCACAACACGTAGGAACGCACCCAGGACTCTGTATAAATGGACACAAGTGTCCCATCTCACCGTTAGCCATTCCTCTGTCTCTGAATCCCCACACCCACTTCCCTCCTCGCCATCCCCTGTCCTTACTCCACTCCTCCTCCAATCTGTCTACCTGCCAATCTCCTTCTCCTCTATCAAGCCCCTGCTCAGTGGTCACCTCCACACCAGAGCCCTCTCTCCTCATTCCTGTCCCACCCACAGCTCCAGGCCATGCAGAAAGGATCACACACACAGTATATTGTTCCCTTAGCATCATGAGCTTGTATTTGCACAGCCCTCCCCAGAACCAACCCCATGAAGGCAAAGACAGCATCTTGGTTACCTTCCCCTCCCCAGGACCTGGCTCTGACTAGACACCTTATAAATATGGCCCTAACAGAACAGAGTGAAACTGAACAGAAGCACATGGCCCAGGCTGCAGGCCTTCCGCCATCTGTACAAATCATGGATCAACAAATTAGAGGCAGCATGAGGTCAAGAGGCTGCTCTGCCATCAGGTCACCTGGGCACCCTCCCAGCTCTACCACCAGCTGTGTCCCCATCAGCAAGTTTCTGGATGTCTCTGTGCCTCTGTGTCCTGATTTGTAATGCTGGGGTTGTGGAAAGAGAGAATCTATCATTCAGAGCTGCCAGGATAAATTTCAACAATTAAGTATTCGATAAATGCTACAGACCAGTAGTTGTTACTCATGAAAGGACGTCTCCTGTTTTACCAAAGTCCAAACGTGACACAAGTTTCAGCTTTGGCTAATGAAGCCATAAAGGTCTTCACTGCTACTTGCAGAGTCAGCCTCCTGAACCCTTTCTAGACCCTCTTCTCCATCACACCTCAGCCCTGCGTGCTCCTGTCTCTGGATGTTTGTCTCAGGGGTGGAGACTCTCAGAACGTCATGTTCAGGGAGCTATCGAGCAATCAGCACATCATTCCTAAAACTGAGAAGCTGAGGCCCAGACCACAGATGACTGAGAGAGTGTGCCAAGATCCAGATGATGCACCCTGTGCTCTCCGCACATACACAGTGCAACGATTTTGACTCTGGGGTGGGACCAGGCTTAGAGAGCCACCCTTCCAAGCTCCCCATGCAGCTCTGATATGCCAAGCATCTGTGGAGCACTTTTGGGAAAACACCACATCATGAGCCTCGTGATCCTTCTCGCTGAGTGTCTTGGTAGAACTCATCCAGGAAGCCAAACTGCGGAGGAATTCCTGACCCCCACCTGATGCCTGCAGAGGACCATGGTGCCTTTGTCTGCCCACATCTGACCCCTCTTTTTGCATAAGCAGCCACATATGGCCATTAAGACTCACCCCTCCAACAGGGGACATGGTGATGGTGGAGTTGTGAGCCCCAGGCCCCTGGTGCAGCTCCATCTGAGAGTGGGGCCCAGCAGAGGCCACCCCTTCCTTCCTGCCCCTAAGCCCTCACCCTCTGCTCTCCCTCGCCCGTGAGCTGCCCCTCACCTTCCGGGCAAATCCCTTTGCTGATGCCAGCTGCTGTTGGCTCTGGCTTCCCCTGCTTGCAAACAAACACCTGAGCTGATGGGACCGGGAATCTGTGACCTGGCCCCCCGCTGACCACATGGGCAAGAATGTGACAGGTGTTTGCCAAGAGAGCTTCCCAGCAAGGGCTGCATCCAAACCAGGAATGAAAAAAAAAAATCTGTTTTTCCCCGGGTTTCTACAATAACAGCCATCAACATTCAAGCTGCTTTTAGATGATTGAACATGAAAGAGCAGCCTCCAAGGCAAGGACCTCGGCCTCTTGAGAAGCATTTGAAGAGGATGAAAAGCCCCCAGAACGCTGGAGTGAGTGACGACGAGCGGCAGCGAGAGAAAAGTAAAGAGCAGAAGGTGACTTCCCCGGGCTGCGGGCACACTGGAAACCCATTTCTTCCAGGCCACACGTGGACTCCTGTAGAGCTGCAGATGCCTCCCCAGAGACTGCAGGGGGGACAGGATGGAGCAGAGCCCCAGTCCCTGCTGTGGGCACCAGGTGGCCTTGAACCCTGTAGGGGAAGGGTGTAGGCCCCCTCCTCAGTCACCCACAGAACTCGGGGAGTCTGGTGGACCAGGAGGCAGCCTTTCTTGGACCAAGGTCAGGAAACAGTCTGGTTGCACAGGCACATCCTTCCTGAGCCCCTTCTGCCCACCAGATGCGTTCCTGGGGCCTGGGGAAACCAGTGCGTGCATCCTGCCTGCCTGTTCCCAGCCACTAGGGGGGTGATGAAGGCAAAGGGAAGAGAAATGACAAGTGTCCTGAGGATTTGGGGAGACTGGACTCCACACGGTGCTCGCAGGGAAGTAAGGCAGGCCCCTCAAAACGGTCAACACGGAGTCACTGTGACGCAGGAATTCACTCTTAGGCATGTGCCCAACAGAGTGAAAAGCAGGGTTCAGACAGGAGATCATCCGTGAAGGTGGACAGCAGCACTGTCTGCAATGGCCAAAGGCGGAAACTCCAAGCGCTTACCGATGAACGCACGGGTCCAGTGTGGTCTAGCCACACAGCAGACGCTGCTTGGTCGTAAGAAAAGAGTGAAGTGCTGACGACACATCCCTACACGGCTGGCATGCCAGTCAGCCTTTCATCCTGAGACCAAAATACCTAAGAATAATTGAGAGGGGGAAGATGTATTTTGGCTCCTGGTTTCGGGATTCAGCCAGCCCATGGTTGGCCGGTTCCATTCTGAAGTGAGGCAGAACATCATGGCAGAAAGTTTAGGCCAAGCTGCTCATCTCATGGCCACCAGGAAGCAGAGAGAGAGAAGAGGGGGAGGGCAGAAAGAAGATAAGCCATTGCAGGGCCTGCCCCCAGTGACCTACTTCCCTCAGCTAGCTCCCACCTCCCGGTAGTCCATTCAGCCATCAGTGGATTAATCCATTAAATGAATTAATCCACTGATGAGGTCAGAGCCCTCATGATCCCATCATTGCCTGAAAGCTCACCTCTGAACCGTGCTTTCCACACATGAGCTTCTGGGGGACATTGCAGATCCCAAGCCTGAACAGATGGCCTTGCCAGCAGGCCACGGGTAAGAATCCAGACATGAAAGTCTACATGCTGTAGGACTCCATGTATAGGGGACTCCCAGAAGAGGCAAATCCATAAAGGCAGAAGGAGATTAGGGTTGCCCAGAGCTGCCCAGGAGGGGCGAAGGGCTTGGGGTGGGGGACTCTTAATAGACCATTTGAACCTTCTGCAAATAGAGGTGGCAGTTGTGCCACATTACAAATGCACTGAATGCCCCGGAATCCTGCACTTTAAAATGGGCAAAGGCCCAGCCCTGGGCCTGTCCTCCCCTCACAAGGTTCCCCTCTCTGCCTTTCTGCCCTGTGTGCTTAGGGGTCTGTCTCCTCCCACCCCTGTCCAGGGACTGCACACTTCTGTCGGGACTCGGATAGTGGAAGTAAGGAGACCTGGCTTCTAAGATCAGGCGGGCATTGCTCAGGCTCCCCAGGACTACTGCCCTGGGTACCATCCAGCTCTGTAAAGCAGCCGCACTGTTAGGTAGTCAGCCAGCCAGGAACAGGTGGGCAGGTGGTGAAGGGAACTTACCAGGAGGACACCAGACACATACATCAGAGTCCATAAGTCACCAGATGGGGAATCACAGATCCTTATTAAAACAGGCAGACGTCTGGGACGTGGAAACTGGTTCCCCAGACCCCCCAGCCCCACTAACTACAACCCCTTAAGAGAACCCTGGTTTCAAGATTATGTCACGACCCTCTGCTTACAACCAGGGCATCACCAAAACCATGTCACACACAAAGAAAACTTGCTGAGGACTAAACCAAAGGTAACACCCCCTTGAGGGTTTATGAAAGTAGAACAAGAACAAAGGACCCAAGATCCTTAAAACCCCAGATTCTCGAAGAGCCACACCACCCTGCCTGAGCTGAACTCTCACTCTTCCTAACAAACTCCTGCTTGCTACTTTGTTCAAATTAATTGAAATCTTTTTGGTGGGATCTGCAAGAACCAATGACTGCAAATTCCCGGGGTCACTTCGGCTGGGGGTCCTCTACAACACCACTCAGCTTGGGAAGAAGCTGCAGCTCTCAGGAGCTCACAGTCAGGGATTATGAAAGGCTGGGCACTCAGATCCAGATGACCTCAAAGTGCTAACAGAGCTCCCTAGGTCAGAGGTCACAAGCAACTTCTCTGCCTTTCCTGCTGGGGTGGCAAGAAAATTGGCTCCTTAGGTCCTCTCCTGAATTATGCATCCTATATCTACACGAGAACTTCTGAAATGAAAGATGAAAACAGACTTTCAATTTTTTTTTTCATTTGGGTTAAACTAACCTTACTAACTCTATCTTAAAGGCAATAAATTTAGGGAAATATAAAAATACTGGCTAAGATGAAAAGATCATTCATTCAAAATATGATTGAGACATTTTCTTTCAAAAAAAAAAAAAGTCAAGGCAACGAGGAAATGGTCAGAGCTTAGACCTGGAAGAAGCAGCACAACTATAAAGCTCAGGAATAGCCTACGTCAATCCAGGCCCCGGGAGGCAGACAGGAGTAGATTATACTTGCAATCAAGACTTCCTTAGGGGGCCAGGCACAGTGGCCCATGCCTGTAACCCCAGTGGCTCAGCGGGTGGAGGCCTGAAGATCACAAGTCCAAAGCCAGCGTCAGAAATTTAGCAAGGCCCTCCGTACTTAGCAAGACCCTGCCTCAAAATAAACATAAAAAGGGATGAGGATGTGGATCAGTGTAAAGCAACCTGGGTTCAATCCCTGGTACCAATAAATAAATAAATAAATAAGACTTTATTGGGGAAAATGCCATGTGACAGAAAATCAAGGAGGAGCTGAGAAAAGGGACAGTCATCAATCATAAGGCACATGAAGGACTAGGAGTGAGAAGTTCCAGCCTAGGGAACTTCAGGCAAAGCCCCAGGGAGCCCTGGAGCTGAGGCCAGCTGGTAGAAGATGCCTGTGTCTCTCAGGAATGGGTCCCCCCCCCTTATGTGCTGGAGACCCTCAGTCCTGCAGGGAGCATGCCAGGGACAGACTGGCCTCAGAACAAAGGCAGTGAGAGATGTCAGAGCTCAGCACTGAGGAACTGGTCAATCATGCTCCCAATAATTGGATTTTGCAAGCTCTATTTCATGCCCACCATGTCATGGATTTGGAAGCAGTTCAGAGCTGCCAAGGAAGAGAGAATCATAGGGCAAAGATTCCAGGAAAAAAAAAAAAAAACGGATTTTAGAGAGGAAAGCTGGACGCCACTGGCTGCTATTACTCTGGGGGCATTTTCCAATCCTGGACTGGAAAGGAAGCTAAAAATCTTGTGTAGAGCTCAATGAGGCACTGCATAGAGGGCCACCGCAGAGGGACCAGAGCCAGCCAAGTTCTGGTGGTCAGTTGGGAGCCCTCAAGAACATGAACCTCTTTTTCCTCAACATCAGCTGGATTCTGGGGCAACACAGAATTTAAGCTAAAATATAGGCAGAAACTTGTGAAAAGTAGTCTCTGGCACCTACCTGTAAGTACAACTACCTGGAGACTGAGACAGGAGGATCACAAGTGTGAGGCCAGCCTGGGCAATGACACCCATCTCACTCACACACACACACAAACACACACACACACACACACACACACACACAATTACAGTTGCATGAAACAAATAATTATATTCCAGGACTTTCCAAGTGAAGACACCTTGCAGGATACACTTGGATCTTAATAAAGCAAGAAAAGTAAACAAAAAAATCCTATAGAGTCAGAGATTAATCAAAATAGGCAGCCTTCCTAAGACCACAACCCCTGAACTCAGTACAGACCTTGATCACATTGTAGTACTTGGCCACAGTCCTCTTTCAATCAGAGGAAAGGATCAAGTCCTATGCAGAAGAAATCAAATCCATTTGAGGTCTCTAAATTTAAAAATTACTAGGCACACCAAAAGAAAAAGCCTCATGACAAAAAACCAAGCGAAATAACACCAATCTGTATGCAGGATCCAGACAAGTAAGATTATTTGACAAAATCTATAGAATAACTAGGATTAAAAAGTTTATAATAATAAAAATAGATAATGAACATGATAATGGAGATAATTTTAACATAGAACTATAATCTACAATAAAATTAAATAAGTGAATAACATTTGAAATGAGGAACTCATTAGTTGGACTTATCAGCACATTTAACATTGCAGAATACAAGATTATTGAACTGCACTGAGCGATTTCAATAGCGCATATCCAAACTGAAGCACAGAAGGAAAAAAAATGGAAAACAGCGTAAAGGAACATTTAAGTATTGAGACATGGTTAAAATATCTAATATCTGAATAACTCATGAACTTAAAATAACAGGAAAAAATAATGGGAGAGGGCAATATTGGAAGACATAATGCCAGAGAATATTCTAAAACTGATGAAAGACACTGAAACACACACTTAAGATATTCTGCATAAATATTAAGGAAGCCGTAACAAGACATGTTACAGTAACATTGATAAAAATCAGAAATAGAAAGTCATACACCTAGTTCATAACAAGAAAAAAATTTCCTTCAGAAGACCAACAAAACATCTTACAGCTGAACTGTCAACAGATGCTTGGTACCAATAGAAAAACAAGGTTTTTTTGCAAGGAAATACTGCCAACCTGAAATTTCAAACTCAGGAAAACATTTTCAAAGATAAAGGAGAAATAAAGGCTGCTTCAGAAAAAATAAAACCTGTGAAAATGAGCTGTAAAACCTCACTTAAAGAAATACTAAAAGGGCTGGGCCTGGTGGCACACACTGGTGATCCCAGAAGCTCAGAAGCCTGAGACAAGAGGATCAAAAGTTCAAAGTCAGCTTCAACAACTTAGTGAAGTCTAAGCAACTTAGTCAAAAATAAAAAAGGAGCCAGCATGGAGGCACACACCCGTAATCCCAGCGGCTCAGGAGGCTGAGATAGGAGGATCATGAGTTCAAAGCCAACCTCAGCAATGGTGAGGTACTTAGCAACTCAGTGAGATCCTATCTCTAAATAAAATACAAAATAGGACTGGGGATGTGGCTCAATGGTAGAGCGCTTGCCTACCACGTGTGAGGCACTGGGTTCGATCCTCAGCACCACATAAAGATAAACAAATAAAATAAAGGCATGCTGTCCATCTACAATTACAAAAAAAAAAAAAAATTTTAAGAAATAAAGGGCAGACTAGCAGTCATTGGACTCCAGGAAGGGGAGGGGAGAGAGGCATAGAGAGAAGATGTATAGCAGGTACCAAAACACAATTAAACAGGAGGAATGAGTTCTTGTGTTCTGTAGCACAATAGGGTGACTATAGTTAACAATGATGTATTTTAAACTTTATAAAGAACTGGAAAAAAGGAGTTTGAAAGTTCCCAACGAGGAAATAATAAATGTTAGGGAGACAGAAATGCTAATTATCTTAATTTTATAATAACCAATGTATTCACATATCAAACTATCATACTGTACCCCATAAATATGTGCAGTCAATTAATCAATAAATCGATAAATAAAAGAGATGTTCTGTAATTTGTTAGCCCCACTCATCATGGGAACAAACAACTAGAAAACACAATCTCTGAAGCCAAGACGGAGCCCTCACCAGACACCAGATCTGCTGGTGACTTGATCTTAGACTTCCCAGATAGTAAACTGAAAAGCATTGTCACATCCCAGCCTTCAGAACTGTAAGCAATAAATTTCTGTTGTATATAAATTCTCTAGTCAAAAAGCATTTGTGATAGCAAGCCAAATGAACCAAGACAGATGATGTCATTCCACTAATATCAAAGCAGAATTTCAGGCATATAATACACAGATAAAGAGGAACATTTCATATTGATACAATAATATCACAAATCTAAACATATATGCACCCAATTACTGATGATAGTTTTTAAAAATTAAAATAAGTTTTAACTAATTTTTTAAATTATTTTAATTTTTAAGAATTTTAATGGATGCATTTTATGGTATATGAATTAGATCTCAATAAGCTCTTTTTAAAAATTCAAATATCATTTATGAAAAATACTATTAGCAAACTCATAATAAGAGGATAGCTTCTTAGTCCTATAGAGATTCACATCAAAAATCACATCATATTTAATGGTGCATTATTAGAATTTTTCTTTTGAGATTGGAAACAAGATAAATATGTTCACTGTTGCTACTTCATTAACTCTGGAAAAGAGTTTCTGACTAGTGAAGTAAGGCAAGACAAGGAACAAAATGCACGAGGGTTGGAAATGAAGAGAGATGCATGTGGACAATAATCAAATGCATCCACAGGTAAATGATGAAGATTAGTGAGTGCAGTTAGCATGGTGTTTAGATATAAGGTAAATATACAAAAAAAAATCATTTCCATATATGAGAAATGTGGTAATAGAAAATGAAATTTAAGAGATTTCTATTTATAACTTCACAAAACTTTAAATGCTAATAAATATTTTTTAAATGTGAAAACCCTCTAGAAATTTTAAAATAATACTGAGCTACATTAAGAACTGAATTCTAATTTTATAAATTGAGAGACCTAATATGGTAAAAAAAAATACTAGTTCTCTGAAGTTGACATATTTTAATGTAGTCTCAATCATAATTCTACCATTTTTGTGAGTACCTACAAACTGAATCTAGAAAGTATAAGAAAAAGGATAAAGAACAAATAGAGAAAATCCTAAAGGGGAAAAACAAAGTAGGAGATCCACATTCAAGAAACTAAGCTGTATTATAAAGTGATAGTGATTAAGAGAGTATTGTCCCAAAAATAGACAAATAGGTCAATGGGAAGGAAGAGTCAGAACCAGTCCTACACCTAGGGGCACTAACGCTGTTTTGCCATAGGAAAGGAATGCCCTTTTCAATAAAGGATACAGGGTCAATCGGGTATGCATATGCATTAAAATTTAAAACTTCTATTAAATCAATAGACAACACTAAAAAATGAAAGCTACAGAGTGGGCAAGCATATATGTTTAAGGCAGCATCCATAATCTCTCCAAAAACTCATTTCCATATATCAAGAATGTCTACAAATCAGTAAGACAATCTAATTTAAAAATAGTCAAATCACAAAAAAACGAACATCCAAATAGCTAAGAAGATTAGGCAAAGGAATTTAATTTCCCCAGTTATGGTTTAGATATGAGGTCCCCACAAAAAGTTCATGTGTGAGATAATGCAAGGTTTAACAGTAAAATGATTGGAGTGTGAAAGTCATAACCTAATCTATGTGTTATCCCAGTAGGGATTGACCGGTGGAACTGGAGGCAGAGGGTGTAGCTGGAGGAGGTGGGCTAGGGGCCTGCCTAAGGGTTTTCTATTTTGTCCATGGTGAGAAGTGTCCTTCTTCCTCTTTCTTTCTTTCTTTCTTTCTTTCTTTCTTTCTTTCTTTCTTTCTTTCTTTCTTTCTTTCTTTCCTTCTTCCTTCCTTCCTTCCTTCCTTCCTTCCTTCCTCTCTCTCTCTTTCTCTTTCTTTCTTTCTTTCTCCCTCCCTCCCTCCCTCCCCTCTCCCTCTCCCCCCCCTCCCTCCCTCCCTCCCTCCCTCTCTCTCTCTCTCTCTCTCTCTCTCTCTCTCTCGCTCTCCGCCCCCTAAGGAGATATAGTGAGTAGCTCTCCCCCACCACTCTCCTCTGCCATGATGTTCTGTCTTACCTCGGGCCTTCTGAAACTGTGAGCTACAAATAAACTTCCTCCTCTATTTGTTCTTGTCAGGTCTCTTGGTCACAGACTAAAACACCAGTCATCCGGGAAAGGCCAGTGAACACCACACTAGCATACCAATACACAGCTGTGAAATGCTTAAAATGAGAAGGTTGAGGTCAGAAATGAGCAGCAACTGTACACTCATGCGCTGCACGTGGGACTGTAACAATTTCTACAGTTTTGGAAAACTGGCCAAATCTTCCAAAGATAAATAAAAACAATAGATCTGTTATATGATCACAATTTTATTCCAAATTAAATATCCAAAACAAAAATGCCTACATGCTTTTAGTAAACACAAGTACACTCATGCAGCACCTAGTGGCAGGGATGAATCTTAAGAAACGTGCCATCGGGGATGTTGTGTAAACCTCATGCAGCATGCCCACACAAACTGAGACGGCTCTGATGTCACTAGGCATGTGATCTCACTAGACCACAATCACCCGTGCAGTCTGTCTTGACCCAGACTGTCATGGCAGGCATGGCTGTGCTAGATCACTCAAGGCAGTGCATTTCACAGAGGTCCAAATGAAAAAAATCCAAAGATCTACCTACAGCAGAACAGATCAATAAACTATGGCATGTACTGTATTGTCTGTTACCACCTTAAAATGAATGATCTACAGCAACATTAAACAGCATCAAGGAATCTTGCAAAATGATTTCTTGGGTTAAAGAAATAAGAAACAATAATACCACTGCAGTGTTTTTAAATGTGCCCACTCGGTACTTTGGTTCTCCCTTGAAAAAAGAAGGCCCTGGTTCCTCTCCCCTTGAGTGTGGGCTGGATTAACCAATGAGAGGAGATCTTCCACTCTCACTCTGTGCAGAGGAGAGCCACCATGCCATACCAAAGCTCAGGCCACAGCACCCAGTCAGAGGCCCTGCAAGGAGAGAGGCCACACAGAGGGGCCCTGAGGTGTCGAGTGCCAAGCGAGGCCTTCCCCAGCCGACGGAATGCATCTGGTTTATTGCCCAAAGAAGGACAGAGAGAGCAGAGCACCAACAGACGCTGGCCAGCACTCCTGACCACCAGGTTTCAAGAGTGAATGAGTTTTTAACTGTGTGAAGCCACAGGTGTTGAGCTAGCTCGAGATGCAGTGAGGGAGGACCGAAACAGGCTCCAGCAGTCCTCCACTTCTTAACCTGGTGAGATCATTTCGTGAACACACACAGAGCATCTGTACCCTTAGACACTTTCTGTACATTGGACTTAAAAACAAAAAACAAAACAGCTACCCCAAAAAACTATTTCTAAATCCACATATTTATTTATTTATGTATGTATTCACTCATTCATTCATTTATTACCCAGGGTTTCAAAGTCCTGTGAAGGAATATTTGAGATCAGAGCAGTGGATAGAGAGAGGCTTTGGATAGTAGGTAGAAAGGGGACCACTAGAGTGACCAGCTATCCCAGTTTGCCCAGGACTGTCCTCTGGACAGCCTCTCGGTTCCTGGAAAACAGAGTCTGGGTGAGGCAGAGGCTAAGCATGCTGCCCTTCTGGCCGTGGGAAGGATGTTGGTCGAATTCTAGAAACTGTGGGTTAAGTGGACAATGGGATCTGGACATTATTTCTGCATTTAAAGAATTAATATGGACAATAGTTTAGTCTATTTCATTAATGATCCTCCCCCCTTGTCCCCTAAATTGACATAACTGACCTCTCCAGCCACAACTGTGGCCTACAACCTCAGTGACTGGGGAGGCCATCCTGCTGACCCCGGGGCCACTGTTGCCCACCAGCCCAACACTCAACTGCCCCTGAACACTTGAACCTGGCCTCCTATGAGTGCTTCCAGCTGCTCCCCTGACTAGCTGACTCTCTGGCAGATGACCTAGATGGCTCAGCCAAAGCTCTGTGGGTGGCTCTGATGGATGGCCAGAGGCACCACTTCCTAGAGGGAGGCAGAGTTTTTACCAGGGCAGCAGGGTCTTGAAGAGGAGAGGCTCGTTCACCTTGGAGGCTGGCAATGGCGGTTTGCACGAAGGGGACAAAAGCTACAGGGCTCATGCAGTGACATCAGTAGATGTAGCCAAGCTTCACAGATGGTCCAGGGAGAGCAGCTGCAGAAGGATGGTCAGTTATCATCAGGGACGCCCAGACCAGATTCTCAGCACCCAGCAGGTTTTCAGGGAGTGCTGGAGACGTTGTGAGGGGAGCCATGGTAGTCCACACTCCCTCCTGGACACATGAAGACTTCTGCCGGGTTTACAAGTTACACAGACCTTTGTCATCAGGCCTGATCATCAGGCCCCTGGGTCCCAGCCTGAGTCCTTTGGAGAAGATTGCGGCTCCCAGAAAGGGGAGCTGGGCCTTTCCCATCCTGAAACTCCAGCCCGCATTGGGCACTGGCCAGGCCTGTTGGATACCAGGCCTGCTGCTCGTCTGACCCTGTGACACGGGATTCCAGTTTTGATAGGGCCAGCAGAGTCCAGCTGTTTTCCTGAGGGAAATATGAAGACATAACCTACAGGCTAGGTGAGCTCAGCAGGTAAGAGAGTATGGCCCAACAAACTCCCTGAGCTTCACAACCTTAGTGATCCTGTACCTGGTGAGCCAGCCACCTCTAGGGAACATCGACACTCTCACATGGGGAGCCAGGGACCTCTGCCGGGTGGGTACCACAGCCAGAGGCTTCTCAGAGTTCAGGAAGGAAGGAGGAAAGCTGATTTCTTGGCACAAGAGCATGCTCCCTTTGAAAAGGCTTCTCCATGCTCTGGCAAGCCATCGGAGCAGTAGAAATGATGCCACCTGGCCACCCTTTAATCCTTAAGTCTCAGTAGCACAGGTAGTGACAGCTGAGGGTGAGGTCCACAGAATATTTGTCTCTGTGAGAGCTGCAGACGGTCGGGATGCCCTCCGTACTGTCCTGATGCTGTTGGTCACATTTTTAAATGTTCTATGGCCTGCTTTGGGGATGTCCAAATCCAGGTATGTACTTTGCTTAAGGTCACCTTTGCAAAATGAGTGAGAGTAGCAAAACGTACACCTGTTTTGAACTCACGGTGTGGTAGGCTGCAATACTCACCCCCCCCAAGGGCCGAGAATCCCCACAGTACTGCTACTAAAACCAAAATCAGAAAACTGTGGTCACTGTCACCAGAACCGAGACCAACATACACAGAGGGAAATTCCCCTGAAGCCCCCTCCAATTTTTTGATCCCAGGTATAAGCACTACTAACTATCGCTGTATATCTTTTAACTAAGCATTTATAAGCATCTAACTCTGCATGTAGAAATGTATAGGATGTTTATTGCCTAAACATTATGTCTATTTGTCTACAGCTTGCTTTTTTTTTATCTTTTCTTTTTCTTAGAAAAACTTGCCACATCAGCATGCACAGGGTAAAGCACCAAGAATGATAACTGCTTAGTAGAAAGTTACCTTTATCATGGCTTTAAAAGGCAAGGTCAAAATGACCTCCAAAGGGTCCGGACAGTAAAGCAACAGCGTGGCAAAATACTACCCAGCTCCGAGAATCCACTTTCCCTGTCTGTGCCTCAGTTTCCTGCCTGGTACAAAAATAATCAGTCATCCATCCCCTGCCTACACCCCAGGGTAGTGGTGAGGACAGATCAGACCTCGTATGGGGCTGCGCTGTGAGGTGTACAGTACAGAGAACAAATGTTAGCAATTACTCAACAAGAAACTTCAAAGGGACTGGTGTCCTCGCAGATGGGCTGGGCAGGCCCGAGCCGCAGCCTGCCTGCTTCTGTTCCCTGTGTTTAGAAATCACACTGCTGTTTTGTCCCCAGCACTGTTTAACAGGCACCAACCCTCCTGATTGCAGGGAGAACAAGCACAGGCTCAGCCAGGCATACAAATTACCCGGCTTCTTAATATATTCAGAGCATGGACCTCAGCATTAATTTAAAGTCATTCATTGCACTTCTTATCAGGGTAAAGGACATCGGTGCATTTTAGTGTTATCTTGAAGTTAATTTGAGGCTTTAAATATTTAAGTGTTTGATAACTTGTAGTCTGGGAGGATGGAACACCAAGAGAGCGTGGATCATATTTATTTATCTCTGGGTTCGATACAGGGGCCCTCCCCCACATAACACTGACTTTTAAAAAAGTCCTTTTAAAAATTTATTTTCAGTCTATCAATTCTTTCAAAATGAAGATGCTCTAATCCAAGGGGCAAAGAAATTACATTTGTAAGGTTTCCTACCGCGTGGAAGACGTGGGGTGGAGCAAACGCTCAGTGACCTACAGCTCATGCAGGGATGTGTTTTGTGACATGAGCTCTTGGCGCCTAGAACCAGCCCTGGGGCCTTTGCACTGCATTCACCCACGGCAGCCTTGCCATGCCACAGACATGCTCCTTGTGTTGAAGGCACGAGCATGTGTGTTTCCCAGGGTTAGGGTGAGCACCTGACACCCGCCTCACTCCTCAGTCACACAGCCCTTGCACCTCTCAGCATCCACACATTCGCTCACTCTCCCAGGAGGGCCGCAGGTGATGGCAGGGCCTGGTGGATAGAGTTGCCCGTCTGTGTTCCAACCCCGCTCTCCCCTTCACTCTTCACCAAGGTCAAAATGTCTGACCTTGGGCAAGCATCTCCTCCACTTAAAGCAAAATGGAGATGTTTCAGAAGCACCTATTTCAGGTCCCTTTTGAGGACTAATTACATACACAAAAGCACAGAGCCCAGAGCCAGGTTTGTGGAAACGCATTGAACACCATGCCCTGCTGGATATACTCAGCCGTGTGCAGGTGGTATGCAAGGCTCGTCGGCGTGCCATGGTGAGGAAGGATGGGCTACACCTGCAGCTTGGAGCCCACATGATATCTAATTGAAGCCACAGCCTGCAGAAGACGCTTCAGAATACGGAGTCTGTGGCATTTGGAGCCCCAGCGTCCAAGGATGTGCAGTGTAGAGAGATGTACAGCAGGAGGGGGTTCCCGGGAGACACAGCTGAGAGGCCTCCCCAGAACAGAAGCAAGCTGGGCATAACCAGCACCTCGAGCAGGGGACAGGGATCTGCAGACGGAACTCTACGTCAGAAACATGAACGGGCAGAGTTTGTGCACATTGGCAAACTGCCCCAAGCCCTGGAAAGACAGAGGGGGCCAGAGAAGGTGGCATCTTCAATGCCAATGAGGACCTGAGTTCTGCTAGAGTGGAAATGGGCCGCTCTGTGTCCTGCAGCAGTCAGTGACGTAATTGGAGCTGGGTTCTGTGAAGGGCAATCTGGCAGCAGTGTGGAGAACAACTGAGAAGAAAAATCTAGAAACAAGAGACCAGGTGGACTCTCACAGGGACACTCACTGATACGTGGTCACTGTGGGGCTGGTTAAGTAAATGACGGCCTGTGCTCTTCTGTCCACAGGTTCCTTCCCAGTGGCCTCTGAGCAGGAAACGAGTAAGCACATCGGGCTCAAAGGACAAACTTAAAAGATCAATTAGTCACCACGCCAGTGAAAATCAGGAAAATGTGACTTTCTAGTGGGAAACCCAGCCTCAGCGGTTCAGTGTCAGGAAAACTTTTCATCTGTCACTGCTCCGTTGTGGTTTCAACTTCACTGCTGTTGTAATCTCCTTGGTATTTAATCAACCACTGATTTGACGTGGGAGTTGTGCTCAAGCTGGCACAGGAGGATGCCCTACGTGTTTGTGTGTGCGTAGCCTCCGTCACTAATGGTGCCCACATATGTAACTCCAGGCCAGACGTCTGTCCAGAATGCCAGGCGTGTGTCCCCGCTGCCCACTCAGTCTCTCCGCCTGCACGCGGTGAGTGTCTTGGCCTCAAAATGTCCAGCCCTGAACTCCAGGTTTCCTGCCCAAAGCCTATTCCTCCTGCAGTGTCCACAGTTCCGTTGAACAAGAGCAACATCGTCCCCACTATGGGGCAAAAAGATGTGAGGTCATGCCCGTCCCTTCTCTCTCTCTCCCATCCCGTGAAATGAAAAATAGATGAAAACACCTTACAACCCTTCAGAATTGCAAGCCAGATCAAGTGAGAGTCTTCACCCCAAACCTCTCAAAGTCTTGACTTTCTATACAAAGTTCTTGCATTGACTTACAGGATCTATGACCTAGCGCTGGGTTGCATTTTTAAAATTTAACTGTGATTTTTTTTAAATGCATGACATAAAGTTAACCATTGTAACCATTTTTAGGCACACAGTTCAGCAGAGGCAAGTACATTCATCTTGTGACTCAAACTCCAGCATATTTTCATCTTGCAAATCTGTGACTCCCTTGCAAAGTCACTCCCCCTTTTGTCCTGTCCCAGCCCCTGGCAAGCCCCATCCTTCCTGTCTCTATGAATCTGACTGCATCGTCACCCACTATATGTGGAACCATATGGTATTTGTCACTTTGAGATTGGCTCACTTCACTTGGCCCCAGCCTGCCTTTTTAAATCCATCCACTCTCCCGCCTTGCTGCATGCACACCTGCCACACGGCCCTCCGGCATCCCAGGCTCACCATGCACACCTCTGCCCTGGGCTGTGCTAGAGCCGGTACCCACTCAGTGTGACTCACAGAGAGATTCTGAGCATCTCTCCGCTGGTGCACATTCAGTGACCGTGTGTTGGTGGCTAGAATCAGCCGCAGTGGGCATATTCATACTGTGGGAATTGGCAAATGTAGAATAGAAGGACTTTTGTTATTTCCAGCGAGCTGGTTCTTAATCATTTGTCAGCACACCACGGCTTTGCCCGGGACCATCGTCCCCGACTTGCTCACTTAGCTCTTTGCTTCCTTGATGTCTGTGCCCGAACGTGCCCTCACTAGGGGTCCTCACTGACCACACCGTGTAACCCAGGGCTCTACATGCCCCCTCCCCTTCCTCCACTGTTCTCTGGCCGACATATGATGTACTCAAGTTCACCTGCTTACTGCGCCTCTCCCTTCCAGATTTCCAGCTCCACGGAGACAAAGACTTTGTTTTATTTCTTCCTAGCCAAGAACAGTCCTGGCACACTGACAACACTCAATAAATATTTGCTCTATGAATATGTGTATTTTCTGCTCTTTTTTAATATTTATTTTTTAGTTGTAGTTGGACACCATATCATTAACTTATTTATTTATTTTTATGTGGTATTGAGGATCTAACCCAGGGCCTCACCCGTGCTAGGTGAGGTGCTCCACCACTGAGCCACAACCCCAACCCAAATATGTATATTTTCCATGGATCATTCCATGCATGTCTTACTTTTTGCAGTAATTGTTTAATGCATTGAAATGTTACAAAGTAAAAGAGTAAAACAGATGTATAGATGTGTAAACAGATGCACATATGTATACAGATATAACAGGATATCTAAGATTTAAAAAGAATGTTGCTAAAAGTCAGAATAATTCATATAACATGTATATATGCATATTCATATTTACAAAGATGTGTAGGAAAATTTAGAAGGCATTCACATTTTTATTTTATGTTCTTTTAGAAAATGCATTTTAAAAAAAGAACCATTGCTTTGGTTTTTCTGCATTTCAAATCTATAAAGTGATTTTACAGTTTTGAGTTCCATGAGGAGAGATGAGTCATCTTCATCAGGACGTCTTCAGTTTACTAGAAACTTCCTGGTCAACAGTAGGTGTTCAAAGATGCTATGAAGTGAGACAGGGGCTATGATACACACCTGTGATTCTGTCCCTTCTGGAGGCTGAGGCAGGATGGCAAGTTGGAGGCCAGCCTGGGAGCTTAGCGAGACCTAGTCTCGAAAAAGAGAAAGGGCTGGGGATGTAGCTCAGTGTTAGAGCAACCCTGGGATCAATCTCAGTACTACAAAAAAATAAAAATTAAGAAATGCTCCAGGGTGGTTCGGTTGCTGTAAGTGGATGGATTCCAGTGAGAGCTTGTCAGCACACATGCAGATCCAGAAGGAATGGTGGGTGCAATGGTGCAGGATCCACAGTGGGGATAGAACCGCCAGCACCTTGGCAGGTGAGAGACCCAGGGGCCAGCAGGGAAGCGACATGACTGCTGATGAGCAGTGGGGGCCATGCTGAGTTCCCACCCTGTGCTGTTTCTGGGAACGAGGGGATGAGCATGGCATCGTGCAATCAGGCCCTGCAGACTGTGGCACTCAGAGCTGAGGCATAGACAAGAGACGCACTTGGCCAGAAAAAAACGATGCTTCCTTGGAGAAGTGTTCTGGCACCTACCGGCCCAGAAGGTAGCTGGCACTGCAAGCCTGTGTGCTTGACTCGGATCATGCCCACACTGGGCTCTCCCCAGCCGGACCAGCTGATGCTTAGCACTGACAAAGTGACCACCATATTGAATCCCAATTGAGGGTGCAAGGCTGTTAGCTTGGAAAGGTTTCTCTTAGCAGCTAAGTAAGTTTACTTCCCAAGCAATGAATAAGATGAGACATGGACGCTGACACTTTTCTTCTTGGGAGATCAAGCTATTTGCTCTCATCCCAGGTCCCTGATGGTGTCCTATTACACACACCATTATCCACACACTCAATTAGGGGACATTTGTCTTCTATTTTAAGGAATCATTATAGAAATATGGTATATTAAGAACTATGTAATGTTTTGAACAACCAACAATAAAATAATTAAAAAAAAAAAAAAGATCAGGCACCCTTCATTATGGGTTTTCCCTCAATTAGTTAGTGATCTCACTGAGTTAATATGCAAAACGATGTAGTTCTTTCTTCTGACCAGGCTTTTCATTGGGGTTTCTGGGTTTTAGGAAGTAGATATGGAAATAAAACCCAGTGATGCATGATTAAAAGAAAAAGTACACATCACTGCATTTCAAAGTCTTCTCAAACCTACTGTTTAAGCCATGATAACTTGATGAAAATAAAGAACTTCCTTCCCACTGTTTGCAGTGATTTTTTTCCTTCTAGAAATGTGATGGATATGACAGGAAAAGTTTTTAGATTAATATAAAAAAAAAGCTTAATTCTGCAACTATCTGGGTGACTTAATGCAAATCACACTGACTTTATCACCTCTCTACTGCTCACTCCTTCTGTAAAAATGGAACAATAAGCCCCTCGCAGGCTGCCGTGAGGGTGAATAATGTACTTTATAAAATCTTCACAACAAATTCCAGCCAAAGCTTTATGAGTTGTGTTTATTGGTTAAAGAAGAGTTTGGGTTGTATATTATTAAAAATATGTCTTAATGTTTTTAAAACTAGAGATTGCCTACATTTTCCTGTAACTCCTGCTAAATAACATGCTTTAAAAAAAAAAAGTTATCATGTGAATCCTATTTCCTTTCCCCATTGGCCTTAGCCAATCATTACCTCCTCTGCTCCCAAACTGTTCTGTAAGTCCCTCCATCCACCATGAGAATAGTCCTGCATGATCCTTGTATTTATCACCTGCATGGTCAATTTTAAGATAGTTTATATTCTTTAGAGGAAATAACACGTAAATAAAATGGAAAGGCAAGAATCTATCAAGAAGAAGCACAAACGTCTATTTTTGAGCCTGCAGCCTCTCTAGGTTGTTTGAGGGTTAATTGAATGTGCAAACCCCACTTGCCAACACATTCCACCGAGGGTCCTGCTCACCCTGAGCAGAGCGTTTCCATTCATCCAGCTCTGCTCCACCGCTGAGCAGCCTGGCATTGACGAAGCCTGCAGAAAACTGTGGGGAGGACCCTGTCATCAGTGCCAGGGACATGGAGGATGACAAGGCTTTGATGCTTGGGGCATGGGCACCCTGCACATGTCTCCAAGGGACACAAATCCTGCCCACGTGAGCACCAGCCTCTGTCTTCAATTCACCTCTCTCATTTTCTCTCCATGTTTCTTCCTTTTTTGTTTTTTGTTTTTGTTTGTTTGTTTGTTTTCCTCCCTCCAAAGTCTTTATCCTCCAAAATCCCAGAGGCCGAGGGGACAGGGAGGGAGACAGGGAAGGAAATGCGGTAGGATCCTGAGCTTTCCCACCATCCTGACATTTTGACTTCATCATTGCAGTGACCTTTAGATTTTCTCCATGTGCACCTGATTTTCTCTTCTGAAAGGCAGCCGTGCATCGGTATACAAAGTTTAAATCGCCCACACATTGGCACCATGTTCATCCCTCTCATCCTAGGATTTATGCTAAATGAAGGTGAGGGTTAAAATTCAGGTCCTTCTACCAGTGCTTCCTTTAATGAGAAAAACAAAATTGGGTTTGAAGTAGATTCACTCGTCTGGTGCCACCCAAACAAGGCATCCAGCAGAGGCAATGCAGTGCTCAGCCATCTCAGGGGCCTGAGGGTCAGGTGGTTGAGCAGTAGTGTCCCACAGACCCTTGTGTCTCTGTCCGTCAAACCCAAAGCTCCTGAATGCCAAAGGCTTCTTTTCACTCTTGGGTCGGTCCCACATTATGCACGATCACAGGATTTGAAACCTTAGGAAACATCCAGATTCCCAAGCCCTAGGGTACATGAGAACCACCTGGGAGTTGCTCTAAATTCAAATCCACAGGCTTCTTCTCTACAAAGTCCCCTGGGTCTCGGGACAGGCAAGGAGCACCAGAGCTTGCCGCTGAACAGGTCCTGCACTGAGGCTGGGGCAGGGATCTAGGGCAAGCACAGGCAAACCCTGAGTCACAGGGTGGTGTTTTCCAGCTGGGGTGCCCTTCACCCACTCTGTGGCCTTTGATGTCATCAGTGCCTCAGAAACACTCCACACATTTGTGAGTATCAAGAGGAGAACCCCAACAGGAAAGGGACTCCCTGCCATAAGTCCTCCCCGGGTTTTGAGCACCTTCACTACTTCATTGGCCGAAGACTCCATGGTACAGGACTTGACAGACTGGATTGATGTCACACCCATCTATTCATTTCCTCCACATACCAATTCCCTGCTAGTCCTTCAGAAAAGAGCCAGACTCATTTTAGTAAATGGAGTGACGTCACTTGGTTTTGCCTCCAAGTCTGGCACCTTGAAGATGGCTTTGGATGTTTGGGAACATCTGAAAAAGAACACAGTCGGCAACCCCAGAACACAGCCCCAGCGCAGCTGATCACTGGGAGGGACCAGGCCCACAACCCTGGAGGGTCAGGGCTCAAAAGCAGGGAATCCTCTTGCTTAGGGGCACAAAAATTTCCAAAGTGAATATGATCAGCCATTAACATCAACATCAAACTAGTGATGGAAGTTACAATTATTATAAAAGTTCATTTAAACTACATTCAAATTTCCTGAGCTCCCACTGTGCCGGGAAAGCACCTGGTATTAACGGATGCGTTAATATCCCACTGGCACCCAGAGGGAGTCGCTTGTCATCTCTGCTGGTTGCTGACTTCCCCCATGGGAGGCTTAAGGCTGTGGGTTTCAATCACCAGCCTCTGGACTTCTTTCTCATAGTGACTCCAGCATTCGACACATCCTGAAAAGAAAGTACGTGCGTCTGGGAGGGCCGGTTGCAATCTAGTTAGTAAAGGAAGGGCTCTCGGTTTCACAAAGCCCATCACAGTTGCCTCTTGTCTGAAATTTTCCTGACATTCTTGACCAAAGATCTAAAAGGAGGAGAGATGAGTACAGTGGCCATGATCCTGCCAACATCTCGAGATGGAGACATAGGACTGGCTTCCCAGGCGACTTTTTAATTACGCACACACTTATGCTCTGGACGAGGAGGGATCCCTGCTGCTCCTTCGGAATGCAGGACCCCCTTGGTCCCGGGCTCCAGGAGTTCTCGCTCCTCTTAGGGGAATGACAATCAGCCCTCAAATGACAGGCCCAGAGATCGCAGATCTGTGAGCCCTTCACTGAAGTCAGTGTGTACGCCAGGGGTAGAAGAGACACTTCTCACAATTCCCACTGACAGTGGTCTGGCTAGAGGCTGTTGTCTTTGCCACCCAGGGGACCCTCCATAAGGGAAGCTCCTGAAGCAGATCAGAGGGGCCATGTGCAATCTGCTCAGTGGAGACAGCCCCATTAAGAGTATCCGGCTTGAACGTATCTGTCCGCAAATTGAGCCTCTCCAACGGGATTTTACTAAATCAGCATTTATCCTATTTACATAATCCACTACTTGGGGCTTTCTAAGGACCTGGAAATTAGCAACAAGCTGTTCTAGGGTGTTAAAAAGGGACCCCAACAAAGGAAAATGTTGAGGCCACCTTCATCTTTGGCACCTATGGTCCTTTCCCTGTGGCTAATGAATCTGCTGCAGGTAGGTAGGTTGGTGGGTAGAAAGAGGATACAGGGGATTTGTACAGCCACACAACACACACTCAAGTGGCTGGGAGGAGCAGAGGTAAAGGAAATAAGGGAAGCTGGCCTGTTTGGGACAGTGGCAAGCTCTGTAGGGAGCCCCCATTCAAAAGGAGCCCCTGATATGCCACGTATGACAGCAGACTGGGGCTCCGTGGGTTTCTAGCTTCCCCCGCAGAGCAGAAACGTGCTCTATAGGTAAAAGCCACTGTATTTTTCTTACTCAGCTTAATGTAAACATATAGTTTAAAAATCAAAAACTTAGGGGCTGAGGTTGTGGCTCAGCAGTCAAGTGCTTGCCTCGCACGTGCAAGACCCTGGGTTCAATCCTTAGCACTACATAAAATATGTGAAATAAAGGTATCATGTCCAACTACAACTAAAAAAAAAAATAAACATTTTTTTAAAAAATCAAAAACTTAAAATAATAGCAGTCCTTGCTCCAGCCCTCTCCAAATATCATCCCTATTCTTATTAAACATTTTCTACTCTCCTTTCTGGGGGTGTTTTCTTCCATATTACTAAAAATTTGGTTGCCATTTCCTAATGTGCTTACTCCAAACATTACCTGTGTATTCTCTGCCTTCATGGAGGTGGTTTGCAGTTGGTGGGTAGCTCTTATGGTACCCAACCTTCCCAGAAGTCATGTCCCCCTCTTGGGCCAGGTCACAGCCCTTGTCCTCTGTAGCTCTGTGGCTGGAGGTGACATCTTTGAGGGTTCCCTTGTTGGTCTGTATTCTGCTCTCTCACTCAATTGGGAATTGGGCTGGTTTGGATTTCTCATTGGAAACCACAGTCCTTCAGAGTTTCAAAGGCACCCTCCGATTTCCAAGGTTGCCATAGATACGTCTGATATCGTCTGACTCATGTTCCTTTGTATGCATTCTGGTTTTGTCTCAGCAAGCCCAGGGATCTTCTTTTTGTGTGCAGTATTCTGTCATTTCATGGTGACACAGAGAGATGTCAGAATACGTGCGTCTGAGGCCTGACAACATCATCTGTGGCCATGATGTCTTGGACATGGCACTTGACCTCGCTGTGCCCCTGTAAGAAGGCATAAGGAAACCCTCCCTGCAAAGAGGGTGTGGGACTGAGGCGGCGACACACACTGCCCTTAGAATAGCACTGGGCAGGTAGCGAGCCGTCAACCAACACTGCGCTGTGACCACAGATGCTGTGGTCATGGATCCTTGTTCCGGTTGGTCCCTGTCTCAGGCTGGTTCGTGCTGTCCGGTTCCATTTACTGGATAACGGCCTCCTGCATCTTCTACCTTCATTTTTCACGGAACTCCTCCTGGGCAGATGTTGGACTCCTGGGTTCATCCTTCTTACCCCTATGTTTTCATATTTTCTGTTTCTCTTTATTTTTCTACCTTCTGAAATTTTTCCTGTGTCTTTATTTTCCACTGATGTTACTGATGGGTATCGTAATTGCAATTTCCAAGAGCTCACTCTATTTCCCTGATGGTTCCTTTTTCCACTTGCAGTTTGGTCTTGGTTTCTGGAAGTGCTGTGTCCTCTTATCTCTCCAGGAATAAGACATCAACTTTCATTGAAATTGGCTTCTGAGTCTTAGGACCCCATTTCCTCTGGGTTCCTTTCTTCTACTTGTGTTTTGTTCTCTCATTTTCATGGTGGAGACTTTCTTCCTCAAAGCACTGACCCTCCCTGGCCACTTATTCATATCCAGAAGGAGGTCCTCAAAGGCTGAGTGAGCTGCAGACCTGCAGGCTGTGCCTTCTGACCAGGAAACTGGCCCAGGTGATCAGGCCGTCTTTTCTCCAGAGCCCTACCTGGGGACACAGACTGCCCTGACCCAGGTCTCCTGGTCTGACCCCTCGGGTGCTTCTCCCAGCACCACCTCACAGTCTCATCAAGGCGGAGGCTCTTTGCTGTGTTAAGTCAGTTTCCACTTCTTCACCCACTTTCTGCCTTCAGAAAACTAAAAAGTCCCATTTTTAAAAGTTGCCCACCAATTCAAACTTCTTATATTCTTTGACACTGGTTAGGTGGCAAGCAGGCCCTTGGCCAGTTGTTAACCCAGGACAAGGCAGGGTTTCCTAAAGGGTGGAATGCCTCACCCTACCCCACTCAAATAAAAGTGAGAAAAGATCAATTTGCTAGAGCTACCCAGCTCAGAGGCCTTGTGGGTGGGGCCAGGAACCTGCGTGTTTAACAAGTGGTCCTGGGAGGTTCTAGTGCAGATGGCTGGGATTTTGCCCCATGATTATGAACAGTACTCACAGGACAGGCACCAGGAGCTGGAGGCCCAGCCCCCCGAGGCCAGTGACTGCTCACCTGTGTATATACAACCCCGCCCCTGGTGGTCCTAGTTATTCTCTCACCAGTCAGCCATTATGTACTAAGAGTCCCCTAGACACTGCCCTGAAGGTTCTTGTGCATGGTGAGCTGTAAGACACAGCCAGGGATCCATGGATTCCGTCTGGGCAGGCAGGAGGGAGTCTAGTCAATAATGTGCTTGACCCTGCACTGGGAGAACTTTTTAGTAAAAGCAAAAATAAACTCAACATCTGACCATCTGACCGCACCCTCTGTACAGGTGACTCAGCAGGCAGCTCACCCCACAGGGAAGGAGGGAGAGCACCACCCAGCTAGAGGAAGGAGTCACACCAGGTGACAGAGAGCTCGTGGAGCAAGACACTGGATATGATTTCCAGAGAGGGCTGGAGTGGCAGACAGTCAGGCAGAGCAAGGGTTTCTGAGCAGGGAAGCTCCTTAGGCCTTCCAGAGACTGAAGACGCAGGGAAGAAGGACAAAAGGGGCTCACAGACCCATGTGGGGACCCTCGGGCTGCTGCCCATCTCCCTGAGCTGCCCAATGCTTGGACAGGCCAGCCTGAGACCCAGGCCTTTGTGTGGTCAGAGAAGTCCTACTGCCTCGTCAGCTCACTTTCCCCAGGGACCTAGAGGGCATGAAGCCATGAGCACAACCCAGCCAGCTGATTCTAGACAGAGGGACTAACTCCTTCCTCTCTGTAACTCAGCCTCTTTATCTCCTGAGTGCCTGTGAGCCTGTTCAAGTCTACGCCCAGCTATCTTTCCCGTAATGTATGTCTTTTCTCCCCAATGACATCTTCGCTCCGAGCACACAGACTGTCTTCATCATTTCTGCCTGCCCAGCAATGAACACGGTGGGGCCCTTAGTGGGTGCTCTACACATGGTTTTTATTCACACACTATTAACCTGATCAGATATTTAACTGACTGCTTTGGGATTGAGCTTTTCCATTGGTCTTGGCGCCATCTTGGGAAGCCATTTCACCATCATTGGAAATGTTACATCAGCAGATCCATGATCACAGAAATGTGGCTGTGTCACATTACGTGGGCTTCTTATCAGGTATGGCAGAGACAATGTTTGATGTTGACTGTCCACTGGAAGAAGAAGGAATATGCATTGCTGTTTTAAAGAAGTAGAGTGTGTGTTCTATAAAAACTCACAAGAGCAGAGTGTGACCTGAAAAGTATCCTGGTTGATATGGAATAACAGAACAGGTGTGTGTAGTATGGGGACACACACACGAAGATGAAAGAAACCACATCCTCTTCCTAGATGAACGAACTTCTTTAATGTGTGGTGGGGGCCATGGTGAGGAGCCTCACCACCTCCGCTCAGTTCCTGGTGTAGAATCTGAGATCTGTAACAGGGAAAGGGGAGTTGGAGATGCTGTTGCATAGTTTTCTACCCAGGACTAGAATGATGAGCCTCTGAATCTGAGTAAAGGGAACACACTCCTCGGTCCCTCCCCATGGCCAGCCCACACTCCCTCCCCAGAGCTGCCCAGGCTGAGAGCAGCTAGGCATCACCCTGGGAGAGCAGAACCAGCCTTCCTGGCCCAGGCACTCTGTGACCACCACTTCACTTGGTTGTCACTTTCTCAGCATTAAGACTTTGTATTCTTCAAAACTCCTGTTGAAAATAAACTGGGGCCGTCTTGATAATGCCTAGTACTAGTCAAACACACACACTACATCCTGTAGCTCCATGCAAGGGTACTTGTGAGACTGGGTCCTCCACAGTCTTGAATGTGATGCAAGAAATTGAAGACTTCCACCAATGAAAACCTGCCCAGTGAGCTCTGCTGTGCAGAGGAACTCTATGCAGCACTCAGAATGGTCCTATCCCTGGGAAGGATGCCCACGCAGGGTTGCTAGGGAAGACCATTACAGGTAGTACACAGACAGCTTGGTTTAAAAAATAAGAGTACGTATCAACATAAATGGACTATGTAGAAGCAATGTTAGAAGTCTGTTGGTTTCTACGCATGGAAGGATACGCAGAAGCGACCCCCAGGAAAAGTCAATGACAGGGAGAGGGGCGGTGAAGGAGGATAAATTCAGTTTTTTATTAAAATGGACAAATACTGCGATTTGGCAAAATCTTCAACCTCTATTAAGTTCACATCCCTGTGGGAGGTGATCATTCCATTCACCACCTGGTAGCCTGGATGAAGCCTCGGGGCTAGGAAGGGCCAGAACTGAGAAGAGCCACAGAGTGCATCTGTTCAGGCCCAACCTTTCAGATGAGGAAACCAAGACCCTGAAAGAAGGAGGACTTTCACAGGAAAGGGATGGCAAAATTCAGACGGCAAAGATGCCCTGCCCAGGACAACTTCATACCCCACTACAGAGCAGGCCCAGGGCCAGGCCCACCACCTGTGGAGTGCTGCTGGCCTCCTTGCTCCTGTTTGGGAGGACCGTGATACATCCCTGGCCAGATTCAGCCGTCTGCTGCCCTCGCACAGAGTATGAAAACACTGGACCAAACTACAAATGTAACGGCCCAAGACTCAGCCTGAGGCTCCCTCGGGTCATGCTCAACTCACTTTATATTTTTCAACATCAGGGCCTCTACTTACTCAGAAAAATTTAAAGCCAGGCACTTTGGGGAAGTTGATACTAGAGATAAAAGTGCTTCCCGTTACATAATGAAATATTTCCTGTTTCCCATCCAGAGCCAAGCTCTCCTTCAAGTTGGTGGAGCTGCCGACTGGCACCCAAAGGCTGCATCAACCAGAATCCACAAGGGTGGGAGGCCCGGGATCTGCTCACAATTCTAAGCAATCTGCTGACCCTTCTCTGACACTACTTATTATATTTTAGTGTTGGAATCAATTGAACGGCGGGTTCTAAAGAGAACAACTGAATACATTTGTGCTTGGGGAAAAGGCAGCCTCAGCGCTCACCATCCATCACTGTTAGTGGGGAGGGGAAATGCCGGAGAGTGGCTGGTTTTCTTTCAACTGCAATGTGCCAGCAGAGCACATAAGGATTCCATAAGATGCAGCAACCACTGTGATTTATCCTCATGAGGCAGTGTCTGAGCCAAAGGAGAATGTAAATCTCAGGGAAATCACCTTCTCTGTTGGGAGCGCGAATGGGGCCATTTGTCCTCCAGGTACCAACCACATAAGAGTTACAGTGCCCCCTGGTGGTAGCTGGTTTTTTTCTGCACTGCTCAGTCCTATGTTTCTATTTGCCCCCATGGAGGCTGTTCAGAGCACCCCTAACTTGATGGCTTGGGGAAACGGGGAGATGCACTGGACTACATGCATTGCCCTGAGGAAGAGCGTCTGAAGTTGAAAGTAAAGCCATCAACAATAAAAAGTATGGTGGGGCTGACTGGCAGATGCAGGACTCCCACACGTCCTGCTGCAAATGGGCATCTGACCAACAAGGCGAGAGCGCTACAAAGTTCCGGTGGCCTCCTCTCCAGATCTGCTAGAAAACTGTGATGAAATGTCCAACCAAACAGAAAAAACAGGCTGGGCACAGTAGAACACTTGCAATCCCAGCTCCTCTGGAGGTTGAGGTGGAGAGGATCACAAGTTCAAGGCCAGCCTGGACAACTGGGCAAGATTCCAGTTTTTTTAAAAGGGCTGGGGATATAGCTCAGTGGTGAGGCCCTGGATTCCATTCCTAGTACAAAAAAAAAAAAAAAAACCCTGAGGAGAAGGGGTGATGGAGGAGGAGAAGAGGAGCACCATCCCGTGGAAGAACAAAGCCTGGGAGTCAAAGAAGCTGGGCTGGGACCTGGCTCAGCCATTTGTGGGTTGAGTGACAGGGACAAGACATGTAGCTTCTACAGTTTTCCAGTTTGCTCATCTGTGAAGGTGGGGAGGAGGAGTTCCTGCTTTGAGGTCATCACCCAAACATGACACTAAGCATATTGCCCAGGGCAAGGTCTGGCAGGGAGCAAACAGTCCCAAGCAGGAACAGTGGCTGAAAGTGGGCCACAGCCCCACAGGCAGATTCAGATTCTTGATGCAACTTGACAAGACTGGAAGATAATGGGCATTGAAAACCACAGATGTGCATGATAAGGTCATGCCCCTTCCCTCTAATGATGAGGCCTAAAAATAGGAAGACTCTGATATGAGCAATCGTTCATGTTTTATTTTTTTTTCATTTCCAAATTCTGCACTGCTTCCTGTACCTCATGCTAAAGTTAACAGACCCCTATGGCTCTTTTTAGAAATCGCTTACAAATTAATTTCCAGGCAGTGAATTCCTATTTTGGACAAGCCTACTTGCTCAAGTTGATGCAAAGTATTTCAAGAAATCGAAACCATCCACCATTTACCCACCAATTTTATTTTAAGGTGCAAAGAGGAAAAGGTTTTCTATGAGTCATCTGTTTGAACGCTGAGCTCCTAGGCATAAAACTCATTGTAGCACCACACAAAACATACCAATGGTCTGTAGCTGGGGGGTGTGGTAGTTAAACAATCTGCACATTAATAACTACATAGAGGGCTGGGGATGTGGCTCAAGCGGTAGCACACTCGCCTGGCATGCATGCAGCCCGGGTTCGATCCTCAGCACCACATACCAACAAAGATGTTGTGTCCGCCGATAACTAAAAAATAAATATTAAAATTCTCTCTCTCTCTCTCTCTCCCTCTCTCTTTAAAAAAAAAATAACTGCATAGACACTCATACATATACACACACCTGTACACACACACACACACACACACACACACACACGATTACGTGTAAAACTGGTGAAATCCTATTAAGCTCTGTGTCTTTCATAGACATTAACTCCCTGGATGTGACACTACAGTACAGTTACACAAGATGCTCCCATTGGGGAAACACGGTGAGGGGAACGAGAGATTTCCCTGTACATTATCTATGATGAATAATGAACCATAGACTATTTCAAAATAAAAACTTGAGGGTTGGGGCTGCAGCTCAGCAGCAGAGTGCTTGCCTAGCATGTGTGAGGCACTGAGTTCGATCCTTAGCACCACGTAAAAATAAACAAATAAAATAAAGGCATTCTGTCCGTCTACAACTACAAAACAAAAAAATTTAAATAACAGCACCAATGCATTTGCTTAACCCTACAATTACTCATAGATGCAAAAATCATTATGTTTTGAGATAATAAGACATGAAGAGTAAGCTCTCAACATAATTTATGGTCATTTTATTACTTTCTATGTTCAAAAACAATGTTTTCCTCCATCTTCCATATTCCTTCAATTTTTAGTTGAAAAGCACTTTTTTTAATTTTCACCATCTTGAAATCAAGATGCACCTTGGCGAGGTCTGGCGGAGAGCGAGGTGGGAAGGGAATCACAGTTAAGTTGGCCGCAGTTTTCTCTCTCCGTGGTGCTGATGAAGATTCTCCTCTTCAGCAACCTCTAGTCAGGCCTGCTGAGCCCTCTCCTTGACTTGGGCTCAACCTTAGCCCACAGAGACTGGACAACCCCTCACAGTTTCTACTCCCTCGGATGACCTTCACTCCTTTAAAGTACCTGCTTGAGAAAACCCAAGGCTGCCAAAAGAATTGGCTGTTGATGCCAGCCAGTGCCTGTGGGCAGGGCCTGCGTAGTCTGTGGGAGCTAGAACCCAAACTCTGATCACCTCCATCAACAGACAGAGCCAGCCCACAGGCATATGCACTGATGGACCTTGGTAACCTTTTCACTGCTGGACTCCGCTAAGTCACCACATCCCTTCTCGACTCCCTCTTTCTCTGTCTGAAAGGCCCAACACCTGTTTGCAAGTCCAGGTTGGTTTCAGTTCACACTGGGCGTTTTCCCCCACCCCAATAGCTATTGCTGATTAAGGTCTATCTTTACCACATTGGTGTCCTGCTTTGTCATGGACAGTACATGAAACAATGATGCACTTCAATTGATGGCATCCTGGATTGATGGCATGTCATGAATGTGACAGTGCTGAGTACTGTTTACCCATCAAAATTGCCTACTCTCCTCCTGGACTAAGTGTAGGGTTGCCCTGGAAGTTCAGTATGCCTGTGAGATTGACTTTGGCTAACAAAATGTTAGCAGAAACAATGCTCCTTAAAAAGGAGCCTTCGGCTGCCAACATGGCCAGCAATGTTCCAGGTGCTGGGCGTTTGGTCAACCCATGTGTTAAAGGGAGGGAAATGTGCAGAAAAGGCCTAGGTACCCAGGACAAACATGAAGCATGAGCAAGAAGCACCCAGAACCACTCAGATTCAGGACATGTTGTTACTGCAGCACAACTTGATCTATCCTACCTAATAAAGAGATGGTCAATGTGGACCATTTTCCCTTAGATGGTTAATTCTTATTTGTCATAGTAATTAATTATGTTCTATCAAGTCACTGGAAATGCCGATTTAATGAATACTGAATCATCACCGCTCAGGGAAATACAAGCCAGCCTCTGGTCATGACATTTTCATCAAGTAATTAATGCATGCCCTTGTTTTATGGGCATTATATTTAAAGATACCTCACTTAATATGTACTATTGACTCATTCACACAACCCACAGCACTGCAACTCCAGGCCTGCACAAAGCTGATTGAAGGAACGCATTTTTTTCTTTTATTTTTAATTTATTCTAATTAGTAAATGTATTTTTTTTTCTTAAGGGAACCCAGTCTCTTTGGTTTGGGAACTCTAGACCACACTTCAACTCAGCACATGAACTCCTTAAACAGCCAGATCACCAACATAAAGAACAACAATGTAAAACCCACAGCCCAAAACAAACCACACAAAAGGCACTGGTTTGCAATATAAGAACGAACCAAGACAGCACAGCCAGGCCTGTCCGGCCTCAGCAGGGCACGTGGACTTTGGACGATTCAATGCTAAGTGGCTGTGTGCATGCGTGTGTCTGTGAAAGACCTCGGGAGCACACTCGGATTGATTAGGAGTTACAAATAAATCTTAAGGAGGTGAATTTGCAAGTTCTGCTTGTGTGCATCACAAGGTCTGCTGTACCAGAAGTTCACCCGATACAACCCCAGGGCGGCTGAGGCTTGCAGAGAATCTGGAAGATTTTATTTCCATGGCACAACTAGCATAGGATTGTGTTTTTCCCAGTGTCGACATTTGCACCAAACAACAGCAGGTCAAACTGCTGGTGCCCAGTGACTAATGACAGCCGCATTGTCTACCTGTACTGCTTGACCTTGGGCTCTATACCCTTTGCACTCACAGAAAGAAAAAAAGCCAGTTTTAGTCAAGAATGATCTTGATGAAATGGTGAAATTAATAACATTTATGTCTCCCTATAAAAGTGTGTCTTTTAATATCCCTCATGACAACCTTGGGGAGTGTATGTAAATACTTGTGCTATCTAATGCAATGAAATTGTTGTTGCGCATAAAAGTGCAATTATTTGCCTTGTGCCCGGAACCAACCAGTTTTCCATGAAACACTGTTTTTGCTTGAAAGAAGTTCTGACAAACTACGGTCATTCAGACGTAGGTAATTGGCAGACATTTTCTCAGGAGTGAATGAGCTGAGCCTGTCACTTCAAGGAAAACAATTGATATCATTTGTTGCCAAAGATAAAATTCAAGCTTTCAAGTGAAAATTAGATTTTGGAAAACACGCATATGCTGCCGTGAGCTGGACAGCTTTTCAATATTTAAATACTTTCTCGTGTACTTGGTGCTGACTTTAACAAATATTTTTTGATAGCGTCTAACGAAATGTGTCAACATTCGTTAGAGCAGCCCAACTTAGGAAACAAATTTGCTCCAAATGGCTAGTTCATGATGTTACGAAAATCATGCCTGGGTAGAAGATCCATTCCAAGCACAAGATAGGAGAATGGCTTTTCTAGAACAAAGGGTGAGAATCTCAGTGATGTCATTCCACATTTGACATTGTAACGAACTTTTGAGAAATTATTACTGTCCACTTTTGATATGGTGGGAAGTAAAATATATCGACAACTACAGGAACCGCCATCCCTTTCCCAGCTACCTGCCTGGGCCAGCTTTCCTCCTGGGCTCCACAGAACATCCCATCCAAGGCAGCAGGCAACAGGAGGCGCAGCCATCTGCCATCCAGCCAAGTGTTAGAGATTTGCAAAACTGTCAAACAACACTCTTCTCGCTGTCTTTTTTCTTGAAAATAGAGTTTTCAAAGAAAATAAAGCAATGGAGGAAGAGGAGAAGGACCAAGAAAGGAAAAAACAAACAACAAGGCCAGTGGCAAACTTTACTTCAAATCTCTCTCTTTTTCTTAAGAGTTAGTAGTCATCAATGCCTTGTTTGTGTTAATAAGTAATGGCTTGTTATGTTATTGTGGATTTAATAAAGTTAATAAAATGTTTTTAATGTTTCAAGAGTAAGTTCTAAAATGGTGCATCTCAGAAGACAGAACAAAAGATGGGCACGTTGGCACACGGCTGTAACCCCAGTGGCTTGGGAGGCTGAGGCAGGAGGATCGCGAGTTCAAAGCCAGCCTCAGCCAAAGTGAGGCACTAAGCAACTCAGTGAGACCCTGTCTCTAAATAAAATGCAAAGTAGGTCTGGGGGTGTGGCTCAGTGGTCGGGAACCCCTGAGTTCAATCCTTGGTACTCCTTCCCCCTGAAAAAAGAAGAAGATGTAACAAAAACCAGCAAAAGTTTTTTGGGGTTCTCAATGGGTTTTTTTTTTTTTTTTTGGTACTTAGGACTGAAAACAGGAGCCCTTTTACCACTGAGCTACATAACCAGCCCTTTTAATTTTTTTATTTTGCCAAGTTGCTTAGGGCCTTGCTAAGTTGCTGAGGCTGGCCTTGAACCTGGATCCTGGCATTACTGACTTGCACACCAGGTAGGTTCTCAATACCAGGACTCTTGGGAACTGCTAAGCATGGCACATCCTGCTTCAGGAACACTGTCCATGGCCACAGCCTGAGGCCCCTGCTCCGGGCACACTATCCCCAAGCAGGCTGGAGGGGAGGATGGATGCAGGCGGGAACTGGAGCCCTGAAGGCGAATTCTCAGTCCTCCAGATCCCTTGCTAACTGGGCTGTCCTCGTCTGCACCAGAACAGCACAGCTGTGATCTTCACAAAGCGGCAGACTCTACAAAGCTTTGACATATGTCCTAAGGAGCCATGGATGGGGGATTCTGTGCCCTGTCCCCAGCCGGGGCTATCACACCACCTCCCGGACGGCAAGTCCACCTCCCGGACCGCCAGTAACTGTCTCCAGCAGGACTTCTCAGCATAGTGCTGTCAGCTGTCACATCTCTTCCTGTTACTGCAGTAAAAATACTGTAGGAAAACAAGACACCCAACACCTGAAAACCAGTGCAGGTTGTTAGTGACATAACCTGAGCCTGTGACAAAGGAGGATGGCTGGCACTCCAGGAGATAGACTCCTTCAAAGTCCCTCTTCAGGGCAGCCACACCCGGTGAAATCCAGCCCTGTTCTGAGATTTCCCCCAGCACCCTCCCTCTCCCTCCTCCTGCAGCCTCCAGACCACAGGCCTTTAGGGCCCAGCTCTCCTCCGCTGGCCCATCTCCCCAAGGCCTTAAAACAACTCAGTCCAGCATCTTCCCTTTTCTTTCTTACCCAGATCAACACACAAAAACCCCAAAACAAACTATAAGAACCCCTCTTGCAAAGAGAATGGGAGGCAGAAAAGTCCTGCAAGCAAATATTTTTGTACCATTTTCTTTCTTGATAGATGTCGGCATGCAGTTCCAAATAAATTTATTTATTTATTTATTTATTTATTTATTTATTTATTTATTTATTTATTTATTTATTAATTATTGGGGGGGGTCCCAGGGATTGAACTCAAAGGCACTCGACCACTGAGACATCCCCAGGCCTATTATATTTTATTTAGAGACAGGGTCTCGCTGAATTGTTTAGCATCTTGCTGTTACTGAGGCTGGCTTTGAACTCTCTATCCTCCTATCTCAGCCTCCTGAGCCACTGAGATTACATGCATGCACCACGGCGCCCGGTCAAAGTCTTTTATTTTTACAAAACAAAGAATTACCCAAGAAATACATTTCTAAATTGGAGTTCTTAAACAGAATCAAGCCAGCACTAGAGTTCATGGAGGGCTCTGCCCAGCATTCTGCTTGACAGCATCTCTCCTATGTCCTGAGTAACAAGCCCTGGGAATTTCCAGGGTCGATGCTTTGTCACTAATGCGCGGTCAGCATTCCCGAGCTGTGGCTTAGACTTGCTGCTGCTATTCCATTTTAATTAGAAATCTTTATTAGTTTGACTTCGTCATTATCACCTTAATTTCTTGCAAGCTATTTGCTTTGTTATGTAATGAGATGCCTATTAGTATCCATAGCATTTTTGGCCCATAATTTTCCGGTGCCTGGATTTAGCACGATGTGCAATGGTACAACTATGAACCCTTCAGACTCCTATTGCTGAGATTTGTGAGACATTATTAGAGGTAATTATACAATGATTTAAAAGTCACACATATTATTTTGTCATCATATAAATAATCCCCTCAGAATGTCTTTGGACAGGGAGATATCATGGTTGACAGGGTTTCTTCAACTGAGAAGTTGAGCCGATTAGAGCCACGACCTTTGTGTCTCAAATAACTGGCGTGGAAATGTTTAAGATACAATGATTTGTGCACAGGCTGATAATTCCCAAATCAAAATCTCTAGTGCATGATGTTCCGTAAGCTCTGGTCCCATGTACTCGACTTACTCATCTTTTTCAAAAGGGAGGCCATCCTCCTCTCCCCACACCAAACCAGCTCCTGCAGCTCTCTGCACCAGCTATCCACAAGCCCACACTTCCTCTTCAACAGGCCAATCCCAGGTCCTGTCTGTTCAGCCTCCACTAAACCACCCCCTGCAGGCCCTGCCTCCTGAGGCTCCCCGGGACAGGACCATGCTCACCTGCATTTCCCCAGCTTTGCTCTCGGGCTCCCGGTTCTTCCTGGTGCAGGAAAAGAGCTCACGCAGGATTCCTCTCATTTTCCCTTTCTTCTTCCTCTCTGGCTGCTCTGAATCTAGGAGGCTGCCTTAGCAGGACCGTCTCAGAAGGTCGGCTGGACCTCCAGCTTTGGCAATGGAGCTGTTCAACAGAGATAGACTGTTATACTGTGTGCCTGTGCAAACGTGTAACGGCAAATCCCATTCTTGTGTATAATTATAGCGCACCGCTGCGTGGTGGCCCACGCCTGTAATCCCAGCCACTTGAGAGACTGAGACAGAAGGATCATGAGTTCAAAGCCAGCCTCAGCAACTTAGTGAGACCCTAAGCAACTCAGAGAGATTCTGTCTTTAATAAAAGGTAAAATAAAAGGGCTGTGGGTGTAGCTCCATGGTTAAGTGCCTTGGGTTCAATCCCAGGTACAAAAAAAAAATGATAATGCACCAATGAGAAGAAAAAATAAAATAAAAAGGAAAAAGAAATAGGTGAAGTTAATTTTAATAATATATATTTTTTAAATCAATGCATCTAAATATTACCATACCCATGTGTAATCAATATTTTAAAAGCACTTAACTGGTGAAATATTTACGAGCTTTTCCACATACGTCTGTGAGCCAGCTGGTAGGCTGCACTCACGGCCCGTCTCTGTCCAGACAAGCCACAGGTCAAGTGCACAGTGGCTACGTGAGATGGATGGCCGCCACACTGGGCAGCTCAGAGCAGGAGGTCAGCGGCAGGAGAAAGTGAGGCTAGAGTTCATAGCCTGATCCGCAGGTCATGGTGGGCTGGTCCCATTACGGCTCCTATCCTGCAGCCTCTGGCCTCCAGGCCCAGTGAACCGACCCTTGTCCTAGGGCTGCCATCAGGAAGCACCACCGACTTGGTGGCTGAAGGCCACAGGGACTCTTCCTTCACCTCTGTGCCACGTCAGGCTGCAGGCAGGCTGTGTTCCTGTTTCTGGGGAGGATCTGCTCTGGGCCTCGCTCAGCCTCTGCTGTTGACTCTCGGTGACTCGTGTAGACCTATCCCGCCAGCTTCTGCCTCCTTCCCCCTGCGGCCTTCTCTCTGCTTAGCTACTTCTTATGAGGACATCTGCCACATTAGATTAAGGGGCCTGCCTAACCCCAGTATTACCACACTAATTACGTTTGCAGCACCCTCACTTCCGCATAAGGTTGTACTCTGAGGCTCCGAGAAGTGCTGCAATGTGGGGGGAACACTATCCAACCCAGTGCACCCTGTGTCTGCACCTCCTCTGAGCAAAGACGGGTAAGTCCTACGACCCTGCCGTTTCCACAGGCATGAGATCCGGGCTTCAGCAAGGGCAGACTCACTGTCACAGAGCCACACAGGGAGGTGGCTGTGTGACAGTGGAGGCAGAGACTGGAGTGATGTATCTACAAGCCAAGGACAGCTGGCAACGACAGAGTCGGAGAGGGAGAGGGAGAGGGAGAGGGAGAGGGAGAGGGAGCGGCAGGGGCAGGCATGGAGTAGATTCTTCCCTGCCATGGGTTAGATGAGCTCATGTGTGAGACAACGCAAGAAAATTGAGAGGTGAATGATCGGGTGATGCGAGCCTTAACCTAGTCAGTGGATTAATCCACTGATAGGGGTCAACTGGGTGGTATCTATAGGAGGTGGGGTGTGGCTGGAGGAGGTGGGTCACTGGGGGCAGGTCTTTGGGGCTTATACTTTGGCCCCGTAAGCAGAGCTCTTCTTCCTGAGCTGCTTCCCTGCACCACCCCTTTCTGCCATGATGATCTTCCTCACCTCAGGCCCAAAGCAGTGGAGTCAACCAACTAGGGGCTGAAACGTCAGAAAAGGTGATCCCCAAATAAACTTTTCCTCCTCAAATTGCTCTTGTTAGATCTTTTGGTCACAGCACCAAAAAAGCTGTCTAACCCTCCCCTGTGACTTTAGAGAGATCACGGCCCCACCAACAGCCTGGGGCTCCCGGGCTCTTCTGTTCTGTTCCGTTGTTCAATCTGTCATGAACCAACCAACGCTATTTTGCTCAGAGACCCCTTGATGTTTCAGTACCTCACATGGAAGGTGTATAGCATGTCTGGCCTCCGCTCCCCACACTGACGGCTCCTCTTCTTTCAGGTTCTCCTAGTGAATCCTCCTTATTTGTTCCCCTAAATAAATTTCACAAGCTATTTTACCTCCAGCTAGCATAGCAACTAATGATATTCTTTCTGCGTTATTATGGACAGAGAACTTTTTTTGTATTATCTCTGTTCCTTTAGAGTCATTGAGATCTTCTTTGTAGGATAAGCTTTGGTCAACTTTTTAAATGTCCCCTGTGTGCTTTAAAAGAAGATGTCTCACATTGTTGAGATGTCTATATATGCCTTATTGATTATGCTAATGAGTTCTTCTATATTCTTACTAATTTTTTGGCCATGGGACACCTTCATTTGAGAGAACTAGATGAAGACTAATATTAATGTATTGGACTCTTTCTCCTTGAATCTCTTCCTGACTCTGCTGCATGGGAGATGGGGCACTGTAAGTGCCTTCTTGCCTCTCACCTACTCTGTGATCTGAACCACATATTCCAGGTACCACGTTTCCTTCCTTGCATTTATCCTTCTTTTCCTTTTTACTTTATTGATGCATTATTTAGCATTGGATAAGTTTGTCCATTCTTTAATTGTTAACCTTTGTGGTTCTCTGTGAAACTTTTTCTTTTACTAGGGTAATCAAATTTGCATTTAGTATGCCAGAAATAAAACATTATTATGTTTGTCTATAGACATAAATATATATGCCCCATGCATGCATATACATGTATATTGAAATACACACACACACACACACACATGCTCACACGCACACACATATACATATATATGTAATAGTCTTTCAGTGTTTGATCTTTTGGGTTATATTTTTGGTTTTTGTCTTTTATGATTTAGGAATGTTTGTATTTTTGTACAAATGATTATCTCTATACCAATTATAATCATCTTATAATACTTTAGTTTCTCTCCTTGTGTTTTTTTATCTATTTTCACCTATAAAAACGTTAAAATTAGATAGTAATCTCTTCTCTGTTCTTTCATTCTTTTCCCTACCTTCTAACTTAAAACACTCCCATGCTACTCCTAGGTATGACCAATAAGGCCATCAATGATCTGTTCTTTATAAGCTCTTCCCATTTTTGATAGTTGCATAGTGTCAACATGGTGCAGTCATTCTGCACCATGTTTTCCCTGATGACCTGAATTTACCTATGTAGATTTATCACCCGCAGGCCTTCTGCCCACACCCTCCAGTCACCTGAGCTGTAGGGAAAGCTCTCCACCAGAGCAAGGCTCATGGCAACCACAGTCCTGGGTTCCTGCGTATTCATAATAGTTTCCCTGTGGTCTTTACTCTTTTACTCTTTTTATTCACACATATTAGTTACACGGAGTGGTGAATTTCACTGTGGCTTATTCACAAATACATACAACAAATGTGACCGATCGGTTTCAGTCCTATGACCCTCCTCCCACCCACATATCCACTTCCCTTGCCCAGTGGTCTCCTTCTCTTTTTATGACATCTCATTTTTCCTGTTTTTGTTTCACCCTCTAGTTTTGATATGAGAGAAAACATGCAGCCCTTGACTTTCTAAATCTGGCTTATTTCCGTAAACATGATGCTCTCCAAATCCATCCATTTTTCTGCAAATGGCATAATTTCATTTTTCTTTATGACTAAATAAAATTCCATTATGCATATGTACCACATTTTCTTTATCCACTCATCTGTTGACAGATGCCTAGGCTGAATCCATAACTTGACTATGTAAAAGGTGCTGTAATAATTGTGAGTATGCATCTATCTCTAAAGTATATTCACTTTAATTGTTTTGAATAAATACAAGGGCTGATAGAGAACACTGAAGAAAGAAAATGAAGAGGACACTAGAAGCTGGAAAGACCTCCCATGTTCACGGATACACAGAATTAATTTAGTTAAAATGGTCATATTACCAGAAGCAACATATTCAATGCAATCCCCATCAAAATACCAATAAAAATTTTCACAGAACTAGGGAAAAAATTCTAAAATCCACATAGAAGAACAAAAGACTCAAAATAGACAAAACAATCCTGGGCAAAAAAAAAAAAACAAAACAATGCTGAAGGCATTCCAATACCCAATTTCTAATTATCCTACAGGGCCATAATAAAAGAACAGCATGGTACTACCATAAAAAACAGGCCTGCAGACCGAAGAATAAAATACAAGACAGACAAACCCACACAGATTCAATCATCTGATTCTAGACAAAGGTGCCAAAAACATGTCGGAGAAAAGACAGCCCCTTTACCAAATGGTGCTGGGGAAATTGGATATGCATATGGAGAAGAATGAAACTGTATCCCTCTCTCTCCCTGAACAAAGTCACATCAAATGGATCAAACACCTCCACGTAAGACCAGAAGGCTTGCAACTGTTAGAAGGAAACATCGGGAAACACTCCACATACAAGCACAGGCGGTGACTTCATGAGCAGACTCCACAGCTCAGGAAATAGACCAGGAACTGAGAATAGATGGCACCAAATTGTAAAAGCTTCTGCACAGCTAAAGGAAACAATTAGCGGAGTGAAGACACAGCCTACAGAATGGGAGCGAATCTTCGCCAGCTACTCTCCAGCAGAGGCTTGACATCAAGAATATGGAAGGAACTCAAAAACTCCAACACCAAAAAACGCACAAATAGCCCATTCAACCAAAGTAGATACTTCTCTAAAGAATTAGTACAAATGGGGCTGGGGATGTGGCTCAAGCAGTAGCGCACTCGCCTGGCATGCGTGTGGCCCGGGTTCGATCCTCAGCACCACATACAAACAAAGATGATGTATCCGCCGAGAACTCAAAAATAAATATTAAAAAAATTTAAAAAAAAAAGAATTAGGACAAATGGCCAACAATTAAGTTTAAAAACATCCAACAACACCTTTGGCCACCAGGGAAACGCAAATCAAAACTATACTGAGATTCCATCTCACTCTAGTCAGAATTGCAGCCACCAAGAACGCAAATAACACTAACTGCTGGGGAGAATGCAGGCGGAGAACTCTTACATAAAGTTGGTGGAATGTAAATTAGTACAGTCACTATGAAAATCAGTATGGCCATTCCTCAAAAACTAAAAACTGCCTTTACCCTTGTAAGGACCATTTGGCTAGAAATAATCCTTTTCTCACTTTCCTTCCTTGAGCATCTGAAATATGCACTCAGTTGTCTTCCAGCAGGAATTTTTGTTGCTAAAAAGCCTGAGTTCAATATGTGTTTCCCTTCCCTTTCATCTGAAGGTCCAAGGATGTTTTTCCTGTTATTTTACTAAAACGTATTTATTAAAAGTCCCAAAGGTTTTACTAGAATATAGCTACTCTGAGTCAATGTGGGGATATTATTTGCCCTTTTCCATTTTTAGTTTAAAGTAATTTTCAAGTAAGCAATTTTTATGAGACACGACCCTCTGGATGCATTGCAAGGCCCCTTTTAGAATCTTAGGCGGGACCACACTAGTGCTGGGCCCTGGTGCTGAGTCTTCCTAACAAACACCTTGGTGAGGCCACTCAAGTTAGCAATTCTAATTTCCAGAGTTCAGTGAACTACTATTCACTAAGCAGCCCCTGCCCCAGGGAATTCCTTTAAACCACCTGCACCCTGAGTTATACCAAGAGGCCTTTATGGCTAGGGTCTGTCTGTTATTGAGCACCAAGCATTTAAACAGTAGGAGCATAATACATTCCTGGAAGGGCTGGTGGCCCACACCCCAACAGATACCAAGGCTGATCCCAGGACACCGTGTCCCGTGACGTTTGAGGCCTCGTGGATTCCAATCATGGCTATTCAGACCTTCTGCTGGCTGAGGATATTCAGGCTTTGTTCCATGACCTCCTGGAGTCTCTTCTACTTCCTTTGGTCACCACACCCATATTTCCTGCTGGGAAACCACCTCTAGCAACTCTCCTTCCTTATTGTAGGAAGAGACTTTGTCTTGTCTCAGATCCAGAGTGAAGCCCTTGAGTAAGGTCTCAGCCAATCAGGGCACACATCACATTTCCTCAGACACAAGGATGGACATGTGATTGGTGAGAGGCCACAAGAGGCAGTGAGACTCCTAGATCTCCTTGGAAAGATGAACTATTTTCTGCTAGGAAACATGACGCAAGGTCTGTAACTGCTACAGCCCCTCTGTGATATGAGAGGAAAGAGTCTCTCTGGGCTGGGCATGGTGGCACATGCCTGTAATCCCAGCAGTTTGGTAGGCTGAGGCAGAGGGATTACAGGTTCAAGTCCAGCCTCAGCAACTTAATGAGACCCTATCTCCACATAAAAATAAAATGGAGGGTTGAGGGGGTAGCCTAACATGAGCAAAGCTCTGGTTTCAATCCCCAGCACCAAAAAAACAAACCAAAAAATAAAAAGGGTTGGACATGTAACTCAGTGGTAAAGCACCCCAGGTCCTATGCCGAACAAACTCTCTGGATGAAGCCCACCGCCGAGGCCAAGCGTCAAGATGGGGAAAGAACAGGATCTGAGCATTTCTGAGACATGCTTAAAGCCACTGGCTTTACTCATGTGAAACAACAGATTCCTTTCATGCAGAGCTGGTCGGTGTTGGGTTTTGTCACTTACATCCTTGGCCTTAAGTGGCACATGGTCTGGTTTTCCTTTCTGTGAGTACCTTCTGTGTGGGCTCCATGATTTCCCACCTTCCTGCCTTTGTTCAAGTGAATCCATCCATCAGGAATATCCCAGCATTCCAGATTCTCTACATTTTTCCTGTTTTAGGTCAAATGGTATCTTCTCCATAACAAATTCCATGAAGTATTCAAAGATGAGTCATAGATCACCTGCTTACTCTCCAGAGGTCTAAGAGAACAATGTTTTTGTGTCACCCTGGCAACTGGCCTATAACTTTGAGATTGTTTTTAATTTTATTTTAAATTAGCCATTAAAAAATCTTTTAAACTTGTGGGTGGGTGCAGTGGCACACGCCTGTAATCCCAGAGGCTCGGAGGCTGAGGCAAGAGGATCACAAATTCAAAGCCAGCTTCAGCAAAAACAAGGCGCTAAGCTACTCAGTGAGACCCTGTCTCTAAATAAAATACAACATAGGGCTGGGGATGTCGTTCAGTGGTCAAGTGTCCCGGAGTTCAATCACTGGTACCCCCCCAAAAAAACTTTTAAGCTCTTTAATAAACTTATCATCAGTAGAGGAAATTTCACATCAGTATTATAAATAACGCTCTTCCTCTCAAGGTTGGTTTGAAAGACCCTAAATACGTGCACTCTTTTGGACAAGGAAGACAGGCCCCTCATCAAGTGGACAAAAGCCCCCAGGATTCGCCCCAGGTCCTGGCACACAGTAGGTCCTCTGTGGATGCTTCCTGAATAAGAGTCCAGGGACAGAATCTTCAGGCAGCCCTCCACGCCCTGGTTGCACATGAAAATCCACAAGGCATTTTCCTCTCGGTTTTATGAGATTTAAGAAAAGGTTATTAGTGTTCTGGGGTCCGATCCCTCTGTTTAAATACTTAGGAGAATAAGAAAGAGATTTTCCATCAGCTGCATAGCTGCTTCCTCGCTTCGTAGTGGGATAACTGAAGACCCATGCACGACTAATGGATTCCTCATGAAGGGGACGGAGGCCCGAGGGGAGCCTGGCCTCACTGCACACTGACAGAGCAGCTGCTATTGTCAGAAAGCGGATTGGATCCACTCGGCTCCCAACGCCACCCGATGTCACTCCACGTCACCCGATGTCACTCCATGCCACCCGACACCACCCCAGTGTGGTGTTCAATACACATCTGCACAACACTTCTCCTTTCTGGCTCTGTGCTCATCAGTGGACACTGTCTGTATCAGACGGTCACCTTGCCTGTCCCATATGTGAACAGTCCCGTGTGCGGTTGTAAAACCCACGCAGCACCATTTACAACATCTCAGAAAACCCAAGTCCCACCCCTTGGGTAATTAGCAAGAGACCACACTCAGCTGGCTGCCAAGCTGCCCTGAGCCCAGCTCCACATAGGCCTGGCCTCCGACTGCTCTTCAAAAAGGTGCTGCCAAGGTGCCCAGTGGGGAAATCTCACCCCTTATCTCCTGTTTTGGAAAGAGAATTACATCAAGAATTCAAAAGAGCCCACTTCTGGCCCCAACACGGTGCCTGCACCACTCTGGTAAATCACCCAGGGTCCCAGGGCCCAGGCTGCTGGTCAGGCACATAGGTACCCCAAGAGCTGCCCCAGCTTCTTCCCCAATTATCCCAAGGTTCAGGGGTATGTGAAAAAACCATGGAAGTTAAAAAAGTTTCAGTTCATAAAAATTCTATCAGTGTTCAGATGCTGAAGCAGGAGCTATAGAGACACGGGCGTAAGAACAGAAAGAAGGTAGAAGGGGTGGAGGGAATCCGTCTGCAACTGGGCTGGAGTGGCGACCTCTCCCCCGACAAGGCTGGCCCTCCGGGCAGAGGTGGTGGAACCAGGGGGGGGGCTGGATAGGGCCCGTCTTGTCATCTAGGCACCCACTAGTTCCACCCACAGCTCCCAGATAACATTGTGGTGCTGGGTGGCATTAGGTACAGCAGAGAGGAACATCTGTAGGACTCGTCTCGGGTAGCTTCATTTCTCTGCCCAACTAGGAAGAATGGCCCTTTTGCCCTGGAGCCCACATATTACGCAGCCAGTTTTGATCTGAGGCCTTTGAAGTCAGAGAAGATAAAGAGATAATAAGAAGGCTGTGACATCAGTGGGCCATCGGTGACATGCCCCGTGTCTAAATCAGTAGACAGGCAGGGAGAGTCACTTGCTCTATGGGAAAAGTCACGGACTTGCTGGGAAGATGATTCAAGTGACCACTTTCCCCCGTAAGTCAGCCTCTGAAGGCTCTTAGGAAACTTGCCCGAGTCTAGAGGAGGGAGCAGGAGCATTTTCCTTCAACGAAAGGTTTCCGTGTGGAATCAGCAGACCAATTAAAAATCATAATATGCAAATGTCTCTGGCATTTATGCTCATAAATATGTTTACAAATACTCCAGGGCAGCCTGTCTTGACTGCAAATTACGCAGCTGCTAGACTCCTGGAGCATTTCTCAAAATTCTCCTCTAGAAAATGACATTACGTGGCCATAAATAGTTCACATCCACAATTTGCGAGTTTCCTTAAGTGGGATCTCTTGGTAAGGGACCCTCTTCCCTTCACACCTGAGAAAACCATCCTCGGCTAATTAGAAGAAGCAGGAAAACTCCGACTTGCCGGCAAGTGCCTACGCTGCGGGAACCCGAGGGTGCAGCCACAATATTTGTCTGGTGACTCATCCTGGCTTTGACAGTTTGACTATAATAATTATCACTTTCTTAGGAAACATTTAATGAAGATAATAAGATGATCTTGCGCGCTGCTGCACTTTTTCGTCGAGTCTTTGGGATCCACCGCACTCAGGGTGGAAGTGAAAGTGAACCTGATGTTGAGCTGACTCAGGCTCTGTCTTGTGGGTTGCAAAAACGTGCTTTAGGCCGTAGCACTGTCACCAGCAGGTGTGCGAGTTTATCCGCCTCCTGGGAATGCCCCACAAGCTGGCCTCCTACCTGGGCGACTTGGGACTCGTTGACAAAAGCTGTGCCTGTGCTGCCCTGTGCTGGGGTCCAGGAGAGGCCGAGGGAGGAGAAAGCCAGAGTCAGAGGCCCGGGGCCTGCAGCAGACAAGCGCAGCTGCTGCCCTTTGAGCTGGACGGCTTCCGCCTCCAGCCTCCCTTCAGGCCCACCACCAACAGATGCCTCACTTGTGGAAATCTTGAGGAGGGGCATCACTGCCCGCCCAGGCCAGCCTGGCAGAGGTTGGCTCCTGTCCAAGCAGAGCGCTTGCTGAGTCAGCAGAGGGAGGTGGCGACCTGGCACTGCCCTGCCTGGGAGCCCCCTTGTTCAGCCACCAGCCTCCTAGAGGAAAATATTTCCCCCTGGAAACTTGCCCCTGTGGTTTGGTTTTTCAAGTGACTTGAAAGGTCACCTATGGTTTCCACCTCAGTCCACACAAGGAGTTTCCCGCTAGCAAGGCTTTGAGTCCTAAAGAGGAATCAGGGTACCTCCCAGTGGGGACTGTCCCCGGCTGTTCCTCAGGACAGGCTACAAGCTGGGCAGAGGCCCTGCACTTCCACAGGAGCCTGGGACCACAGGACTGCGGGCATTTTCTTCCCTGCGGACTCTAGTCCTTCTGGGAAATGGTACCTGCACTTGCTCACAGGTCCTCGTCCTCATTTTCCAACTCAACCATTAGATGTCTTGTGAGCACCACTATGCCTAGGGTACAGGCCCAGAGGCAGTCTTGCTCAAGTGCAAATATTCCCCTTCAGCAAGGAATCAAGGCATGGCCAAAGGAAGAGGAAATAGAGAAACTCACCTGAGAGCAGAGACAGTAACCAACCGGAGATGGCCCAGGGCAGTAACTCAGAGGACAAGGCTGAGCCCACCTCTGGAAGGTGTGATTCACCACCCACAGTAAATCCTAAAACCACCTCCTCTGGTCATCTGGGTGATTCCTCACTCTGGGCCCTAGGAGACAACCCCCAAACCGATTTCGTTCCAGAACCACATAATGCAGAGCGCAGGAGAGCTGGGTCACAGTGGCTTTTGTAAACCCACATGGAGAGAAATTAGCTGAGGATGGTTTCCTTTTCCATGTGTGCCCGGTCTTCTTGCTTCACATTTGATGTTGTCTTTTCCTCAGTTCTGGGGAAATAAGTCAAAGTTCCTTCCAGTATCCACAGAGCAGGAGACTACTCAAAAGGAAGGAGTTCGCAGAAGTGTGGCCTCGGGGTGCCAGGCACCCTGTGCGGCCATCCCAGGTGCTGTGACTGGGGAGCTGCCAGCTCTGCAGGGTGTTCCAAGCAATGCAGCGTTCCTCTGCTGAGTGAGGGTTGAGGCTGACCTGGTCACTTTGTCTCCCTGCAGACTGTTCCAGACCCTCAGGTCAGACTTCTGGCCTAGGATTCTGGTGACCTCCCATTATATAAAATGAGATGTCATTGAAGAGACTCAAGTCCTACGCATGGCTTAGAAAAGCCACCTTTGCCTAAAGCAGTGGCTCTTCACTGAGGCCTGCAGATGCCCAGTGGGCAACTGAGAGCAGGCTAGAGCTGGCACCTCTGCCTTCATTTGTATCTGTCTCTTTATTGCCTTACACCTGTGACCTGCTCAGCTGTTCATCTAAAAACTGGAAATACAAAGTTATGAGCTGGAAATCTACCTAATCTATCCAGGCCCCCTTCAAGACTCAGGCGAGATTGCAACATCCTTTCAGACCCTGGAGTGGCACCTGAAAGTCTCCAGGAGCTGCCCTACACTTTCCAGGAACAGCAGAGTCACATCTCCCCATGATGAGACTGTCCCCCTCATGGACACCGAATTGCCCCCTCCCAGGATCGCAGGTCTGAGAGATGAACCTGCTGAGGAGCAGGTGGAGACAGCCCCTCAGGGGTGAGGACCTCTGCAGAGCCACGCTGCAGGCCCAGGACCGAGATAAGGATGGGGAGGCCACCGCAGGAGCAAGGCGGCTTGGCTGTGCAGACCGCGGCCCGCCCAGCTCCTCCTCCATTTAAACCTAAGCCCCTGCCAGGCCCAGGACAGGGCTGGGACACTGGCTGTCACCCTGCCTTCCCAGTATGGCCATATCAGTTAAGGTTCCTTTCCTGCTTCTCACTGTGACTTTTTTCCATTTGGTTTTTGGGGTAAGTGGACCTCATTTGTTGAGCCGCCATTTGGACCTCTGGCCCAGAACTGTTAACATTCCCATATAAAATGGTGTCTTATACCAAATACAATATAAATGCTGCATGAATGGCTGTTTTACTATATTGATTAAGGAATAAAGATTAAGAAAAGGAGTCTGTACATGTTCAGTACAGATACAATTTCTTAAAAATGTTTGCTATCCAAGGTTGGTTAAATCCACACATGTGGAACCTGGGGGCACAGAGGGCCAACTGAATACTTTGCGGTTCTGCAGAGCCGTGTGTGTGTTCTCAGAGCAATCATGGGACATCAGCATGGATACCAAGGCCTACAAGAGGGACACACAGGCCCATTTGTCAGCCTGGACTGCAGGTGGATTTAAGACCGGGTCACCCAACTGTGGCTGGTGGCGGGCAAATCAATGGTCAAAAGAGATTAAACCTTGAAAGGCTTCAGGATAAGAATTCAGGGCAAAGAATGTCCTCCTAGTCTTGGGATCTGGGAGAGTTTTTCTTGCACACCGCAGCAAGCAGGAGCCCATGTGGAACCCAGATTGGAGGGGAACGTGTGCCTTGGCTGTAGACATTCATCAACATTATTCAGGAAGTAGGAATCCACTCTTGGCTGTGCTGTGACGTTACTGAATCCAGGTCTGTTTACTCACCCCTCAAAGAGGACAAGTTTGTAGAGATAAGAAAAAAAGATTCATTCAGTAAGCCAGCAAGCCAAGAAGACGGTGGCCTTGTGTCCTAAAATGTAAGGCATCTTAATTCAGCACAAGCACTTAGCTCCTTTTTATCCTTAGGCAAAGAGGATGGAAGAGGGTTCCAGTTGGGAAAGGACAGATGGCAGGAGTCTTCTAGGCCCTGCTCGGTGGTCTGCAATGGGAGATTGCAAAACCTGGTGGTTGGCAATCTGTTGATCACAACGCCCCCACAAACCTTGAAATCATCTTAGTTCCTCTTATCTTGGCATCTTCAACCTTGAAGGGGAGGAGGGAGATTAGGACATCAAACCTGTGCTGCTCTTTTCAAGCCTGCATTCCTCAAATGACTGACATGTCCTAGAGAGGTGGGCAGCAACAGCGTGACCCAGAGGTTAAGGCGCACAGGAGGGGACAGAGAAGGAAGGCCGAGGCCAGGCTTCTCAGTCTCCATCACCCATCAACCCTCACACAGACCCAGGTGAGGACTCTGTGCCTCTTCAAAAGCAGCCTTTAGGTCCCTGAAAGTAACCCAGGCAACCGTCACCACCAGCAAAACCTACCCCAGGTGTCTTCTCCACCGCAGCTGGTGGGAGACGAACAATGTATCCCTTAGCTGTGGGACCTCCAAATTGGGGACTGTGAAGCCCACTGAAAGTAACTACAAGCAAGAGGAGCTCCAGGGTTTATTTAGGTTCCCCTCAGTCTCAGGAGCCCAGAGGAAAGGCAAAGCATTAGTTTCCTACTGACTCTGACACAACTTGCCACAAGTGAGTGGCTTAAAACAACACAAACTTATTCCTGCCCGTCCGCATGGCAGAAGCCCAGCAGAGTGGGGCCTGGGAGAGGCTCTGTCACTCCCCAGAGCCTCCACTCACCTGGCCTCAAGGCTGCATTACTGCAGCCCCCACTTCCTTCCTGCTCTCCTGGACCCTGGTGAGAGCTTGGGATTCACCCAGATAATCCAGGGAACATCCTGCCCCTCCACAAGAGTCTTTTAACCCCATCTCTTTAAGATAATTATTTTCAATTAAGAATTAGTAATTTTTTAGCAGAAGATGACACAAATATTGTCTGGGTCATACTTATACTGAAAATTATTTCTTATTTACCTGACATTCTGATTTAACTGGGTGTCCTTTACTTTTATTTGCTAAATCTCACAGAAACAGGTTGACAGCACCTGAGGAAGAAGCCTCATGGGAGATGGTGGCCTGCGATGGAGCCACCAGAGGGGTTTGTACTGCAAATTACACTGCACTCAGGATTCGCCAGTTTTATAAATTATAATCATAGTTCCCTTAACCCTTCTTATTTCCACATGGTTAGTTTTCTGATCTTAATTTTATTGTCTTGTCTAGCATAGGCTTTTCTGCATTTTTGAAATTTGTCCAGATTAACTCAAATACAAAATATATATTTCAAAAACGTGATTCCAACCAACATATCTATGAAATTGTCATTCTCGTAAAGCGAAGATACCACCTATTGCTTCCATAAACAGATGTGTGGCCCATCCAAACTCACAAAGGAATCCTTGGCTATTAGAATTCCTCTTAGATGCCACAAGGACCCAGCTAGTGCTAATAAGCGGTAATATTCCTCATGCATCAGAAAATTCCCAGGTCTTTTATAAAATGCAATAACTCTTTTATAAAATGCATCTTTTATAAAATGGAATAACTCTTCAAACAGCATTATAGCCTGTGCATTTAAAACAGTTTTTATCAAACTGATACAGCATGTAGTCTGTCCAAGGCAGTGGATAAACTGAAGTCAGAGCAAACCCAGAGATGATTTGACGTCATTTCTGAGATGAGTATTCTTGCTTCAGTTGCACAATCACCTGGACTATTAGACCAACCCTGTCTGACAGAAGTAATGTTAGCCATGTACATAATCATAAATTATCTGGTAGCCATGTTAAAAATTATAAAGAGGTAACGTTAATTTTAAGGTAGTTTATTCTACACAATATATTCAAAGTATTATCCTTACAACCTATGATCAATATAAATAATATTTATGAGATAACATTTCATTTTCCTCTTCCTACCAAGTCTCCAACATGCAGGCTGTCTGTCACCCTTACTGCACATTTCCAGTACTCAGTAGCCACATGTGGCTGGTGGGTTCTGCTCTGGACAGCGCAGCCTGGACCGGACCAAACAGCCAGCCAGCACAGAGCTCTCCAAGTCTGTCGGACGGGTGCTGATGGACCCTGCCAGGGTATTTCTGAGTCTTCCTAACCATCAGGATGTTGTTTTTCAAATCCAAAATAGTCACCCCGTTTTTTTCCATTGTCATTTCTTCAAACATAGAAGATGTGCACACAAAGGCAATTAATTGCAATCAAGCAATTAGGAGAAAACTATATGTTAATTTATTCCTTTACACCTACAGGAAGAGTGAGACAATAAATTCAACAGCCCAAGGCTGAGGACCAGAAAAGTAAGCTTTCTAAAAAAGAACAAGTTTCCAACCTGCCTCACGTGGAACGTGATCCTCAATCCTGCTAAGAAGAGCTGTGGTATTTTAAGGCTTTCAGGGCAAAAAGAAGTCTGGGATCCCAAGGGGCCCTGAACCCCTGAGAAAGAGCTCAGATGAACCCCTGACCTCCCTGGACAATGTGTCTGTGGAAAAGAGAACAGGCTGTGGGGGAAGTAGACCCCTACAGACCCCAGGACCAGGCCTCCCAGGAGTGAGATGCCACCATCAGGCACATGAGCGTCTCAAGGTCACAGCTGGGAAGGGGAACTCCTTTAATCACAGAAAATCTTTTGTCCCGGGAGACTCACCCCTGGGTTCTCACCAGGGCTGTGCTCTGGTATCAGCAGGGAGGAAGCCAGGGCCAGGATAAACTGAAGTCAGAGCAAACCCAGAGGTGTGCATCCACATGGGAACTCACTGAAGTACCAGCCAAACGCCCCGTGTCTACAGCTCACACACTCGGATTCTGAGGTTAGTAAACGTACTTTAAGAGTTGCACTTACTTCCTCAGACGCAAGCTCAGGGCGTGAGCGTTCTCACCATGCATGAGACCACTGTGGACAGACCTCACGCTGAAGCTGCCAGAACCCCTGCAGTGTCCAGTGCACCGTGGAGTAGGGAACCCACTGCCTCCTGCCCGCGCAGGTCCTCTCCCCACTGTGGAGGACATTTGGCCTCACTTTCCATGGTTCCTAGCAAGAAAACTACAACCCCGACTGAGCCACCAACAATACTCTGAGTTCAGGCCTAGGAGGGCCCAGTGTGGGCAGGGGAGGGGAGGGGAGGGCAGACACCAGCACGGCGGCCACGCGATGACCTCCGCTCTCTGTGGGCTGCCTGCTGCTAACAGGTGCGCTAGATCTCAGTCGACACCTGGAAGGGACCTCTCAGCCACAGGGCTCTTCAGGCCAATGTGCCACCTCCTCCAGGCCAGATAAAGGGCAGGTATCCAACCATGGAACCTAATAACGTAAATACACATCCTCCTCTTGGAGGACGTCTTTTAAGGGAGATACTTGGAGGAGGAGTGGAGAGACACTATGCACTGTCTCCAGGCCTCTTCTAGGGGCAACACAGCATCCAAAGCTCACGGATCCTGGAACTTCCCTGGGCTGCCATTTTGGGGGCAGAGAGAGGGTCTCAGCCTCATACTAGGGGACACTTCTGCCTCCCTGTAAACTGACTCGAAATTTTCAACTTGGGGGATGAAAGAAGCTTACTTACTTTATTGTTTTAGCAACTCCCCAGAGACTCTGAGGAGAATCAACACCCTAGACTGCTCCCGCTGCTACCCACAGGGCCCCAAAGTGACCCTGGTGACTCTGACATGGAGCTCCTGCTCTTCTCAGGGAGCATACCCAGCCTTTGCAGGCACGGAGTCCAGACTCGGAGAACAACCTAAGTCAGAGCAACTACAGATGTGATCCAGGACCTGCAGCATCAGAATCAGCTACAGAGTCACAGGGTCCAGCCCAGACCTGCAGGATCAGCTTGAGCAACCTCAGGACAAGGGACCTCGCTGGAATCTAAGAGCACTGGACCAAGCACTGGATCAGGCTCCTATTTCTTAAAAAACACTAGGCCCCAATCAGCTTCCCCCACCAAAAAAAAAAAAAAAAAAAAAAAAAAAACTAAAGCAAATGTTCTTTCTTTCTATTCATTCATTCATCCAAGCCTTAGTTGGAAACCACTGTGTTACTAAGCCAGACCTGAAGACATCAGGCTCACCCTGCACATGCTCAGTAACGACGGCACAGCAGTGTGAATGATAACTAAAAATCATTAAAATGGAAAATAATTACAAGGCAAGCCAAAAGAAAAACACGCAAAGATTGTCTGAAGAAAAAAATAAGAATCAGGATTAGACTCAGAAATAACAAGACGTTGGATTGGAAATGTAAAATAACAGGAATTCATTGAGGATTCTAAAAGAAAAGACGGACAGCATTCCAAAACAGATGGTAAATGATACCAGGCAGAAATTCTAGGGAAAAAATCAAAAGTAAATGCAGAAAATTAAAAAAAAAAAAACATTGTGGTAAAATGAAGATTGTTTTTGACAGACCCATCAGAAGACAGGACATGGTAAAGGAAGGAATTGGTGAGCCTGAAAATGGGTGGACAGGGATTTCCAGAATAAGACACAAAGAATGAAAACCAAACAACAAGCAGAACCTCTGAGAGATGGGAAGCTTCAGGGGGCCTGACAGACCCAACACACAGGGAAGGAAGAGAGAGGGGATCTGAAGGAGCCAAGAACTTCCTAGGATTAACCACAGATCAACATCTCACAGGACATCAGGCAGAATAAATACCCAAAGGACATCAGACATATGACATTTAGATCAGAAAAGACCAGGCCTCAAGAGAAGTCAGAGGGAGGGAGAGACCCCCCACCCAGGGAAGAATAAGACCATGATGGAAGTGGACACTTCATCAGAGACCATCCAAGCCAGAGGGAGTCGGGTGGAAACTGTCCGTTGAGAGGGAGGGCACCCACTAATGTAGCATTTTATATTCAGACAAACTGTCCTTTTTAAGTGAAAGAAAAACAGGCTTTTACACAAACACAAATAGGGAGTTTATCAGCAGAAGATACATCTTCAAAGAAATGTTAAGGTTTTTTATTTTTCAGGCAGAAGGAAAAGATATAGGTCAAAAACTTAGATCTACACAGAGAAAGGAAACACAGTGGAAGAAAACTGAAGGTAAAATAAAATCTTTTCTTTTTCCTATTCTTAATTGATCTAAAAGATAACTATGTGGGCTGGGGGTACGGCTCAAGTCGTAGCGCGCTCGCCTGGCATGCGTGCAGCCCGGGTTCGATCCTCAGCACCACATACACACAAAGATGTTGTGTATGCTGAAAACTAAAAAATAAATATTAAAAATTATCTCTCTCCCTCTCTCTCCCCCTCTCTCTTGAAAAAATAAAAAATTTTAAAAAAATAAAAGATAACTATGTAACATAGTAATAGTAATAACCATTGTACTCTGTTAGGGGACAGACAGACACAGATGGTAGGAACTGAGTTAAGAAAATACTATAAAACAGGCCCACTGTGACGACCCTCACATGCTTTCTTTTTTTTTTCTTTTATTTAATATTTATTTTTTAGTTCTCGGCGGACACAACATCTTTGTTGGTATGTGGTGCTGAGGATCGAACCCGGGCCGCACACATGCCAGGCGAGCGCGCTACCGCTTGAGCCACATCCCCAGCCCCCTCACATGCTTTCTTTACCAAGAAGCAATTGACCTGTAGTCCTGCCTGGCCCAAGTGGACAGAATAGGTCACATTCCTCAGCAAACTATTGGTAACTATAGGAGACCAGATCCTAAAACTCTGGGAGATAAAAATAGTTCCTCCTAACCATAAGATCTGTAATCCAATTAGAACTAGTCAGCATGGGCCAAGGTGACCTAGCACTGCCATGAGTGTGGGGACCAGGCAGGAAGCCTGGCTCTCACCCCTGGTGGGACCCTGCGTTGTAATACTCTCAGGCCTGATATTTGGCCTGATATCCTTGCATTCTGAACTGCCAGGTCCTATCTGTCATGTCACACCTTAAAGTCATGAAATTACCAATGGTCTTAACCTTTGGACCTAGTTACCATGTGGTGGGACAAGACCGTGAATATCCAACCCAACATACGAGAATCTATAAAGGTTGGCGCCTTATATAAGATAGACAAGCGTCAAAAGGGGAGAATGTGATGAAAAAACCAGAACCAATTATAAAATGAAATGATAAGAGGCTGATGATGAAGAACCAATGACTGGGAAGGGGGTTAACGCCCCTCCCCTCCTGTCAGCCTCTCCTCTGCAAACCTGATTCACCAAGCCCACCTACCCATTAGATTGTAAACAGCTGTCTCCAGGAGTCTGCAGGCCCCATCCTGAAACTAAACACTCGGAGCAGGCTTTCAAGGCCAGAGATTCAACAGATGCTGGTGAAAAGAGTCTTCCTTTTTTATACTCTGTAACTTTCTGAACTCTGTGGCCACATCACTTAATTACTGGGCCAATTAACTGCTGTCTAAACTAGAACCTCTAGGTTTAGTTCTTAGGCTTAGTTCTTAGTTCTTAGTTCCAGTTCTTAGTTCCCTCGTAGGGAAGTAACTCAAGTCATCTTGGGTTGTGCCACCTGTGGCCACTTCATGGTAACACAAGTGTTTTACTGTCTCAGTTGTGCATCTATGAACTACTTATCGTAAAATTCTTATGCATGGTCTTTGTTCAAGCCAAGTGTTCGAACCCACTAGTGTTGTAATGATTAAGAAATGACATCAAACTTCCTAAAAAAGCCCCATGTAACCTCAGCTCAGGGCCCAGAATTTCAGAGCACTGGCTCCCCTGGGTCGGCCAGTGTAAGTAAACCTGAGTTCTCCACCCCTCCAAGTGGTGCCTGGTCTCTTGCTGGGTGTGATTTCCAGAACAAGTAGAGCAAATCAACAAACAAAATGAATGACCGCAATGTCCCAGGATGGGAGGGAAGGATTGGGAATTCTCCTCTACCAGACCTCATTCCTCCTAAAGTAAAATAATTTTAGTTGAAGTTACATTTAGATCAGATCGTGAACTCCTAGAGAAACCACAACTTTTTTTTCAAAAAAGAAGTGTAACTGATTACCCTGAGAGAGTAGACAAAATGGCACCACAAAAATGCTGAAATAAACTCAAGAGAAAGGAGAAAGGAAGCTCCTAGCAATGAACACAAAACAGTCACGAACAAGGCAGACATTCTGGGGCTTGGATCTGGAAGGTCCCCAGTGCAGCTCAGAGCTGGGCCTTTGGGAAGTGACTGCATCATGAGGGCTCCGACCCCCACCGTGCATTAGTCGGTTGGGGAGTCCTCATTGATGACATTACAGGAGGTGGTGATAACTTTAGGAGGGGGGACCTGGTGGGAAGTAGGTTACTGGGGTGTGTCCTTGAAGGGTATATCTTGTCCCCAGTCTTTCCCTCTCCCCCTCTCTCTCCCTGGCTGCCTCAGCCGAGCAGCCTTCCTCTGCCCTGATGCTCTACTCACTTCAGGCCCAAATCAATGGAGCCAGCAAGCCATGGACTGAGATCTCGGAAACTGTGCGCCCAAAGAAGAATTTACTCCTCGAATTTGTTTTTCTCAGATACTTTGTCGCAACAACAGAAGTCAACACAGATTAAATACATCAATAACAAAAATAATTATGCATTATCTAAATACTATAAAAGATAGAGATGGTCAGAGGGGTAAAAAAAGATGCCAAAGTATGTTGTCTACTTAAAACAGAATTCAGATACAATGTAGAAGAGTGGACAGAACAGACCACAGCTGATACTATTCTAAAGAAAGCCACAGTGAACTGGGGGCAGTGGCCACATGTTAATCCCAGTGACTCAGGAGGCAGAGGATCACCAAGTTCAAGGTCAGACTGGGAAACTTAGACTCTGTCTTTAAATAAAAAAGAGCTAGAAGTGTATCTCAGTGGCAGAGCATCCTCCCTGGGCTCAACCACCAGTAGGAAAAAACAAAAGTTTCAAGAAAGCTAGGGCAGTTATGTTAATTCCAGATACGTAAGATATTTTAATGTGACAATAAATGGTCCAAGTCTTTAAGAAGATGTAACAATCCCATGTAGGCACATACTTAACAACAGAGACCAAAACACACGAGACAAAAATTGGTATAAGGATTGGAGAAATACGATTTCACTAGTATATAAAATATAAAATTGGAGAATATAAATTCACGGCTACAGTTGAAGATTTCAACACCTCCCCGTCAGCAACTAATAGATCAAATAGAAAATCAATAAGAATATAACAGACCTAACCAAAGGATTGACTCAATCCAACTTCCATTTATAGAATTTTCAGTTCAATAGCAACAGAATGAATATACATTCTTCTCATGTTCACATGAAATATTCACCAAGATCAACCACTTTCTGGAACAAACCCACACCTTAACAAATTTAAAAGAATGGAAACTCATGCAAAGTATGTTTTCAGGTCACAAAGGTATTAAGCCAGAAATCAGTAACAGCAAGATAGCTGGAAATCCCAAAATATTTAAAAAATTAAGCAACATGCTTCTAAATAATTCATGAGTTCCAGAGAAAGTATTGAGAAAATTTTTTAAATATTTGAACTGAGTAAAAATGAGTGTATTCTTTATCAAAATTTGTGGAATGCAGTAAAAGCAGTGTTTTAAAGGAAAATACAAAGCATTAAAGGCATGTATTAGAAAATAAAAAAGCTACAATGTGAGTAATCTGACCTTCCAGATCAATAATTAGAGAAAAAAGATCAACCTGAGCTTAAAGCAAGGAAAGGAAAAGAAAAAATATAGCAGGAATCACTAAAATCAAAGACAGGAAGTTAATAAAGAAAAAAACTATAAAATCGAAACTGGCTCTTTGACAAGATCAATACAAGGGCTGGGGATGTGACTCAAGCGGTAGCGCACTCGCCTGGCATGCGTGCGGCCCGGGTTCGATCCTCAGCACCACATACCAACAAAGATGTTGTGTCCGCCGAGAACTAAAAAATAAATATTAAAAATTCTCTCTCTCTCTCTCTCTCTCTCTCTCTCTCTCTCTCTCCTCTCTCTCTAAAAAAAAAAAAAAAGATCAATACAATTTATAAAACCTAGTCATGCTAAAAAAAAAATAAAAAGACAAAAATTACCAGTTTTATAAATGGTAAGTTTCATTACAACTGATTCCATGGATACTAAAAGAAGATCAAAGGGAGACGAGGAACAACTCTCTGTCCACTACCTGATAATTCAGATGAAATGGACCCATCCCTTAAAAGATGCAAAGTACCAAAGCTCTCACAAAGATAAATAAATAACCTGAATAGCCCCACGTCTTTCAAGGAAATTGAATCAATAATGAATAAGGGGAAGTCCTGGGGAATGAGTTAAATTATGTTTTATGCATGTAAGAATATGTCTTATATATAATCAGAATGACTAACAAAAAAAATTTAAATCAATAACCTTCCCCCCCAAAAAAAGCACCTATTCAGATAGTTTCACAGATAAGTTTATCAAACATTTGAGGGAGAAGTAATGCCAATTGTCCACATTATCTTTCAGAAAATAAAAGCAGGGAGATTACTTTCTAATTTATTCTGAGACCAATATGATCCTGGTAAAAAAAAAAAAAATCATACAAAGACCTTACAAGAAAAGAAGATTACCGTCCAATATGTCTCACAAACACAGGCTCAAAAAAAAAAAATTAGCAAATTGAATCCAACAACATCTTAGAGAAGTCTATTCCACAAACAAATGGAATTTTTCCAGGTTATACAAAACTGGTTTAAAATTGAAAAACCAATTAGTGTACCCCATGCATCAATAGACTAAACAAAAACCCATCTGTTTATAGCAACATACAAAGAAAAGACACCTGACAAAATCCAATACCCATTTCTGATTTTTTTAAATATTTATTATTTTGTTATGGCTGGTCACAATACCTTTATTTTATTTATTTGTTTTTATGTGGTGCTGAGGATCGAACCCAGGGCCTCGAACGTGCTAGGGAAACGCTCCACCACTGAGCCACAACCCCAGCCCTCCCATTTCTGATTTTTAGAAATATTAATTCTCAACAAACTGGGAATAGAAGGGAATGTCCTCCTTTTGATAATAAAGCCTACAGATAATAACTTGCCTAAAAGGACACTTTCTGACTTTAACCAGGAACAGCTCAAAATAGATATTCACATACAGAATAGTTTTAGATATGTGTATACACTTGGGTAAGTACACACAGCTGTATCTGCTGCTCTGTCAGTTGAGAAGACCTAAAAGAAACGACACCTCTCTATCAACCAGCATAGTCAGCACCCAGATTATGGTTTCTACTACCATTCTCCATTGAAAGGAAACACGGCTCCGATCCCAGGCCTGGCTCAGGAAATTCACAAGAGTGAGTCTCAAGGATCCTGTAGGTACAGAAGATCCAGAAAGGGCTAAGAGAAAACGGAGCCGGATGTGGTAGCACATGCCTGTAATCTCAGTGGCAGGAGGATCACAAGTTCAAGGCCAGCCTGAGCAACTTAGTGAGGCCCTAAGCAACTTAACTGTTTTAAAATAAAAAGGGCTGGGGATGTTTCTCAGTGGTTCAGCACCCCTGGGTTCATTCCCTGGTACCAAAGAAAGAAAAGGAAGAAAGGAGGGAGGGAGGGAGGGAGGGGAATAAAGCATAAGGAAAGAAAGAAAAAAACTAGCATTTGTCAAAGGGTCACAAAAGCCAAATGAAAGACCACCTAGTGGCATCTCTAAGCACCAAATTAGAGAGAATGGCATTGGATTATGAACCCATGTACAAAATGAACGTGAAGAGCCTCGCCAATGGAAAAGAATAGGCAACCCTTCCACCTGTGTGATTTCTGCAGACTCCACCCTTCAAGAGGGCAGTGGGACTCCTCACTCCTTCAGTGTGGACACCCGGGGTGACTCCTCCTGCACCAGGGAAAGGAGGAAGACAGAGCGGAGAGACCTGGCACCTGCAGCCAGGTGGCCCAGCTCAGCACCAGCTGTGTTCCCTTGACACCATGCGATGAGAATCTCACCACCCCAATCGCAGAGGGACTGTGTGCGGGATACGGGAGCTCCCCGTCCCAACTTTGTGATAATTTTATAAATCTAAATAGTTCTTTTTTAAGGTTCCTTTAAAAAAAAATCAAAGGGACAGGAAAAATAGAGGTCAAAGTTGAAAGAACTCACAGAACACTGAAATCCAGGCAAGAAATTTGCAAAAAAACAAAACAATGAAAATCTGTCACCTTAACTGAGTCTGACAGAGTCACCAACTCATGACCCTCATGATGTTGCCACTGGTCATCCTGGTCCTGGGCTAGACTGGCTTAATTATGTCAAATTCCAGGCAAGATGTCGACACCAACCACACTACTCAAGAATCTGGTGCAGTGGGGCTAATTTCTTAATGGAATCAGGAGCTTGTTTTATAAAATGCCAGATCAGAAACAAAAATCCAGACATGTGCCCAGCAAACGCACACAGAGTGGCAAACAGAGCCTCCGACATTTGCTATTAATTTGTGCTGTTCTCATTAACTAAACTGGGCAGTTTGAGGCACACCCGGGAAGAAAGATAAATAATAAAACGGACCTAAGGAGATTATCAAGAGAGCCAGAAAATAACAAAATGAAATTCCAGCTGAATAAATGCCAGGTAGCACATTGAGGGGAAAATAATCCCAAAGACAGATCATCAGAGGGAATGAGATGCTTAAAACACCAAAAGGAAATCCATCAGTGAGGGCAGAGTAGACTGGAGTCTGCAATGAAAGTGGTGAGGGGGTGGCCGTGGGGTGGACAGGAGGCTGAGGTCCTGGGCTCCGAAGGACCACCAGCAGCCAGTCAGCCTCCTGCTGGGTAATGTCAGGTCTCTGGTGGTCCAGGAAGTTGGGTAGGATGAGTGGGGTACTGGCTTGTCCCAGAGAAGGTTCCCAGACTCTCAGAATTCCTGCCCAACGAGATGTGGCTACTCATGTCCTGTAAGAATTCACCACTGAGCCAAGTCACAGTGAGTGGTGCCACATGAGAGCTGACAAGGACTTTTAAAATTCACTGTCCACGGGAAAAAGCTCCAGGCTAGGGTCCACTCTAACCGAGGCTGCCATCTTGGAAGAGGGTGTGGAAACCACGCAGCCGCCATCTTTCCTAAGGGAAACGCGTTATTTCTCGCATGGAGTGGGAATTCCATTGAAGTCATCGTCTGCAGTACAGGAAGCGCCTCTTTCGGGACCGACGCAGGCAATTACTGAAAACTTTTCTTTTTAAGATCACTAGGCAATTCTGAGCTGACGTGGATCTGGGGCGAACAGTCTGGGCCTCTCAGAACACACACTGAGCCTGGATCAGCTGAATTCAAGCTCCCGTTCGCCTGCTTCCCGCAGACAAACAGCTGTGACTCAGCACTAATCCATCCAGCTGAAACAACTGGTCGCCCTTCTGTTCCTACGGAGGTAAATGCCAACCAAGCCTTCATAGGTAGTGGCCACAGGTTTGAAACGGGGCTCGGGAGAGACAGTAAGGACCCACCCGTTGCATTGGTCGCCCGGCAAAGGGAAACGAACTGTCGCCATTTGCAAGAGATACCACCATGGCAGAGAACTGACGTCATCAGACTGCAGCGGAGGAGATAACTTCATTGAAACCTGCGGCTACAGGTGTGTAATTCCCTAGCCTCACTATTTGCAGATGACATGATTCTATACCTAGCAGACCCAAAAGGGTCTACAAAGAAACTACTAGAACTAATAAATGAATTCAGCAAAGTGGCAGGATATAAAATCAACATGCATAAATCAAAGGCATTTCTGTATGTCAGCGACAAAACTTCTGAAACGGAAATGAGGAAAAACACTCCATTCACAATATCCTCAAAAAAAATAAAATACTTGGGAATCAACCTAACAAAAGAGGTGAAAGATTTATACAATGAAAATTACAGAACCCTAAAGAGAGAAGTAGAAGAAGATCTTAGAAGATAGAAAAATATACCCTGTTCAGGGATAGGCAGAACTAACATCATCAAAATGGCGACATTACCAAAAGTTCTCTATAGGTTTAATGCAATGCCAATCAAAATCCCAACGGCATTTCTTGTAGAAATAGATAAAGCAATTATGAAATTCATATGGAAAAATAAAAGACCCAGAATAGCAAAAGCAATTCTAAGCAGGAAGTGTGAATCAGGCGGTATAGCGATACCAGATTTCAAACTATATTACAGAGCAATAGTGACAAAAACAGCATGGTACTGGTACCAAAACAGGCGGGTGAACCAATGGTATAGAATAGAGGACACAGAGACTAATCCACAAAGTTACAACTATCTTATATTTGATAAAGGGGCTAAAAGCATGCAATGGAGGAAGGATAGCATCTTCAACAAATGGTGTTGGGAAAACTGGAAATCCATATGCAACAAAATGAAACTGAATCCCTTTCTCTCGCCATGCACAAAAGTTAACTCAAAATGGATCAAGGAGCTTGATATCAAATCAGAGACGCTGCGTCTGATAGAAGAAAAAGTTGGCTCCGATCTACATATTGTGGGGTCGGGCTCCAAATTCCTTAATAGGACACCCATAGCACAAGAGTTAATAACAAGAATCAACAAATTGGACTTACTTAAACTAAAAAGTTTTTTCTCAGCAAGAGAAACAATAAGAGAGGTAAACAGGGAGCCTACATCCTGGGAACAAATTTTTACTCCTCACACTTCAGATAGAGCCCTAATATCCAGAGTATACAAAGAACTCAAAAAATTAGACAATAAGATAACAAATAACCCAATCAACAAATGGGCCAAGGACCTGAACAGACACTTCTCAGAGGAGGATATACAATCAATCAACAAGTACATGAAAAAATGCTCACCATCTCTAGCAGTCAGAGAAATGCAAATCAAAACCACCCTAAGATACCATCTCACTCCTGTTAAGATTGGCAGCCACTATGAAGTCCAACAACAACAAGTGCTGGCGAGGATGTGGAGAAAAGGGTACTCTTGTACATTGCTGGTGGGACTGCAAATTGGTGCCGCCAATTTGGAAAGCAGTTTGGAGATTCCTGGGAAAGCTGGGAATGGAACCACCATTTGACCCTGCTATTGCCCTTCTCGGACTATTCCCTGAAGACCTTAAAAGAGCATGCTACAGGGATACTGCCACATCGATGTTCATAGCAGCACAATTCACAATAGCTAGACTGTGGAACCAACCCAGATGCCCTTCAATAGATGAATGGATAAAAAAAATGTGGCATCTATACACAATGGAGTACTATGCCGCAATAAAAAATGACAAAATCATAGAATTTGCAGGGAAATGGATGGCACTAGAGCAGATTATGCTTAGTGAAGCTAGCCAATCCCTAAAAAACAAATACCAAATGTCTTCTTTGATATAATGAGAGCAACTATGAACAGAGAAGGGAGGAAGAGCAGGAAGAAAAGATTAACATTAAACAGAGACATGAGATGGGAGGGAAAGGGAGAGAAAAGGGAAATTGCATGGAAATGAAGGGAGACCCTCATTGCTATACAAAATTACATATAAGAGGTTGTGAGAGGAATGGGAAAATAAACAAGGAGAGAAATGAATTACAGTAGATGGGGTAGAGAGAGAAGATGGGAGGGGAGGGGAGGGGGACAGTAGGGGATAGGAAAGGTAGCAGAATACAACAATTACCAATAGGGCATTATGTAAAATTGTGGATGTGTAACCGACGTGATTCTGCAATCTGCATTTGGGGTAAAATTGGGAGTTCATAACCCACTTCAATCTAACGTATGAAATATGATATGTCAAGAGCTTTGTAATGTTGTGAACAACCAATAAAAAAATAATAAAATTTAAAAAAAATTAAAATAAAAAATAAAATAAAAGAGGATGGGGCATGTGGCTCATTTGCTAAGTGCCCCTGGGTTTAATCCCCAGTACCCCCCCAAAAAAAAAAGTAATTTGCTTTAATAATAACATTTTCATGCTTAAAAAAAAATTCACTGTCCACAAGTTTTATGACTCATACTAATGGGGGCATTAGAAATCACTGGTAGATGACATGGCTGGCGTCGTTATTCTCAAAATGTAAAAATAACTAATAGCAATTACCACATGCCAGGCACTGAACTTTCTTTTCTATTCTTTTTTTTTTTAATTCTCTTTTCTTGCAGTGCTGGTGATGGGACCCAGGGCCTCTCACAAACCCCTGCAAGTGTTCCCAGAGCTACACCCCCAGCCCTTTTTGTTTTGATCTCACTAAGTGGCCCAGGCTGGCCTTGAACTTGAAACACCCCTACCTCAGCATCCAAGTAGCTGGGATCACAGGTGTGTACCGCCGCAGCTGGCTAGGGCTGAGCATCTTACTTGCATTGTCTCCCTTCCTGCTCACAACATCCTGTGAGGGAACTGTTATCAACATCATTTTAGAAATGAGGAAGGTGAGGCCAAGGAAGGACAGGCATTTGCTGGCCGAGCCAGGGCAGTAACCAGAGCTGCAGGTCCCCAGGCCTGTGCTCCTGAACCACAGAAGAGCCTGCAGTAGGTGGGCAAGTGTTCCAAGGAGGACCCACTGAATCCCAGGGTCACATGCAGCGGTTTCAAGTCCTGAGTTGTGGGGTACGTCCCTGGAGCTTTGATTCCTTGAGGCCATGAAGGGTGCACTCCCCCACCTCTGGGAGATCTGATTAGCAGTTCTCGGCCTGCTCTGAACTCAATCGAATCACAGGGCTGGCACTTAGGAGCCCCCAGGAGCCCTTCATTTGCTATTGCTCCACACGGTTGCATGGCAGCCCCACTGCCTGTTAGCTGCTCTCTGCTCCAGAGAGAGGGGTTGTGCCAAGTCCTCTGGCCCCACTCATCAGAGGGCATTCCCAGCACCTGGCAGCAAACTGGTGGTGCCAACCAGATGCCAGCTCAACTCCTCCTTCTTGGGCATCAGGGCTCGTTCACAGGGGTCCTGAGAACTGTCCCTTTGCTAAGACAGCAACCCCTTCAGGCGAGAAGTTTCCATGTCACTCAGGAAACAGACTCAGCCCCTGCTCCACACAGGACTGGCCAGAGAATGCAGTGGGGAGCATGGCGTTCTGCACCTCCTTCCACTAGAGCAGAAGGTCCTCAGGTGAGGCAGCATGCGAGGAATAGAAGGCAGGATGCTAGGGGAAGAGTCAGGTCCAGGCAACCAGAGAAAGAAGGGAAAGCAGCAGCAGGAGGTCAGTGAGCTGCAGGCAGCCCAAAGGACCTGAGATTTAAGTGATCACAGATGAAAGGCACAGGCACCACAGGGTGCCCCATGGGCAGCCTGGGGGAGCAGATCGGGGTGGGGAAGTCAGCACTGCCTTCAGGTATCAGGCAGAGGCAGGGAGAGAAGGTCAGCCCCGGCCGGCACAGCTTGAGAGAGCAAGTCCAGGTCCAAGGTGCATCAGGAGAGCCGCAAGAGAGGCAAGGGCCAGGACTTGCATCTCTGCTCATCCACACCAGGCAGTAATCCTCACCAGGTGGACACTGTCCTGAACAGCCTGAGCGTGAGAAGCCAGGATGTGCCAGAACACCCTCCACCCCCCACCCCGGTCCCACTCAGGAATGTTAGGAAGCTCCTTCCCCAGATTCTGAGGCCAACTGTGCAAAAGATCCTGTACAAAAGTCAGGGTGAACTAATTCCAGCAGAGATTCCCACTTTAGAGTGATTCAGCAGAGTCCTGAATCCAGCTGGAGGGGCTGAAAGGGCGTCTACTGTTGCAGAAGGTGGAACTATCTCCATGGCAGAGTCAGGCAATGTGACAAAGAGGAGGACCGCTCAGCCTGAGCTCCACTCTGCCCTTAAACTCACGTCACCTGCAGTGCAGGGTACTTTCGAGAGTACTGGGGATTTAACAGACTAAAACAAAAGTGCTTATTTTTTAGTGACATTTCTAAATGGTAGATGCCACTCATGCCTCCTTACAGAATCATCATGGAGTTAAATAAGGTCATGCACCGATAGGATGATCTCTCAATGGAGAAAGAAAAATAATACCCAGGGTGGTGCTAATCCCCATAGCTGGGACCCAACAAACGGGGGGGGGGGGGGGGGGTCAGATCCCTCTGTCGGAAACCTGACCTGGTGCATTCTCGCTGCCCCCAGACACTCCCACCTCCCAGAGTCCTCCAAAGCCATCCTAAGGCATGCTAGGAGCTTGCCTCAAAAGGGTGCCAGAGGGGCTGGGGTTATAGAGCGCTTGTCTCTCACCTGTGAGGCACTAGGTTCAATCCTCAGCACCACATAAAAATAAATAAATAAATAAAGATATTTAGGAATTTAGAGAGAGAGAGAGAGCGCGCGCACACACCAGAAATCGTTCCTTGCCAACCACAAGAAAGGAAATTGAAACTGGCTCTTTGCCCATTACCTGTACACTCTTTTGAGTAGCCTTCCTTTGCAGATGCTTCCATTTACACCCCATAGGTTTTAAATAAAGACAATTAAATGATTCTTTCAAGGCAAAGACCAACTGGTGTGATGGAAAATTATAGCCAAGCACAAACTTCTAATTGAGATCTGCAACTTACCCAACAGACCCCGCACCTGCTGCCAATGCCAAAACGGCAGATTCGATTTTCACCTTCAAATCGGTAACTAAAGAGCGGAAGGGCCCCGAGCGAGCCCAGAAGATGATCTCACCCAACAGTCTTTCAGGTCTGTGCCCTCAGTTTCCAGAATGGGCACCTCGCTGCAATGGAGCTTCAAGCCCAAAGCCCCGGCAAGGAAGCCTTGGAGAAGGAGAGCCTGTCTGCAGCACACGACTCTCCAGCCGCACCTTCCTGCTTGGCTCCTTCAAGAATGCTGGGCCCGGGACGCACAGCTCCAAGAGAAGAGCTCAGGCAAGTTGAGGCCCAGCCAAACAAAGGCACGAGTGCAGATGGGCGTGAGGAGGACTTGCCCCAGGCCACAGCGCCCCCATCCCAGCTCCTCCTCCACAGCCCAGTCCTGCCTCTTCCTGAACCTGCCTCTCACACCTTCTCCTGCTGACAGTGGAGGGCTTCACCTGGGCCCTGCAGGCCTGAGGAACTGCAGTGCCAGGAAACCCTGCCCCCACCAGCGCCTCTGTGTTTCAGGAAGAGCTCACTGCATAGAGCCCTCTGTCCCACAGGACTTGGACGAGACTCACACATGCCCCTTTGCTTTCCTGTGGCAAAGCCAGACACAGGACACTCCCTGCAGATTCCAATTCTGTGTCTCCTCGACAATGAGCTGACTACCCCCACTGACTGATCTGGACCAAGTGCCCACTACCTTGACCAAACTGTCGTCAGGCTACTCTACCAGGGCCCCTGAAACACGGTTAGTCCTTGAGCATTGGAAAAACAATCAGCCCTGAGCATCAGCTGCCTGCAGGAAGGCATTCCTGATCCACCCACTTGGTCCTACTCTTCCACGCCCAGTCTTTCTGTTCACTCCTCCCCAGAGGAAAAGTACTTTGCTGCCTGATTTTGGAGAGCTCGCAGGTCTTATGGTTGGAGAGCTGTTGTTATTGCAATGCCCCCTCCCTCTCCCGTCTCCAGAGTCCCTGTCCTAGTCTGTTTGGGTTGCTATAGCAAAAGATCGTTAAGTGGGTGGCTTACAAACAGCAGCAATGGGTTCCCCACAGTTCTGGAGGCTGGAAGTCCTGGGTGGAGGTGCCAGCAGAGTCTGTGTCGGGTGAAGGCCCTTTTCCTGGTTCACGGCCAGCCCTTCTCATGTGTCCTGGCACAGCAGAGCCGTGGGATGGCTGGCAGGAGCCTCTCTTCAGGCCATGAATTTCTATTCCAAAGGACTTTGACTGAGTTGAGATTTCTGGTCCATCACTGCCAACCCCAGTCTCTCTCAGTTGCGTTTTTGATTCTTGACGACCTGGAAACAGGCAGTATGATTTTCACGACTCAGCTCACCTCCCCAGACCCTTCCCTGCCCCTCTGTCCTTCCTGCAGGTCAGCCCAGTGGAAAGTGGATGGGGAGCATCACACAGGGAGCCTGACCAACTGCACTCAAACTGCTGCATTTCTGCTCTGGCCACCCGCCCGCCCTCCATCGAGTTCCTTGACCTCGCAGGGCTGAGAGTGGCTGCTCCTTGAAGTTCTGTGGAAGGTGCCTCTGCCTCAGAGGAGAAGGGCGGGCAGGCAGCAAGCCAAGGCCTGCAAGCAGGCCTCCTTCCCCCTCCAGCCCCTGGCAAGCTGGTGGCCAGCACTCTGGCCTGTGTCATGGCCTGGATATGGGGTGTCCCCCAAGAGTTCCTGTGCTGAAGCCAGAGGTGAGATTAGACTACAGGAGCTGTGGCCTCATCCGGAGATCCATCGTTTGATGGGTTGATCATTTCAAAGGACCCCTGTACTGGGCGGTAACTACAGGCAGGTGGGCCATGGCTAGAGGAAGTGGGTCACTTGGAGCTTGTCCTTGGGGATTATATCTTGGCCCCCTGGTTTCTCCCCCTCCCCCCTCTCTCCTCCTCCCCCTCCCTCACAGGTGAGCTGCTCTCCCCCACCACACCCTTCCTCCTCCTCAATGCCCTCCTCACTGGGACCCAGAGTGATGGACTTAGGCAAGTGTGGACTGAACCTCTGAAACCGTGAGCCAAGAGGAGCTTCTCCTCTGAGTTGTGCTGATCAGGGTTTGATCACAGTGATGAAAACCAACACCCCCTGCTAGAAGGGGACCGGCAGAGCCACCCTCAAGAGCCCAGGCTCTGCCAAGGAGGAAAACCAGCCAGGTCAGCTCTGAGCAGCTGCACTTCCCAACCCTGGCTAGTAGTTCCCACGCAGCCACCGCGGTAATAACAAGGGTCTCTTGTCTCTATTTCCTGTGTACTTACTGGAGTTGAGGCTGCAGGAGCTCATTAAAATATCCACTTTCAAAATTGTTTTTGGTTGGCGCCTCATGGACTCATGGTGGTGACTGAATAAATGCACTGAGTGTGCGAATCTTCCCCAGCAGGAGCTCTGTGGGCAGGAAGATGCTCTGGTGCACACAAAGGTGACCCCTCATCTTAGGCCAAAGCCCAGAAAGCTGGAGGGTCACAGGGTCACAGTTTTGCCCACCCCCCCCCCCAGCACTTAAGCCTTGTTTTTATTTTCCTTTTGATAAATTTGAATTTGCATAACTCTACTTTTATCAGGCAAATCATTCAAATGCACATTTTCTGTTGTCCCCTGGGCGCATCAAGCCCACTGACTCATCACCTACTGACCTCAAGGTTGGGACACTCTGGGGCTTCTGTGGACACTGTCTTTTGTGACTTCAAGTCAGGTCTCCTCGGCTGGTGACTTGGCTGTGAAACGCAAGGTCCTGGCCAGCCAGGAAATCCCTCAGCCACTTCTCAGGGGAGCTCAAGTCTGGGGAGGGAGAATCCTCCAGATTCCCCAGAAGTTCATTCAAAGTCCAAGGCACAAAAGCCTCATTCATTTAACTTTAAAAGCACAGTTTTCCTCTCTGTTTTATACTTCTAGGGAATTCTAAGAAACTATGGCCCCAAAAAATGCACATAAGAGCACTGACTGAATACCAAAAAATTGAACACAATTAGATGTCTAGCAATCTGGTACCAGTATGTCGGGGTTTTTAGCCCTCCCCCCCTTCCCTCCTGACCTGTGGGAGAGATTGGGGGAGCACGCCCTGACCAGGACAGGCCGAGGACAATCAGGAGGGCCAGGGAGAACAGTCAAAGCAGGATCTTGTTGAATGAGAAAATATACACCGCTCATATCATGTACAGGAGCCAATCAGGGTAAAGGTCAGCAGGGTGGTAAAGGTCAGGCAGTCATGGGAGACAGGATCTGTCCTTGAGGGCAGATGGGTTCTGAGCCTATCCTAGAGGTGGTCCGATTCTTTCTCACAACCCGCGGCAATGCCTTCTGGCTAATCGCTAGGTGCTCTCTTCCCCACCAGTGGCCCCAGGACTGGGAAGTGGGTAGCAGCCAGCAAGTCAGGTTTCCTCTTTTCTGATGCCACATGCCCCCACGCCCCCCCCCCTTCCATCATGCCCTACAGCGGTACACAGCTCAAACCAGCGATAAACTGTATAGCCACTATAAACAGTAGACGCGCTCTCCTCAGACACACACTTAGGGGATATTAATGAACACACATTCTTAAGACGGAAAGTGTTATCTGCTGAGAGCCACAGCTGAGTCAGGATGGTGCCAGAAGGAGTGGTAAGGAGGTGGCGCCAGCCAGCCGTTAAGATGATGATTAATTGCTGTGACTGGATGATGCTGGATTGAAACAGGCTGTGTATTCAGTTGCATATAGACCCCTGCTGTCCGCCCACTATGGAGCTCTCACGGGACTCCTGGGGAGTTGCCTTGCTTGGGGAAGTTCCGGTGGAGGGAGTTCCGGTTGGGGTGTGGTGTTCCTGGAAGGGCTGCCTGGGTGGCGTTTGCAGGAGTTCAGAAATAAAGTTCGTTCCTGCTGGAGTGGCTCGTGATTTGTGCCCAGCCAGATGGCGGCAGTTATCCTGGACCCCGTTTGCATGGGTCCCACCCAGGGTCCTGGCTGCTCATTCAAGGAGCACCCTGTTGTGCCACCAGGCTTTGGTTACCTGGTGTCACCTGCTGCCCCAGGCTCCCAGCAGGGGCTGGGCGTGGGATGGGGCCCCATTGCGCCAGCCCCTGGGTTCACATCCAGCCCACATGGGCCTTGGCACCTCCCACCACTTCCAGACCCCAGGAGACCTTGAGCCATGGAGTGGGCTGCTCAGCAGCACCTACGGAGGCTGGTGTCAGCACAGAAGTGATGTCCTGAGGGGCAAAACCAGAGCCAAGGGCAGAGACCAGGAAGCTAAGAGCTGCTCCCTTCCAACCCCCCCCCCCCCCCCCCCCCCCCCCCCGGCAGCCTGTTCCCAGACACGGGTCCCACAGGGCCTCCCCAAAGACGCCAGCCTCCTGCCCTTCCTGCCTCCCCAAAGATGCCAGCCTCCTTCCCTTCCTGCCCCCTTCCCTTCCTGCCTCCCCAAAGACGCCAGCCTCCTGCCCTTCCTGCCTCCTTCCCTTCCTGCCTCCTTCCCTTCCTGCCTCCTTCCCTTCCAGCCTCCTTCCCTTCCAGCCTCCTTCCCTTCCTGCCTCCTTCCCTTCCAGCCTCCTTCCCTTCCAGCCTCCTTCCCTTCCTGCCTCCTTCCCTTCCAGCCTCCTTCCCTTCCTGCCTCCTTCCCTTCCAGCCTCCTTCCCTTCCTGCCTCCTTCCCTTCCAGCCTCCTTCCCTTCCTGCCTCCTTCCCTTCCTGCCTCCTTCCCTTCCAGCCTCCTTCCCTTCCTGCCTCCTTCCCTTCCTGCCTCCTTCCCTTCCAGCTTCCTTCCCTTCCTGCCTCCTTCCCTTCCTCACTGCTGCTTGCCCTGGGACTGCACTGCCCCAGAAAATTCTAGCAAATCAGCGAGGCACCTGGGCTGAAAGAATAAAGCTCTGACCGGTGCTGCGTGGATGGGTACATACACCGAGTGTCGCACAGAGACAGACGTAGTGGTCAAGGGTGGTTTCTTATTTTCATTTTTACATATTCAGATTTTTCTTAATTTTAATAATGGATATGATCACACTTATAATTTTTAAAGTTTATGAGCGTTTTCCACTGAAAATTCTACCCACCCCTGTGAGGCTAGCCAGGTGCCCAGCTGGTGGACCAGTCTCCGAGGTGGCCCTCACGTCTGACCCAGTGAAGTTCAGGGATCCCCAAAGCCCTGGGGTCAGAGAACCCTCTGGAAGGACTCACAGAACTCTCTGACCACTGTGACAGGAAGAGATCAGCCAAGGGTCTGTGAGGAAAAGGACCAGTGAGAAGGTTCCCTTGTCCTCTCCCTGTGGACTGCCGGACACTGTCACTCTCCAGCCACCAGTGTGTCACACTATGCCCAAAGCATTGCCAGCCAGGTGCCCACCCCAGCTCCCCGTCCAGAGAGTTTCTGGGGCTTCACCAGGTAGGTTCCACTGAGGGTGAGTCCTCAGAGGTCAACTCAAAGTCCCAGTCTGTCGTCACATTGTTCCCTGGATGACCCCAGGCGACCTGACACCTGAGGTCTTCAAGGCTTGGAGGCTGAGGGCAGGGATCGCCCTCTTTGGGAGAGGTCAAGTTCGACCCTGTGGAATTCCTTGGTGGTGCCCTTGGCCTCCCTGGCCAAGTCAATTCTTTGCCATTCTCCTACAGATCTGGTCTCTGGGGCTGCAGGCTCCTTCCCTCAGTCACACTCCTCCTGCCATCGCCATCTGAGTTTGTCCCTGTGAGACCTAGGCTCCTTGCAGAGTAGCTGGCCATCCCAGCCCCTGCTCCTCGCGCTGCAGGGCTGCACCCCGAGTGGGCGCCTGCACCCATAGCACCTTCTCCCATCTCAGAGGCAGCAGCCTTCATGAGGTGATTGCTTTAAAATTACTGTTTGAGGGAAAATCACACCAGAAATAAAATCAGTGCCGGTGATGGGATAAACTTTAAAAAGTGGAACTTTGGTATAGAGTAAGGCATGAAATGTCAGACAAGGCAGCACTTCATGTCTATGCTGGGCGATTGTATTCTCCTCTAGAAAGTCAGTTCCTGAGTCATTCAGCAAGACAGCCTGCCTCCACCACCCACACTGAGATAAAGGGAAAACTTCTTAGTGATGTTTGAGAAAACTGCTGACTCATGAAGTGATGATAGATGCAGACAAAATAAACCATCCATTGACCTATGACTTATTTATTCGACAAATCTGCCTGGGTTGTGTTTACATATTGTTTATTTATGGTTTTAATGAATAATATTTGCGCATATTTGTGAGGTACCCTGTGATCAAGCCGGGGTCATTAGCATAGCCATCATCGTAAACTGGGACCCTCTCCTGGTAAAGAGCACATCAGATCCCCTCTCCTTATCACTGGTCACCTTCCCCAGGGCTGCTGGCCGCTCCCCAGCTCTGGTAACCCCAAGCCCACTCTCAGCTGTATTTTGGAATCCATGTATAAGGGAGGTTGTGTGGTATCTTTCTGTCCCCACCTTATTTCACTTAATGTGATGTCCTCCACGTCCATCCATGCTGTCCCAAGTGACCGACTCCTGCTATTTTATGGCTGCACCGTGTTCCATATTGCAGAGGCAACACATGGTCTCCATCCATTCACCCTCCATGAACCAGGGGCTGATTCCACATCCCGGCTTGGGGAATAGTGTGGCAGTCAAGGTGGGGACACAAGTGTCCCCTACGTGCTGACTTCTTCCTTTGGACATGTGCCCAGTGGGGGATTGCAGGTCCGTGCAGTAGCTATTCTCAGCTCTGTGAGGACCTGAGGACTGCTCTCCATAGGCTATGGCTACTTTACCTCCCACCATGGTGAACAGGAGCCTCCTGCACCCGGTCCTCGCCAGGTTTGTCCTCTTTGTCTCTCGGACAGTGGCCATTCTAACCCAAAGGAGGCAGTGTCGCCTGGTGATTTTGCCTCCGTGTCGTTAGGGCTGTAGTTTGCATCTGGAGGGTCCCCAAAGGCCCCTGTGTTGAAGTCATGGTGGTCCCTGTGGCACTATTGGGAGGAAGTTAGGTCACTGAGGAAGTGCCCCTGACAGAGATGTTGGGACCCCAGCCCCTTCCTCCTGGGGTCTTTGCTTCCTGGCTACCGTGAAGTGAAGGGGCTCCTCCACCACAGCTGCCTCCATTATGTATGAGAAGCCACAGAGGCGAGTAACCATGGACTGAAACCCTGATGGTGGACAGCTGACCAATAGAGTGGCGTTGAGCATTTTTTCATTCGTGTGTTGGCTGTTTGTATGTTTTGTGAAAAACATCTATTCAGATGTGAGAAGTGGGTTTTAAGTTAACAAAAACCTTCCCAACCCAAACCCTTTCCAAAAAACTTATTTACTCCTTTTAACAATTCTATAGTTAATATTAGGAGTGTCTTCCATTTACAGGTGTGGAAACTGGCCCAAGAAGGCTAAGTAGCTTCCCCAGGGATGCACAGCTGTGCAGGGTGAGGCAAGGCTGTGCATGTGACTGTGGGGAGCGGTGGTACCCTCAAGTGCCACCTCGAGACTCCAGGATCTGAGGCTAATTTGTTCTTTGCTAGGTTCCCTATTATTAGCACAGTGCTTGATAGCTAATGGATACTCGACAAAGGTTTATTGTTAATTAATTAGGAGGATTCAATATTTTTGAATTTCCATTAATTAATTAATCACACAGAGGGTCTAACATGTGGAACACTTCATGGACATTTGAAGACATGAATTGTTTGTCAAAGGACTCTATAACAGGGAGACTGCTCTGTGGGTGACAGAGGCTGGGGAAGGGTCCGTGGGAGCTCTGAGCACCCTCTCCTTTTGGCCAATAAGGGCTGGCAGATGACTTTCTGGGGTGAATGTAGCTAAGATATAATTAAGTAAATCTGTTGAATTCTTAAGGGTTCGTTAATCAGTGCCCATGAGGCTTAAGATGAGAGAATCAGAGAATTTCAAAGAGGGAAGTGACCTTGGAGGTCACTAAATGTAGCTTTCTCATTTTGCCTGTGATTTTCATAAAAAGAAGCCAAGATGGAAGGCATCCAAGTGGCTAGCTATGACTATTGCTCCCGAGTGCAGAAATCGCCTCAGTCCCCTCCCCAGTCCCCGCCTCAGGACAACCTGCTCTAACACCCACAGGCTCTCCTCAACCACAGGCCGGCCACAGGGACTTCCTGGTACCTCAAAGACATTGGAAGCCTGTTTCTCTCTAATCCCACAACTCAGTTCATAGGGCTCCTCCATCATCAATCTTGTTTCAGCAGTTGTTCTGTGTCCCCCAGGTTGGCACAGGGCTCAGCAATTACTCGAGCAGGGAATGGCTCGGAGCTCCAAGTCTGGGGCCCTGTGGTGCTCACCTGGTTACGTGTCCCAGGCAGGCCAGCTCAGGGATGCGCCGGGGATGGGCCCCGGGAATGGCTGTATGCTCACTGTCTCCTGCCGCAGAGGCCAAGACCCACCACTCCAGAGCAGGCGGCAGGCTCACTTCCCTCCCCAGCCCTCGCTAGCTGCCTCACTGGGGTAGTCACCCCACCTTCCTGCCCCTCTCCTCTGTAGGATGGGCTCATCAGAGCACCTGCCCCAGGGGTTGACCTGTGTGAACCCCTTAGAACAGTGGCCACCACACAGTGAGTGCTCAGTAGATGTTAGCAAACACAACTAGCGACTTCTTATTACTGGGCCTAGAATAAAACCCGGGTCACAGCACATGGTAACTGCTGTTAGTTCCCCTGGCATCTAAAAATGCCTTCACTACACTTCAGAATAGAGACTTTCCAGCCTCCAGAAGGACGAGGAATTCAGAACAGGCTGTTGAAACTGCCCCTCCGACAGTCGTCCAGCGGCCAGGGAAGTGGTATGGAGGCTTATGTGTGCAGGAAAGCTGTGTCCTATAGCACAGGCCTCCAAAGTCCATAAAGTCGCTTGAGCCATTAAAACGCATCAGGGACCAATTCCACACTTGCTCCCAGCACCAAGAAGCGTAATTGTGTCGCTACTAATATCATCATTTCCATTTAGCAGAAAGAGTTCTCAGGTCATAAACACAACGGCTCTTCATGCCACCATGGCCAACTGCAATGAGCATAATAGAGACCTAATGACCCAGCCAGCTTAATCAAAGCAAGGAATCCTTTCTTCCAGAAGCTTCTGTCACATAAATCGTAGGATCTTAACTGAAACTTACAACACAGCCCAAACCCAAGGCCTAAACCTTCATGAAGTTCTTGGCTCTAAAGATTTAAAATCCTCCGAGCCAACTACTTTGAATTCAGGAAAAGTAGCTTCCTCAGGGCTAGGTCAGTTATGCCGGGTAACAGCCTCCGTCCCCAGGGTCACATTTCACAGATAACGCAGAAGGATTTTGCTTCTGACCTCAACATCTTCATCTTTCCCCTCATGTTAGATTCCAGACTCAGGCTCTTGTGGCCTGTGCTAAAATAACCAGGAGACCAAATTTTACCCCTCTTTTTCCTATCATTATTGCATGTACTGCATGTTGGCAGGCGGTCTAAAAATCCGGGCCTGTTGCCAGCAGCAGGGTCTTTGGAGCCAACGGGCTCACTGTTGCTCTGTCTCCTCCCCTCGCATCGGCTCTGACAGAACAGCTAAATCTGTGGCTGGGAGAAGGTCTTTGTGCTATGTTCACAGGTCTGCATGGCATGCACCTGCCACTGGGAGATAGAAACACCAGCCCTGGTGGAAGAGCTGCCTCATCAGGGCCTTTGTGAAAAGAAACGAGACCATTTAATTCCATTGTGAAGTTGGACTATAAAAGGTCACTGACTCCTTACTCCCAGGAGGGGAGTTTCATTGCCAGAGACGTTCTTGATGTATTTCTGTCCTAATTTTATTTGAAGAGAATTCTTTTGCCCCTTTAGAAAGGTTCTTTCTTCCTTGGAAGAAAAGCAGCCCTGGTGTACAGTGCTATTCTTTCTAAGGAGAGGGGATGTCACTGTCACCCTGGAGTACCATAGGAACCTGAATTTCCTACAAATAAAATAATTACTAGAAGAACCCAGATGAATATCAACTGAATAGAGACATCCGGAGGTATCAGCCTCAACTGGCTATGTAAATTATGGCATTCACCATGTGGAATCGCCAAAAGCTGTGGAAGCTGGGCATAGTGGCCATGCCCGCAGTCCAGAGTCTCAGGAGGCTGAGGCAGGAGCATGGCAAATTCAAGTGCAGACAGCAACTTAGGGAGGCTCTACTTTAAAATGAAATAAAAAGGGATGAGGATGTAGCTCAGTGATAGAGCACCCCTAGGTTCAATCCCTAGCGCAATACAAAAGGGGTGGGGGACAGTTCCATGCTGGTGCAGAATGTCCTACAGGGCAATGTCTTTAAGGGGACAGAGAGGCCATGAGCAATGAGCAAAGCATGCTGGGTGCTATGGCCATGTGGCCAGGGACTCACTTCTTACTGCTCACTCTGGGTCTTTTTATTGAGCTTCAGTGTTTTACTGAGAAAGAGAAAGATTGATATTTTTTAAACAAAAGGTGATTCTACAGCGGTTAGAACAATTGTCATCCATATATAAAAAAATAATAAATCTCAACCTATGTAAAGATTAGCTTATAATGAATCAGAGGTCTGAACACAAAAGACGAAATATAAAACTGGCAGAGGAAAATACAGGCGGAAAAGCATTAAGACCTGAGGTTGGGTGAAGAGTTCCTAAAAATGACACCAAACGTTACTGATGGGAAGCAGATGAGTGGTGGCCCGAAGGACAGGTGAGAGACAGGCAATGCTATCAAGGGACAGGTGAAGGCATCTTGGAGGGTAATGAAACTGTCCTGTATCCTGACTACAAAACTGGACGCACAGACCTACACCTGTGCAAACTCACAGAGCTACTTACCAAGACAACAATGACTGTTAATTAAACTGACAAAAAAAATGAGTTCTAGCTTCTAAGAAGTGGTAGAAAAATTGGTAGAGCGAAGTTACTGTTGTACTGTTCCTTTATTACATATGATATAATAAAATAAGTCTAAATTGATTGTGACAAGTTAAAGACACGTCATACAATCCCTAGAGGAATCATTTTTAAAAAAATTAAATAGACAAAGCAACCATTAGCCCAAAAAGGAACCGAAAGAAATGTTCTATTAACCTCAAAAGAAAGAGGGAATGGAGAAATAGGGGAACAAAGAGCAAACAAGATGAGTGGAAAACTGAACGCCACCACCCAGCTGTATCAACAGTTAAAGTAAATGTAAATGGATGAAAAACTAAAGCAGAAAAAAATGTTCAGACTGGATAAAAACTAAAAGCAAAGTACATTCTGTCAATGAAGGACACATTTTAATACAAAGACATAAATAGGTTGAAGTTAAAAAATCAAAATAAAGTACACCATACAAACACGAATCTTAACAAAACTTGAGTGGCTGTATCACCCAACACAATAGATAGCAAAGCAAGAAGAATCACTGAGAAAAGGTGAATTTTCCAATTTTTAAAGTGGACATATTGGGGAGCCATGGCATGTGTACTACTGAATGCCTAGGAACACAACTTCAAAACACAGGAAGAAAAACTGACAAAAATAGAGCAAGAGTAGGCCAAGCCACAGTTGGAGTGTTGGAGATTCTAAGGCCCATCTCTAAGTAATTTGTGAGACAGTTTAGAAATACTTAGAGACTCATGCTGGGCACTGTGGCACACATCTGCGGTCCCAGTTACCTGGGAAGCAGGAGCATCACAAGTTCAAGGCCAGCCTGTGAAACTTAGCAAGACCCTGCCTCAAAATAAAATGTCAAAAAGGGCTGGGGGTGGAGCTCAGTGGTACTGTACTTGCCTAACCTGCATGAGTCCTGGGTTTGAGCCCCAGGACTGAAAAACAAAAACAAAAACAAAAACTTTTCTAGTACAAACTTTCTGAATGACCACAAAACCTCTGACCTGATGGACATTTACGAAACCCTGCAGCTATAAAATAGGCACTTTTCAGATGTTCATGGAACATCCCTGAGGATAGACCATATGCTAGGCTCTTAAAATAAGTCCCCACCAAGGCTCAGAAGATACAGCCCGTGGCTCCTTCGCTCAGGATCGTCCTCAGCCTACACTTGGCCTTAGATCAACACACACAGGGCCAAGGGCAGGGAGCACTTCTGCTGTGCCCCCTTCAAGCCTCCAAGACAGAGAACACGTGTCAGTTTAGGGGGAATGAGAACTGCATCTCCCTCCTCATTTTTAACACTTCCTGGAGCATGTGAACGGAGCACTTGACTTGACATAGTGCAGTGGAAACTTGGGCATTTTAGGACCACATGAAAGCAAAGACCTGTCCCCTCAGTAATTTCTGAGTGCTGGAAATTGAGAGTAAGGGGAATGTTTGATTAAAGACATTGAGTAAACCTCTCTCTCCTCTTTCAGAGACCCCCCAAACACCACAAAGAATGAAAATTGGAAGAAAAACACCATCTTAAAAAGAATAAGGGAGGGTCTGGGGTTGTGGCTCAGAGGTACAGCGCTCGCCTGGCACTGCAGAGCACTGGGTTCCATCTTCAGCACCACGTAAAAATGAAATTTTATATATATATATATATATATATATATATATATATATATATATATGAATAGGGGATGAGCCACCACTCCTGAGCACAGAAGGATACGCTCCCCATGAAGAGCACCACGAAACTGGGCCTCAGGGTGGGCGGCTGAGGAGGGGAGACTCCACTCAGCCTCCGAGCACTCACTCGTGTCTGTGAAAGGCAGTGCTCCTGTCCTGAGGGGCTGCTCTTTCCTTGGCCCTTGGCCAGATCTGGGAACAAGGTTGAACATGAGAGGACACTGACCAGGGGTCAGAAGAGGTCAAGGTCAAGGAGGAACCAAGGCAGACATCTCTTTCACCATTGAAGACATCCTATCTCCAGTGGGAAACGGCCGGACGGGCAGCAGGGGCAGACTCCCGAGCTCACAGGGCCGCTCCGCTAAGGCGAGCAGGTTAAAGGTTCCATGGCTTTCTGGTTGCTGAAAACCGGAAGGGGATTTCTTCATCTCCAAGAGACCAGAGGCAACCACATCCTCTGATAAAAGAGATCAAAGAGGAAAGACAAAGATTTGAGATGATAATACAAGACGTCAAAAGAAGATAAGCCAGTTGAAAGATTTAAGAAAATTTGGAAGAGAAAAACAAAAACATTTGATAATTCAAAGTCTTATTGGAAACAATCAAAATTAGTACACAGGAACACAGGAGGGGCGAAACAGAAGGCAAACAGGAAAATCAGCTGATTAGAGCCTGCCGTTCTGGTTATACAGAGGCTCTTGTGCTGACTGGCCGGCGGCTTTCATGTTTCTTACGGCACTTTTGAAGTCTGCAGAAGAGCTTTTTTTTTTTTAAGTTTCAAGGCCCTGGACAGCAACCACAGTCAAGCAGAAACTATAGGAGGCCTGGGCCCTGGAAGAAAGAGCCCACGCTAGGGATGACTCATGCTCATACTGCTTTTCCCAAGAGCACACCCACTCCAAGGCAAGGGTCCGGTGGCGCTCAGGCAGAAGAAAGCCACAGCTTATTGGCTAGAGGAGCCCATGGAGACAGTGATGGTGGCCCGGGCGACGAGAAGCCAAGGAGGAAATGCAAGAAATGAGGGACACAGAAAGGCACAGGGTCCACGAAAACTCTTCCCTCCAAGTCATAGGCCCTGAGCTGACTGGCAGGAAGTGACCCGGGCAGCAGCAGGTTGGGGCTGAGCAGAGGTTTCAGCAGTTGCCCCCCCCCCAGGGAGACAGATCACCAACCTGGAAGGACTTGGTCATCACCTCAGAGCTTCTACTGAAACCCCAGACAGGTCACACGTTCAGAGTAAAGCCCTTGTCACAAGAGCAGGAGGTATCCCTGAGACTGAGGGCAAAACCAAAATCGACCGCTCTTTGAAAAGCCTCAAATCAAGACTCTACAAGCTTCAGCTGATCTCTCAGCCATCCAGGCGCTTACTCTAGCAAAAGCTAGTGTTCCTAGGAAAAGAGTACGATCTTGGTGCTGTAGAATCACAATGCCTGATATTAGTAAAAGAAACATCTAGCACACACATGCAGAAACAAGAAACGTGATTCGTGAATAAAAGGAAAGAATCGGTGAAGAGAAAAAGACCCACAAATGCAAGGATTAGGATCAAGAGGAAAGGGACTTCAAAATGCCTGCGATGTCAAATGACCCATAGTGGGCCTGCAGAGCTGGGCACGGTCACACTTTGGGCTGGATACCTCTGACTTGTTGTGTGGCTGCCCTGTACCCTGCGGAGTGTCACTGGCATCCCTGGCCCCCACCCACTGGAAAGTACCTTCTCAGGCATCACAACCCACATGGCTGCAGACATTCCTACATCTTCCTGAGCAGTGAAAACTGCCCCTGAATGAGTACCAATGGCACCCAGAGAAAATGAACCCAATGGGTGAAGAAAGGGAATTTCAGGAATAATAGGAAAACTATATTAAAAACAAACAACAAACAAAAGGTGTCTACTGTTTTCTCCTTGCAGTGCTGGGATGGAGCCTAGGCCTTACACATGCTAGACAAGCCCTGCACCACTGAGCTACATGCCTCCTGCTCCAATAGCTAACATTTTTTTAAATGGCAGTATTACCCGAACATTTTTCGATGGGATGTATATATTGATCTCAAGATTAAAAAAAAAAATTCCGTGAACTTAAATTGTGTCAATAAAATCCTCTAGTCTAAAGCTCAAGAGGAAGCAAGATTGAAAAACATGACCACTGTTCCATGGCCCCTGTGTCAGTACTTTGCTGACAGTTCTGCAGTTGAAGTCTCTGAAAGGAAGCAGAGAAAAAGGCAAAAAAAAAAAATATGTGTGTTTTGGAAATATTAACTGAACTTTTTTTTTCAGATTTGATAAAGAAAAATACTGAATTGACAACGCTGGAAGTTGTGAATCCCAAGCAGGAGGAACACAAGGAAAATAGGCTTGGGCAAAACAACAGTCAAGCTGCTGAAAACCACAACCAAAAGAATTATTGAATCTTGAAAGAAGGCAAAGAAAAAAGACATCATGCATAAGAAAATAACAGCAGACTTGTTATCCTAAATAGTGGAGGTCAGAATACAATGAAATGAATTCCTCAACGCTCAGAGAGAAAAAAAAAAAAATCTCTCAAACTGAAATTCCGTTTCCAGTGGAAATAATCTTCTAAAATGAAGACCTTTTAGATGAATGAAACCAAGAAAACATTGATAGCATTCCCACAAAACAGGTAACACTAAAGGATGTTTTTCAGACTGAAGGAGAATGAAGCTAGATACAAATTCAAATGTATGTGGAGGAATGCAGGTTACTAGAATTATGTGGATAAACAGTAAAGACTTTCAGCAAAAGGGCACACATCCAGCATGTGCGAGGCCCTGGGCAGGAGTACAAAGAGAAGTCCACAGGGAGAAAATAGCAATTGTAGACTTAGACTGAACTATATTAATAAGTAAATTAAACAAAATGAACGAGACATGAATTACAGGCAGGCATTTCCATCCTGGATTGCAAAGAAAGACTCAACAAGACGTTGTTTCTAAGAAGCCAGTTTCAGATGCAAAGGAAGGAAAGTAAAAGAATTCAGAAGGAAACTTCCATGAATACCTTGACCCTAAGAAAGATGGCGGAGTTTTATTGACATCAAAGCAGACTTCAAAACAGGAAAGATAACCAAAGATGGTGTAAAGTCCTTGCTTAGCATCTGGATGTCCATCTTCAGTGACAGCCGCCATTTTAAGAAAAATTTTGCTTTCCCACCCAAGAGCGTTTCTGAGAAAGGCACACGGCTCCCTCATACCAACCCATCCTTTCACACCCACATTAGTACCCACCGGCTCTAATCTCTGAGCCTTCTCCATAAAAGTCCTGAACTCCAATCCTGTTTTGCCTCTCTCCATCTATGGAGAGATGCACCTTTATCTGTCAGCATGGACAAATAAACTCTTGTGTGTATCTCTGCCTGGTCTCAGTCTTTCATTTCTTGCTTACCAGTCTCTTGTTCCTCACTTTCCCTTCAGATGGAAGGACATGTCGATCAATCAAGGTGCCAATTCATCAAGAAGACATGACAATTCTAATAGATGTATGCACTTAAAAACAAGCTGAAATCTTATGGAGCAAAAGTGAACAGATACTGAGAATGGAGGGACCCCCTTACCTCTTCAGCCCATCACCTTAATTAGACCCCCTGTCTCAATCCTCAGGGGTTGCGTTGGAAGCCTTCAGGTGCAGAGGGGACCTCGTGCATTCCCTCCTTCCTCGCTGGAGTCCTCAGGGGCAGTAAACCTGGGTGGCCTCCCAACCACACTTCACATGCCACCGTTCAGTTCCTCGGCTGATTTGCTGACGTACTCACTGGCTAGACACTGCGTGTCGACCAACAGCAATTTACACTCACCCTTTCTAGAACAGGAGCCAAGATTCCTGAGAACTCAACCTTCCCCACCCCACAGAGTCGCCTGCCCCATCTGGAACACACTGGGCCCTGGGTGTCGGTTCACTCTTGCTGCCTCCCGCCAGCCTCCAGGGAGTAGCCACGTCCCAGTGGACTTGGGGAGAGGGACGTCGTCAGGTGTTGGACAGACAGCTGAGCCTGACCCCAGCAATGGGCGCTGCAGAGTGCAGGGGCCGAGGGTGTCTGCAGGGGCAGGGAAAGGAGGGCCCAGAGCCAGCCGCCCGGGCCAGGCAGGTAGGGAGAGGAGACGTAAATGGTGTGGAAGACTCCTGAGATGGACTTCCGCCGTCTCTCCCTACCCATAGCCCTCTCTGCACATTGTGTGTGTGTGGAAATCAAGCCCCGGGCCCCAGGCATGCAGTGTGTATGGGCTCACACCTCAGCACACACTGTTAGAGAGCCCTACCCAGCATGAGTTACAACAAAATACCCAGGCAGCTGACTCCAGGAGCTAAAGGTGCACGTAGCTCAGCTTGGGAGGTGTGGGGTCAACCCCGAGGCTCCTCCAGCTCCCACAGCACCTCCCTCTGGCAAAACCTTTCGATACCTTGGACCTTTGGGGTCATGCAGAACACAGCCCCACACAGCAATCAGTGTCCCCAAGAAGGACCCAGGGGTGCATGGAGCACACCCAGCCTCCTCGGAGACAGAGGTAGGACAGACTGAGCATGACCAGCTCTGTCACGTCCTAATGTTCACAGAAATGCCAGCAGCTGCAGACAACCACGGGAGGATTCTCACCCAACCTGAAGCAATTAAGACGAAACCAGAGACAACTTCAATTCCCACCAACAGAAGGATGATTAAACGAATTATGAAATAGGCATACAATGGAATATCATGCAACTATCAAAAAAAGTGTCTGGCCAGGTGCGTGGTGCAGACCTGTGATCCCAGCTACCCTGGAGGCCGAGGCAGGAGGACTGAAAGTTTAAGGCTAGCATGGGCGACTTAGTGAGACCCTGTCTCAAAATAAAAAACAAAAAGAGCTGGGGATGTGGCTCAGTGGTACACACACACACACACACACACACACACACACACACGTGTCTGAAATGAGAAAACAACTCCCCAAATAATATCATAATTGAAGAAAAGCAAAGTGAAGATAAGTTTTAGAATACGCTCATCCTTGAAGACAAATTAAAAGATGTACATGTACAAAATTAAAATGTATATTTGAAATCTATAAAATCTATCATTTAAAAATATTCTGGAGTGAATCTGTGTGTGTGTTTGTGTGTGTGTGTGTGTGTGTGTTATATATATTCCAGAATATAAATAACTTTTCCAAAAGGACATAATCTAGATAAGCCTATACATAACAAAAATGGTTACTTCAGGGACTAGAATCAGGGGTAAAATAAGACTTAATGATCTTTTTTTATTGTTTAATAAAATTTTAGTTAATTTGTGTGCTTTTTGAATAATAACTTGTAATTCAGCAATTTTTATTGAAAGAAGTTTAGCTAGAAAACTTCATAGAAAAATCTAGGACAAACCCACTGATTTAAGATGAAAGGATTAGACAACTGGAAGATTCAGATTCAACTCGGGGATTAGCATTCACCCCCAGTCCCAGGGCAGTCAGAGCAGAGCTGGGCTGGGAACCTGGATCTTCTTGTGTCACTAGATCTCCTTTCAACCTTTAAGTGTCTGTGTGAGCCGCCAACGCACTGGTCAAGGTCAACACGCTGTTCCAAGGTCAACTTTATTAAGTGTATACGGTGTCCATGAGGATTTCTTTTCTTTTCTTTCTTTTTTAATCTTGGTAGGAATAAAACTGGACAGTGGTTGGCAGTCTAAACAGAGCTACCACATGACCCATGAACGCCAGCCCTGGGGTACCAAAGAGACGAAGAACATGCTCACACAAAACCTTGTACTCCAATGTTCAAAGCAACCCTATTATTAACAGCCCCAAAGCAAAACAACCCAAATATTATATCTGAAATAAAAAGGAAAAGAGGTTCTGATACATGGCAGAATGTGGATGAAGCCTGAAAACCTCTGCTAACTCCGAGAACGCGGTGGCCTGTTAGGACAGGCAGATCTGCTCGCCTAGGGATGGGGCAGGAGGGAGACGTGGAGGGGTGGGAGTTCCTTTGAGTGATGAAATATTCTGGTGATGGTGGCCTAATTCACGAACATGCTTAAAGCCACTGACGTCCAGATGGACACAGGTGACCTGTCAGGGGTGTGAATCACATGTCAATAAAGCTGTTGGGAACCTTGATTCTGTAACTTCAGGGGTCTGGGAGGAGGGGCTCAGACCCAAGCTCCCCCTTTCTGTCCTGGAAGATGGGAAGGGGAGGGAGTCAGAGAGGAGTGGTGGGGATCACTCAGGCAGACCAGAGGGCCACACTGAGAAGCTGGACCAGGAGGGGCTCGAGGTGCCAGCTGTAGGTGTTCAGAGCAAGTCCAAGGCCCAGGCAGAAGGCGGACTTGCAGCCTGGGTCCCCGTGTCACAGGGGCTCCATGGGGCCATGTGGAACCTCTGCTTTCCCCAGGACCCTCCTCCCAGGCGTGGGCTTCTCTGCTCTTTAAAGCTCCCCCTCCCGTCCCCTTCTCTAGCGCCAACCTCGTCATCTAACTGCTTTTCCGTGCTGGCTGCTGGCTTCTTCCCGCCGACCCTTCACAGTCAGCCAGGCTGTGACCCAGGTCTCCATTCCGAGAGACCATTTCCCTCTTACCCCTCCATGGCCAGTCCTGAAGTCCAGCCTGCATCCTTGACAAGGCGGAGCTGGTCTTTACAGCTCGTGGTTCAGGTGCAAGGGACATCATGCAGCTGGTGGCATGCATAAATCCAAGTAATGACAAGTGTGTTGTTAGCCAAGGCCTGGGTCTGCCCCTGCACTGGGGATTCGTCCCTCCCGTTCCATACTGACCAACAGGGATCCTCCCAGGCACTCACCACAGTTTAAATACTGATTTCTGCCATGTGCGCAAGAGTGGGGAGAGGTTTGAACGCATTCTGAAATCCAAATTCTAATGACCTTCAAGTGTCTCTGCATGGCTTTTCTTTTAAGAATCATGAAAAAACAGGTTAAGCCAATCTTCATTCATTCACCCACTGAAACGACGCTGTGTCCAAGTTTCTGGTTCAGGAGGCGTAGGAGACAGATGCTCCCTCGCCTGAGCCGTGGGGCTTGGGCAAACTGCTCTTGGTCTAAGACTCCGTTTCTTCTATAAAATGGGAACCATAGGGTCACATACTTGAGAGACGCGTTGGGTAAGCAACTTATGGGGATGTTCAGCCCACGCCTGGTTGGGTGGAGTCACTTGGTGAGCGTGGCTGTCATTTGCATTTGTCTCTGCAGGGGAGAGTGGGATTTCCACCTGGGGCCTCTAACTCCAGCATCTTAGCTCTGCCACTCATCACTTCAGGTAGAACGTAAAGCCCTCTGCACCACATCTAGTACCTAGGGAACACCGAGTAAGCCACAGCAACCTGATCAGGAACCTGGCCTGCTCCAGGTGGGGACTCACAGCAGTCCAAAGACAACGTGCCTGTGCCCACCTATAAAACCCCAAACAGCAACAGCAACTTGGCCTCAGAAGGATGAACTGTGGCCCTTTTCTTGCACCGTTTCCTCTGGGGAGGAAGGAAGCCCTTGCTGCCCTTTCTGAGGACAGTCTAGAGGATGGGAGAGTGCCAAGAGCCATAGAAGTGTGACTCCACGGGACGTGAGAGGACGTGCAGGTCTTTGGCTGAAATCTCTGACCATCCTGAGCCGCCGAGGCAGCCCTCTTCAGGTAAGGGCTTTCAAACAAATTAGGTCCAGTCAAGGCAGCAATGCCACCTCTTCGTTTGGAAGGTGTGTGCCTGCCAATTTAAGGTGGGCAACAACCATACAGAATTAAGCTTCACCGATCATTATTTTCCACTGGGTTGTTATGGCCAGCTCTCAATGGCTGTGAATGCAAAAGAAACCTGGTAAGAAAAAAATGATTAGTATTTTTGGAATGGAACTGCCATTTGTCCCAGTTATCCCACTCCTCAACTTATACCCCAAAGACTTAAAATCAGCACACTACAGTGACACAGCCACATCGATGTTTATAGCAGCTCAATCCATAATAGTCAAGCTATGGAACCAACCAAGGAGCCCTGAAACAGATGACTGGATAAAATATGGCATATGTACACAATGGAATATTACTCAGCCATAAAGAAAAGCAAAATTATGGCTTTTCCTGTAAATGGATGGAACTGGAGAACATCATGCTAAGCAAAATAAGCCAATCCCAAAGAAACCAAAGGCCAAATGTTCTCCTTGATAGGTAGATGCTAACCCATAACAAGGGAGGGTAGGGAGATGAGGTTTAGAAATTAATTGGATTAGACAAAGGAGAATTAAGATGGGAGTAGGAAAGACAGTAGAATGAATCAGACATAGCCTTCCCGTGTTCGTATAGGAATACACGAGCACATCATGTAAACCACTAGAATAGGATCCTAATTGGAAAGGGCTGCACTCCTCGCAGGTATAATATGTCAAAATACACTCAAAATGTATGTCTAAAAACAAGTTTTAAAAAGACACCATTTCCAAACATAAGTAGGTTCAGAGAAATTCACATAAAGCTATTCCACTAGGGAGCTCTGAATAGAATCTCCATTGAGAGACTCGTTTAAATAATGTGTTCAGCGTGTGCTTCATGGTTAATAGCTAGTTCTTAATACTAGCAATGGACTAGTGAGCCATTATGTACATATTCTCTTTCTTTTCAAAACCAGCACCAAAATCTCTTATGAGATTGGTACTTTTATAATTAACTGATAATGAGAAACTTTGTTTTTTTCCTTTAAAGCTCCTATGAGTTACATTAAAAACTTCAAGGAAAAAGAAAGAATGAACATTGAATATTAGAGGCTTGGAAGGGTAGGAGGGAGGTTGGATAATGGGTGCAAATATGGTTAGAAAAAAATAAATACATTCTAGTGTCTATAGCATCATGGGGTGACTATTGGCCAGACTAACCCAGGCACATTTTATAAATTTCTGGGAGAGAAGAGCTTAAAGTCTCCCAAAGAAAAAGGATGATAAAGAGATGAAAACCTTAATTACCATCACTTTATCAGTATATATTATATATACTATGCAATATCACACTGTACCCATAAATGTGTACACTTATTATATGTTGATC